>NC_047055.1:37697102-38350088 GCF_011762595.2 Tursiops truncatus
AAAACTACTAGAGCTAATCAATGAATTTGGTAAAGTAGCAGGATACAAAATTAATGCACGAAATACTCTTGCATCTATATACTAATGGTGAAAAATCTGAAAGAGAATTAAGAAACACTCCATTTTACGATTTGCAACAAAAAGAATAAAATACCTAGGATAAACCTCTATGGAGGTAAAAGACCTGCACTCATCAGAAAACTATAAGACACTGATGTAAGAAATCAAAGATGATACAAACAGATGGAGAGATATGCCATGTTCTTGGATTGGAAGAATCAACATTGTGAAATGACTATACTACCCAAAGCAATCTACAGATTCAATGCAATCCCTATCAAACTACCACTGGCATTTTTCACAGAACTAGAACAAAAATTTCACAATTTGTATGGAACACAAAAGACCCCGAATAGCCAAAGCGATCTTGAGAAAGAAAAACAGAGCTGCAGGAATCAGGCTCCCTGACTTAAGACTATACTACAAAGCTACAGTAATGAAGGAAGTATGGTACTGGCACAAAAACAGAAATATAGATCAATGGAACAGGATAGAAAGCCCAGAGATAAACCCACGCACATATGGTCACCTTATCTTTGATAAAGGAGGCAAGAATATACAGTGGAGAAAAGACAGGCTCTTCAATAAGTGGTGCTGGGAAAACTAGGCAGCTACATGTAAAAGAATGAAATTAGAACACTCCTTAACACCATACACAAAAATAAACTCAAAATGGATTAAAGACCTAAATGTAAGGCCAGACACTATAAAAGTCTTAGAGGAAAGCATAGGTAGAACACTCTAGGACATAAATCACAGCAAGATCCTTTGTGATCCACCTCCTAGAGAAATGGAAATAAAAACAAAAATAAACAAATGGGACCTATTGAAACTTCAAAGCTTTTGCACAGTAAAGGAAACCATAAACAAGACCAAAAGACAACCCTCAGAATGGGAGAAAATATTTGCAAATGAAGTAACTGACAAAGGATTAATCTCCAAAATTTATAAGATGCTCATGCAGCTCAATAACAAAAAAACAAACAACCCAATCCAAAAATGGGCAGAAGACCTAAATAGACATTTCTCCAAAGAAGATATACAGACTGCCAACAAACACATGAAAGAATGCTCAACATCACTAATCATCAGAGAAATGAAAATCAAAGCTACAATGAGTATCACCTCACACCAGTCAGATGGCCATCATCCAAAAATCTAGAAACAATAAATGCTGGAGAGGGTGTGGAGAAAAGGGAACCCTCCTGCACTGTTGGTGGGAATGTAAATTGATACAGTAACTATGGAGAATAGTATGGAGGTTCCTTAAAAAACTAAAAATAGAATTACCATATGACCCAGCAATCCCACTACTGGGCATATACCCTGAGAAAACCATAATTCAAAAAGAGTCATGTACCACAATGTTCATTGCAGCTCTATTTACAATAGCCAGGACATGGAAGCAACCTAAGTGTCCATCGACAGATGAATGGATAACGAAGATGTGGCACATATATACAATGGAATATTACTCAGCCATAAAAAGAAATGAAACTGAGTTATTTGTAGTGAGGTGGATGGACCTAGAGACTGTCATACAGAGTAAAGTAAGTCAGAAAGAGAAAAAACAAATACTGTATGCTAACACATATATACATGGAATCTAAAAAAAAAAAGATTCTGAAGAACCTAGGGGCAGGACAGGAATAAAGATGCAGACATAGAGAATGTACTTGAGGACACGGGAGGGGGAAGTGTAAGCTGGGACGAAGTGAGAGAGTGGCATGGACATATATACACTGTCAAATGTAAAATAGATAGCTAGTGGGAAGCAGCTGCATAGCACAGGGAGACCAGCTCGGTGCTTTGTGACCACCTAGAGGGGTGGGATAGGGAGGGTAGGAGGGAGACGCAAGAGGGAGGAGATATGGGGATATATGTATATGTATAGCTGATTCACTTTTTTATACAGCAGAAACTAACACACCATTGTAAAGCAATTATACTCCAATAAAGATGTTTTAAAAAAAGTTACCATGAAGCCACCATGATCAAAATAGTAAGGTATTGGCATAAGAATAGAAAATTAAATCATTAGAACAGAGTACAGTCTAGAATAGGTACAAGTACATATGGAAACCCAATATATGGCAATGGGAAAAGGACTGATGTGTGAATAAATGGTCTTGGCATAGGAGTTATTTATCTGGAAGAAAACAAAACTACATATCCTAAGATAAATTTCAAAACTTTGTACCCTAAAATAAATTCCAGGTATACTAAAGGCTTGAAATACAGAAAAGAAAACCACTGAAAATATGAAAACAATGTTTAAGGAGGGGAGACCTTCCTCCACAAGCCAGAAAAACTGAAAGACACAGGGAAAATACAGATAAATGACAAACCAGGAAAAAAATCACAACACGAGACAGATAAAAGGTTAACATCACTAATATAATAATACAATATTGGATATCTCCAATATTAGTGATATTAACCTTTTATCTGTTGTATACACACACACACATCTCCATCCTTCTTCTCACCTAAGCAACATTTTGATTCTTGTGGGTTTAAGTGCGACCTATATGCTGATCACACAAGCATAGATTGATTCCCCTTTAAATTCGTGGTGTCCAGCTTCAAACAGGCTCTCAACGTTTCCTACTAATCCTATATTAGTGATTCTCTTGACAGCTCTCTCCACCTCTCCACAGTAGCTTATTCAAATCTCCACAGTCCTCAAAGCTCCAAGCCACCACCTCCCTTCTCACTCATAATATTCAATAAAATCATAGCAAATGATTTTACTTCCTTCTTCACAAGAAAATAGTACTCATTCCAGAAAATTCCCTCAAATTCTCAAAACAAACCAACAAACAAACATACCTGCATCCTCAACCATCCTGCCCTCTTCTAGCATTATAAAAAAGTGGTGTCTCTCTTCCTCTAGAAAGTTCATCCTTCTACCTGTGCTCTGCATCTCATCCTCTCCTGCCCTCTTGGGGTCCTCACTTAATCAATCTTCCCTTCTCTCTCCTTCATTCAACCTCTCTCTGTCAACTGGTTCCTGGATCCCATTGATATTTAAAGATATTTAAGTCTCTCCTATAGTTTAAAAAAAATCATCCATTTACTTCTTCTGGAAATGCTCTCTTCCCTTGGCTTCCATGACACTAACTCTCCTAGTTTTCCTTCTGATCACTCTAACTCCTTTGCCTGAACTTTAAATGCCAGTATTCCAAGAATTCTATCACCCTCAGTCTTTCGTGATCTTATCCATTTTTTAAAAAAATTAATTAATTAATTAATTTATTTTTGGCTGTGTTGGGTCTTTGTTGCTGTGCGCTGGCTTTCTCTAGTTGTGGCGAGTGGGGGCTACTCTTCATTGCAGTGCATGGGCTTCTCATTGTCGTGGCTTCTCTTGTTGCGGAGCACAGGCTCTAGGTGTGTGGGCTTCAGTAGCTGTGGCACGTAGGCTCAGTAGCTGTGGAGCACGAGCTTAGTTGCTCTGCAGCATGTGGGATCTTCCCCGGCCAGGGCTCGAACCTGTGTCCCTTGCATTGGCAGGCAGATTCTTAACCACTGCGCCACCAGGGAAGCCCAACCTTATCCAGTTTTAAGGCCTCAATACCACCTATATGCCAGTGCCTTGCTTATCTTTTTTTAAAAAAAGCTTTATTTGGGACTTCCCTGGTGGTCCAGTGGTTAAGACTCTGTGCTTCCAATGCAGGGGGTGCAGGTTCAATCCCTGGTCAGGGAACTAAGATCCCACATGCTGCGTGGCATGGCCAAGAAAAAAAAAAAGGAGCTTTATTGAGATACAATTTACATACCTAAAATTCATCTATTTTAAGTGGAGAATTCAATGATTTTTTTTCATATATTTTTTTCAGATTATTTTCCATTATAGGTATTATAAGATACTGAATATTGTTCCCTGTGTTATGTAGCAAATCCTTGTTGCTTATCTATTTTATACGTAGTAGTGTATATCTGTTAATCCCACACTCCTAATTTATCCCTCTCCCCACTTTTCCCCTTTGGTAACCATAAGTTTGCTTTCTAAGTCTGTGAGTCTGTTTCTATTTTGTATATTCATTTGTATTATTTTTTAGATTCCACATGTAAGTGACATCATATAATATTTGTCTTTCTCTGTCTGACTTACTTGACTTAGTTTGATAACCTCTAGGTCCAACCATGTTGGTGCAAATGGCATTATTTCATTCTTTTTTATGCTGAGTAATATTTCATTGTATATATGTACCACATCTTCTTTATCCATTCATCTGTTGGTGGACACTTAGGTTGCTTCCATGTCTTGGCTATTGTAAATAGTGCTGCTAGAGAATTCAATGAGTTTTTATTAATTTACAGAACTGTGCAACCATTACCACAATCCAATTTTAGAATAATTCTGTCACCCCAAAAAGATCCCTATTTGCCTCACTTATCTTTCTCTCCATCCTAAATCTCCCTCCTGAAATTTAGACCCATATATCTAACTGTTTACTGGACACTTTAATTTGTATAACCACAGGAACCATAAAATCAGTGTTTCCAAAACTGAACCCATCTCCTTCCCCCACACTTTTCCATTAAATCTGATTCTTCTCTAATACTCCCTAAATGAATGAATGGCATCACCAGCCCCTCAGAAATCCTGGGCATTGTTCTTAACTTCTCTTTCTCATCCTCCACATCCAATTAATCATTAAATCCCATATATTTTACCTCCTAAATATAATTTGAACCTATCCCTTTCTATCCTTTATTATTACTTCACTAGTTCTGTCCACTAGAATCTCTTTCTTAATCTATCCAGCCATCCAACAAATAGGCATTGAGTGCCTAATACATATGTACCAGGCACTATGCTACAATAGTCATCTAACTGGTCCCTCTGTCTCTGGTCTGTATCTTCCCAATACAAAGTGTGTTCTTAATCCAGCAGTTAGGCAGCATAATCTTTTAAAAAAACACACTCCTCCCAGGCTTAAAACGGCTTCGTTCTAATTTTCAACTGGCCTCCCTCTGACCTCGGGATGAATTACAAACTTCTTAACATGGCTCTTAAGGTCCTTTGTGATCAGGTCCTTCCTTGCCTCTCTAAGTCTCAGGTTTCATTACTCCCCTTGGATAAGTCACTTAGTTATCTGAGTTTCCTTATCTTTTGGGGATAATAATAATAATGCTTATCTCAGAGGTAGCTGAGAGTATTAAATGAGATAATATGTGTAAAGCACTTAGCACAATACCTGGCACACTTTCTTTTTTTTCCAGTACGCGGGCCTCTCACTGTTGTGGCCTCTCCCGTTGCGGAGCACAGGCTCCGGACCATGGCTCATGGGCCCAGCTGCTCCACGGCATGTGGGATCTTCCTGGACCGGGGCACGAATCCGTGTCCCCTGCATCGGCAGGCAGATTCTCAATCACTGCGCCACCAGGGAAGCCCCCTGGCACATTTTAAGTATCAACAAATGTTAGCTATTGATGAGAGTGATGATAATGTCAGCCTTCTTTGATCTCCCTCTCCTCTGAACTCCTATAGCCCTCATCACACAATTGAGGACCCAATTATTTTATTTTGTGTTGTTTACCATTGCTTATACTGTTAGTTCTTGTTTCCCCAACTAGACTATAATGTCCTTGAAGAGAAGGATAGTGACTTACATACCTACTCTAGTCCCCCGTAGTACTTAGCACAATGCTAAGCACTGAGCGGAGTTTAAAAAATACCTTTTGATAAAGGTTCACATAGGAAAAGTGACAGAAGTTTTACTAACTCTCTGTAAGGGTAGTTATTTTTTTAAAAGGAAGGCCATAAATAGTAAACGCTAATATCCTGGGAACACCATTTGCTTTTACCGTCTGGGCTAACGATGTGTCACTGTGTTACCAGCTGTACAGTAGGTTAGCATTAAGCATGGTGCTGTAGGTCAGTGGGGTTTTTTTCAGATGGTTTGCTGCCAATATCCTGTTATTGACAGAAATGGAATGCGAAAGCATGAAGATGTTTAATTCTACTCCCTGGCCTGCAGACAACATGCAATTTGCCTACTCACCTGTGAGATCAGATTCTTCTTAAATAAAATGTTCTATCTGTGCTACCAATATAACATAAATTCCACTTCATTCGAAAGCCAATGGAATCCTCCTAAAATAGTTTGGATTTCTTGGCTGATGACTCGGTGGCAATCAGAAGCCCAGAATAGCCCCAGGAGGCTAGAAGATTCAGAGCTCTTCAGATCCTAGAACACGTCACAGATTTGGCAAGAATTTCGTTGTTATGTGCACTATATACTAAACTGGCATCTTATGATTGTTTTCCCCCTTCCTTTTCACATACTTTCTCACAGTGTACCATTGTGATCCCTTCCTGCCTGGTCTTCTCGCCCTCTTCTCTAATCCTCCTCCTGTCCTGTGCTTGCCCCTCCACCTGAGATGTTTCAAAGAAGACGTCTTTGTGCACTCGTAAGCCTGCCATTGTGTGCCAATGCGTGACTACCTGTATATAGATTGGGAGTGGAGGAGCTAAAGGCAGAAGTGTGTGATTCTATGCGACATGGACTCCCATTGGTACAATGCAATCTTTTGGCTAAAGTTTTATTGGTTTAGAAATTATTCCAAAGCCAATGATTGTCTCATGCTTTTGATGTTACTAGAAGAAAGTGGAACAGGCCTGGGATATGGAGGAAAAGAGGGCTGAAAAACTGCTCTGAACACAAGAGACAATGTTTCCAATCAGAGGAAACAAAAGACGACCTCCTCTAGTTGTTTCCCAGTTTCTTCCCCTATATGGGGAAAATTCCGAGGGTTTGGAAAGAACCCTTTGAGGGGAAAAAAAAACAGATGTCAAAGCAGTCCTCACAAGCCAGTTTAATGTTTAATTAATTAAACACTAATTCTCTTACTAGACATGTTCTTCTTTCCACATATATCCTCTTTACAATATACCCCCTACACACACACACACACACACACACACACACACACACGAGATGAACGCTCAGTCAGCCATGTATGAAATAGAGAGATGCATAGCATGTGCAAGGGCGCTAAGACGCATGCTCTATAGGAAGCTTATCACCACAAAGAAGGGCATATGCCTAAACACTGCTCCAGATACACATCATGTCCTTCCCACATGGACACACATTCACATAACACACCAAGACTGGTTATACAGACAGACGTCTGTCCTTACCCAGATCATAGGCGCAGTAATCAGCAACTTGGAAGGCACTGCACATAGAGCCATTAAATGATCTGGTTAGCTTTGCCTTTCACTTTTAATACAGCATAGTGATTAAGAGCATGAATTCTAGAGCCTAACTGGATACAAACCCTCACTCTGCCACTTACTCCCTGTGTGACTTTGTACAAATTAGTTACCTGCCCTGTGCCTCAGGTTCCCCGTCTGTAAAATGAGAATAATAATAATACTTATCTCATAGGGTTATTGTAAAGATTAAATGAATCTTATAAAGAGCATATAAAGCTCTTAGGAGTAATGAGTTCCTAGAACTGCCTGAGATGGGGTAAACTTAGATTCGAGATATGATGTAGGTGAGAGGAGAGGTAGTGGGAATGGGCTGAGATGTGGAATTCTCTTTCTGTCCTGAGGTGGTAAATAGCTGATTCCGTGGGTGTACATGCACTTCTCAATAATCATTCCATCAAAGGACATGGGCCCACTGTTAATAGTAACAATGTATCTGGACCACTACCTAATACCATACACAAAAATTAACTCAAAATGGATTGAATACTTGAACATAACACCTAAAACCATAAAGCTCCTAGAAGAAAACATAGGCAGTAAGAACCTTGTGGAGAAAACCCCTGTGTACTTTTGGTGGGAATGTAAATTGGTGCAGCTGCTATGTAAAACAGTATGGAGGTTCCTCAAGAAATTAAAAATAGAACTACCATATATGATCCAGCAACTCCACTTCCAAGTATTTACCCCAAGAAAATGAAAACACTAATTGAAAAATACGCACCCCCGGGTCCATTGTAGCATTATTTACAATAGCTAAGACATGGAAACAATCGAAGTGTTCATCAGTGGATGAACGGATAAAGAAATTGCGATATACTTCTATAATGGAATATTATTCAGTCATAAAAAAGAATGAAATCTTGCCATTTGTGACAATATGGATGGCCCTCAAGGGCATTATACTAACTGAAATAAGTCAGGCAGAGAAAGACAGATACTGTATGATCTCTCTTATATGTGGAATCTAAAAAAAAGTTTTTTTAATTAAAAAAAATAAGCTCATGCATCTCAATAACAAAAAAACAAACAACCCCATCCACAAATGGGCAGAAGACCTAAATAGACATTTCTCCAAAGAAGACATACAGATGGCTAAGAAGCACATGAAAGAATGCTCAACATCATTAATCATTAGAGAAATGCAAATCAAAACTACAACGAGATATCATCTCACACCCGTCAGAATGGCCACCATCAAAAAATCTAGAAACAATAAATTCTGGAGAGGTTGTGGAGAAAAGGGAACACTCTTGCACTGTTGGTGGGAATGTGAATTGGTACAGCCACTATGGAGAACAGTACGGAGGTTCCTTAAAAAACTACAAATAGAGCTACCATATGATCCAGCAATCCCACTCCTGGGCATATACCCTGAGAAAACCATAATTCAAAAGGTCACATGTACCTCAGTGTTCATTGCACCACTATTTACAATAGCCAGGACATGGAAACAACCAAAATGTCCATCGACAGGTAAATGGATAAAGAAGATGTGGTACATATATACAATGGAATATTACTCAGCCATAAAAAGGAATGAAATTGGGTCATTTGTAGGGATATGGATTGACCTAGAGGCTGTCATACAGAGTGAAGTAAGTCAGAAAGAGAAAAACAAATACCGTGTGCTAACACATATATATGGAATTTAAGGAAAAAAATGTCATGAAGAACCTAGGGGTAAGACAGGAATAAAGACACAGACCTACTAGAGAATGGACTTGAGGATATCGGGAGGGGGAAGGGTTAGCTGTGACAAAGCGAGAGAAGCATGGACATATATACACTACCAAACGTAAGGTAGATAGCTAGTGGGAAGCAGCCGCATAGCACAGGGAGATCAGCTCGGTGCTTTGTGACCGCCTGGAGGCGTGGGATAGGGAGGGTGGGAGGGAGGGAGACGCAAGAGGGAAGAGATATGGGAACATATGTATATGTATAACTGATTCACTTTGTTATAAAGCAGAAACTAACACACCATTGTAAAGCAATTATACTCCAATAAAGATGTAAAAAAATTTTTTTAAAAATAAGCTCATAGATACAAAACAAATTGGTGGTTGCCAGAGGTGAGGGATGGGGGGGGGGTGGGAGAAATGGGTGAACTGTTCCTATTTTTTTTTAATAAATTGAATTTTTAAAAATAGTAACAATATATGCACTTTTTCTGAGGAGATCCATATATTTGCAGTCACTGTGGTATTATATTTGTTAGTTATAGTCAAAGTATGATAAGATTAAGGACACTTTTTGGGAGTAAATCTTTACTGCCAAACTCTTTTGTAATAATTAAGAAAATCTGTGTCACATGGAGACGACAGTCATGCCCTAGGATGACCCAGCAAGACAGTCTCAGGAAGGAAGTGTGGGTCCCACAGTAAACTGACCGCATGACCATGGTCAGTATCGATACCTGGAGCTGCCCACTCTGTGTTCAACCCCTGACTTGGGTCTCATGGCACAAAAATAATCTGAGCAAGTAAGTGCCTTAACTGTAGGCACTACTGCTTCCTTCTGCCAACTCCAGCAGCCATTCTCCCTCTGCTTCCTACCCCACGAAGGGCTGTTACGACAGAGAGCCACTCTGGGCTATCAAATACAAGTACATAAGAGGCTTACCATGGAGTCAGGAATGCCAAGGCCCCCAATAGATCATCTATTCTTCTGGAGCTGTTTAATGAAGGGAGGAAAATCAGTGGACATCCTAAGCCGTCTCCTTTCTACCTGAACACAAGTGAATCCATGGCAAGTAAACAAATAGTGCAGCGGAAAGAACATGGACTTCAGAGTCAGAGAGATGCAAGACAGAGCCCGAGCTTACTCTATGTGTGACCTTGAATAAGTCATCTAATTTCTCTCACTCTCAGGTTCCTCATTTGTAAAATGGGGATATCACCAACATTATCACAGGGTCGTCATAAACACTGAGATTAGAAACAAGAATGCCTCTAGCACAAAGACCAGCACATATGATTCAAATACGATTCTCTCCCACTCCCAATCTCTGCTTACCATATCATACAGCTGGACTCTTCTAGACAGGAAGAGACAGAAACGGCGTTTCAAGGGCTGTGTGCATGTCTGTTATAGTGGTAGTCGTTTCCATTTTAGGGTTTTTTTTGGTCTTTGTTTTGTTTTATTTGTTTGGTATTTTGGATGGGTTGATGGCAAGAGAGATTGGAGGTAGGGGTGGAACTGCAAACATTTAAAGGTACAGGGTAGGCTTGATAGGGCTTTAACTTGAATTATTAGAATACCACCAACTTTCCAAGAGCACACTGGAAATGGGGAACTTGGGTGGATTGTGCAAAGAGCGGAGTAAGCAGAAGAGTCCAACATTAGGCAAGTGTTCTGGTCATTTAACATAGAATTTGAACACTGAGAAACGGGAACTGGGGGAAGAAGGCAGCAGATGGGGAATGGAGCTATAAAATGAGCTTCACTGCACTGAAAAAAAAAAAAAGGGCAAAAACAGAACAAGAGTGCATGCCTGTATGAACTGTTCTGACTATGAAAACATGGCCACACTGGAAAGTTTATATGCCCTATAGATATGGGGGAGGAGGGGAGGGAAAACAATGTTCATCCTAACTCATTTTATCCTTACAACCCTGTCATGTGTCCATACCCTCCAAATGTTTCAAATGCAACCTTTAATGTCCTCAAAAATTTTATTTCACTGGAATATATCAAGAATTGTCATAGAGTATTTTTGAAAAAGAATCAAGCACGTTAGGTATCTGGAAAATTATAAAGCACTTTCTTTGCTAGTATAAAAATAGGCTATGCCCACACTTCAGATTGCATAGTTGACTTAGGTTTTTCATCTATATTAAATATTAATTGCCATATACTTAATAAGATTGAATATAATACTCTGAATTAGTCATTTCAGTAGTATAAATGCAGAGACTGACTAGGTCACTATGTACTTATTTCCCATTGTTCATGAAAACCATTTTCTCCACCCATAATTCCACACTGGTTTCAAAATAGCTATTTCATTTTCACTAGGCACTGGTAGCCCAAATCGTCCTCAGGAGCTTAGTATTAAGTCTGCTGCTCTTGCTCTTCCATCTCCCACAAAAATACAGAACATTCTGGCTAATAAACATTTTAAAATCCCAAATAAATATTGAATCGCTATGCTGTGCAACTGGAACTAACAGAGTTGTATGTCAATTACACTTCAATAAAAAAAAAAATCCCCCAAACTCTCTGTTTTTAAAACCACTAGAGGTGAAAGCATCTGTCCCTCCCCAAAACTTTTCTTTTGCCTTTGCTTTGGGGCAGTAATCAAGAGGAATTTGGGCAGGATAACAGGCAAGTTTACTTAAGTAAAGAAGGGCAGTGAACTTTTCCATACTAAATAAAATTTGTTTAATTCAGTAACTGAAAACCGGCAGCTTATTGAACATAATAACCCTTTTAGTGTACCACCTTTGCACAGTTGTTGGTGGGTGATTAAATAGGGCCATATGGCTGAGATTTCCAACATTTTTAGTGCTGTAATTTCATTACCACTCCCCCTTCCCAAGGAAAGTTCTGGTTCATGTGTTAAATTTAAGATTGATTGTGAGCACTGGGGACTGACTGTTTTCCCCACCCTCAGAAACAACGATGATCCTCTAGAAGTCCTGAGGTCAGGGCTAGGAATCTCTGGCAAAGGTGAGGTGCCCAGAAATACTACTAGTACGATTAATACTAACAACTGCTCCTATTGTCACTGCTGCTGCTGCTGCTACTGCTACTACCACTTACTGAGCCTTGACTATCTGCCAATTACAGTAGCAAGTGTTTTACATGTACTACCTTTCCCTTCAAAATATGATTAGTCTAAGTGTCATAGATAATGAAACTGAGGCTCAGAGAAGTTATGTGTGTGTCCAAGGTTACACAGCTAGTATGCCCAACTCCAAAGCTACCACATCACATTGCATCCCAGAACCTACACACTTTCTAGGAGGAGTGAATTGTAGAAACTGAGGCTTGGAGCTGGGCAGGAGGGCCCAGGATTGGAAAGATGGCTGGAAGCCAAGTCAGGATGGGAAATGAAGTATGTGTGGTCAGAGTCAGTGGATCTAGTGACTCCTACTGTTAGCTACCCAGTAACAAAATAAACAACTAGAATATTGTACGAGTGTTTGTGAGTCTGATTGTTTTGCACTTCAAAAGGATAATAACTACCACTCTATTTCTCTCTTCACTTTCACGATCAAACTTCTCACAGCGTGCATTTCCTTACAACTTACTTTCTCTTTGACCTCTCTGACTCTATCCTCACCTTTCCACTGAACCTGCTCCCTCAAAGGTCATTAATGATATCTTCCTGTATAATGGTGCTGCGCCAATGGACTCTATCAAAAGTTCCACACCTTGAAGACCTCTCTTCCTTTGCTATTTTCAGCCTCTGTTTTGTCAGTTTTCTTCCTCCCTTCTGCTCCATCTGTTTCTCTTTTGCTTTCTTCCAGAATTCACACCCATATATCATTCTCCTTACTGACTACAAGCCATCCTCATGATGAGTCAGGAACCACTGGTGATAAACAAGGGACATCCAAGTGATGTGTACCTTGGCCTTGCAAAAGGAAGTACAATGGGGTGGTTAGGGGCAGAGGCTCTGGAGCTAAAGTGCCTGAATTCAAATCCCCACTCTGTTACCTACTAGCAGCATGACCTTGGCAAATCACTTCAATCTCTCTGTATCTCAATGTCTTTATCTGTAAAGCAAGAATAATAAGTGTTTACTTCATAGTGTTGTGAGGATTAAATGAGTTAACACATATAAAGTGATTACCTGCAATATACGAAAAATCTTCATTAAGTGTCACTTATTATTATAGTCTTTACAGAGGTAATTTCTAAAATGTTGACTATTCCCACAAATGAAAAATTTCCTCCTGATATTTAATTTTTTAAACACACGCCAACCCTTAGTAATCTCATAAAAAGCTCCACAGTCTTTCCATTTATTTTTGTAAATTCAGTTTGTTGTTGTATTCTGAGTGACAAACAATTGGATTTCTGTGCCCTAGGCTTTCTTCTCATTGTACATTGTACATTCTCCGTGGCTTTCAGTGCCACTTAGATGACTCCCAAGTCTTTATCCCTTTCCCAGACCTCTCTCCTGACCTCCAAATCCAGCCAGATGTCCAACAGGCATTTCCTACAAGACTCTCTGACTGACAGCACAACAAACCTCACACGTCTAAAAAGAACTCTGGAAGACTGGTTGAAAATGGCGGCGTAGAAGGATGTGTTCTCAATCCCTCTTGTGAGAGCACCGGAATCACAGCTAACTGCTGAACAATCATCAACAGGAAGACACTGGAACTCACCAAAAAAGATACACCACATCCAAAGACAAAGGAGAAGCCACAATGGGATGGCAGGAGGGGCACAATCACAATGAAATCAAATCCCATAACTGCTGGGAGGGTGACTCACAAACTGGAGAACAATTATACCACAGAAGTCCACCCACTGGAGTGAAGGTTCTGATCCCCACGTCACGTCAGGCTTCCCAACCTGGGAGTCCGGCAACAGGAGGGGGAATTCCCAGAGAACTAGACTTTGAAGGCTAGTGGGATTTGACTGCAGGACTTCAACAGGACTGGGGGAAACTCCACTCTTGGAGGGCACACACAAAGTAGTGTGCACATCAGGACCCAGGGGAAAGGAGCAGTGACCCCATAGGAGACTGAACCAGACCTACCTGCTAGTGTTGGGGGGTCTCCTGCAGAGGCGGGGGATGGCTGTGTCTCACCATGAGGACAAGGACACTGGCAGCAGAAGTTCTGGGAAGTACTCCTTGGTGTGAACTCTCCTGGAGTCCGCCATTATCCCCACCAAAGAGACTGTAGCCTCCAGTGCTGGGTGGCCTCAGGCCAAACAACCAAGAGGGAGGGAACTCAGCCCCACCCACCAGCAGACAAGCAACAAGCATATTAAACTTTTACTGAGCTCTGCCCATCAGAGCAACACCCAACTCTACCCACCACCGGTCCCTCCCATCAGGAAGCTTGCACAAGCCTCTTAGACAGCCTCATCCACCAGAGGGCAGACAGCAGAAGCAAGAAGAACTACAAGCCTGCAGCCTGTGGAACGAAAACCACATTCACAGAAAGATAGACAAGATGAAAAGGCAGAGGATTATGTACCAGATGAAGGAACAAGATAAAAACCCAGAAAAACAACTAAATGAAGTGGAGATAGGCAACCTTCCAGAAAAAGAATTCAGAATAATGATAGTAAAGATGATCCAGGACCTCGGAAAAAGAATGGAGGCAAAGATCAAGAAGATGCAAGAAATGTTTAACAAAGACCTAGAAGAACTAAAGAACAAACAAACAGAGATGAATGCAATAACTGAAATGAAAAATACACTAGAAGGAATCAATAGCAGAATGACTGAGTCAGAAGAATGGATAAGTGACCTGGAAGACAGAATGGTGGAATTCACTGCCGCTGAACAGAATAAAGAAAAAAGAATGAAAAGAAATGAAGACAGCCTAAGAGACCTCTAGGACAACATTAAACGCAACAGCATTCACATTATACGGGTCCCAGAAGGAGAAGAGAGAGAGAAAGGACCAGAGAAAATATGTGAAGAGATTGTAGTCAAAAACTTCCCTAACATGGGAAAGGAAATAGCCACCCAAGTCCAGGAAGTGCAGAGAGTCCCAGGCAATATAAACTCAAGGAGAAACACACCAAGACACATAGTAATCAAATTGACAAAAATTAAAGACAAAGAAAAATTATGAAAAGCAACAAGGGAAAAACGACAAATAACATACAAGGGAACTCCCATAAGGTTAACAGCTGATTTATCAGCAGGAACTCTACAAGTCAGAAGGGAGTGGCACAAAATGTTTAAAGTGATGAAAGGGAAGAACCTACAACCAAGATTACTCTACCTGGCAAGGATCTCATTAAGATTTGATAGTAATCAAAAGCTTTACAGACAAGTAAAAGCGAAGAGAATTCAGCACCACCAAACCACCCCTACAACAAATGCTAAAGGAACTTCTCTAAGTGGAAAACACAAGAGAAGAAAAGGACCTACAAAAACAAACCCAAAACAATTAAGAAAATGGTAATAGTAACTTACATATCGATAATTACCTTAAATGTGAATAGATTAAATGCTCCAATCAAAAGACACAGGCTTGCTGAATGGATACCAAAAGAAGACCCATATATATACTGTCTACAAAAGACCCAATTCAGACCTAAGGACACACAAAGACTGAAAGTGAGGGGATGGAAAAAGATACTCCATGCAAATGAAAATCAAAAGAAAGCTGGAGTAGCAATACTTGTATCAGATAAACTAGAATTTAAAATAAAAAATGTTATAAGAGACAAGGAAGGACACTACATAATTATCAAGGAATCAATCCAAGAAGAGGATAATAACAATTATAAATACACACGCACCCAATGTAAGAGCTCCTTAATAAATAAGGCAACTGCTAACATCTATAAAAGAGGAAATCAACAGTAACACAATAATAGTGGGGGACTTTAACAGCTCACATACACCAATGGACAGATCATCCAGACAGAAAACTAATAAGAAAACACAAGCTTTAAATGACACAATAGACCAAATAGATTTAATTGATATTTATAGGACATTCCATCGGAAAACAGCAGATTACATTTTCTTCTCAAGTGCACACGGAACATTCTCCAGGATAGATCACATCTTGGGTCACAAATCAAGCCTCAGGAAATTTAAGAAAACTGAAATCATATCAAGCATCTTTTCCGACCACAACACTATGAGATTAGAAATCAATTACAGGGAAAAAAATGGAAAAAACACAAAACACATGGAGGCTAAACAATATGTTACTGAATAATCAACAGATCACTGAAGAAATCAAAGAGGAAATCAAAAACTGCCTGGACACAAATGACAATGAAAACATGACAATCCAAAACCTCTGGGATGCAGCAAAAGCAGTTCTAAGAGAGAAGTTTATAGCTATACAAGCCTACCTCAAGAAACAAGAAAAATCTCAAATAAGCAATCTAACCTCACACCTAAATGAACTAGAGAAAAGAACAAACAAAACCCAAAGTTAGTAGAAGGAAAGAAATCATAAAGATCAGAGCAGAAATAAATGAAATAGAAACAAAGAAAACAATATCAAAGACCAATAAAACTAAAAGCTGGTTCTTTGAGAAGATAAACAAAACTGACAAACCTTTAGCCAGACTCATCAAGAAAAATAGGGAGAGGACTCAAATCAATAAAATTGGAAATAAGAAAGGAGAGGTTACAACTGACACCGCAGAAATACAGAACACCTTAAGAGACTACTACAAGCAACTCTATGCCAATAAAATGGACAACCTGGAAGAAATGGACAAATTCTTAGGAAGGTATAACCTTTCAAGACTGAACCAGGAAGAAACAGAAAATATGAACAGACCAATCACACGTAATGAAATTGAAACTGTGATTTAAAATCTTCCAACAAACAAAAGTCCAGGACCAGATGGCTTCACAGGTGAATTCTATCAAACATTTAGAGAAGAGCTAACACCCATCCTTCTCAAACTCTTCCAAAAATGTGCAGAGGAAGGAACACTCCCAAACTCATTCTATGAGGCCACCATCACCCTGATACCAAAACCAGACAAAGATACTACAAAAAAAGAAGATTACACACCAATATCACTGATAGATATAGATGCAAAAATCCTCAACAAAGGGCTTCCCTGGTGGCACAGTGGTTGAGAGTCCGCCTGCTGATGCAGGGGACATGGGTTCGTGCCCTGGTCTGGGAAGATCCCTCATGCCGCAGAGCGGCTGGGCCCGTGAGCCATGGCCGCTGAGCCTGCGCGTCCGTAGCCTGTGCTCTGCAAGGGGAGAGGCCACAACAGTGAGAGGCCCACGTACTGAAAAAAAAAAAAATCCTCAACAAAATACTAGCAAACAGAATCCAACAACACATTAAAAGGATCATACACCACGATCAAGTGGGACTTATCCCAGGGATGCAAGGATTCTTCAATATACACAAGTCAATCAATGTGATACACCATATTGACAAACTGAAGAATAAAAACCATATGATCATCTCAATAGATGGAGAAAAAGCTTTTGACAAAATTAAACACGTATTTATGATAAAAAAAACTCTCCAGAAAGTGGGCATAGAGGGGACCTCTGCCATATACGACATAATAAAGGCCATACATGATAAACCCACAGCAAACATCATTCTCAATGGTGAAAAACTGAAAGCATTTCCTCTAAGATCAGGAACAAGACAAGGATGTCCACTCTCACCACTATTATTCACCATAGTTTTGCAAGTCCTAGCCATGGCAACCAGAGAAGGAAAAGATATAAAAGGTATACAAATTAGAAAAGAAGAAGCAAAACTGTCACTGTTTGCAGATGACATGATACTATACATAGAGAATCCTAAAGATGCCACCAGAAAACTAAAAGAGCTAATCAATGAATCTGGTAAAGTTGCATGATACAAAATTAGTGCACAGAAATTTCTTGCATTCCTATACACTAACAATGAAAGATCAGAAAGAGAAATTAAGAAAACAATCTCATTCACCATTGCAACAAAAAGAATAAAATACCTGGGAATAAACCTACCTAAGGAGGTAAAACACCTGTACTCAGAAGACTATAAGACACTGATGAAAGGAGTCAAAGAGATGGAGAGATATACCATGTTCTTGGATTGGAAGAATCAACATTGTGAAAATGACTATACTACCCAAAGCAATCTACAGATTCAATGCAATCCCGATCAAATTACCAATGGCATTTTTTACAGAACTAGAACAAAAAACCTTAACATTTGTATGGAGACACAAAAGACCCCAAATGGCCAAAGCAATCTTGAGGGGAAAAAACGGAGCTGGAGGAATCAGACTCCCTGACTTCAGACTATACTACAAAGCTACAGTAATCAAGACAGTATTGTACTGGCACAAAACCAGAAATACAGATCAATGGAACAGGATAGAAAGCCCAGAGATAAACCCACACACCTAGGGTCAACTAATCTATGACAAAGGAGGCAAGGATATACAATGGAGAAAAGACAGGCTCTTCAATAAGTGGTGCTGGGAAAACTGGACAGCTACATGTAAAAGAATGAAATTAGAACACTCCCTAACACCATACACAAAAATAAACTCAAAATGGATTAGAGACCTAAATGTAAGACCAGACACTATAAAACTCTTAGAGGAAAACATAGGAAGAACACTCTTTGACATAAATCACAGCAAGATCTTTTTTGATCCATCTCCTAGAGTAATGGAAATAAAAACCGAAATAAACAAATGAGACCTAATGAAACTTCAAAGCTTTTGCACAGCAAAGGAAACCATAAACAAGACGAAAAGACAACCCTCAGAATGGGAGAAAATATTTGCAAACGAATCAACGGACAAAGGATTAGTCTCCAAAATATATAAAGAGCTCAGGCAGCTCAATATTAAAGAAACAAACAACCCAATCCAAAAATGGGCAGAAGACCTAAATAGACATTTCTCCAAAGAAGACATAAAAATGGCCAAGAAGCACATGAAAAGCTGCTCAACATCACTAATTAGTAGAGAAACACAAATCAAAACTACAATGAGGTATCACCTCACACCAGTCAGAATGGGCATCATCAGAAAATCTACAAACAACAAATGCTGGAGCGGGTGTGGAGAAAAGGGAACCCTCTTGCACTGTTGGTGGGAATGTAAAGTGATACAGCCACTGTGGAGAACAGTATGGAGGTTCCTTAAGAAACTAAAAACAGAACTACCATATGACCCAGCAATCCCAGTCCTGGGCATATACCCAGAGAAAACCATAATTCAAAAAGAGACATGCACCCCAGTATTCATTGCAGCACTATTTACAATAGCCAGGACATGGAAGCAACCTAAATGCCCATCAACAAATGAATGGATAAAGAAGATGTGGTATGTATATACCATGGAATATTACTCAGCCATAAAAAGGAACGAAATTGGGTCGTTTGTAGAGAGACGTGGATTCACTTGGATACTGTCATACAGAGTGAAATAAGTCAGAAAGAGAAAAACAAATATTGTATATTAATGCATATATGTGGAATCTAGAAAAATGGTACAGATGAACCGGTTTGCAAAGCCGAAATAGAGACACAGATGTAGAGAACAAACGTATGGACACCAAGCGGGGAGGGAAGCGGTGGGGTGGGGGGGGATGAAATGGAAGATTGGGATTGACTTATATACACTAATATGTATAAAATAGATAACTAATAAGAACCTGCTGTATTAAAAAATAAAATTAAATTAAATTTTAAAAAATGTTAAAATTTAAAAAATAAAAAGAACTCCATCTATTTCCTAATCTAGTTAAAGGAAACACGTCCATTCAGTTACCCAAGCCAGAAACCTATAGATCACCCTACTATTCTCTCATCTCTCTACCCACTGCATCTAACTGATCACCAAGTCATATTGATTCTACCTACTACAAATGTGTTTTGAATTTATCCCCTGCTCCCTAGCCCTACTGCCATTGCCTTAGGTTGGGCTTTCATCTCTGCATGGATCAGGAAAAGCCACCAAACTGGTCTCTTTACCTTCAGTTTTGACCCCTGATCCTTGCTCCATCCTGCATACTACAGCCAGAGCAACCCTAAAATGAAGACCGTATCCAGTTATTCACCTACTTTAAATCCTTCCATGGGTCCCTAGAGTCTTCAGGACAAAGTCCAAACACCTATGCATGGCATACAAGGCCCTTCACTATCCAGGTCCTAGCTACTTCTCCACACTCACCTCTTGCAATGATGTCACATCTCACATTCTGGCTGAACCAAACTTCTGGTGATTTCCTGAACACCTCTATGCTGTTTACCCTTCTATGTTCCCACATGGTGTTCCCTTTGCTCCCTTTTCTCATTTTTTGGGCAAAATTCTACTCTTATTTCAAGACAATTTGATTTTTATTTCCATTTTGCAGTCCTTCCTAAGTCCCTCAGGCCGACTTAGTTGTTTCTTTCTCTATGCTAGCTTGTCATCTTGCACTTACCTTCATTACAATAATCATCACTTCACATTATATTTGACATTTTACCTGTTAAGCAAGTTCCTTGAGGTCAGGGACCATTTGCTATTTATCTCTATATACCCAGTGTATACCTAGTGCATAGTGTACCACTTTGCCCATACAATTTGCTCATTTTCACCTCCATTAATATCACTGCTCTCTGTCTCAGCAGAGGGAGGAATTTATTTTTCTTCCTGCAACATTTGGCTAAAATGCATTTTATCCATTAAATTTTCCCTAATCACACTTACTTCAGTCTAATCACTCCTTCATTTTATCATGTCCTCCGTGCTTGCAGAAGAGCCCTCCAACAAACATATTTGTGCTTTAATGATTTAGATTCTATTATTGCTTCTAGCCCGACCACTCTAAAACATTTCAGGATCATCTGCTGAAGTCATCCATAGTGGTGTGTTTTTTTAACTAATTTCTATTAAGGCACTTATTTTTATGCTTGGAGAAGTAGTCAGACATTGAATCTTGCTCTTCCCAAACCAAATACCATTTCAATGAGCAACATGAGCAGAAAGGGGAGAGCTCCAAGCCACCTACGGTTTGAGCTCTAAGACTTCTGAAAGTTACTGGAGCAAAGCCCTGGTGGCAAGATGAAAAGCTGAAATTCCCCAAACTAAGGGAAGCCTTTCCCTCTCTTCCAGCTCATCTCCTTTCTTTTTTCATTCTCTTAATGCTAAACAGCCATGCCACCCAGCCCCTTAAAAGGCTTGAGAAGAGCCAGAAAGAAATCAATCTGCCCATGGAGCTTCTGGGATGGACCAACCCATTTGTCCTGCAGCAGTTCTGGAGGGGAGGAAAACAGATGGCACACGAAATAGCCAGGACAATGCTTTAATGTGCTCCATGCCCTAAAAGTTAACAAGAAGACTAAAAAAGTAAACACAGAAGGGCTATACTACATTCATCTGTGCTCCCTGTACTGCACGCTGTGTTATAAATACTCCTCTTTCTCTCTCGATACTGGGTTGTCCCTAGCTAGACTAATAAAAGTTTCTGGAGGTCATCAAAAAAATATGTTTCTTTTGTAACCCCCAAATGACCTACCACACTGAGTACATCGCGTTTGCTCAAGAAATGTTGTTGCCTGACTGATTACTAAGTATTTAACCATTTTTCTTCCCCTCAATATTTTCCGGAATGCTTATTTATTCACAAAACCATGCAGACTTGGAAGCCAAGAGGAACTATTCATCTGTTGGTATACATTTTCCCTTGGCTATGCATTAAACAGAGATTTCCTTTGGAAATGTAAACAAAGGATGCCTGATGAGACCGGACAAAGAACTATATATAGAGATCAAGTGGCCAGAGTAGCAAGGTCAGAGCATGCCCTTCCTTAACCAGATTAAAGGAGTCTTGGGCCTGCCTCTCCCTCCTTCCCATGTTCTCCAGCCCCGACAGAAAATATTTTCCAGCTGCCTATCCACTGAATTCTGAAAGCTGGGCAGTGACTCTAACAGGCTGCATTACCAAAGAATTCAGCTAACAAATCTGTGGTGATCCTAATCTCTGTTTCTGTAATAATAGGAAGACTGCAGCTTTGTTTACTTTCTGAGGAGAATAGAGAACAGGGAGAAAGAACCAGGAGAGGGAGGCAGTATTTATGGCTCTTTTATGAAAAGTCAATCTGTGACAAAAGCATTTGCAGACAATCAGGAAGGGGAACAGGTTTGGCAGGAAAATAGCCTATTCTAGTTTTCTCAGAAGTGCCTTAGCTGGTATCCTCCACCCCCGCCCGATGTGAAATGCCTGGTTTACACTGTGAATATAGTCATTCCCAATAGACAAATCTGGATTAGATAAAATGAAAAAAATTCAAACCACCCCTTAATGTCTGGCTTACATGAAAGTATCCTACTATTTATTTCATTTTATAAAGTATTTGTAAGCATTTATGAAGTCTCAAATCTCTTCTTTAACTGCATTTCTAATCCCAGGGCTTGTCTTGAAGCCTTCTGGACACACAGGCTCTGTGCTGAACGAACATAATAAGTACCCTGGATTCACCCTATTATTATGGGGAAGTTAGGGCACACCCCTAACCTTTCAGAAGGGATGATGTCATAGAGCACAGCCATGGCCTTCCATAAACTATCCTGTAGGGCCCCTGTCAAAGACAGAATCCTAAACTGAATAAGACCATGAAGTTAACTCCCAAAATACACTCTCGCCCTTGACATGTAATGCAGTATCTCAAGATTCTTTCCCAATTCTCAGTTAACATTTCAATTCCATTGTCTGTATTTCTTGCACATGTGTATCCACATCAGGGTGGATTTGTATAACATGTAAGCCCCCAGAGGGTAAATACTGTGTCTATGCTGTTTTCTTTGTACCTGGTACAGTGCTATGCATAAGTAAGTATTAATAAAAGGTGACCTTTTGTGTACCAGAGCAGACGATTGGCCGAGGATTAGTAAGCATCCCGAGGGAGTCTCTTAAACCCTTCCTTTGCTGGTTGCCATGGGGCTACTTTTCCCACCTACTTTGCTTACATTTGGCACCACTAGTGTTATCTCCTGAAGGCTCAAGCAGGAATACTAACTTCAGAAAGGCACTGTGAAAACATCACCTATAACCTAGAGGACCAGGATGAGTCCTCCTCCACTAACATAATGATGCACTGTTTTATGAGACTAGCTCCTTGCCACTTGAAAAGAGTAGGGCCCTGAATCATAAAGGTTTGATTGGTGCGATGGGCTGGGAAAGGTTGGAACAGGGCTATGTTTGGGTGAGGCTGGCCAGAGTGATAAACTCCCTGGGCAGGGGCGGTGCAGGGGGGTGGAATGATAAAATGTTAGAGAGGTGCTAAAGTGAATAAGCAATGAAAATAAACTGCTTACTTTGCTAATTTGACTACAACTTGCTCTCTACTTAAATAACTTTTTGATGAGAATGAGGAAGTGATGATTACAATTTCTAACCACATTTTATTCACTATGAGATGTTGCCCCACCCTCAATCATGTAAATTCTAAACCAAGGGATTTCTTATCTTGTCTCCTGCTCACAATACTTCCTTGTCTCTTCACCAGTGTGGGTTTCTTATACTGTAATCTAACAGCATAATCAGAAGCTTTGATAGAGTAGAACATAAAGGGAATCTGAATAGCTGAAAACCACTCTAAAATGCCTTGTTTTGCTTCTCCCCTCTTGGAAAGGATGAGACCGAAGAGAAAAAGAAAAGAATAAAGAAAGCAACCATTCATAGAATCACGACTTGAGAAATCTGGAAGTGACACTGAAGGTCATGTATTCAGTTCAATCCCTCATTTTATAGGTAAGGACACTGAAGTTGAGAGGCTAGATGACTTACTCAAGTTCATACTACCGGTTAATGACAGAGTCAAGTTCAGAAACCAACTTTCCAACTTACATTCCAGCATTCTTTCTTTCCATTCCTTATGCTTCTTCCTAAATTCCCCACCCCATTCCATAATCTCACACCTGAGTTTAACTGGTATCCTGTGTACTCTACCTATAGCACCAGTCTCTTCCACAAATGGACTGCCCAGCAGGGATTAAATTGCTATGGTATGCGCATCATACAACAAAAATCTACTTTAAGAAACCCAATACTTTAAGATATTCAAACAATCAGGAGTGGTTACTTATATAAGAAGATTATTTGCCTTATAAGAAAACTCTCCACATTCTCTTAAATAGGACTCCCCAGGAGGTATTAAGAGATGAGATCTTAATAAAATTATTTTATTGCTTAAAATAAAATAAACTTGAACCATTACATTTTCTGTCATACAAGTAAGATTAGAACTAGACTATCAGGTTTATAAACAGAAACATTTTTATCCAACCACTGCCCATGAGGAGTCCTGTATAATATTTTACCCGACCCTGTTTACACTTTAAGCCCTACCTACCATCACCTCTTCAACAAAAGCAACACAAAACCAAATGCTATGGCTGAAGTTTCACACTCTTGCAAAAAAGAGAGAAATAACATCTTTGTTTTATTATGTCCACTTATGAAGAGGTTGACTCCTCTTGTAGGCTCTGTTCTGAGATCTAATGTAGATAATCTCATATGGTACAACACTTGACAATTCCCAGATAACTCTAACACAGATACCATTTGTTGATGACAAGAATAAGTGGAAAGGCGATTAGTGAGGACCAGGTAAGGTGCATGGGGAAGAAGGGAGGAGAGGTTAGGAAGAGGAGAAGCAGTTCTGATGATATTCTTATAGAAACAATATTGCACTGAACAAACCTCGCTCTACCCTGAGGACCTGGGGTTCCCAACTTCTCTTACTCCCTAGCAATCTTTTTAAAGAGCTAGGATGTTCAGTCTGATGAAGAAAGAAACACACTTCATGTTGGATTCTCACACCACCTGCTATTGGAAAAGGAGAAGGGATTGCCCCTGGGACTGATGTCTCTCCAACCCACCACCACCACTTACTATTATTTTTTAAACAATAGCTATCTGCCACTTTTCTTGGAACAGGCATCCTAAAGGAATGAGACTTCTTACAATGATCATTCAGCCCTTCACTCCAAATGTCCGAGCTACACTCTGACAAAACAAGTCCCCCCAAAAGGATCGCCTGATCCAGGTTCTTCGGAAGAATGACAGATGTTTCTGTTACATACCTCAACCTGCTGGCAGATCTGTATTAGCTTGGCCATTTGATTTTCTAGTTCACTGTTGCGCTTAACCAGGTTGGTGAGGTTCATCTCCAGAGTTTGCTGCCATCGCAGAGTATGAAGCCAGAGGGAAACAGGGAAGAGGGGAAAAAAGAAGACATGTTCAATGAGTTTGAGACCCAGTATCACGTGGAAATCAGTCAGTCAGTAAACAAATATTTCAAAGATTCGTTGCACATGGGCCAAGCACTGTTCTAGGTGCAAGTAATAATGCTGTACATTTGCTCCAGACTGTCATTATTGGGGAAAAAATGACATTCATGACTTTGTGAATGTAGGAATTTAATAACATTAAAGCAACTTTATGTTTTCTATAATATTTTTTAACTTTTAAAAGTACTTCATAGGGGCTTCCCTGGTGGCGCAGTGGTTGAGAGTCCGCCTGCCGATGCAGGGGACACGGGTTCGTGCCCCGGTCCGGGAAGATCCCACGTGCCGCGGAGCGGCTGGGCCCGTGAGCCATGGCCGCTGGGCCTGCGCGTCCGGAGCCTGTGCTCCGCAACGGGAGAGGCCACAACAGTGAGAGGCCCGTGTACCGCCAAAAAAAAAAAAAAAAAAGTATTTCATAGTCAATATCTCATTTTGCCCTCATAGTAATCCTGTGACATAGGGAGAACAGATTTTATTCTCTCTTTTATACAGATGAGTTGACTAAGAAAACTATAATTTATTGAGCAATTACTACTTGTCAGACACTACGCTAGGCAATTTCATACATATCATTTAATAATTATGACAGTCTATGAAGTAGGAGATGTCAGCATTTTACAGATGAGAGAACTGAGCTGCAGAGTGGGCTTAAAGTGTTTTGCACAGTCATATAACTAGTATGTAGCAAAGCTAGGACTGGAATCCAGGTCTCTAGT
This sequence comes from Tursiops truncatus, assembly GCF_011762595.2. Taxonomy (NCBI): domain Eukaryota; kingdom Metazoa; phylum Chordata; class Mammalia; order Artiodactyla; family Delphinidae; genus Tursiops; species Tursiops truncatus. The sequence continues at coordinate 37,723,032 of NC_047055.1, forward strand.
CTTCAGATACAGCTTTGCCCCAGTATTCCATGATTTTTTTGTCTTTGTTGATAACACTTTATATTTATCAGTAGGTTCCTTCAGAAAAAAAGATGGCATTTTCAGTGTGGAATTCATCAAAATCTAGCGTTGTATCTCACAGCTTCCCTCCTTTGGCACTAAGCAATAGCCTACAGAAATGCCAGACTTCAAAATGCAAAGCCTAGCTGTATGTATCAAGACAGGACATCCATTGTTTACTGTTGTTTACTGGGACATAGATCCTTTTAGGGAAACATTAGCAGCGCTTTGCAAATCTGTTTATTATAACATAAGTTAAAACAGTACTAAGACCTCCTCGCATATTTTCAGTTGAGCAAGCTACTCTCTTACATTCCTCATGTGAACAAAATAGAATGTTATTCACTCTAGATTGGTAATGGGCTTTTTTTATTCCTCCTCATTTCCAAGTCTTCAGCTCTGACGGCTGCTTCTTCCAGGACCTGCCCCAATATCCACTCCTCTCTCACTCACCATCCCAACATCCCCACAAAGTCTGTTCCAAATGGAATACCCCAACTTCCTGGTCCTTATCCTGCTAGCACAGCATTCCTTCCTTTGGTTGTGTTCATTGCTTCATTGCTGTCTCCATGGTTCCTATGGTTCATAGTTGTTCAAAGTGCATGTTTTGGGTGGGGCGGGCGGGGGGGAGGGGGGCAAGGGATAGTGGGAAGAAGGGGAGAGGACTCGTGTTGGCCCCTTTCTTCTCCACTAGGTAGCTGTGGCTCCTTAGTACCCTTGGCACTGTCCCATGAATCCATCCCAGAGGAGTATTCCCACAGATATATGTATTTCTAGGACAGGCAGTCTGATCTCACTTGTTCTCAATCTGGATTATGAGAATCAGCTTAATCTCTGCTTCTGGCCAGATCTTGCTTGGTTTCTTTGGCTTTATGCCCATGGGAGTGATTTTTTCACCATTTATTCCATTTTTCTTGGCTTGGATACAGTGTCTCCCCTGACCTTCTTTAACCCCACCACCATCTCAATCTGTGGTCTTCTCCTCAGCAAGGAAAAAGGGAGAGAAAAAGGAAAAACAAAGGGCCGTAACTGTTGATTTGGACATGAGTTCTAAGCTAAGTAGATGTCAGGGGAAAAAAAAGAAATGGCAGTTCGGAGATTTAATACAAAAGGTATTTCATTTCTACTTAATACAAAAGGTATTGAGCACCTACTCTATTCAAGGTGCTTTGACTTCAGAGATAAAGAGGAGGTGAAATTATGCTGGGTCTTGAAGGATAAGCAGGATTTTAATAGACAGAGATGGAGGCAGGCAGGGCGTTCCAGGCACAGGGAGTAGCATGAGCAAAAGTAAAAGGGAATAAAGCATAGGACACATCCAGGGAACAGAGGTGAGTCTGACTAGAACAGAGGGTACAAGAAAATAGAGGGGCACAGGCTGGAAATGGAGACAGAGGCCCTGTTATGAAGGTCTTAAATGTCTAGGTGAGGAGTCTGTACCTATTTTTGAAAGCAGTAGCGGTTTACCAAAGGCTTTTGGAGCGATCCCTTGATCATTATGTAGTGTCCTTCTTTGTCTCTTCTAATAGTCTTTATTTTAAAGTCTACTTTGTCTGATATGAGAATTGCTACTCCAGCTTTCTTTTGGTTTCCATTTGCATGGAATATCTTTTTCCATCCCCTCACTTTCAGTCTGTATGTGTCTCTAGGTCTGAAGTGCGTCTCTTGTAGACAGCATATATATGGGTCTTGTTTTTGTATCCATTCAGCCAGTCTGTGTCTTTTGGTGGGAGCATTTAATCCATTTACATTTAAGGTAATTATCGATATGTATGTTCCTGTTCCCATTTTCTTCATTGTTTTGGGTTTGTTATTATAGGTCTTTTCCTTCTCTTGTGTTTCTTGCCTAGAGAAGATCCTTTAGCATTTGTTGTAAAGCTGGTTTGGTGGTGCTGAACTCTCTCAGCTTTTGCTCGTCTGTAAAGGTTTTAATTTCTCCATCAAATCTGAATGAGATCCTTGCTGGGTAGAGTCATCTTGGTTGTAGGTTTTTTTGAGCAAGATTATGACATAATCAGGGCTGCATTTATGAGATCAACCTATGTGGGGCAGACTAAGACAGGAGAGCCTGGGGGCAGGGGCACTGGTTAGGAGGAGAGTGCAATATGCAAAGCAGTTGGTAATGCAGATCTAGGCCAAGCTAAGAGGATAATCGAGAGAAACACGTTTCAAGAAAGGATTTGTCACTCTCAGATATGCAGAGAGCGCAAGAAATACGAGGCCTGAGTAAAGGCAGCTGGATTTGGTAATTAGAGGTCACTGGTGACCTTTGGAAAAGGAGTTTCAGTAGAGTTTTGGAAGCAAATGCCAAACTGTACAGGGTTAGTGAGTATGTCAATAGTGACGATGTGGAGGCTACAAGTCTGGAGTCCTCTTCAAAAATTCGAACGTAAGGTGAATATGATGGAGCTGTAGTTTGATGAAAAGGTCCAGCTCAAGTTAGAGAGTGGGCATGTGTAACGGGCCCAATCAGTTTGTGATTTCCTCCCGCAGAGTGGTCCAGATTCCTAGATCAGTGGAAATTCCATGTCTCACAAATGAGTTCATGGACATATTAGGTAAATATAATGTAGATTGAGGAACTCAGAGCAGATACGGTGTAAGAAATCTGTGTTTCAACTGTAATGTGTTTTCTTTCAAACATGGGATTCCAAGGGGAGAATGTTTTCTAACAAGTGTATGCAACCTGTTGCAACACTTGTCGTGAAACTGATATCTTATAAATAATTCATAATGCAGAGCAGGACTAAGATCCCTGCTGTGTGTTCCTCATTTGTGGCCCACAACTGAGACTCACAGCTTCTGTAAAGCCACTGAAAACAAAAATTAGGGCTGAACACATAATTTGGGGTCTGGTTAGACTACGGACCTTGGGTCTTCATCACAACATTATGGCAAATGGTTATTTTGCTCTGGCCCCCTAGCAATTTGCAGAATGCCAGCACATTTTAGCAATCCAGAACTAGAACTGACAAGATGACTCTAATTTCATCTTTACTTCATTAATATGAAAAGGCTTTGAAAAATAAATCTTTGGCTAATGAAAACACCATCTGTTGATGGCTTTTTGCCACTGTTTTCTTACATTACGAGACATAATTTGAGGGAAACACCGAACATTTACTTACTCACTTCCTATTCATTTACCAGGAATTAAAGCCTCCTCTCAAGCTGGAATTGATTCTCAATAATCAACATATGCAAAGGGAAGCAGAGAATTGAAGCAATTATGCAGTTGATTTCCTCACCCTTCCTTATCATGCTTAGCCCTGACGAATCATTTCGAACTAGAAATTCTGGGCCACTCTAGGTATGAATTTCATTGACTTGGCCAAGTAATTATCATGTCTATACGCAGACTAAGTAAACACAAAGGATGTGTGTGTGTGTGTGTGTGTGTGTGTGTGTGCAAAATTTTATGTAAAACTAAACACGTCTCTTTGTTGTGTTGTTGTTGTGGTTGCTTGGTTGTGAAGAACCGGTTTGCTGTGTTCTTTCCTCATGCAGTTCACTTAGTGACTGAGCCAGGCTTCTTCTGCCCAAGCCTAGTTAGTGCAGCTTTCTCAGAACACTTGAACTGTGACAACGAGAGAGCCCAAGTGGCAGGGGAGATTGGAATGGAGATATCTGCCGGGAGGAAACTGGACAGGAGGCTGGCAGGGAGAGCAGGATGAAGCTCCCATTTCCTGCTGCAGGAGGTTAGCTCTGGGCCCTCCTGTGCTTCCCTGTGTGAAGGTTAGAGAAGCCATTTCAGCTATGAAACTGTGAGACCCTCCACACCTCCAGGTGGCTACATTGTTAGAGCTCTCACAAAACTGTACATGTGTCTAAACAGCACAAAGTGAGGGGAAGATTTGGCTGATTTGCATAATTGAGATTTTAAAAGGCCCAAGTTAGCTAAATTGGCAGTCTACACTGATTCCATTTTTATCCAAGTTCCACTTCATTTGTGTCGTATAGACTTGGCCTGTTTGTGTTCTGTTATACCCTCCCCAAAGAGGAAAATGTTTTGCTATTTCTGAGAAAGCTAGGCACAGGCTATTTTTCTTCCAGACAGCTTCCCATAAAAAGAAATGGCTTCACTAACACTCTCAAATAATTGCTGGGGTTTTTTTTTCACTTCTTTAGACACAGGTTATTTCAGATAACTTTCTCATTGGCTCCCTGAAGAAAACTAGCTACATGTCCAAACACCAGCTCTTCACTGAAGCCAGAGAGTCCCCTTATGGCACACACTTGACTGTGTTCTTCATATGTCATGCTCCGGGAAGGCACATGCACTCACACGTGTATGAGCACACTTACATACACCTACCTGACACAGCGAGTCTTGAAGCCTAAAAAGGGGTCAGAGCCTTTCTGTTTGTTCTATTGAAACATGTTTTATTGCTATTGAATGCCTATATTCTCTCTTACTTTCTACAAGGTACAAGGCGAACATTATCTAAAACTAGACAAGATCCCAACTGTTTTGATGTGGGAATTGAACCTTGAAGGTTTCGAAAAGAAGTGAAGGGAAGAAGGGCCAACCCACCCCAAACCCGAGCCTCCCCAATTGATAGAAGACAACTTCATCTTTAAAAATACTCGGATCCAGTGACCCCGTTACTATTCTTTAATAAGCTCTTTTTTGACATCTTGTCTATTCACTGATGTTCCCAGCTCTTCCAAAAGCCAGCAGTCAAAATCTTAGCACACTTTTGGGGTCACATTCCGCCTTCTTTTTTTAACTGCTTGTCTTAAAATACTTACTTTGCTTTTGCTTCAGTCTGTCACTTTATGTATCAATTACATATGGCCTTTCAACAGCAGAACACACCATCTGGTCCACAAACTGAAGCCCACACCCTTATGCCTGAGTTTATTCTTTCCCCAAACATTTATTCGCTGTTGTATAGACACGGGCTATGTCCCAGAATGAGATGCAGGTGACATACTGGAGGTATGAGGTCTACTCTACCTGAGGTTTGCTGGGGATCACCAGACTGGTCTTCAAGCCAGGTGAAACAGGTGGCCAGCCCTCCTCTTCTCAGAAGGTTCTGAAATCATCCAGCAAAGACACACCCTCTCCCAGTCCCCTTATCAGAAATGTTACACAAACAATCCCACATTCTTTTCTTTTCCCTCTGTTCAGTTGCATAGCATGGTTAAATCTCTAGCTTAAATGTATAAATTATTATTTGGACCTTCGAAAAGAAAACCTATACTAAAAACCTAAATCCAGTGTTCATTTTGATAATATTGAGCTGAAACCACTCTACTTTCCCGGAGGCCTCCATACTGTATTCCACTTGCACGGTTCCTCTTCGGTTCCTGCCTCTCGTACACATCCTCCCCTTTCTCCTTCGCTTGCCCTTCCTCTCTGTCTACCTTCTAGACCAGGAGTGTGCTGCAAGGCTCACTCCTCAGCCTTCATTCAGCTCCCTACTGCCTGGCTCTCCCTCCACGCTAAAGACCCTCAAACCTATGTCTCTTGCCCTGATCCTTCGGCCACCACAAAGGCCTGAATTTCAACCCCTTCTGGAACACTTGCCCTTTCAGTTCTGAGAGTGCCCCATGCTCTATCTCCACCAGATATTTGAACAAACTATTTTCTCTGGACTAGAACACTCCCTGTCCCTGACCCCATCCCTGTCCCCCAACTAGGAGGGACACCTAAAGTCTCTAACGCCACCCAAAGTCTCTTCTGATGCCCCTCCTATGAGCTCTCTCTCTCTCTGTCTCTCTCTCTCTCTCTCTCTCTCACACACACACACACACACACACACACACACACACACACACACACACGCCCCGTACCTCCACTGCCACAGGACTCACCACACTGTCTTGTAACTGTGTCCTCACTCGTCTGCCTCTGCACACTATGCTGACACCTCCACCAGGGTTGGGATGTGCTGTCTTTTTCACTGGAACCGCAACCCCTTTTCTAGTGCTTGGCACCTCCAGACTCGTCTGAAGTCATCGCCCAAAACTGCTAGTCCCTTCCTAATTTCTCTATTTCTGTAACCGATACCACCATTCTTCAAGACATCTCCTCCTCAAAAATCATTTTTTAATTCTTTCTCTCCATCATCTATAACCACTACAGTCGTTCTCCAAGTCCTGTCAATTCTTTCTTCACAGTCTCTCTCCAGTTGGCCCTCTTCTCCAAGGAATTCATTTATGATTCCCTGCTTTTGAGCCCAATGACTTCCTTTCACTGACCCTTCCTCTGTGCTTCAGAGAACCCTGTGCAAACCTCTGCCATGGCACTTACCATACTGAATTCGAAGATGTTCTTACCTATCTCCCTTACTGAGCTTTGAGCTCAGTAAGGCGGGCACTGTGCCTTAGTTCCTGTGTCCCCAGCTCCTACTACAGTGACTTGAACAATTTAAGTGTTTAATAAACAAAGTGCATGCTCATTAATTGTTTTTTAAATGAATGAATGAGCCCCTGGCCTAACACCCTGGGGCTACAGTTTAACTTCTTGTCTGGTCCATCTTCAGGGGAGATAAAGAACAAGAGAGTACCTCATTATATCAACCCTTTATGAACTTGAGTGTCATTATCACATTTTCCCCTTTAAACCTCACTTCTTTGGGTTCAATAATTCTTGTTTCCTTAATCTTTCTTCACCTATATTATATTTCTGTAACATGTTCTCTTGCCCAATAATAACAGACAGGATTTTCATCCACCCAAGAACAATCTCTGAGTCAGTGTTTTGTAAGCTGTTCTCAGACTGATGATTGTTAGCTCTTTCAGATGTTGATGAGGAGGAGACTTGGGACAAAAGAAATAAAAGAAAAACAGAAAGATAAGAACACAGGTAGTTGGAGTATCCACTAGCTAAACTTGCTCTCAAACCTAAGAAACAATAGAAAACATCTTCCAACACAGAGTCCTGTTAATACTATGTGAGAGTAGAGCCAGAGAATCAATATAATTATTGGAGGGGGGAAAGGGGGGTTCAAATGAGTCTTAGCACACAGTTCGAGTAGAAATGGAATAATATGCATTTTTTACCCTCTCACACACATACAAAACATGTACAGATTTATACATATTATAAGTAACGGGGAGCAAGTCTTGGACAATTAAGAGACCACAGAGAAGCAAGATCTACAAGCAAGAATGATTTTACGATTGTTGAGCTGAAGGCTGGTTTTGCTGAAAAACCCCATGACAGATATTACACCCACCCCATGCACACATGTCCACCACCATACCTTAGAGAGTCCAAATCTAGACACAAATGCTTTGCTCTTATATTTAGCTACTGTGATTCAGTACCTAAGTGAGTGAAAGTGAGAAACAACTTTTTCTGTTCCCTCAGCTATGGTAACCCACCCTGGCCTCCACTGAAGATTTGTCTCATCATGAGGCTCATTTATTAGGGAGATCCCTAGTCTCAGGATAGGTTCTCCTGAAGTCCTAACTCTCCCTAGGGTGACCACAGAAAACTTGCCCTACACTCATGGCCCCCTCACACCCAAGTTATCCACAGATAAGCCCACAGAAGACTAACACAGGCACTCTCTCCTCCTCACACACAGTGACACACATTTATAGGTACACATAGACACACAGATTAAATTCTCAGCCACTCGCCCATGCAGAAATACACACACTCGTATATAATGGCACATACAGATGTATGCAAACATGCCCTCTCAACCCAGTCTCTCATAAAGATATTTCTCCTTCCTTCTCTTATACTCATATTCATACTGGTTCAGAAACAGTCAAATGTCCATTGGTAGATAAGTTGAGAGGGTATCTGTTTTGGCAGACAGAAGTGGGTGAGTAGACAAGCAACTGGGAGAAGTGTGGTGGCTGAGTGAGAATGGGTGGGTAGATGATAGAGTGACTGAGTAGGAAGAAGGACAAGTGACCAACTATGATAAGATTCTAGAATATCATATTTTCCAACCTTTTGACTCTCGTTGTGGTTTTCCTTTGAATATTCTCCAAGTTTCATATCTCCCTTCTCTTTGGCAATCTTTAGCTCTCTCTGTCTCAGTTTCTCTTTGTGTGTGTGGTGTGTGTATTTTACTTTGCCATAACAAAAAGCTTACTCTAATACCAGGTAATATTTTATAACAACAAGACCCCTGATAGGTAAATGTAACTACATTTAAGAATTATTTGTAGGACTTCCCTGGTGGTCCAGGGATTAAGAATCCACCTGCCAATGCAGGGGACATGGGTTCAATCCCTGGTTGGGGAACTAAGATCCCCCATGTCGCGGGGCAACTAAGCCCGAGCCACAACTACTGAGCCCGTGTGCTCTAGAGCCTGCGCGCCACAACTAGAGAAGCCTACACGCCACAATGAAGAGCCCACGCACCACAAGGAAGAGCCGGCACGCAGCAATGAAAGATCCTGCATGCCGCAGTGAGATCCCACGTGTCGCAACTAAGATCCAATGCAGCCAAATAAAGAAAGAAAGAAAGAAAGAAATATTTAAAAAAAAAGAAACAGACATTTCCAATATCTTAAAAAAAGAATTATTTGTAGTAATGAATTTGTGGAAATGTAATGAGATAAAGAAAATGTACTTGTTTATTCCTTTCAGGAAATTCCTCTATTCCCCCTGGTTTTCATCAGCTATATTTTTGGCAGGCTGTGGGCATGGAAATGTGAAGCCGTCACTCTCAAAGAGAATTACAATAATCACATCTGATTTATACAGATGTCACCATGGGGTTAGGCAGTTGGAAAATCCAGCAATCAAAATGGATAGGCACCTAAAGTTAAGGACATGTCGTACTTTTGCTAACACTGTGGTTTTGAACATTAGCAGTAGCTCACAGGAGATTTTTCTCCCCAGACTTCTAAGGTATTCATAATGGTAAGACAGCTTTATATCTTATGAGTATGGAAACAAGCTATAGATGCTGGTATACTTACTGCAAATCCATTACAAAGATTTAATTCACTTGGATTTCTTGAGCATATACTATGTGTGCTAGACATTAAGGAAGACATTGGAGAAATAAAAGACATTGTGCCTGGCCCCCAAAGAATTTATGGTAAAACTGGGGTATGCTGGAGCGGCCTTGTGGGATTTTAATTGAGCACTAAAGAATAGGTAGGATTCCTAAGCAGGCCAAGAGAACAGTATGAGTGAAAGTTAAGAGTCAGGAAAGAGAGTAGTATGTTTAGCAGACAGTTAGGTTAGACTGGACAGGTGAAGGTAACATGTTTGAGAGTGGCAGGAAGAAAAGACAGCTGGGCAAGCATGAGAACCAAGTTGTACAGAACTTGGAATATTGAGTTGAGATCTGTCACCAATAGAGAGTCACCCAAATTTGACCTCTTTTAGAAAGCCACATTTATTAATACAATAATATCAGTCTTTTCTAAGGGGAGGAAGTCATGTGACAATGAAAACTCTAAAATGTGAAGCACTAGAAACGCAACACAGATCATGAACTAAGATATATATTGGGAGTAGTAAATGAAAAGTGATAGAGAAAATAGTTACTCTGATAGGCCTTACAACTGTAATAACTGTCATAAACACAATTATTCTTTCAAATTGAAGAACCACTGGTAGCCTTCTGCAGGATATTTAGGTAAACTGGACTATTAACTAAGGATAATAAACTATACTAGGTATGCCAAACCCTCTAGTCCATTTTGAGTACATGTTAAGATGACAGGCTGGCTTCTGGTTATTCTGACCTTTCATCTATAATGTAATGATCTGTTTATTCTTTACTGAACAAATAAATATTAGAGACCACTAATCCTAATCAGGGATTAGTAAAAAAAAAAAAGTGTAGTTATAAACACCAACAATGAGTCTCCAGAACAAAAAAGTACAAACAAACACTGTATCAGTCACTGGCCAGAAAGTCAAAGCCCTTTCCCTACTCCTGTAGGACTCCCGTGCTCCTCTCAGGGCCAGGGGAGTATACTCAAGGCCATCTCCCCTATAGCTTCTGACAGCTGGCTTTCTTCTTTCTCCTTGGGGAAGAATCAAGCAGATTAAGGGGATAATCCTAAATGCTTTCCTAAATTAAAATTAACTCAAAGAAGTGAGGATATATGACACTAAAAGTCAGACTTCCTCTCTGCTTAATGTGGAGAACTAATATCCTTTTATACTTGGCACCAAACCAAAGTGACTCCTACCCCACTCCATCCCCCTCTCACACAAGCAGCACCTCCCTCTCCCCCCTCAAAGCCCAAGATGTTCCAGACAACATAACAAACCACACGGTTGGGAATGATTCATATGTTTCCACTCTCCGTCCAAAAATGAGCAAAGAAGTTTCCACTTAATTTATAATCTGAATTTTCTGCACATTTCCTAAAAACTTAAAGGGGAACGATTCAAAACTTGGCCTCTCTTTCTCCAAAAATTACTGATTAGTTACAGAGTAAAGGATCTTTTGGTAAAATACTTTTGTGTTCCATCTATCCCTGGAGACAAGGACTATAGCTGCACGATGCCAAATATCTAATCAATCATCCAATGTTTTCATGTTTTCGGATGTTTTCAAAAAGCTGGTACTCTGTAGATACAGGCTTATTCTATCCAGTCTTTTGTTATCTCAACAGTACATATGGATACAGATTTTTCTGTTTGGAATATTTCTCAAGGCCAATGCCTTATTATAGTTCCAACACCTGCAAATATTTGGCAAGAGATTGTTCTACCTCTCCATGTCCCCCACTCTTCCTGCACCCCGCCCCCAACTCTTGCCATTAAAAAACTCTAAGTTTATACTATGTCTTTTCCTTGACTCTGTTAACCGTTTATCTGTGACCCATGAAATGTGCAGTTGCTGGAGCATAAAAGTAAGTTTCAAATCACATTTCATAGGGAAAATTTAGGTCCAAAACAAAGTGACAGCAGGCTGCAATAGAAAGGTACTTAATTCAACTCAGCTCTAGAAGCTGAGTTCCAGTTCCAGTTCTGGGACTTTGACCAAATTGCTTAACCTCTCAAAGCCTCCATTTATACCACTTTAAGGCGTAGGGCTTCAACTAGACCAAGTCCAAGGCCTACCATCTTAGGAGTCTAAGAATTGCAGCCACTAGATGACATGATACTATACATAGAGAATCCTAAAGACTCTACCAGAAAACTACTACAGCTAATCAATGAATTTGGTAAAGTAGCAGGATACAAAATTAATGCACAGAAATCTCTGGCATTCCTATACACTAATGGTGAAAAATCTGAAAGAGAAATTAAGGAAACACTCCCATTTTACGATTGCAACAAAAAGAATAAAATACCTAGGAATAAACCTACCTAAGGAGGTAAAAGACCTGCACTCAGAAAACTATAAGACACTGATGTAAGAAATCAAAGATGACACAAACAGATGGAGAGATATGCCATGTTCTTGGATTGGAAGAATCAACATTGTGAAAATGACTATACTACCCAAAGCAATCTACAGATTCAATGCAATCCCTATCAAACTACCAATGGCATTTTTCACAGAACTAGAACAAAAAATTTCACAATTTGTATGGATACACAAAAGACCCTGAATAGCCAAAGCGATCTTGAGAAAGAAAAATGGAGCTGGAGGAATCAGGCTCCTGGATTTCAGACTATACTACAAAGCTACAGTAATCAAGACAGTATGGTACTGGCACAAAAACAGAAATATAGATCAATGGAACAGGATGGAAAGCCCAGAGATAAACCCACACACCTAGGGACAACTAATCTATGACAAAGGAGGCAAGGATATACAATGGAGAAAAGACAGGCTCTTCAATAAGTGGTGCTGGGAAAACTGGACAGGTACATTTAAAAGTATGAGATTAGAACACTCCCTAACACCATACACAAAAATAAACTCCAAATGGATTAAAGACCTAAATGTAAGGCCGGACACTATAAAACTCTTAGAGGAAAACATAGGAAGAGAACTCCATGACATAAATCACAGCAAGGTCCTTTTTGACCCACCTCCTAGAGAAATGGAAATAAAAACAAAAATAAACAAATGGGACCTAATGAAACTTCAAAGCTTTGGCACAGCAAAGGAAACCATAAACAAGACCAAAAGACAACCCTCAGAATGGGAGAAAATATTTGCAGATGAAGCAACTGACAAAGGATTAATCTCCAAAATATATAAGCAGCTCATGCAGCTCAATATAAAAAAAAAACAAACAACCCAATCCAAAAATGGGCAGAGACCTAAATAGACATTTCTCCAAAGAAGATATACAGATTGCCAACAAACACATGAAAGAATGCTCAACATCACTAATCATTAGAGAAATGCAAATCAAAGCTACAATGAGGTATCACCTCACACCAGTCAGAATGGCCATCATCAAAAAATCTACAAACAAATGCTGGAGAGGTTGTGGAGAAAAGGGAACCCTCTTGCACTGTTGGTAGGAATGTAAATTGATACAGCAACTATGGAGAACAGTATGGAGGGTCCTTAAAATCTAAAAATAGAACTATCATATGACCCAGCAATCCCACTACTGGGCATATACTGTGAGAAAACCATAATTCAAAAAGAGTCATGTACCACAATGTTCACTGCAGCTCTATTTACAATAGCCAGGACATGGAAGCAACCTAAGTGTCCATCGACAGATGAATGCATAAAGAAGATGTGGCACATATATACAGTGGAATATTACTCAGCCATAAAAAGAGACGAAACTGAGTTGTTTGTAGTGAGATGGATGGACCTAGAGTCTGTCATACAGAGTGAAGTAAGTCAGAAAGAGAAAAACAAATACTGTATGCTAACACATATATATGGAATCTAAAAAAAAATGGTTATGAAGAACCTAGGGGCAGGACAGGAATCAAGATGCAGATGTAGAGAACGGACTTGAGGACACGGGGAGGGGGAAGGGTAAGCTGGGATGAAGTGAGAGAGTGGCATGGACATATATACACTACCAAATGTAAAATAGATAGCTAGTGGGAAGCAGCTGCATAGCACAGGGAGACCAGCTCGGTGCTTTGTGACCACCTAGAGGGGTGGGATAGGGAGGGTAGGAGGGAGACGCAAGAGGGATGAGATATGGGGATATATGTATATGTATAGCTGATTCACTTCGTTAAAAAGCAGAAACTAACACACCATTGTAAAGCAATTATACTCCAATAAAGATGTTAAAGAAATAAATAAATAAAAATTAAAAATGAGAAAAAAAAGAATTGCAGCCACTGAGATTGTTGCTCTCTGCAGTCTTGATATGAATGAGAATATCACCCTTAGTGAAATCAACAAACATTAAACTTTGTACAAATTTATAAATATTAAATGTAAATAAAAAATCAAAAACAGCACAAACCATTGTCAATGTCACTCTCAATATTGTTTTCAATAAATTACAGAAGGGAAAATGTATCCTACTCTGAGTATTACTACCCTCACCAACATCATAATTTTTACATATGTTACAATGACTTTTTCATAGCATGGCAAGAGGAAGATCTCCACTCTTTTATTGCCTTCCTTCCATCCCATCTGGGTCTTCCTTCCAGCTTGGCTTATATATCTAGGCCTGATTTTGGAGTGGTAATCTTATTATTCAGTTAAACATTTTATTTTTCTGGAATTTCTGTTAAGTAGCTTCTTAAGAGAAATCAAGCCACGTAGCAGACAGGCAATGGGACTAAAACAATTTTGCTGGTCTGACATTTGTTAACATCAACGTGAGATAGTAGTGCTTTAAAAAAAATAGGCACTTAGACTTGCATATAAATACTATGCTGGCACAACAACTTCAGAAAACTCTGGCAACCGAACAGGAACTTCCCAGGCAGAGACTGCAAACAAGCACTTCAAAACCAACACTGGCACAAAATATGATACTGGATTAAATATTTATTGCCTTCAGTTTAAATTTTTAGTTCAGGTATTTGATTATCCCTCCTAACTTCGTGGTACACTGAAGTCCCTTTTTTGGCTGTTTGTTTTGTTTTGCTCTGTTTTTTAAGGCAGGTTTAGAATTAGCCCCCTCTTAAGGGCTTAGTGGCAATTTGTAGTGGCCAGTACCAAAACTTTGCTTATTTAGTGTACTGAGTGTGCAAACACATACACTACTGTCCTCCACAAAAACCTCTCACCTACATAGATACACTCAGACACCTCCACCCACACATACCGGAGACACACCCAACCTTCCCATAGCTATACGCATATATATGCAAATCAGCACACATGCTAATTGTAATACACCTACACGGGTACTCACATACTTAAAAGAAGAGGTAGAAAGATCACGGCAAAGATATATAGGGTACAATATATCACTGTCAGAGGAGAGAGGCTGCTGTTTCTCTGGCCGTACTATTAGTATGAGCCATAGGCTAATTCCCCCAGAACTGGCCAGAGGTGAACGAACGCAAACAGGTTTGTGCAACAGATGAAACAGGTTCCAGTGAGAGCCTGCAGGCGAGGAGGCTATTTGTCACGAGAAGAATTTGGAGTTAATTCACTTGTCATATAGAAAAAGTGACCTGGTTTATTAAGGAACTTGCTAACTGTATAACTGTGTATAAAGAGACAAAGTCGTGTAAGGGGTATCTCCCAGATCCCTTACCTTGAGCTTCTCAAACCGATCATTCAGGGACGCGACCTGATGGTCTCGGTGACGCCCCACCAGTTTGCATAAGGCACAGATCAATTGGTCATCAGATACACAATACATGTTCACTTTCTCATTCTCATGGTCCAGGCAGGTGATCCCTCGAAGATGTGTGTCCGGCACTGGTTCCACCAGGCGGTGGCTGGTGAAAGGTTTCTTATTGGGGTGCGTGGCCCGCAGGCAACGGTCACAGTAGGAGACCTCGCAGGTGATGCATGTTTTCACTGCATCCCTTGGCGGGTCCTGCTCACAAAACTGGCAAGCAATTCGCTCACTAGACATGGCGCTGCTGGGCCTGTAAGTCCTCTCCCGGCGACTCTCACTTGGGGAATTGGGTCCACTGACGGAAGCCTTCTGGAAGCGGTCAATAATGTTCTGCAGAGTCACATTCCTCTTGAGGCCGTCCAGGCCCCGGTGGTTCAGTGAGATAACATACCTGCACGTAGGACACTGGAAAGCAGTAATGGGTTCAACGGATTCACCAGAGCTGCAGCTCGAGACCAAGATGCGATGGGCACAGCTGAAGCAGAGGCTGTGAGCACAAGGGAGCAGAAGGGGGTCTTCAAACAACTCTAGGCAGATTGGACAGGTCAATTCAGACTCCAGTGTTTCCATCTTTAGTGAAAATAATCCTGCTGAGGCATTAAGAACCGCAGAGGCTGGGCTTTCACCTGCAAGGAACACGAAGCAAGAGTCATTAAGCATTTCCAAAGGAAACGTGGATGTAGCATAATTACACACTAACCAATGGAGGTTTTACAGGCTGGATTCCCCAGGGATGCTGGAGCAATAAGAAAGTGAGCTGGGAATTAATCAAAAAGCCATTCTCCCCCTTTAAACCTTGTTTTTGACAAATGCGTGGGTTTATTTTCCTGCACTAATAAACAGAAACTAGAGGCCATCTCTGAATCCCGGTTTACTGACTCACATTCCTGTTCCAACTCACCACACTGGTGCGGATCAGTCTCTCACACACCCTCTCCACTGACATCTCTTGTCCTGGACTATGATGCACCTGAGGCCCTGCCAAATTCTCAGTCTCCATTCTCCAATATTGTTCTCTATTTTACTTCCAGTTAAAATACAGAGGCTGCTCCTATTTCACATCTAGTGGAAGGAAAACAAGGCCATATTTGAAACTAACTCTCTAGTTCTTGAAATGATCCCATTCTCAGAGCCTGCATAAAAAGAGAAGAGAGAGCTTTAGAAAAATGTAGTTCTCAGCACAGGATAATAAGTTCTTCAGATGTGTGAACTTGAATTACTTCCTGTTACCACACATGGAAATTTCTGTTCCATCCTATTTCTAGTAAACTGAGTTACTAGAGACAAATAGGAAAAATATTAAAATATAAAAAGTATAAAATATATTTTGTTGGTTTAAAGTGTTAATCTTATTTATAGGAAAGAGAAAGGCATCTTTTGCTTTTGAATAACTTTTGTTCATCATCTCACTATCACCGGAGACTCTCATCAGGGCTTGAAAGTTTGATTCCGCCACTGGTATTTGTTCAGGTTTTGTCATCTGTCAGAGATATCTGCATAGCCCTCTCACAGGAAACTTAAATACTGAGTACAATTATACATTGTGCATAAGTACAATAGATGTATCCCTAAAAGCTGTTTCTAAATCAAACCTTTTAAGTGCACTTAACTAACTAGCTATTTAATGGAAATCTATAGGAAATTGGACTGTAAAAGTGAAGAATCTTTTTGCAAAATGGTCACTCTCAGTTGGTTTGATAAGTTTGATGTTTGTATAACCACTTTTTTTAAAAGTGAGGTGTGTGGTGTTCTTATTTTACAATTTACAAGAGCTTGGAAATTGTTGGCTAGTATTTTGTAGCTTATAACATCTATCAGCATTCACCTATAGAGATGAAAAAGTAAAACAATTAAAATGTACATATATCATAGAATCTTAGAATTGGAAGAGACTTTAGAGATGATAGATTCCAACTTCCACTCAAAGCAGGAATATTGCCTTTGGTAGTTCCATTGGTCAAATTCAACATGTCCATAAATGAACTTGCTATTCTTCCCTGCCCCCCAAAACAAAACACCTGCTCCTCTTCCAATTTTCCCTATCTGTTGAATGTCACCATCCAAGCCTAGAAACCTAGGAGTTCTCTCACTGAACATGTTTATCACTTCAACCACTTGGTGGCTTCCAGAACATTCTGTTTTATTTCATTTACACATCTGTGTCTCCAGCTAACCCTCCTTGCTCCTTGAGGGCATCAACTATTTCATATTTTTATTCATAGTACAGTGCCTCACACTCACAGAGTATTTAAAAATTGTTAAATGAAGGATCCCTTCAAGTAGAGGAAGTTAAAGAAGGGGCCTAGCATTTATTGAGTACCTCCTGTATTCTGAGTGCCATGTTAAGAACTTTACACACAATATTTCATTAAATTCTATCAGGAAGGCTGTACGGAAGGTACTAATACTATATGCATATTATGGTTGGGAAACTGGGGCTCAGTGTTATTAAGTAAATGAACCAGGAACACACACACCCAGAGCACTGGGGTAGTCTAATGCCAAGGCCTGTGCTCTTTCCCACACACCTTTATTTCAATCATCTCACCTCCTTCACTTGACAAATATCTTGACTATTTTACAAGAGGGCTTATAGACACCATGTTTCCACTTCTATTTGTGTCTCTCTGTGTCCCTCTGAGTTTCTCTGAATCTGCCTCTCACTCCTAGTCCCTTTCAGAATCATACCTCTTTCTTCTAGGCCCATCTCCACCTTACTCTGCATTTCTATTACTGCCTCTTCCAGAACTGCAGGTCTGCATTCCTCAGTGTCTGTGTTGGAAGCTACCTGGGAGAATCGAGTAAGGCCTCCTGCCAAAATTATAGTTGGTCAAGATGCATTGCTGATAGACCTGCCTCTGTGTTGTAACCTTTACAAAAACAATTAGAGTACCACAACTCTTCTAAATCTTAGGATCACGCCATATTAATTCTTCTGTACAGAGGAAAAGCTCTGCGAATTTTCCTGCAGTCCTAAAAGTTGTTCCTGACTACTGAGACACTTGAACCTCACTATGAAACTAAGCTTAGGAAAGCATGCTATGGGTCAGGATTGCCTTGGATAAGGTCAAAATAGGATTTTTAACCAGGGATTCCTGAAACTTCTAGAAATGTTTAAAGGATGCTGTATGTATATCATATATACACTTTCACGGGGAGAGGGTTGTCCATAGCATTCAAAATGTTCTCAAAAGAGTCCTTGGCAGAAAAAAAGCCAAACATCAGTGCTTTAAAATAACTACCTTCACTGATTTCAGCTGTATAGAGAATAATATAAGATGGTTACACTCTGTTCCTTATGGTAAGTAACTTTTTCTATTATACTGTTTCTATTCTGTTTTATTTTACAATTTCGGGGAACTGAGTATTTTTGCAACTTCTCCAAACATCTGTTCATCTCATCTCTCATTTATGAGGCCACCTTGTTCTGGTCACTCCTAATATTTCAGCATCCTTTCAACCTATCTCCCATTTTCCCTACCTCCCTGATTACCTAAGCACATTTCCCCTTTAAATTTATTGTGCTTTTGCCATGTGCCAGGCACAACAACCCTCTAAAAGGCAGGTACTATTTTACAACAACAAAAAAGGTAATGTGTCCAGGGTCACACTTGTTTGCAAGTAGCAAAGTTAAGATTCAAAACCAGATAAAACTGAGAGTCCAAAAATAAACTCCTATATTTATGGTCAACTGACTTTTGATAAGGGTTCCAAAACCATTCAACAGGGAAATAATAATCTTTTTGACAAGTGGTTCTGGGATAACCGGATGCCCACATGCAAAAGGATGAAGTTACAGCCCGACCTCACACTATACATAAAAATTTACTCAAAATGGATCCACAATCTAAATGTAAGCACAGAAACTATAAAACTCTTAGAAGGAAACGTAAGTGTAAATCTTCATGACCTTAGGTTAAGCAACGGTTTCTTAGATGACACCAAATGCACAAGTAACTGAAGAAAAAAAATAAATTGGACTTCATCAAAATTTAAAACTTCTGTACTATAAATGACACCATCAAAAAAGTGAAAAGACAACTCACAGAATAGGAAAAATATTTGCAGATCATACATGTGATACAGGTCAAGTATCTAGAAATACACAGAACTCTTACAGCTCAACAATAAAAAGGCAAAAAAATATTTTAAATGGCAAAGGATCTGAATAGACATTTCTCCAAAGAAGATATGCAAATGATCAGTAAGCATATGAAAATGTACTCAACATCATTGGCCATTAGGGAAATACAAATCAAAACCACATTGAGATACCACTTTACACTCACTAGGATACCTATAATATTACTTCACACACACTAGGATGGCCATAATTTAAAAACATAGCAAATGTCAGCCAGGATATAGAGAAATTGGGACCCTCATACATTGCTGGTGGGAATGTAAAATGATGCAGCTGCTTTGGGAAATAATTTGGCAGTTCCTCAAAATGTTAAATGTAGAGTTACCATATGATCCAGAAGAACTGAAGATATGCTCACTCAAAAACTTGTACACAAATGTTCATAGCAGCATTATTCACAATAACCAAATGGTGGAAACAATCCAAATGTCCCTCAACTTATGAACAGATAAACAAATGTGGTATGTCCATACAACAGAATATAATTTAGCAAGAAAAAGGAATGAGGTACTGATACATGCTACGACATAGATAATCTTTGAAAACATTATGCTAAGTAAAAGAAGCTAGTCACAAAAGGTCACAGATTATATGATTCCCTTTATAGGAAATGCCCAGAATAGGCAAACCCATAAGAACAGAAAGTAGATTAGTGTTTGTCAAGGGCCTGGGTCAGGGGGCATGGGGGTAGGGGGAATGGAGAGTGGCTGCTAATGGTATGGGTTTTCTCTTGACGATGATGAAAATGTCTAGGATTTAGCAGTGATGATTGCACAGCTTTGTGAATATACTAAAAACCACTGAATTGTACACTTTAAAATGGTGAATATTATGGTATATGGATTTTACCTTAATTTTTAAAACAGATTCCAACCCACAATCCAGAGTGTGAACAAACACCTAACCACTATTCCATACTGTCAACTGTGTAATTATGTACTATTTCTAAACTCTACTGAATTGCTTACTCCTTTCAATTGCTCTTCTAGGTTAGTGATTCCCTATCTAGGTTTTGCAATACCTGGGATATCTCTAATGATCAATGGGTGTCAGAAAATTATCAGCTCCCAATTTTTTATTCATTTAAAAATGATAAGTCTCCTAAAAAATATTTGACTCCTAGATCACAAAATACCTTTAGGAAGTACAGGAGGAAGTGGTATGACAAAAAATAAAACAATGGCAGTGCTGCAACTTCAAAAAGCTTGTGAATCATTAATCTATGCAGAATTAGAGAATACACTAAGGATAAAGACAGGATGTAAACCTGGTAGAGTGTCACTGAATGACAGGCAATCATGAAGCTTTTGCCAGAAAACACAATGGTTTGCCATAAAAATGCACTGATGAAATGCCTAGGCGGGCAGACCAAATGCCATGTTAAGAAACAAATGCCCACATCCACATCCACTGATTTGTTCCCTTCCATATCATTTAGTTACTGCTGTGTAGTCAAATAAGGATGCTTATGTATTTGCCCTTGTTCTAGTATAAAACTGTTTCTGTATGGCTTATCGTCACCCTGCACCCCCCTTCAGGCTGAGACTCCTGAAAAAAAAGTTGATGAGAATAAACTTTAAGAAGGTATCATAAGACTGTGTGAGTAGATAGAAATACAAAGGAGGAGTTTTCAATGCAGACGATGAAAATAAAAATAATACATTCTGCACTTACAAAATGAAAGATTGATTTCAGCATTGCCCTTCAAATCCAAAATTCGGTTAACTCTGATCAGAGAGAGAAGTCATGATCTGCACTTGGCAGAATGCTATTATTTCAAGTGTTATTTGAACATAATTAAATGCCTACTTATTTCAACAGCTTATATTCCATCTAGTGTTCATCTTCCAGATCCACGGAACACGGGTCTGGGCTCTCATTACCTCCCTGAGGAGCCACAGTCTCCCTTTCTTCACAGAAAGACCATGAGTATAAAACCCAACCTGACCCCTGGGCTGTACAATGAGGATTCAGCTGGCTTGTAGAATTTACATTCTTCAGGATATTAACAGTAATGTCCCATGAGCTCTTCCTAAAAACACCAGAAACTGCCTCTCTGCCTTGGAGGATGAGCAAATGAGTCCTGGCTTAGTCTGATGTTCCCTTAACTGTAAAATGTCATTCAATTTGGACTAGAATCACCAGACAATCTCTTTAACATGTGTTCCAGCTCTGACATCCTATTATTACAGAGCTCTTGCTATCTGTTACCACATAGGAAAGACATCTTGGATTACTGAAAACCAGCTCCTCAAGACACAAGTCTTATTTATTAGTGTGACTAGAAAGGCTGACAGGGCTTCCCTGGTGGCGCAGTGGTTGAGAATCCGCCTGCCGATGCAGGGGACACGGGTTTGTGCCCTGGTTCGGGAAGATCCCACGTGCCGCGGAGCGGCTGGGCCCCTGAGCCATGGCCGCTGAGCCTGTGCGTCCGGAGCCTGTGCTCCGCAACGGGAAAGGCCACAACAGTGAGAGGCCCGCATACCAAAAAAGAAAAAGAAAAAGAAAAAGAAAAGAAAGGCTGACAAGAATGGGCATCATCATGAAAGGAACTGGAAATAAACAAAATGCATTACTTACCCTTGGCTAAGCCAAGGTGCCCAAGGACAGTGGCTGGTTTTGCCTGTTGTACTTCAAAGAAGATATAATGGGTGTTCCAGGGAACAACTAAAGGTGAGGAGAGTCCCATGGGAGTACAAACTAATGACAACACCTTTTGGAAGAAAAGGAAGACAACCAAATCCTAGAATACTATTAGTAGGAAAAGACCTCTTTAATTTCAGAAATGATCATTTGGGAACATAAAAGGCAACCAACGCATAGAATTCTCACCCTAAAAAGATAGACTGAAAATAGAAACCCAGAAAAAAGAGGCTAGGCGGTCAGTAAGCATAATTAATAATAACAGTCACCTTACATTTGTGTACCAGTTTTACACTTTTCAAATGGTTCCAAAGCCACTATCTCATTTGATCCTCACAACAGAGCCTGGTTGTCGTCCTAGCTCTAAACTGAATTAGCTGAGTGATCCCAGGTAAGACATTTAAACTGTTTGGGCCACAGCCTCCTCATCTGTCAAATGAAAAATACCTGCCCTACCCATCTCACAGGCTCTTGTGAGGATCAGATGAGAATAAAATAAAATTATTAACTTGCTTTAAAAATACAGATATTCTCAACACACATTCACAGATGACAGATACAGAGCAAGTTATTAAGGAAATAGCACATGTTTGGAAATTCACCCCAAATGCATGGTTGACATAATGGAGGACAATTACACTCCCCCACAAGTTTTCCGGAGGGCCATGAGTCTTCTTGTGGTATTTATTATGCTCATATGTCTCCCCTGTTAGACTGGAGTCCCCCGCAAAGGGAAGAACTGTCTCTCTTCTTTTTTCTTAAGCTTTTATCACACACAGGGTGAGCTCAGGACTGGAGGTTGATTACAGACTGACAGCACCAGAGCCAGTTCCTGTCTAATAGGTTATTAAAGCCTACTTAATATTTTACAGTACATGGATTTAATGATTTTTTTAATGACTTGAGACCTATACTTTTTTTTAAAGATGGTTTTGATGTGAACCATTTTTAAAGTCTTTATTGAATTTGTTGCAATGCTGCTTCTGTTCCATGTCTTGGCCTTTTGGCCCCAAGGCATGTGGGATCCCAGCTCCCCCACCAGGGATCCAACCCATACCCCCTGCATTGGAAGGCGAAGTCTCAACCAGGGAAGTTCCTTAATGATCTGTTTTTTAAATAATTAGCTCCTAAATCCAGCCATTGGCTATTTTATACAATATAGTCATCATAAACATTAAAAGGAATATCACAATAGCAGAACTAAAAGTCCTAGATCTGCTACAAACACAATAGATTAATCTAAGTAACCAAGAAACAGATTTACCAAGGTAACACATGATAATTGTCACAAATCATTAAGTATAATTCATAACACCTTTATCTTAATGCCAATTACACTAGCAGTTTCCAGATTGGAGAACAAACTTAATTTACCTACTGCTACCAGCACAGCTTTCCATCTATTCTAGGACTGCTTTTCCCAATCTGTTACCCAATAAAATATTTGTAATTTTTTTAATGTTCAGTGCCCCCCCATATGGGCAGTCATCTCTACTTCTACAGAATAAAATTGGCAATATATGTATGTAGGGCATGCTGTTGAGTGTTAGGCTGAGAGGACCCCAAGTTCAGGTCAGAGACAAGGGACAGAGAACAGAAGCCTATTTGAAATCAAGCTTCTACTCCCCTGGGAACCACATGGATCTTAGCAACACTGAACAAAGGGCTATAGACAAAGCGATGGAGGATTCTGGACCGTAAACCATTTTTCTATCTCTGGGCTGTATACATTCAGACATGTCACTGTCCTGCATTAGCACTGTCTACCATGCCCATACATTATACCCCTAACTGGGAAAACTGTAAATACCGGGATTTTCTGTTTCAGGAGGATTTTAGGTTATATAATGAATTTGTTATCAGATCTTCTGGTCTCTGTAAGAGGAAGATTCAGAGACTGGGGATGCTGTTCATCAACTAGAGGAGTCTGACCTGCAGGAAAGAGTCTGAGACAAAGCCCAAGGTCAGGCAGTCAGAGCTCTGCAGGGAGAAAAGAACCCAAGTAGAACAAGTCTTCCTAAGGATACTTTGCTAACCCACTTAGGCAGAACCAACACCCTTATTATGTATTCAGTTGAACCCAACACAGAGAAGGGAGTAGTGGATGTTGGCACATTACTCAAAATCCCTCCACCACCCATACTTTAACCATCTAGTAGTCTTAGCAGCTTACAGGATTTCTAAGGGCAATGCAGGAGCTGGGAGACTGTCAAAAAGAATATGTCTGGCTGTGATCATGGAGAAGGGGAAGATGGAAAAAGAGAAACTGTAGAAAGAGCCACAAACCTCCAGTGCCCACAGAAGACTCTTAGCAGAGTTTTAATTCATGAAAATGGAGACAGAAACATATATTGATCCTTGGAAGAGAAGGGAAATAAAAAGAGGGCTAGCAGCCCGTACAGAGGGGATCATTGGAGTTGGAACTTCTTGTCTCAACACCACTCATCTGGTCTTCTCACATGTTAGCATGATCCAACACACTGGTTGAGAAACACTTTTCTAGTCTATTTTTCACACTGCTCAGTGATGAACACAATGTTTGTTGAGAGACCTGAAATACAGACATTAGCACAACACCACCTTGGTACCCAAATTTCATTCATCAAAAAGTGAACAACTGTGAACTCCCCTGAACTGTCGTATATCCAGTATCAACATGTTACATGTCATATCTTGGTGATGCAATGCTCTAAGTCAAGGCACTCAGCCTAAGTAAGGAGGTGCTTCACAAACACAGTACCACATGTTCCCCTTTTGCACAGAAGAGAAGACCACAAACTTAATGCTAACTGGAAATGGAACACCCCCTGGCCTCCACTAGCAGCAGAGGACCATGGCCTAACAGCTAGGGACTTACCAAGACCCATAGAGACTGAATGACACACACACACAAGGCCAAGCAGGTACCTCTGAGAACAGCCATTTGAGACACGTTCTGTGCCTCCGCCCTGTCTTCACCTCCTTTTTAGGGCTGTCTGTCCCTGTTGGGAAAGAGAGAACCTGAGTACTAAGGGACAGAGTCAAGGGAGGACATTCTCTCCTCTTCACCAAGTAGCAAAGACATACTCCTTCTGCAGTTTCCTTCTCAACTGTCATGGTGTCAGCAGATTTCATGGGAGGAGGGATGAGGGAATGGACAGGCTCACTACCCACAGCAATTTTTGGACGCTATTATGAGACTCCACTGGCACTGCTTTAGGATATACAAGTTTGAGCAAGTTGCCCTGCACTTAGAGGAGGGATTAACTAAACCAATTTCACCTAAATCAGTTTGCACTGTTCAGATGATATGTTCATGAAGCAAGCAAGTCATTCTGATTTGCGGCAGTACTTCCCCGGGGGGTGGCCTTGCAAGGTACAACATGCTAGATGAGGAGTCTAGTAGTCACGAAAGTGAATGGGAGGGAAACAACTGCTCCTTCATGTCCCTATAGCCTCTACCCCAGCCCTGCACAGCCCCTCCCTGGCCTAATCCCGGAGGTGCAAGTAAGGAGGTAGGCCTTAAACAAGCAGGAGGCCAAGATACAAGGCCAAGGCTGTGGCCTTAGACCAGTCAACAGAGGATTCTGCACGCTGTAGGTGCTTTTAATAAATATTATTGACTCACCACTGCTAGATGCTAATCATGCTCAGGTAGCCATGACTAAAATTATTTATGCCACTTTTCAGTAGAAATTAACTACCTGACCCCATATGGGCTAAAAATTAGTGAGGTTATGTTTTCAAATGAGTCTGACTCAGATTGTTAGGTTGGAGTACATTAGATATGATTCAAGCCTTAGTGTGAAATAATTGCCAATTACTCTGTATGCCTACTTTTATGTATGTTTTCATTCAGTTGCATGTGCACGAGAGTAAAAAAAAAAGAAACAGACTTAGGACCAAAGTAGAGTGATATATTTGGCTCCCAAGGGGATTAATAATGGCAAGTGGGGGTTCCCAGTAAACTAGGGTTGCTACTTACACCCAATCTATTACCCCAATAAAAGGTAAATGAAGAACTTTCTTCGAAAAGTATAGTGCTGAGAGTTTATAGAACCCTTTCATCTTCAAAGGGCCATGCCAAGACTCACAATAGCCAGTACACAATATGATGCCTTTCATACAAGTGAAAGGTCACAGGAATGTCCTAAGGCCACAAAGCCAATGCGACATCAGATTTGGGAATGAACTCTCTGATCTTCTTGGCTCCTAGACTTGTATTTCAAGCACATAAATCAAGTTGTGAGGAACAATCAGGAGAAATCTAATTTACATTATATATCTGCATTAAGTTAATTGATTGGGCAGGAATATAGAAAAATAGCAAAGACTCTTCCCCCCCGCCCCCAGGGCAGTGATCAGTGGAGAGAAGTGAAAAGGGGCATGTGAGGGTTAGGGGTAACCAGCCGGGGTAGAGTACGGAGGGAGTCTCCCTATTCAGCAGTTCCCTTCTTTTGGAACATTGCCAGAGAACTGATTAGAGTACTGGGAGGGAACAGAATGGGGTTAAAGGCAGACCTCTTGGCCCAATTTGAGAATCTGAAGAATCAACTCACACACAGTAGTACTTGTCTATTTACATAGCCTCTAATATATTCCTTTATAAGGGCTCCTCTTCACAAACAACCATCACCATGCACCCTCCCCACACTCAGAAACCCTCAAAAAGGCAAAGTGGTTCACAAGCCAGAGGCTGCATGGCTGGGAGGCTGGGAGTGCACAGGTTGATGGGGAGGAGTCCAGGGGACGGGTGGTTGGTGAGAGATTCGGGTGGGCAGGTAGATGTGTGACGACCACGTAGGAAGAAGGCGAGTGAGCGTGAAGGCGGGTAGGGGAGTGTGGAAGAGAGAAAGTGAAGAACCTAAGGACCCCAGGATCCCAATTTCCTGCTCCGAGAAGAAACACCTCCAAGAAATGCGCTGCATACGAAATGCTAAGTAACCTAATCCTTATCACCGAAAATGTTTCTGTAAATCTACTCCGCCGTTATTTACTTAATTCTTACGAGCCAGGAATGGAAAAACCCCACCTCTCCCGGGTTCAGTCGCAGCCTGTCCTGGGCACTTTTAAGTTTTCCCTCTCCCCCACTGAGCTGCTTTCACAGCTAGGCCAGAAATAAGGAACCACCCAGACGGAGACTCGAGGATCGCTCCCCCGGCAGCAAAGGGATTAAGTTTCGCCGGGCCTTCCTGCGGGCAGGCTGTCCGCAGCAACCGGCTGCCGCAGCAGCCACCGCCGGGCGGCCGAGGGGCGCCGCCCGGGCCGAGGAGGCTGCCGGCCGCGGGAGCGTGGGAAGGCGGCGGTGCCCTTTCCCAGACTAGCACCCAGGCTCCAGGAGAGCCGCTCGAGGGGCCGCACCCGGCCCCACCGGGCTGCGCGGGAGGCCGTGGACCCGCCCCCGCCCCGCATCGCGGAGTGCAAACTCCGTCCCAGGAGGGCAGCGACGGGTGCCCGGGCCCCAGCGGCGCAACGGGAAGCCAGGGCTGGGCCGGGGCGCCCTCCGTCGCCGCCGCCACCTCGAGCCTCGCGGGCCCCGTCATCACGCCCCGCCGAGCCCCGGAGCAGCCTTCTGCCCGCGCCGGGCCCCGGCCGCACCTGAGACGCGGCCCGAGCCGGGGCCGAGCCCTGCGCCTGCGGTGGCGCTCGGCCCCCAGGGCCGCGGCGAGGGGGCGCGTTTTACCCAGAGCATTCCCGGCTGCCGGCCATGTCCTCGGCGCGCCCGAGGGCGCCGGGTGCTCGCCTGCCTCCTGCGCGAACTGGCTCGGGCTCCGGCGCGAGCTCCCCGGCCGCCGCCGCCGCTGCCGCCGTTGCCGCCGTTGCCGTCGCCGCTCTAGGCCGCCGCCCGCCTTCGCCGCCGCCGCCGCGCAGCAGCCGGGATCCGCCCGCCCGCGCGCCCCGCCGGGGACAGCACGGCGGCCGCCAAGCTACCGCGGCTGGGTCTCCCGAGCCAAACTTAGAGTTTTCGCTCCTCAGTCCAGGGGCAGCACCATGACACCGCGGCAGCACCACACTGTCATTTCCGCCGCCGCAGAAGGAGGGGAAAAAAAGGCAATCCTGACGAAAAGGGGGATGGGGTGGGGGCGAACCGGGCTGGGACTGCCGCCCCGAGGGAGCTCTGGGAAGGGCCCGGCAGCACGGTGCTCGGCCACCTTCCCCGGCTCACCTTCCGCCGCCCCCGCCGCTCCCCGCTCCCCCTGCCCCTCCTCTGGAGGCGCGTTTACATGTTTTCTCCCCTGGCAGGAGTGACCGGAGAAACCTGAGCGAGCAAAGGCAGCGGGTGGGTGGGGTTCGGGCTACTACTGTACCTACCAGCTGATTCCAGCAGCCTTTTCTCCAGCGCCCTGTCATCTTGAAGGAAGACACACGGAGAGGGGCCCGAACGGGTGTGTGTGAGAGTGTGTGTGTGTGTGTGTGTGTAAGTAAGAGAGAGAGAGCGAGAGCAGAATGTGTGTGAAATGCAGAAGGAAGGCTCTGGCCAAACTCTTCTCCCAGCCGCCAAGCCCCTGGTCCCACAAACCCCCAGATTAGAACAACGAAAAGGCGGTTGCAACCGGCAGTGAGAAAAGAGTGCCTAGGTCCACCGCACAGGTCCTCGGGCGAAGCTGCTCTATGCAAAGTTAACTACAGAGTAAAACAAAAATAGTGGAGGAGACAGAAAAGGGCAGACAATTGAAGGAAACCCAACCCCTCTTTCTTTTTACAAAGGGAGAATGGCTGTGTTTTATTGGCCTTGGGCAGAAGTTGTGGGGATGGATTAAAGCCACCAAAATTTAAAAACAAAACAAAAAAAAATGGGAGAGAGAATATGGCTTCATTTACACATTCAAATCCTTGATGGACAAGAGGGTCGTTAATAAGAGGACAATGGGACAGATGCCAGCCATACAGGTATTCAATGTCCCTAATAAGCTAATTGGTCCATCTGGAACCCAGAAGCGCTCATTGGTCTGGAGTAAGCCCTTGGGCTGACCTGTCATTGTCTCAGAGACCACTGCCCCACTCACGAGGAGGGTGGGAGAGGGAAGGAGGAGGCCCCAGAGGAGATTCTGGAAGGGGAGAAAAAGGGGAGATGAAAGGGAAAGAAGTGAGAAAATGGGAGGAAACAACCCCCTCTCACACAGGCCTCGCATTACCTTCCATGGGAATGATTCCAGAAAAATTAAGGTAATTCTGGGTGTATCCCATCAGAGAACCAATAGTAATTAGCCAACACCCCTGTAAAACAATGTGCTAGGACTTCCCTGGTGGTGCAGTGGTTAAGAATCTGCCTGACAATGCAGGAGACAAGGGGTTCGAGCCCTGGTCCGGGAAGATCTCACATGCCGCGGAGCAACTAAGTCTGTGCGCCACAACTACTGAGCCTGCACTCTAGAGCCCGCGAGCCTGTGCTCGGCAACAAGAGAAGCCACGGCAATGAGAAGCCTGCGTACCACAACGAAGACCCAAGGCAGCCAAAAATAAATAAATAAATTTATTTAAAAACAAAACAAAACAATGTGCTAGAGAGTACTGAGGTGGAAAGGAAGGCAAAAATCACAACCAAGCTATCCTGATGAAAGTCTGGCCCTGAGAGAAGTAAAAGAGTCACACCAAAAGCACAGGCGAAATAGACAAGTGGGACTACATCGAACTTAATTTCTGTGCAACAGGAGAATCAACAGTGAAAAGTCAAGAAAGGAGAGAAAATATTTGCAAACCATGTATCTGATAAGGGGTTAATATGTAAAGAACCCCTACAACCCAATAACAAAATAAATAACACGATTAAAAAATGGGCAAAGGGGCTTCCCTGGTGGTGCAGTGGTTGAGAGTCCGCCTGCCGATGCAGGGGCCACGAGTTCGTGCCCCGGTCCGGGAAGATCCCACATGCCGCGGAGCGGCTGGGCCCGTGAGCCATGGCCACTGAGCCTGCGCGTCGGGAGCCTGTGCTCCGCAAAGGGAGAGGCCACAGCAGTGAGAGGCTCGCATACCGCTATAAATAAATAAATAAATAAATGAATAAATAAATAAAATTTTAAAATGGGCAAAGGACTTGAATAGACATTTCTCCAAAGAAGATATACAAATGGCTAACAAGCATATGAAAAGATGCTCAACATCACTATTCATCAGGGAAATGCAAACTAAAACCACAATAAGATATCATCTCACACCTGTTAGTCTGACCAGTATTAAAAAAACAAAAAGCAAAATAGTAAGTGTTGGTGAGGATGTGGAGAAATTGGAACACTGTACACAGTTGGTGGGAATGTAAAATGGTGCAACTGCTATGGAAAACAGTAAGGAGGTTCCTCAAAAAATTAAAAATAGAACTACCATATGATACAGCGATCCCACTTCTGGAAATATATATGAAAGAATTGAAAGCAGACCCTCAAAGAGATATTTGCACCCCCATGTTCATTGCAGCATTATTCACAATAACAAGAATTAAAAGCAACCTAAATATCCATGGAGAGATGAATGGATAAAGAAAATGTGGCATATACATTCAGCGTATATGCACTGAATATGGCATATACATTCTGCCTTAGAAAAGAGGGAAATCCTATCATATGCTATGACATGGATGAACCTTGAGGATAAATATGCTAAGTGAAATAAGCCAGTCACAGAAGGACGAATATTGTATGATGCCACTTATAGGACGTACCAAAAGTAGTCAAACTCATAGAAACAGAAAGCAGAATGGTGCACGCTAGGGGCTGGAGGGAAGGGGAGGGAAGGAGTTGTTTTGTGGATGTAGAGTTTCAGTCATGCAGGACTGGGGTGAGGGGCTCTGGGGAATCTGTTGCACGACAATGTGCATGTGGGTGACAATATGGTATTGTACACTTAGAAATTGTTAGGAGGGTGAATTTTATGTTATATGCTTTTTGCCACAATAAAAAATTAATTTAAAAAAATTGAGTCAGAAATAAAATGATCCTAGCATAACAGAAGTGTATGTATAAGAATTATATATATATTATTATATATATTTATATATCGCAGATATTAAGTGAAAAGAGCAAGCTGTGTATGATTTGCTACTACTATGTAAAAAAGGGGGGAAGGTATATGTCTGTCCATGTGTGCTTGTATGCGCACAGACTCTTCAGTAAAGATACCTAAGAAACTGATTACCTGGTTCCCTGGGAGTCAAGCATAGGAGAAGAAGTATTTAACATTGTATTTGCCCTTTTGTATTGTTTGAATTTTTTTATAATGTTTGTGTATTACCTTTTCAAAAACAATTTTGCAAGAAAGAGGAGCATAGAGACAGAAAATAGAATAGAGGTTACCAGGGATTGAGGGGAGGGGAGAATGAGGGCATACTCTTTAATGGTTACAGAGTTTTTATTTTGGATGATGGAAAAAGTTCTGGAATTGAATAGTGGTGATGGTTAAACAACATTGTGAATGTACTTAATACCACTGAATTGTACATTCAAAATTGGTTAAAATGGTAAATTTTACGTTATGTACATTTTACCACAATAAAACAAATTTTAAAAAGAACGAGGAGGTATACAGAACAGGTAGAGCTTGTTGTATTTGTGTAAGAAAATAGATGTATGTATATGCCAGTAAATGCATAGAAAGTAACCTGGAAGCACAGTGTAAAATAGTGTGAGCCTAGAATTGTGGTGGATGTTGAGGGGATCGTTCAGGTTTTATTTTCAAGGTGGTTTTTAAAAAATATATTTATTTATTTATTTGGCTGTGCTGGGTCTTAGTTGCTGCACGTGGGATCTTTAGTTGCGGCATGCGAACTCTTAGTTGCCGCCTATGGGATCTGGTTCCCTGACCAGGAATCGAACCCAGGCCCCCTGCATTGGGAGCACGGAGTCTTAGCCACGGGACCACCAGGGAAGTCCCCAGGTTTGATTCTATGTATGTTATAACTGTTTGAATATTCTACAATGAGAATTTCTTTTGTAGTTAAATTTTTTTTAAGATATGTCTCCAAAAATCCCAAAGTTGAGTCAGAAGTCAATTGACGCCTGAGAATTCTTTAACCTCACTTGATATGATCCCTACAGAGAGCTGGAGAATTTTCTAAAATGTGAAGAAATGACCACTTTCATCATAGACACACCGGAAACAAGCTAGCTGGCTCTTGGCAGAACTGTCACTTAAAGGAGACTTGCTTTTAATGGCTTTTATTGTCCTTTAGAAACCACCCTTTCCTTTACTTTTTAGCAGTCTGCCCTCCGCCTGAGCTTCCAGTGCTTTCAAGCTATTCCCTGGCTTACCAGAGCTCTATACAGAGTGCCCCAAACCCATCTTCCCTCCCCGAGCAGCAGCCCATATTCTGGACCTTTCCTTTTCCTTCCTCAAAACTTAACACTGCTTCTGGGTTCCTTTCACAAAGGACCTTACTGATTAAGGATTTCAATCAACTAATTTGAACTAAATGTTAATAACTTCATTTGTCTCTGTAGATAATGTTTTAATTTTAACAGAGGGCTTCAATGTATTAACTCAAAGCAATGATGAATAGCGTGGGTGGATGGGGATGGGGTAGGGAGATTTTGCTAATCATATCACATAAGCAGCTGCTTTGAAAATATCCCCACTTTCAGTAGTTTTATGCAAATTATCGCTGTAAATGTATTAAAGTAAATGTTTTGTATTTGGCAGGAGATGCAAAATCAGCTGGGAGTATGGGGTGAAATTATTTGTTTATAATTATTTAATGGTTACCTTTGTATATAACATGTGTTGATCCTATTAGCAGAGTAAATCAGGCCCATGGCAAAAAAAAAAAAGACGATTGACAGATTCAGCTTGAGGTGTTTAATTGAATTAATCTGAAGCAGACTCAGGACACCAGAGTCTGAGAGTATGAAAGGGACAGCTCATGGGCTCTTTTTTTCTAACTACAAATAGGGGGGCGGGGTAGGCAGGGGAACGCTCCAGATACTTTCTACAGAGAGAAGCACAGAACCCAGTCTGTTTCAGAAGGAAAAAAATCACAGAAGGGAGATTTTGTTGCACAAGAGCATTGTTGCTTCTGCAGAAGGGAACCTTCATGCTGCTCTCAAAAGAAGCAGCTAGTTGTCTGAAATCCAGAGGTTGACTGAAGGCTTTTCTAACCAGGGGGCTCTTAACAGGATGGTGAAAAGTACTTTGGCACGGGCTCATCAATAAGACATTGTTCTAAAACCAGTTGTGAACAGGCCATGTTCAAAATAAATACATTCCCAGTATGAAGAAATGGCATGCTCCTGGTATTTCTTATTCACTTTTGATCTATATTTTGGTATTGCTTTCATTAATTTTGTAATTTATCTGAATTATTGTGTTTGTTACAATGAACGCATCTGTTTGAAATCTATAGTACGTTGGTAAATATTTCCCTAGAGCTTTCTTTTTTTTTTAGAGCTTTCTTTTTTAAAGTTTTCTTTTTTTAAAATTTATTTTATTTATTTATTTTTGGCTGCGCTGGGTCTTCGTTGCTGCGCGTGGGCTTTCTCTACTTGCGGTGAGCAGGGGCTCCTCTTCGTTGCCGTGCGTGGGCTTCTCATTGCGGTGGCTTCTCTTGTTGCGGAGCACGGGCTCTAGGCACGCGGGCTTCAGTAGGTGTGACACATGGGCTCAGTAGTTGTGGCTCACGGGCTTCCTAGAGCTTTAATCTTTAGGGCCAAGCCTAAACCTTCTGGCTCACCGTGACTTCCTAACCAGCGCACCGGGTCACTTAGGGTCTAGTTTCTGTGACTTCACATCCTCCAGGTTTTTCTCCCATCTCACTGCCTCTTCCTCGGGATCTGTTGCTTCCTCCTCCTGCTCTTCAACCTCTAAAGGTTGGTGTGAGCCAAGCCTTGGTCCTTGGCTGTCTTCTCCACCTACAGCTACACTTCCTAGGTGACCTCTTCTAGTCCCGTGATTTAAGTACAATCCCCACTTTAGCTCTTCAGCTCAGACCTCTCCCCTGAGTCCAGACTTACATCTCCACCTGACTATTTCACATCTCCACCTGGATGCCTCACGGACAGCGCTAACTTAATGTGACCAAAAGAGACCTATCGATTTCTAGTCCTCCCCATCTCAGCAAATGGCACCCCACCCAATTGCTTAAACCAGATACTGGGATGTCATCCTTGATGCTCTCCCCTCCACAACACCCAATGTTCAATCCATCAAGTTTTAATTTGGGTCTCCCTTCTTCTACTTTTGCCTTCTTGCAATCAGTACTGCAATCAAAGTGATCTTTTAAAAATGGAAATCTGACCATTTTACTTTCTCCTCTCATGGCCATTAGAGTAAAATGCAAATTTCTTGACATGGTCTATAAGACTTGGCATTAGCTGGCCCCTGTCTACCTCTCGCACTCCATCCACTCTCACCCTTGCTCACTACAATCCAAACACACTAGCCTTCCGACACTCCTTGAACCACAAACTCTTGGCCATCCCCAAAACTTTGCAAGTTCTCTCCCTCTGCTGGAGTGCTCTTCCTTCCACTCTTCACATAGCTGTTCTAGTTCCTTCTTTCAGGTTATGCATCACATACTCGGAGAAGCCTTCCCTGACTACCCCATCTAAAGTTACCCCTTCACATTACTCTCTGATATAACACCCTTCAGGGCACTTATCACTAGCTAAAATTATCATATGTGTTTATTATATGTTCCCCGCCATGCACACGCGCATGCACGCATATATATTCCACGAGAACGAGAACCTTGTCTGTCTCCATCACTGGTGTATCTCCAACACCTAGAACAGGACCTAGCTCATAGTAGGTACTAATATTTGCTGGATGGATGGCAAGAATCAGGAAAGAGTACAGTCCAGAGATAACTTTAATCACACAGATACAGATTTACCCCAACTTTCAATCTGCAATGAGAATATCACATGAAAAGGATCTTTTGGCAGAAATTTATAGCAGATTCACGCAGGGAGGCCAGATACATTTCTCAGTGCCTCAACTGCCTAAAAGCCAGAGATTTTCAAACTGACCCAAGAAACACTAGTGTCCCTTGGGGTACTAACTGGTGTTCTAAGAAAAATGAATTTGATCAAGTAAGTTTAGGAAATGTTGCACACTGAATCTCTCTCTCAGAGACTCACAGCACACATTAGCATATTAAGGCTTTAAGAAGTCCTGCCAGAAATAAAACCTATTTTAGCTTTGCTTAGCATTTACCATATATATTTGACCGTGGAACTTTCATGTTCTACTCACTTATTAATATCTCACAGGATACTAGCATCTCTCAAAATACAGTTTTGGAAATACTGTCACAGATATAGACAAGTATAGATATGTATAGACAAACATATAGATATGTATATCTATAAATATATATATAATGGATATTAATCAGAGTTAACTTAAGATCCATGACAATAAATTCCAAGTCAAAAATATCAGTGAAATGAAGTTCAATGGGATTCAAGTTTAAAATAAAGCAGTGGTTGGAGATAGTGCTTACTGTTAGTATCGACTGGCCTGCGATATGTTAAGAGTGCTGCTCTAAATAAGTTCAAATCTTCTGGCCCAGATGAATTACTCCCTAGGCAATGAGAACCTGCAAGTACAATCGATGAACCACGGTTAGTGATCCTTGGAAAATCGTACACAAGGGAGAAGTACCAGTATCAGATCCTCAAAGACTGGAGATGAATGGCTTTCAAAAGGGGAAGGAAGGTGGATTCTGCAAACTACAGACCAGTGTGGACTTAATGTGGGTCTGAGGCAAGATTCATTACCATTCATTCCTCTTACCCATTCCAGTACTTCTTTCTGTTCCTTGAGCTCTCCAAGCTCATACCTGCCTAGGGCCTTTGCATTTGCTATTCCTTCTGCCTAGAGCAGGGGTGGGCAAACTTCTCTAAGGAGCCAAACAGTAAATATTTTTGGCTTTTGGGCCATATGGTCTCTGTCGCAACTACTCATCTCTGAGCAAAAGCAGCCACAGATAATATGTAAAGAATCAAACTTTATTTACAAAAACAGGCTATGGACCGGATTTGGCCCAAGGGCCATAGTTGGTCTACCTGGAGTGTACTTTGCCAGGATTGTTACACAGCTAATTCCTCTTTGTTCAGAATTCAACTCAAACATCCTTGTCTTAGAGTAAGACAATCCAATCTAAAGTAACTATGCATTTACTTGCTTTCAAATCTATTTTAATTATTTCCATTGCACTAATGCATATTTTCTTATTTATTGGCTTGTCCCCATGCCCCCATACACAGCAGAAAAACTAGCATTTATTGAGCTCTTATGCGCCTGACACTGTTCAAAGCATTTTACGTGTATTAGCTCTTTTAACCTTAATAATAACTTCCCGGCAATAATCCTTAGTCTCCCCATTTTACAGACGAAGAAACTAGGGCTGTGAGATTAAGTAATTTATCCATACTCATATAGTTTAGCAGGTGGTGATTCCAGGATTTAGACCCAGGCTCATAAGCATTATGCTATTGTGATATTGTGATTTATAATAAGAAATATATACTTGAATTTTGTTCCTGTTCCTGGCACAGAGCTCCTAAAACTCTTGGAATTTCCTAAGTGATGAGAGTGGGAAATGTGTTTTGTTATGTTAATGAGGTGAATTTTGGACCACACCCAAGGTAGGATGCTGGTTGTCAGGGGACCTCCAGGGAGAGGAGGGGCTGGAGGTTGAGTCAATAGCCAAGGGCCAATGATTTAATCAGTGATGCCTGTGTAATGAGGCCTCCATAAAAATCCAAAAGGACAGGGTTCGGAGAGCTTCCAGGTTGATGAACACATGTTGATGCTGGGAGATTGGGTACTCAGAAAGGGCTTGGAAATTCGGTGTCCCTTCCCATATACCTTGCCTATGCATCTCTTCCATCTGGCTGTTCCTAAAATTATATCTTTTAATAATAAACTGGTAGTCTAGTAAGTAAAATGTTTCTCTGAGTTCTGTGAGCCGCACTAGCAAATTAACTGAACTCAAGGAGGGGGTCGTTGGAACCTCAAATCTATAGCCTGTGGGTCAGAAGCCCAGGCAACAATCTGATCTTGTGATTGGCATTTAAAGGTGTGGGGGTCTTATAGGACTGAGCCCTTAACCTGTGTGTTCTAACATTTATGTCCAGGTGGATAGTGTCAGAATTGAGTTGAATTGTAGGACACTCGGCTGGTGTGAGAAAATCGCTTGGTGGTATGGGGACAACCCCTGACACTCATCGGAATTGGAGTCAGAATCATAGCTATAGTGTATCTCAGTTACAAGCTCCACAAGAGAAGGGATTTTTTTCTGTCTAGTCTACTAATGATGAGCCTAGAACACAGCCTAGTGCAATGCCTGGCATAAGTTAAATGCTCAATAAATATATGTCCATTTAATAAAAATTCTAGAATGCTCAGATTATTAAAGGGAGATGTTTTCACTAAGAATAAGTCAAATTAACCTGATTTCCTTCTTTGATGAGGCTAATTGTTAGGAAGAATAAGCAAATGGAATCTTGGATTTCTTTGGATTTTAGCAAAGCATTAAATAAGTTCTTTCCTGGAATCCCTATTTTACTAGACCTTTCAGTGTCATTTAACACTGCTGCTCATTTCTTTCTTTTTTGTGGTTTCCATGACACCACACTCTCCTTATTCCCTTCACACCTCTATGACTATTCTTGCTTTTTCTTTCATGTGATCCCCCTCCTCCATCAACCCGTAGGTGTTGACCAGGATTTCATCCTGGGTCCTTGGTTCCTCCCACTTTCCAAATTCTCCCAGATGGTCCCATCCATCCTCATTGTTTTCATTTTTACCTTTGCTCTGATGACACCTAAATGTATAACTCCAGGCCAGAACTTTACTCCAAGTCTGAAAAATCCTGCAGGTACCTCAAC
This sequence comes from Tursiops truncatus, assembly GCF_011762595.2. Classification (NCBI taxonomy): domain Eukaryota; kingdom Metazoa; phylum Chordata; class Mammalia; order Artiodactyla; family Delphinidae; genus Tursiops; species Tursiops truncatus. The sequence continues at coordinate 37,760,313 of NC_047055.1, forward strand.
TTGAACATGTCCAAAACCAAACTCAGTATCTCCTCCCCAGATCTATTTTTGTTCTTATATTCCCTGTCTCAACTGATGGCATCACCCAGTCCCTCCCACACCAGAAACCTGAAAGTCAGTTCTGCCTCCTCACTTCCTCTCACTCCCCCCATAGCTAAATCCTGACCCAATCTTTTTTTTTTAATATTTACTTATTTATTTATTTAGGCTGGGCTGGGTCTTGGTTGCAGCATGCAGGATCTTCCTTGCGGCATGTGGGATCTTTAGTTGTGGCATGCAGCTCTTAGTTGCAGCATGTGGACTTCTTAGTTGTGGCATGTGGACTCTTTGTTGTGGCATGCATGCGGGATCTAGTTCCCTGACCAGGGATCAAACCCAGGCCCCCTGCATTGGGAGCATGGAGTCTTACCCACTGGACCACCAGGGAAGTCCCCCCCAGCCAATCTCGATAATTTTCCTTCTCAAATATTTCTCACCTCATCACGCACCTAGTAACCGTAACCAACTCTTAGTTGATCTCCCTGCCTCCAGTTTTGACCCTGTCCAACCCTTCGCACAGCCACCAGAATGAGCTTTTGAAATTGCAGATATGATCATGTAACACATCATTACCTGCAAGATGGAATCCAAGTTACGTCAGGGCCATGCAAATCTCAAACTTGCCAGCTTCATCTCCCACGCTACTGCCTCGCTCACAGCTAATGCCTCAACAATACCAAACTGCTTGCAACCTTGCAATTCTCCAAACACTTCTATGACTTTGCTCATGCTGCAGCCTCTGCTTTGATGCCCATCCTCTCTACTTCTCACTCCCCCTTTGCCTGGCAGACTTCTTCTCATTCTCTCAGACTCAGCCCCGGCATCATTTCCTAAAAGAAGGCTTCTTTAACATGTCCCATCCTGGGCTGGGTTAGATTTTCCTCTTCTGTGCTTCCAAAGCATCCTGCTTCTATCCCAGCACTAGTCCAGCCATATTTTTCTTGTCTGTTCACATGCCCGTATCCCTCATTAGACTATGAGTTTCCTGAGGGCAAGGACTATGCTTTATTCAAAATTGTATCCATCACACCATGTACAGTGCCTGGCACATAATAAGAATTCAATTAATATTTGATGAATCAACTATTTTATGGCCATAACATACTGTTGGCTCATTATGTTGACTTATAACACCCTTAATTCTTTTCACACAAATAATTGTTACATAGTGTGGTAAGTGCAATGATAAAGGTAAAACAAAAGAACAGAAAAGGGACACCCAATTCAGCCTGAGATGAGGGGAGGTAGAGGAAATGATACGTCAAACCTAAGCTGCAGTGATAGAAATAGAGTATGTTGAACCGGGGAGGAGATAGTGTGGGTCTATTTGCATGGTCAAACTATGCCTGAACAACATTTCAATCAGTGGGCTCAGTTGGATTATTCAATAAATGGCAGTGGTTTGGAAAAAAATAAAGCCAAAGTTCAGGAATGGTTGAAGGAACAGGGAAGGTTTAACCAGGATAAGAGAAGACTCTAAGGGACTTGATTATTTTCTTCAAATATTTGAAGGGCTGTGTTATGGGTTGAATCGTGCCCCGCCCCCTCCACAAAAGGTATGTTGAAGTCCTAACCTCTGGAACATCAGAATGTGACCTTACTTTTGAATGAAGTCTTTGCAGATGCAATTCATTCAGATGAGGCATATTGGCATAGGGTCGGCCCTTAACCCAATATGACTGGCGTCCTTCTGAGAAGGAAATTCGGTCACAGACACAGAGGGAAGAAGGTCAGGTGAAGCAGGAGGCACAGATTGGAACTGTGGTGTCACAACCCAAAGAGCAGGAGCCCTCAGAAGCTGGAAGGGGCAAGAAAGGATTCTCCCCAGAGCCTTCAAATGAAACATAGCCTTGTCAACACCTTGATTTCAGACTTCTAGTCTCTAGAACTGAGACAATAAGTTTCTGTTTTAAGCCACCTGGTTTGTGGCACTTTGTTACGGCAGCCACAGGAAACTAATACAGGCTGTAACGGAGCAGAGGGAGCAGATTTGTTCCATGTAAGACCCAAATGGATGGAAGATACAGGGAGACAGCAATCTTCTTTATATTGAATGGAAACCTCATAGTCACACTATCGAAAAATAAAATGAGCTGCTGTGAGGGCTTCCCTGGTGGCACAGTGGTTGAGAGTCTGCCTGCCGATGCAGGGGACATGGGTTCGCGCCCCGGTCTGGGAGGATCCCACATGCCGCCGAGCGGCTGGGCCCGTGAGCCATGGCCGCTGAGCCTGCGCATCCGGAGCCTGTGCTCCGCAACGGGAGAGGCCACAACAGTGAGAGGCCCACACACCGCAAAAAAAAGAAATAATAATAAAAACGAACTGGGGTGAGAGCTGGTAAGCTTCTCATCACTGGAGGTCAAGGCTGGAGAGTTGTGTGATAGAAATGATAATAATGATGATGATGATAAGAATAAGAATAATACAACTTCCATTCTTACCCTGATTTGAACAAGCCAACTTCAAAAGACTGTTTTTGCTATAATTGGAGATATTTGAATGCTGATTGGATATTTGATCACATTAAGATTTTGGGGTTCAATTTTTAGGTGAAAATAATGGCATGATGGTTTTAATGAGAGAGAGAGGGAGATAAGGGTGGGGTGGGGACTGGTCTTTCAGAGATACACACTGAAGTGTGTCTAGGATTTGCTTTAAAATAATCCAGAGGAAGGAGACATGGGTTGGTGTACAGGTGAAACATGATTAATCATATGGTGCTAATTGTTGAAACTGGGTGATGGATACATGGAGATTCACTTATACTGTCCTCTTTACAGTGTGTGTGTTTGAAATTTTCCAAAATCAATTTTTTTTAAAGCTACCGGCTACCATGTTCTGAGCACTTAAGATGGCCAGGAACCATGCTAAGTGTTTCTAAAGCATTATTTCATTTAATTTAATCATGGCACATAAAGACAAATACACAGCAACATTTCTGTATAGGAAGGCACAGTACTGTAAAGATGTTCTCTTCGAATGTGTCTGAATAATCAAGATGAAGAGAAAGTTCAATTGGTTTGGATTGCTTGAATTTTCAAAAGAATATATCTGTGTCAATTTGTATTCTTTAAAAAAAAATCTCCACGACAGCCCAATGAGGCATTATCATATCAATTTTATAAGTGAGGAAACTGAGGATCAGAAAAGTGAAGTAAATTGCCCAAGGTTGCATAACTACTACGTAGAAGAAGTAGGATTTGAACCCAGGTTTCTCTTGACTCCACCATTGTGTGCTTTTCATGCCCTTGCTATTCAAAGTGTGGCCTAAGGACCAGCCACATTGTATCATAGGAGAATTTCCTAGAAATACAGAGTCTCAGGCCCCCTACCCAGACCTACCGAGTAAAATTCCACTTTAAAGTTTAAGAAGAATTGTATATGCTATAATGCCATCCAGGGTATTTAAGCACCGGTAAGATGATTAGACCCAATCAAGGGTTCTAAACACTGGTTGCTCATCTGAACTAATTGAGGAAAATTTTAGAAATACTGATCTCAGATTATACTGTATTGTACCTCTTGGGTGGGGCATGAGAATCTGTATATTTACAGGCTCCCTCAGATGAGCTATCAGTGTTGGGAAGCACTGGAAAATGAAACCTATAAAGATCTTTTTCAACTCTTAGATTCTCTAACTCCTGATAAGCTTGTAGGAGAAAATGAAGAATTCAGTTCTGTGCGACTGTGGAAAATTACCTGTTCACTGAAGATAATCATTTAGAATGGACTTTAAGTTGTGTTCTAAGGAACTATAAGCTTCAAGGAGTGAAAATGGAGTCCAGGTGGACAGAATTAGCAAATATATCAAAATACATGACAATTAATATATAAATCTGGGACTTCCCTGGTGGCACAGTGGTTAAGACTGTGGTCCCAATGCAGGGAGCCTGGGTTCAATCCCTAATTAGGGAACTAGATCCCACATGCATGCTGCAACTAAGAGTTCACATGCTGCAACTAAGGAGCTGGTGAGCCACAACTAAGGATCCCGTGAGTTGCAGCTAAGACCAGCACAACCAAATAAATAAAATATTTTAAAAAACAATGTTTAAAAAAATATATATGTCATATTTTACTTCAAGGAATTATCAATGCATATACAATGAGATAAAATACAAGCCTGTGACTACGAAACAATTGGATTGGTTTTCATTGGTGCTTTATGTAAATCAAACTCATCATACTAGCGTTAATTTTTTCAGTGTGTGCTGAGTCCCTGTCCTCAAGGAGTCCACAGTCTAGTAGGGGAAAGATAAGTGAACAGACAATTACAATAAAGTGTGATAAAGCACTGACATACGATAAATACAAGCTGCTACAGAGCATGTAGGACGGGATCCTACTAAGCAGTGGAAGTGGGAGGAGGGCAGCCAGGGAAAGGTAAGTCTTGAAAGCAGAGTAGAGGGACTTCCCTGGCGGTCCAGTGGTTAAGACTTTGCCTTCCAATGCAGGGGGTGCGTGTTCAATCCCGGGTTGGGGAGCTAAGATCCCACATGCCTCGTGGCCAAAAAACCAAAACATAAAACAGAAGCAATATTGTAACGAATTCAATAAAGACTTTAAAAAAGAAAACACTATGTCTTCTTTCGAAGGCAGAGTAGATGTTGTTCAGGGGAAGAAGGGCATTTCAGAAAGATGGCACAGTGGCACAGAGGCCAAAGGGAACCTGGTAACTTCAATAAATGAATAATATCGTAGGCACACAGGACTTCCCTGGTGGCTCAGTGGTTAAGAATCTGCCTGCCAATGCAGGGGACACGGGTTCGAGCCCTGGTCCAGGAAGGTCCCACGTGCTGTGGAGCAACTAAGCGCATGCGCTACAGCTACTGAGCCTGCGCTCTAGAGTCCATGAGCCACAACTACTGAGCCCACGTGCCACAACTACTGAAGCCCGCGTACCTACAGCCCATGCTCCGCAACAAGAGAAGCCACAGCAATGAGAAACCTGTGCACTGCAACAAAGAGTAGCCCCCGCTCACCACAACTAGAGAAAGCCCGCGTGTAGCAACGGAGACCCAACACAGCCCTAAATAAATAAATAAATAAATTTATTTAAAAAAAATATTGTAGGCACATAGGTTGAGGATGGAGCAGTATGAAAAGAAAAAGCTGGTGAGATAGTCCGAAGGCAGTTCATGAATGACATTCCAAGGAGTATGGACATTATCCAGAAGCTATGAGCAATTTTTGAATGGCTTTAAATAGAAGAATGCCATGATGAAATTTGCATTTTTTAAAAATTACTCAGGTAGCTGAAGTCATTCGAAGGGGTTGAGACAGAAGCAGAAGAGCTGTAGGGAAACCACTGCAATATGTGAAGCAAGAGATAACAAGGAGAGCGCACAAATGAAAGAGATTTAGAACTTTGTGACAAAATAAGTGAAGGAGAAAAAAGTCAGGTTTCTGGTTGGGTACTTGGAGACGGTGGTGTTACTATCCGGGACAGGGAATGCAGAAGGGGAAGCAGACGTTGGGTAGAAATGGGGATGGAGAATGTGGGGGAAGCATAATGAGATCAGTTTGGGACATGTTGAGTGTGAGGAGTGTAGGAAATAACTAGGTGGAATTGTTGAGTAGACAAATGGATATGTGGATGGGGAGCTCAGAAAAGAGATAAGGGCTGAATACACAGATGTGGAAATCATGAGTGTGCACACTGGAATTATGAGAACACATACGTTCACCTAGGAAGAGGCTGCAAAATAAGGTGAGAGATGGGCTGAGGACAGAGTTTGGGGGATTCTCACTATTTAAGGAGTGACAGAGGAAGAGACCCCTGGAAGGAAGGAAAAAGAGCAGCCAAAGAGGTAGGAAAAGCAGGACAGTGTAGTAACAAGGAGGTAAGTGAATTGTTTTTTGTTGTTTTTTTTTTGTGGTACGTGGGCCTCTCACTGTTGGGGCCTCTCCAGTTGCGGAGCACAGGCTCTGGACGCGCAGGCTCAGCGGCCATGGCTCACGGGCCCAGCCGCTCCGCAGCATGTGGGATCTTCCCGGACCGGGGCATGAACCCATGTCCCCTGCATCGGCAGGCGGACTCTCAACCACTGCGCCACCAGGGAAGCCCCAGTGAATTAGCTTTTTACTGCTACTGTACTGTATTCCTATTGTATTGTATTTCTATTTCTATTGCATTTGCTATCAAAGTGCCACAAACTTAGTGGCTTAGAACAATACAAATTTATTTTCTTATGCTTCTGGAGGTCAGAAATCTAAAATCAGTCTCACTGAGCTAAAGTCAAGGTGTCAATAGGACTGGTTCTTTTGGAGGCTCTAGGGAATAATCCATTTGCTTGCCTTTGCCAGCTGCTAGAGATCACCTGCATTCCTTTGCCTCATGGCCCCTTCTTTCATCTTCAAAGCCAGCAGCGTAATCTTGTCACATATCCTTCACGGTCTCTGCCTCTGATGTCATATCACCTTCTCTAACTTCTCTCCTTCCTCTCTCTTATAAAGACTCATCGGTGGATGCTAAAACTAGTGGGTGAAAGTTTGAGTAAAAAGATGTTTATATAGTCTCAAAGTGTTTCCTTACTAGATATCTATTAGTACAAGAGGGAAAAAATAATAACTTTACAGCAGAGAAACCCAACAAACAGAATCTGAACGAAGTGGTCAAAGTTAATATGGCCACTAACGGGACAAATCAACTTCATGTGCTTACTGAGGACACAGGCCTTCTGTGATGCTCTTTCTAAAAGCACATAATCTGAACCTAATCATGAGGAAAATTCAGATACACTCAAACTGAAGGACATTCTACGAAATAGCTGGCCTGTACTCTTCAAAATTGTCAATGTCGTGAAACACAAGGACTGTAGAATTATTCCAGATTAAAGGAGACACGAAAGCTGAGTGCTACTCACAAACCAGGATTTTCTTCTGCTACAGAGGACACTGTTGGGACAATGCATTCAGTGAAATCTGAATTAGGAATTAGGTCTGTAGAGTTATTAATACTGTATCAATGTTAATTCCTGATTTTAATCATTGTGCTTGATATCCTTAATTAATAATAATCATTGTGCTAATAATATCCTTATTATTAGGAAAAACACTCTGAAATATATAAGGGTAGATGGCATCATGTCTGCAAATTACTCTCAAATGGTCCAGAACATAAGCGTGTGCGTGTGTGTGTGTGTGTGTGTGTGTGTGTGTGTGTGTGTGTGGCGGTGGGGGCGGGGGACATGAAGAAGGAGAAGGAGAAGAAGAAGCGGGAGGGAGAAGAGGAGCAAGCACATGTAGTAAAATGTTAACATTTGGGGCATCTGAGTGAAGGGCAAAATGGGATTTTTTTAAACTCTTCTTGCAAGTTTTCTGTGTCTGAAGTTATGTTCAAATAAAAAGCTAAAATTTCACAGAAGTGATTCTGAGATGAAGAAGTGGAGACAGCAACTTCTTCTCAACTAGTTTTACTTTACTTTCGACTTCTTTTAGCAAGTTTGCCTGTGGAGGCAAGTCCAGAGGGAGGACAGTGGTGGTAGTGGTTGCAGCTGCTGCTGTTGTTCAGATGGGACAGATTCGTGCCACTTTATAGCCTCAGGGGAAACATCAAGTGGAAATAGGGTAAAGATACAGGAAAGAGGGGATATCGCTGGCATGGGGCACATTGGTGCAGTTCCACATCGTTGGAGCATTAGCCTTAGACAGGAGAGTAGATAGATTTGCACTTAAGAAGGAAGAAAACATGGTGGCGCAGTGGTTAAGAATCCACCTGCCAATGCGGGGGACACGGGTTCGAGCCCTGGTCCGGGAAGTTCCCACATGCCGCGGAGCAACGAAGCCCGTGCACCACAACTACTGAGCCTGCGCTCTGGAGCCTGTGAATGACGACTACGGAGCCCGTGTGCCTAGAGCCCGTGCTCCACAACAAGAGAAGCCACCGCAATGAGAAGCCCATGCACCACAACAAAGAGTAGCCCCCACTCGCCACAACTAGAGAAAGCACGCACGCAGCAAGGAAGACCCAACGCAGCCAAAAATAAATAAATAAAATTAATTAATTAATTTTAAAAAAAAGAAAGAAAGAAAACATGGGACTGTGCATACGTAGGTAAGTTTGTACGTAAGGAGTTGCTGAGAGAGATATCCTTCCTGATGGCCTATATTCTTTGTGAGTAGGAGGCAAAGTCATCTACGCAGTGCAAGGAGGAAAGTACATAGTATAGGGTCAAAATAGCTATTCTGAGGAATGGGAGAGGAAGCATTCAGTCTCTCTTGCCTTTCTTGACACCATTCTCCCATGATTTTCCCCCTAACTGCTTAGCCACTACTCATTCTGCTTAACTATCTGCTCCTCCTTTAGCTAATTTTAAAATATTGGTATTCTTCAGTGATCTGTCTTATACTCTCTTCTGTTTTTACTCTATGTTCTCTCAATGGGTGATCTCAGCCATTCCCATAGATTTAAATACCGTATTTTATTTTGATGACCCCCAAATTTAAATCTTTCAATCAGAGTTCTCCTCTGAGTTCCGGTTGTCCACTTGACACCTATATAAAGATATCTCACAAATATAGCACACTTTATGTATTCAAAACTGAAGTCTGGAGTCCCCTAATCATCTCCTTATGTTCAGTAGTGAGCACTACCATCAATCCTATTTCCTAAGCCAGAAATCGATGTGTCATCTTTGATTCTTCCTTTTCCCGTATCCTGTCCTCACTGCTCAGCAGGCTGTATCTTCAAAACATATCTTAAAGCTAGTCACACTTCTCCATCTTCATTGTCATCACTCTAACGGGACTACTTTCCACTCAAGTCTGGATTGCAATAGGACCTAATTTCTCTACTTGCATTCTTGACCCCTCTAATCCATTCTCCCACAGCAGCAAAAGTGACCCTTTTAAAATGAAAGATCATGTCACTACACAGCTTAGAACCCTTTAGTTCACCTAGGGAAAAATACAAATTCTTTATCAACTGCTGGACCTTGTATAATCAAATCTCTGTCTGTTTCCCTGGAATCATCTCCCTTGTTTTAGCCCCCCTTGTCTTCTTTAAAAAGTGCTTGAAACACCTAAGCTCTCTTTCGAGACTGGGTTTTTGCACTCGCTTTTCCCTCTGCCTAGTATACTCTTACCACCATTCCTTTACATCCTTTATGTCTGAACTCAAATGCCATTTCCTTAGATACGCCTTCCCTGGCCAATCCTTCTAAATAAATTAGGTCCCTTATATTATTCTCCTTCTTAGCCTCTTGTTTGTTTACTTTGTAGAACTTACTATACTTTATAATTATTCTACTTACTTACCTTTTTTTGTCTGTCTCCTCTTTGGGCAGAGTTCAGTGGGGATGGCTCATCTCTGCTCCACATGGTATTGGATGGGGCAGCTTGACTAGGTCTGGCCCCACTCACAAAAATGGAGCCTTCGTGCTCGCTGTCAACTGGGGCACTTTAATTCTTCTTGTGGCCTGTTTCTACATCAAGAGAGCTTGGATTTCTCTATGTAGCAGCCACGTTCTAAGAGGGTAAAAACAGAAGCTGCAAAACCTCTTAAGGTCTAGCATAGATAATTTTACAAATCATTCCTGTTCCATTCTATTAGTCAAAGCAAGTTACAGGAGCAGCCCAGATTCAAGAAGAAGAGGGGAAACTCCACTTCTTGATAGGAGGAGTAGCAAAGTCACATTACAAAAAGGGCATGCTGCATGAGAGAGATTATTACAGTCATACAATCTACCACACTCAATTATCCAAATGGTTAGCTCCTTCACCTCTTAAAGATTTTTGATCAAGTGACACTTTCTGAGTGAGGCCTTTCCTGACCACTCTATATTAAATTGCAATCCTACCTGCTCATTCACTAAGTAGTGTTTTATTTTAACACCATAGTACTTATCACCAACCAACATATATATTGTATGTATTTATTATGTCTCCTCCTTTTAGAATACAAGATCCATGAAGGCAGGAATTTTTGTCCATCTTGTTCATTGTTGTATTCCCAGAACCTACAGACTTGCTGGCATATAGTAGGCACTCAATAATTATTTAATGAATATGAGTTCAAAAATAGTGAAACCGAAAAACAAAAACAAAAACATAGTGAAACCACAGTTTTTCAAAATAATTAGAAATCTACTATAAGACTATTAAAGAATTTATAACTCATTAGAAATTTATAACTCATTATAAAATGTTTTCCCTCCTTTTCATTTCCCTGATTTCTTGGTAAACCTTGAATAAGTTGTTATCTGCAGGTCTTATCTGCCCACCAGCAAAAGAACATACATAATAAAACAGTGAACTTTATTAGAGAAAAGCATGGATTATCTCAGTAAGGGAGTTTTGGGGGAATCCTATGAGATGAGATGTGAGATCCTATGAGGTGAGATACAAGGCCATTCTCAGTTCATTATTTTGTACCTTGTGCCCAATTTACACCTACTGGAGACAGCTAGTTAAAGTTCCAGGGGGATTTCTTTTTTGGTCTGGAAAATTGGTGAAGATGAAAATCTCATTGTCCAGTTGCAAAAATAAAAAATCCAAGAGCCTCAAGAGGACAGAGAAAGTGTCTTTCAGGGAGGAAGTGATTCAAAGGTAGCATTATATATCATTTCCAGTTATCCCTAGATTGAGATCAGAAATTGGTCCAGTGCCCTATCCTTATCAGGACAAAGAGAATACAGGAACAAATCCAAATGTCTGACTAAATATATATCCCCCCTCCCCACAAAGGAAAGTGTTGGTGGTGCTAGCACCATAGAAAAACCCATCAAAGAACACAAATTGAAAGAAGATGAATTGGGGGTGAAAGTAGGGTTGTAGGGAAGACAAGTCTTATACAATAAATTTTTAATTGAAGAAGCCTTCAATATCACCAGGATATACACAGATAAAATAGCCTGTCTCCCCCTATATCTGCCCATATCCAACAAACTTTTTTTTTAATATATTTATTTTTTTTTGGCTGCACTGGGTCTTCGTTGCCGTGTGAGGGCTTTCTCTCTAGTTGTGGTGAGCGGGGGCTACTCTTAGTTGTAGTGCACGGGCTTCTCATTGCAGTGGTTTCTCTTGTTATGGAGCACGGTCTCTAGGTGCGTGGGCTTCAGTAGTTGTGGCATGAGGGCTCAGTAGTTGTGGCACACGGGCTTAGTTGCTCCGCGGCATGTGGGATCTTCCCGGACCAGGGATCAAACCCGTGTCCCCTGCATTGGCAGGCAGATTCTTAACCACTGCGCCACCAGGGAAGCCCTCAACAAACTTTTTATTCAGCGTGATTTTTTTAAACAGTTTTATTGAGACATGTCACATACCACACAATTCACCCATTTAAAGGCTTTAGTATATTCATAGAGTTGTGCAACCATCACTACAATCAGTGTGGAACATTTTCACTACCCCAAAAAGAAATCTCATACCAAATAGCAATCATTGCCCCACACCTCCCTGGGTCCTGGCAACTATTAATCTGCTTTCTGTCTCTGCGGATTTACCTACAGTGGACATTTCATATAAGTGGTCCTTTTTGACTGGTGCCTCTCAGCATAATGTTTTCAAAGTTCATCCATATTATAGCATGTATCAGTACTTCATTTCTTTTCATGGCCAAATAATATTTTATTGTATGGATATACCACATTTTATCTATCCATTCATTAGTAGATGGACGGTTGAGTTGTTTCCACTTTTTGCCTCTAATGAATTATGGTGCTATGAACATATGTGTACAAGTTATTTTGTGGGCATATGTTTTCATTTCTCTTGGGTATGTACCTAGGAGAAGAATTGCTGGGTCATTTGGCAACCCTTTACTTAACATTTCAAGGTACTGCCAGACTATTTCCAAAGCAGCCGTGCCAAGTCATATTCCCATCAGCAATGTATAAGTGTTCCTGTTTCTCTATATCCTCACCAACACTTGTTATTAGAATCTGACTTTTTGGTTATAGCCATCCTACTGTTTGTGAAGTAGCATCTCATTGTGGTTTTGGTTTGCATTTCCCTGATTGCTAAAGACACTGAGTATCTTTTCATGTGCTTATTGACCATAGGTATTTCTTCTTTGGAGAAATGTCTATTCAGATCCTTTGCCCATTTTACTTAGGTTGTTTGTCTTTTTTTGTTGAATTGTAAGAATTCTTCATATATTCTAGATACAAGTTCCTTATCAGATATATGGTTTACAAAATGTTTCTCCCATTCTGTGGATTGTCTTTCTACTTTCTTGGTGTTGTCCTTTGAAGCACAAAATTTTAAATTTTTGTTGATATCCAATTATCTATTTCTTCTTTGGCTTTTGGTGCCATATCTAAGAAACCATTGCCTATCCCAAGGTCTTAAAGATTTATGTTTATGTTTTCTTCTAAGAGTTTTATAGTTTTAGCTCTTATCTTTAGTTATTTAATCCATTTTGAATTAATTTTTGTATATGCTGTGTGGTAGGTGTCCAGCTTTACTCTTTTGCATGTCGATATCCATTTAAAGCTGTTCCAGTACCATTTGCTTTAAAGGCTATTCTTTCCCTATTGAATTGTGTTGGTACCCTTGTCAAAAATAATTTGGCTGTAAATGTGAGGGTTTACTTCTGGACTCCCAATTCTGTTCCATTGATCTATATGTCTATCCTTATGCCAGTACAACACTGTCTTGTTTACAGTAGCTTTGTAGTATGTTTTGAAATCAGGAAGTGTGAGCCTTCCAACTTGGTTCTTCTTTTTCAAGATTGTTTTGGCTATTCTATTACATTTTCATATGAACTCTTGGATGAACCTGTCAACTTCTCAAAAAAAAAAAAAAGCCAGCTGGGATTTTGATCGGAATTGCACTGAAACAATTGATCAATTTGGGAGGTATTGTCCTCTTAACAATATTAATAAGTCTTCCAATCCATGAACATGGGATATATATTTCCATTTCTTTAAGTTTTCTTCAATTTCAACAATATTTTGTAGTTTTCAGAATATAAATTTGGCACTCTTGTTTTGCATTTTTTCCTAAGTATTTTATTCTTTTTGATGCTATTTTAAATGGAATTGCTTTCTTAATTTCATTTTGGACTTTTTATTGCTAGTTCATAGACGTGAAATTGATTTTTGTATATTGATTTTATCTCCTGCAACTTTGCTGAATTATTAGCTCTAGTAGTTCTCTGTTTTGTGGACCCCTTAGGATTTTCTCTTGCAACCTGCAAGTAAAGATATTTTACTTATTCCCTTTAAATATGAATGTCTTTTATTTCATTTTCTTGCCTAATTATCTTAGCTTAAAACCTCCAGAACAATATTGAATAAAAGTCTATTGTTCCTGATCTTAGGGGGAAAGCTTTCAGTCTTTCATCATTGAGTATGTTAGCTGTGGAGTTTTCATAGATGTCCTTTATCAGAGTGAGGAAGTCCTGTTCTATTCCTACTATGTTGAGCATTTTTATCATGAAAAGCGTATTGAATTTTTTCAAATGTTTTTTCTTCATCTATTGAAGTTTGATCATGTGATTTTTATCCTTTATTCTGTTGATTTATTCAGCATGATTTTTTAATAAATTTATTTATTTTACTTTTAAATTTATTTTTGGCTGCATTGGGTCTTCGTTGCTGCACGCGGTGAAGTTGTGGCGAGCAGGGGCTACTCTTCGTTGTGGTGTGTGGGCTTCTCATTGCGGTGGCTTCTCTTGTTGTGGAGCACGGGCTCTAGGCATGCGAGCTTCAGTAGTTGTGGCAGCTGGGCTCAGTAGTTGTGGCTCACGGGCTCTAGAGCGCAGACTCAGTAGTTGTGGCGCACGGGCTTAGTTGCTCCATGGCATGTGGGATCTTCCTGGAGCAGGGCTTGAACCCGTGTCCCCTGCATTGACAGGTGGATTCTTAACCACTGTGCCACTAGGGAAGCCCCTATTCAGCATGATTTTAAAGAATATGTTATATTGTAAGAACTACTGGAGGAGTCCTCTAGCCATACAGTATGAAAGTTCCTTTAAAGTAACCAACAGTATGCTTCATAGGACATTGTTAAATCCTTAAAGACATCCTTGGGAGCAGGGTAAGTGGGTAGCCAATATGAAGAGTGGTTGGGAGATATGCCAAGGTACTCCTCCACAAACATCCTGTGATAAAAACAAAATTTTAATCACATGACTTGAAAAATCTCTTTTTATGTTTTAGGGAAGTTACAGAGAGGGGATGCTAAAAAGTTAGTAAACTCCATTGCTGTATGCAGAGTAAGCTAAATTGGCCAGAAATGCATGTCGGGTACTCCTGTTTCTCCCAGAGAGTAAAGATAAATATGGCTGGGTGGAGTCTGAGTGATCCTCCACGTCAAGGCCGAAAGGCGATCACACTTGAGAAGCTTGCTTGAGGGGGAGAGAGCTCAGATATGATGTAGTCAGTGGGATAATTTCCTGAGAAAGAGGAAACTCAACGAGAGGTTTCCACCTCCTGGCCTGACTGAAGATAAGGGAAAGAGATAATAGAGTACCTTGATTAAGGGCACCATCATTGACATGGATGCCTTGGTTTGAACCCCAGCTCTGCCACTTACTAGTTGATGCCCTTACCTCTCTGATCTTCAGTTTTCTCATCTATGTAAAGGGCGCAGAGCTGTTAAGAGTAAATGAAATTGTGTTTTAAAGCCTCTAGCAAATTTCCCGGAACATAATAGTTATAAAAATTGACATTCCCTTTCCTCCTCTACTCAGGAAAGAATGTTACTGAATGGAGAGGTTAACCTCAGGTCACAGGGTGAAGGAGTCAGGAGTAAGAAGGTGATTTTATCTAACTTTCCAGATGAAAGGTGATGAACCCTGGAGAGGTAAGTTTGGGGTCATGAGAGTGCAATTTAAATTCTTTGTACAAGAATGAAATTAAGAAAAAGTATTTGGTATCAGAGTACTTTCAGATGCATGTAAACAAGCTGGTTTACAGGATAAAATAATGTATTTTCTCATGTAATAGGACATCCAGATGTAGTGTGTGCTACAAGGTTAGTTGATTCGGCAGCTGGATAATTTTGTGAAGGACACAGTTTCTTTGGTCCTTCTTCCCACCTTCTAAAGAGTCCAATTCATCCTAGGGATTTTTTCGCTTGTGGTTGTAAGAAGGCTGCTTGTAGCAATCATTTTACACATATTTATTCACATCCAGTGGGAAGGAGAGAGACAACCGCTCCTTCAAACGTAAATTAAAAATCTTTCATTTCTGTCTTACTGGGGACCCCACTGGTCATTGTCCACCTATGACCTTATTAATAACTAATCTCACGGGACTGTAAACCTCTGATTGGCTTAAGCCTGGATTCCTAAACCAATCACCAGCAAGAAAGAGGGAATTACCATAACTGATTCACACTACTGATAGTAGATAAGATTTCTGGGCCCCAGAAGGAATATGATCATGGCAATCAGCAATGGAAATGTAGTGTGAGGAGCAGACTTTAGTGATTTTAAGCCACTAAGGCTTTTGGGGTTGTTTGTTACTGCAGCATAACCTAACCTATGTGATGTAACAATAGAAAATGTAAGTAAAGTGTTGTAAACTATATTGAGAGGATTGAGAGAAGAGAAGTGCCAGTGGGGGTGTAAGTGAGCTAAATTCTCATCTATGAAAGCAGGGAGTCAGTAGATGACATTTAAAATTAAAATAAACAGTATAAGCAGTCATGTTATTTAGAAATATGGAGGAAACTACCAGGAAAGAAACCAAAACAACCTGCTAAAATAATTGAAAGTTATTACCCAGGGAATAGGCCTGGGGTAGGAAGAGGTGGGGCAGGAGGATTTTTGCTTTCATTATAGACTCTTCTGGACTTTTTAATATTTTAAAATAATGTGCTTGTATTCTTTTAATAATTTTTTAAAGTTTTCCAATTCTTTGACTTTATTTTATGCAAAGTCTAAAACAATGATCATTTCAGGCCCTGGGAACATGGTCATAAAATCCAACTGACGCTTCCTGAAAGGGAAGTTGTGCTTTTCATGACTCATATCTAACGTACCTAATTTATTCCTGAAGAACACTTCACTTTTGACCACCTGATGATCAAACTGGTAATCTGACAACCAGCTTCAAAATTAAGACAAGAACAAGAGACTATTTTGGTTCGCACCATTTAATAACATTTCAGAGAGAAAGATACAGCAAAAGGGTTTCTGCCCAGCAAATAAAGTAATTTAGATTTGTTATGAAATGGGCTATTTGCTGGCCTGGTATTTTTCTTTAATATATTTTTTGAGGGGCTACAGTTGCAGGTTTTTCTCTAGTGGATTCCTCTCCTACCACGGACCTGAGGCTGTTTTCCAAAGCCTCCTCTTCACAAAATTCATCTTTTACCTGGCTCCCAGATTGGCCATGGCCATATTGTCTGCCCTCTCTAAAGCCTAGATCCCAAGCTATGTGGACAATATGGTCATCTAGGTGGGTCGCATTTAGGAATCGCATGGCATTTTTGACATCAGCTCTGTTACGGTGTTCTACAAAACAGAAACCATGTGCCGTTTTCTTTATTTTATCCAGGCCCATAAAAACATTCTTGACATCACCACATCTACTAAAGAGCTCAAATATTTGCTCTTCGGTTGTATGAAAGGAAAGATTCCCCACATACAGTGTGGAGCTTTCCATCAGTAATTTTTCATGCTCATTGTCGTTGCTACTAAACAGCTGGCCCTGGTACTCGCTCAGCTCCAGGGAGGAGTTGCTGTACAGAATTCTCAGATCCTTGGACATAGTGCCCGGTGGGTGCTGTGAGGGCAGCAGTTCCCGATCCAGCTTAGCACCAGTATCACCACCAAAGAAACCCTAAATTGAATTTAACAAAAGTAAAGTTACAAGGAGGGAAACTGAAATACAAACCTGTGTATATTTAAGAGGTTTGTGCCCAGATGCATAGACATCTCAGCTCTTGACCATGAGGATCACATCAAGGCAAACCAAAAATAGAAAGTTCCAAAAGCCCCAGGAACATGGTCATAAAATCCAATTTTGCAAGTCTTCCTGAAAGGGAAGTTACGCTACCTTTGGTTGACTCAGATCTTACATACCTCATCTATTACCACTATCTATTATCTATTCCGCTCTCGGAAAATACGGTATAAAACAGTAAAATGGATCAAATTTTCATGGAGAATGAGCACTAGTATCATCCTGATCAAGGACTAGGCATCAGATAAAACACATACATAATCAGGGTCAAAGCACAAATACAGTTGTGGCATACTCTTTTATGATTTAAAATAATAAATTTGTGATTCAAGTCTATAATATGGAAATCAATATATTGTGTTGTTAAGTTAGGCAGAATCCCTATGTACTATCAAGTACACAAGAAGCTCTATAAAAATAAGAACTCTCTGGCATCATAAATCTGACCTAAATTAAGATTAGATTTTACTAGCAATAATTCCACTCATCATCTTAGACTTTTATTTAATTATTTGAATATTCCAAGTCTACTTAAAAAACCTTCCCAGATAATTTTAATGAATGCCCTTTTCCCCCTTTACTAAATTTTCCTACTGTAGTCGGAGGCATTAAAAATGATTCAACTGCTTTTAGCTACACTTTTAAAAAATATGCATTAGTTCTCCCCCCTCCCCGACTCCTATTTTGCAATGGTTCCCAAATTTTAGTGTGAGAGAAATACCTGCAGAGCTAGACTGAAATGCAGCTTCTTGAAGCCCACCCTTAAGAGAATCTGACTCAGCAGATCTAGAGCAAGATCTGGGAACTGACATTTAACATTTAACCTGCACCCTTCGGTGATCCAGATGCAAGTAGTCCAAGGACCACACTTCTGAGAAACTCTTCTGAGGAAATGCATTCTCTTAACAAACCTGTAATGAGCAATCTTTATTTGCCAGGCACTATGCTAAGTGCTATAAATGCAAAAATGAAAAAGATACAGTGAAAGTATGATTTTCAGAAATTATTGTATCCACAGCACCTAGCATGAACAATGACTTGCACATACAGTAGACATGCAATAAATATGTGTTGAATGATAGAACACATGAATTCAGAATTGACTGATGAAGCCAGACAAGTAAACAAGAAAACATGATATGGTGTGATCAATACTATTTTAGCAAAATACCCGGGGAAAGGGAGAAGGAAACTAACATTTATTGGGCATCTACTTTGCGATGGATATTTCGTGCACTTTCCATTACATCACACAGGAGGAGAAACAGTTACCCAGTTCGGAGGCACCAGAGAAGGTGTCCAGAGGAAGGGCTGCGTGCACTGATTCTCAAATGACAAGGAGTGTGTGTGTGTGTGTGTGTGTGTGTGTGTGTGTGTGTGTGTGTGTGTGTGTGTTTGGGGGGAGGGTGTAGAAATTTAGGGAAAGAGCCAGATAGAGAAAACATGTGCAAGGGTAGAACACAAAGAAAAATAAAAGCATAGAAGCCGGAAATGGGAGCCTAAATAAAACCAGGTGCTGTACAATTCAAAGCAATGAAAATTGGGGGCCCTTCCTACTTAGTAGGAAGACCACTGCCCCAAAATCATCTTCCTGACAGCCTGTCAATGGTGTCTGAAAGTCTGCTGCTACAAACTCATTACTTTGAGTCATTGACAAATTGCCCCGTTAAAAAACAAATATCCCTCCCAGACTTCATTTCCTTTTTTTTTCCTTTTGTGACCTGGTTACTAGATTGGCAGATCAGAGAATGTGATAGCTATAGTGGATTTCATTTCATCCAGGCATTAGACAAAGTTTCCCATAATTTCATTGCAGACGAGATGGCAGAATATAGGCTGGGTGCTCCAGCTATTTGTTGAAATGAGTCTGTAACTGATTGAACAAACGAATGATTTGGTGTCAGACTAGAAGGGAAGTTCTAGGAGTGAGCCAAAAAGCTCTATTCTTGGCTGTGTCTTGTTCAGCTCATTTATAATTTTGGCTTCCTACAAATAAGAGCTTTTGAAATGGTCAGAGCAGTCCAAAGTTGGAATGGGCTGCCTTGGGGAGCAATGAACACTAGGCACCGAGGAGTTCAAGCCAACCTTGGAGAACCCCTTGCCCGGTAGTCGGGCAATGTAGACACCCCTTTTAACCAGTGTAGTGTTATGAAGCAAGTATAAATTTTGAAGTCAAAAGACCTCAGTTCAGGGCTTCCCTGGTGGCGCAGTGGTTGAGAGTCCGCCTGCCGATGCGAGGGACGCGGGTTCGTGCCCCGGTCCGGGAGGATCCCACGTGCCGCGGAGCGGCTGGGCCCGTGAGCCATGGCTGCTGAGCCTGCGCGTCCGGAGCCTGTGCTCCGCAACGGGAGAGGCCACAACAGTGAGAGGCCCGCGTACCGCAAAAAAAAAAAAAAAAGACCTCAGTTCAAATCTCAGCTTTACCACTTATTAGCAACGTGACCCTAGGCAAAGTACTTAACCACACTGATTTCAATCTCCTCATCTGTAAACCGGAGATAAAAACACGTACCTTGAAGCAAATGCTGTGACAAGGTCATAGGGGAAAACACCTTGCACAGTGCTTAACACACTGTAGGTGTTCAATAAACAGCAGGTACTAGACAAATTATTCCAATTCTGTGATTTAGTGACCCAGAATAAGTACATATCAAATCTGCTGATGACACAGAGTTAGGAGGGACTTTGAACAGATCTGGGCAGTCTTGGATGATTGAACCCAAACTGACAAGGTGATGGATAGTACTTAGGGATAAATGTGAAGTAATACTTTTTAGATTCAACACAGGGCAAAAGGACAGAGTGAGGGAGATCTGGAAAGAGCACAGGCTTAAGAGTCCTGTTTTATAATTTTATAATCCCATAGTTCATTCATTTATTCACTCATTTCTTCATTTATTCAATAAACATTCTTGGAGCACTCTAGATTCTAGGGAAATAAGAATAAGACGCATCCTCTACCCTGAAGGAGCTCACAACCTGGGGAGTCAGGCAACTTACAAGATAAATTCCAACACAATGTGATTATTCTACTTATAGGAGCACATACTAGGCCCAGAGGTAGCACAGAGAAGGGACAGAAAACTACAGAGGAGGAATATGAGGGGGGGACTTTCTAGGGGGACATGATCCCTGAGTCTGTTAAAAAATGATCACATTGTATTTATTTTTTGAATAACCGATTCAGATTTGTGGTACAAGATATACAAAAAGATGGGCAAAGCAAGTCTGCCTTCTGACACTGTGCCCCAGCCACCCCGTTCTCTGCAGAGGCAAATCACTGCCACTGGTTTCTTGTGTATCTATCCAGACACACATCAAGTCCAGTTCTGAAAGGTGAATAAGGGTTTGGCTGGAAAACAAAGGGTCATTCTAAGCAGAAAGAACAGTGTGTACAAAGGCATGGAGGCATGGTGGGGTGTTCAGTTTGATACCATTTGGGCAAGAAGATAAGGAAAGGATTCTAGAAGATAAGACTAGAAGGGTAGCCAGGGTCAGGTTGTGAAAGACCTTGTAAGGCATGTGGAACAGTTTGGACTCTACCAGTAAGCAGTGGAGAGCCATGTTAGGGCTTGAAGCAGAGGAGTGATGTGATCTGATATGCGTTACAGAAAACTCATTCTAGTACCAATATGGAGAAAAGATTAAAGGGGAGTAGGCCCAGAGTCAGGGAGACTGTTTGGGAAGCTATTTTAGTAGTTTAAAAAAAAAAGAGATGATGGGGACTCTGGACTAATACAATGTAGTAATATAAGGAAAAGACATACCTGATAGACACTTAGAAGATAGACTTAACAGGTCTTGGTAACTAGTTGAATGAAGAGTCTAGGAAGACTCCCAACATTCAGGCCTGGACTACTGTGGATAGGTTCTGAGTCACCAAAATGGTAGTTATGGGGTAGGTAGAGCAGGAGGAACAGATTTGAAAAGGAAGATGAATTTGTGACACACAGTTTGGTGTTGAGGTACCTGTGGCACATATGTCCCACATGTTTAGTTGCAATTGAGTATTCAGGCTTGAAGCTTACAAGAGAGGTCTGGGGCCATAGATATAGATTAGGGAGTCAACAGCACAGTCGATAAAACCACAGGGATGGATGAGATGATCTAAGGGAAAGGTGTAGAATGAGAAACATCCTGGGAAACACCAGCACTTAACGGGTGGCAGAAGAAGAGTCCACAAAGAAGCATATAAAGGAGCAACTAGAGAGGAATGAGGAGAATCAGGAGAGGAGCAGCATCACCAAAGCCAAGGAGTAGGCACTTTCAAGAGAGTCATTGCAGCTCTATTTACAATAGCCCGGAGATGGAAACAACCTAAGCGCCCATCATCGGATGAATGGATAAAGAAGATGTGGCACATATATACAATGGAATATTAGCCAGCCATAAAAAGAAACGAAATTGAGCTATTTGTAATGAGGTGGATGGACCTAGAGGCTGTCATACAGAGTGAAGTAAGTCAGAAAGAGAAAGACAAATACCGTATGCTAACACATATATATGGAATTTAAGGGAAAAAATGTCATGAAGAACCTAGGGGTAAGACAGGAATAAAGACACAGACCTACTAGAGAACGGACTTGAGGATATGGGGAGGGGGAAGGGTGAGCTGTGACAGGGCGAGAGAGAGTCATGGACATATATACACTAACAAACGTAAGGTAGATAGCTAGTGGGAAGCAGCCGCATGGCACAGGGAGATCGGCTTGGTGCTTTGTGACCGCCTGGAGAGGTGGGATAGGGAGGGTGGGAGGGAGGGAGACGCAAGAGGGAAGAGATATGGGAACATATGTATATGTATAACTGATTCACTTTGTTATAAAGCAGAAACTAACACACCATTGTAAAGCAATTATACCCCAATAAAGATGTTTAAAAAAAAAAAAGAGAGGCATGAGGACAGACGTGGAGCAACAATGAGATGTTAAATGCAGCAGAAAGACGTCCAGTAAAACAAAGGTCCAGTAAAACAAAGACTTAAAATTGTTCGTTGGATTTGGCAATCAGGATGTCATTGGTTTCCTTAACAAGAGCAGTTAACAGTGGTGTTCTGGGGTCAGAAAAGCCAGACTGGGGGGTGGAGGGAGGCGGGGCTGGCTTTTGAATGGGAGGTGAGGAAAAGGAGACAATAAGTGTAGACTACTCTTTTGAAAAGCTTCTATGATAGTGGGAGGAAAGAAATAGGGTTAGCACCAGTTAGGGATAGTGTCGAAGGAGAGTTCTGCTTGTTTGTTTCTCTTTGTTTAAAATTGAAGTATAGTTGATTCACAATGTTGTGTTACACAACATTATACAGCAAAGTTATACAGCAAAGTGATTCTGTGATACTGTGCTATACAGTAGGACCTTGCTGTGTATCTATTTTATATATAGTAGCTTGTACCTGTTAATCTCAAACTCTTAGTTTATCCCTCCCCCCTCCCTTTCCCCTTTGGTAACCATAAGTTTGTTTTCTACGTCTGTGAGTCTATTTCTGCTTTGTAACTGAGTTCATTTGTATCATTTTTTTAGATTCCACATATAAGTGATATCATATGATATTTGTCTTTCTCTGTCTGACTCACTTCACTGAGTATGATAATCTCTACGTCCATGTTTGTTTCTTTTTTGAATAGGAGAAAGCTGAGCATCTCTAAGGGCCAGAGTTGGGGAGACTATAAGTGAGGTACCAAGGTGCTCAGTAAGTGAGAGACCTGGAGGGCTGTAGATAACAGTAAGAAGGATTGGAAGAGGGTAACTATATCATTTCCTGGCTCCACGGGGTAAGAGAGAACAGAGAACTTCTGCCACTGAACCTGTGGAGAAGTTGCTTAGTAGATGTGAAGTATCCGACCCAAAGGAGGTGCTCAATAAATGTGAAGAAGTGACTTCTTTTAAGCCCACACAATAGTAAAATCGCATTAGAAGATCACAAGATGGAACAGTCCTAATGTACTCAGCTCTGGTCAAACCAAACATGGAGCAGTACATCCATTCCTGGGCACCTTATTTTAAAGTGAACACTTACAAACTAGAGAGGATTGATTAGGAATTGGGCATGTTTAGTCTAGCAAAGAGATAGTTAACCTTTAAAGGAGGATATGACTGGCCTCATGATACATTTGAAGGGTTATTTCTGCTCCATATGGTAAAAGTAAGATTAATGGATAGAAGTTACAAGGAGAAGCTTGCAAATCTTTTTCTGCACAGTTTTTCATGTGTCCAATGATGAAATGTGAACTTACCTAGTATATTAAAGTGGAGGCTGGATGAATACATACCTGAAAAGGGAGTTAGAAAGGCTACTGTTAAAGAAGATGGAAAAGCAATGGAGTCGTTGCAGGCCACAGATCATCAAGTTGATTTGTAGACACTGTGAGAGACTATTTCCTACTTCATAAAGTAGAGCTTGGCTAGAATAGAAGGCTCTCCCTGACTCTCGCTAGTGGGGAAGAATGAGTCAGAGCATCTAAAAATAGAAGAAAAACTTGAAGAATGGCTCAAAATGAT
Source organism: Tursiops truncatus (assembly GCF_011762595.2). NCBI lineage: Eukaryota > Metazoa > Chordata > Mammalia > Artiodactyla > Delphinidae > Tursiops > Tursiops truncatus. The sequence goes on from NC_047055.1 coordinate 37,783,703, forward strand.
CACAATCAAAATCCTAAGGGGAGGGAGGAGAGAAGGTGGCAAGATAAAGCAAATAACCTTCCAGGAAACAAATTTTACTGGCTTTCTGGAATTAGCAGGAGAACTCTGCGAAGAACCTTTTCAATGGCTGCCTTAAATTAATGCTTGGTATTATTTCAACTATGCGGAAGAAATAAAGATTTGGACTCTTTAAAAAGCCAGGCTGTTTCCTGCTCCAGATGAAGGCAGTAGCTCTCAGAAAGGAAATTAGAAAGAGCTGGGACAGCAGTGTTACATGCCTCACCTTTATAAGACTGTTCCTGGGAAGACAGAGAAAGCTGAGAGCAGCTGTTGAAGCCTGGACCTCATGGCCAGAGATCTGGCTTGTGCCAAGAGAAAGTAATGCTTGATTGAGGCTGCTTAGGCCTCAGAGTGGTAGAAGATGCTCATATGTCTTTAACACTTGTATTTTAAAAAACAGTTGAGCATAAGCTGAAACAGACAGGCAGACCCAAAGCAGAGACGATGGCCTAGGACAGCCCACAGGAGAAAAGAGTGTAATAAGCGACTGTTCAGTATAGAAGCTGACCCCGATTAAATTAGTAACAAGAAATTAATGATGCTTAATGGGTTTTGTTTGTTCGTTTATCATTTGCACTGTACGGCCTTGCAATTCAAAGTGTTGCCCGTGGAGCAACAGAAGCAGCATCGGGTGATTTGAACGCACAGTACAGGTTGAGAAGCACTGCTATACCTGGTTTCTTAGCTGAACTTTCGCCTAGCAAAACTCTCTCTCCCTTCTTCCTTCCTTTTCTCCCTCCCTCCACCTCTCTTGATTTCTCTGATTCTTGTTTACATTGTAAGCTAACAAACAACTCTAATTATGGCTGAGAGCCCTAAAAGTAGTGCTCATGATATGCCCAGATAAGGAAAAGAAAAGAGTAGCCAGGTAACATGCCGTAAAGCATGAGTTTGGGGAGTGGGAAACCACAGACTTGGTTTCCCATTGTACTGTGTGAATAACCTTAACCAAGCTTATAAACCTTTCTGAGCTTCAGTTCCCTCATCTGTAAAATAAAGGTCATTATAGTATTTGCCTCATAGTGCTTTTGTGAGGTTGAAATGAAGAGAAAGTATGTAAACTGTCTAGCATAGGGCCTGACACAGAGTAGGTGCTCAGTATATAGTACTCATTATTATTGAAAGCGATCCATTTCAAAGTGAAGTTAGAAATAACAAAGAACTAGTGTAGCCTTCCAAAGTCCCCTTGAGAGCCTCCATGAAAGCCCCATTTTCCTCATCCAATTCAACCTCCTTGATTCCAGCGCCAGCCAGCAGAGTCAGGCTAAAGCATTTCTTACTCCCTTGGACTATCTTCTTGTTTTTGCTGAATTACGAAGATTTTCTACTTTTTCATCGCAAATGGCCCACTGTTCTAGTACATTAAAGCTAAAAAATATCTTTTGTGGGCTGGCCTGGAAATGTAACTACCATGTATTACAATTTTTTTCTCCTATGGAAAAACGCACGTCACCTTCCAAACGATTGACTTCAGAGTGAACTTTGAGATCTCAGCCTATGTACATGTTGGAGGCTGCCTGTATGTCAACATATGGAATGGTGACAAAGGGCTAGATAAACCGACTCCAGAATTCTAGAGGTGGCTGAATGGTAAATGAGAAAGCTCCAAGGAACGGGAAGTAGGGTAAATAGATCAATCTGAGGGCACAGTATCAAGGTTTAGAAAGCTAATACAGGAAGGGAGATACACCTCAGGAAGGATATTAAAAACAGCAGCAAGAACAACACGAACCATTTTTCTACTATATTAGGTCAGGGGCCCCTAATCAGTAGCTTCGGATCTACAAACAATATAGAGGCCTTACAAGTTATCTCTGCGAGATGGTTACCCTCCTCCTGCATTGCTCTCTATAATTGGCCTTGATTCTCAGTTCAGAGAAGAAGACAGAAAACAGCATCCCCAACCTCCATCCTTCTCAACCCACACCCTGACAACCACCCCCCAGGTTTACTTGGCTTCCTTCTGCCCTTACCTCCTTCTTTCAAGAGGAGATCCAAGCTTCAGGAAAGTACAACACAGTTTTTCCTTACAAAGAGGGAGAAGACTACTGTTTTGGGTAAAATGAGATGACTGGTGAAAACAGGATTCCCAGGATGGAGAGAGGTGGAAAGCTAATAACAAAGGACCATGGAAAAAACAAAGGACTTTTGTGCCTTCTCACTGAAGTCCTTAGCAAGAAAATTGATTATATCCAGGGGAACTCTGGGTTAATAGGGCAGCAAGCTAGCAAAGTCTGATACCCACCATTTACGAATGCCCATTACAATATCCATGAAGCTCTGCGAGAACACTAAGAGTTTTGCACTAGCTAGGGAAACTGGGGGAAAACTGATCATCAGCTGCTAGTGGGGAAGGAAGAGCTGGCTCTTGTGGGGAGACTGGGTTGGACTGAGGACCATACCTGTGGCCTACGTACACTCTACCAGATAGTGAAAGTGCCCAAGAAAGAGGGGGAAAGCTTTTGATTCACTTCTACCAGCTGTTTTCAGGGGCTGTACTGATCAGAAAACAAGAGACTACCCCTTTACTACACAAAAATATCTTCCAAGGCAACCAGAGTTCTGATCCATTTCTTCTACCATCAGCTCCTCTATTTTCTATACACTTTTGGAGATTACAACATGAACACACCACATGACTGGTGATGGTGGTAGTGGTGGCTGGGCCAGTGCTTGTTATAAGGGAAATCTCAAATAGAAGCACGCTTGGAGACACTATATATGAAATAATGTAACAGGACAAACTGCAGAGTCATATAACACAGAAGATCAGAGATAGACGATTCCATCTCGGTCCAGTAAAACCTAAAAATAATAAAACCACCACCACCAACACTATCCACTGCCACCTTTTCCTGTGCACTTATTATGTACCAGGTACTATCTTAAGTACTTTACATGCATCATCTCATTTATGCCTCAGTGCAAACACAGGTTGTCTTTCAAGTTTGTTTGAAAGGGTCAGGTAAAATAATATATAACATTTATTGAGCTCTCACTATGTGCTAGGCACTAAGTATTGTATATCTAGTACCTCAACTCGGCACTAGAAAATGGGCTCAGCCTTCCCAGTTCATCCTTCAAGGATCAGTTCAGGCATCACCTCTTGGTCAATCAACAAATATTTATGGAGCATCTACCATGTCCAAGCACTGTGTTAAGAAAAATCTGTGGCTGGGAACCCAACCCTGGCCGTCTATAAGAATCACCTGGGGACCTTTTAAAATTATAGATCCCTGGTCCACACCCCAGACCTACTGAATCTGAATCCTTATAACTGGGATCTGTTGTGGGTGATATTATGTTCCTCCTCAAAATCCATATGTTGAAATCCTAATCCCCCCTATACCTCAGAATGTGACTATATTTGGAGATGGGATCTTTAAAGAGGTAATTAAGTTAAAACAAGGTCATTATGGTGAGCTCTAATTCAATATGACTGGTATCCTTATAAAAGGAGGATGTTTGGATATAGACATGTACAGAGGGATGACCACGTGAAGACCAGGGGAGAAGATAACCATCTACAAGGCAAAGAGAGAGGCCTCGGAAGAACCCTGCCAACACCTTGATTTCAGACTTCTAGTTTCCAGAACTGTGAGAAAATAAATCTCTGTCGTTCTCTTCCACTTGCCAGCTGTGTAACCTTGGAAAATTAATTCCATCTCTTGGAGAGCTGTAAAACAAGGCTACCTCATAGGCTTGCTAGGAGCAATAAATGGAAAATGGTTGTAAAGCCCTTAGCACCGTGCCTTGCATATAGTAAAGGCTCATTCATGTTAGCTGTTGTTATTAATATTATAAGGTGCTTGGTCTAGAACAGGAACTCTTAAAAAATCAGGGGATAAATGAACTTCAAGGGAAAAATATTACATCTGTATTTTCACCAACCTCTAACTGAAATTTAGATTTCCTTCCATTATAAATGCAGAGAATAGATCGCAGTAGTATTAGCAGTACCTGTGACTTTGTCATCAGTAGAAATCACAGTTTTATGTCACATTACTATTATTACAGATGTCTTTAAATATTGTTACACTCATCATTAATTTGAAGTTACCGTGGTTATCAGAGCTGCATCCATATCTTGCTACTTACATTAATAACAAGCACTTACATAACTATATGACAGTTTTCCATTTTTAGTATTTTTATAAGTACATTTCAATATAATTTACTTCCTTTGTAATCCTACGTATTGTGTTCTGTGTATCTAAAAACATTGTTCTGAGAAGACATCCATGGGCTTTATTATATTGTCAAAGGGATCCTTGGCACAAAAAAGGTTAAGAAGCCCTGATCTACAATGGAACAAGATAGAAAGCCCAGAGATAAACCCACGCACCTATGGTCAACTAATCTATGACAAAGGAGGCAAAGATATACAATGGAGAAAAGACAGGCTCTTCAATAAGTGGTGCTGGGAAAACTGGACAGCTACACGTAAAAGAATGAAATTAGAACACGCCCTAACACCATACACAAAAATAAACTCAAAATGGATTAGAGACCTAAATGTAAGACCGGACACTATAAAACTCTTAGAGGAAAACATAGGAAGAGAACTCCATGACATAAATCACAGCAAGATCTTTTTTGATCCACCTCCTAGAGTAATGGAAATAAAAACAAAAATAAACAAATGGGACCTAATGAAACTTCAAAGGTTTTGCACAGCAAAGGAAACCATAAACAAGACGAAAAGACAACCCTCAGAATGGGAGAAAATATTTGCAAACGAATCAACGGACAAAGGATTAGTCTCCAAAATATATAAAGAGCTCAGGCAGCTCAATATTAAAGAAACAAACAACCCAATCCAAAAATGGGCAGAAGACCTAAATAGACATTTCTCCAAAGAAGACATACAGATGGCCAAGAAGCACATGAAAAGCTGCTCAACATCGCTAATTAGTAGAGAAACACAAATCAAAACTACAATGAGGTATCACCTCACACCAGTTAGAATGTGCATCATCAGAAAATCTACAAACAACAAATGCTGGAGAGGGTGTGGAGAAAAGGGAACCCTCTCGCACTGTTGATGGGAATGTAAATTGATACAGCCACTGTGGAGAACAGTATGGAGGTTCCTTAAAAAACTAAAAATAGAATTACCATATGATCCAGCAATCCCACTACTGGGCATATACCTAGAGTAAACCATAATTCAAAGAGACACGTGCACCCCAATGTTCATTGCAGCACTGTTTACAATAGCCAGGTCATGGAAGCAACCTAAATGCCCATCGACAGACGAATGGATAAAGAAGATGTGGTACATATATACAATGGAATATTACTCAGCCATAAAAAGGAACGAAACTGAGTCATTTGTTGAGACGTGGATGGATCTAGAGACTGTCATACAAAGTGAAGTAGGTCAGAAAGAGAAAAACAAATATCGTATATTAACGCATGTATGTGGAACCTAGAAAAATGGTACAGATGAACCAGTTTGCAGGGCAGAGGTTGAGACACAGATGTAGAGAACCAATGTATGGACACCAAAGGGGGAAAACCACGGTGGGGTGGGGATGGTGGTGTGCTGAATTGGACGATTAGGATTGACATGTATACACTGATGTGTATAAAATTGATGACTAATAAGAACCTGCAGTATAAAAAAACAAACAAACAAAAAAACCAACTAATACTAAACTTTCTTTGGATTATTTGTATGGAAATATGTTAATATAAATGTTTCAGACATTACATGAAATTTCTAAAAATCTTATATGTTCTGGTATAATGTTATAAGTCATAATTCTAGTTATTACTTTAAAATGTATATCTCAGAAATAACTAAATTTCCTTGTCAATTGCATTATTATGAACTTTCATCAAATCTTTAACCGTGGTCATTTTTAAGTCTTTTGTCATTTACAGACAGTTCTGGGTGTACTCTGTTGCCTTTGCAAAGATGTTCCTATAAAAGGGTTTCATCTTCAAGGAATTCATGGAAAAGACTGACAAGTACAGGTTTCTGGTAACTGACTATACCGCTGAACTGAATGAATAAGCATTTTCAGAACTCTAATGGAAAACTGATGAATTCATAAAAGTGCTAACAAAGATTAAGATGAAAAAAAATTAATTACATGGGACTGAGTGAACTGATGAGGATGATTGTAATTTTTGTGACTTTCTGTTTGAATTAAAAAAAAATCCCACAAGGACTCAGAGGCAAAAAATATACAAATCAATTTTCACTGCAAAGTAAAGGAGCGGTTACAGTGGAGGATTACTGGACTGAATGTCAATATTATGACGTAGTATGAGTGTGTTTCGTGTTTGGTAATTGCAATCATTGTTGCTTTTGTTGTGGTCATCCATTTACAATGCTTGGTGTCAGTTTATCTATTGTAAAAATAAAACACAGTGTGTGTGTGTGTGTGTGTGTGTGTGAGAAAAAAGAACTTAAAAAAAAGAGTTGTGTAAATGATGCTGGCAGGTAGAAAATAATAAAGCTGATATGAACATGCAAAATAAAAGAATATATTATGTAGCCATTTAAAATTATAATTATGAACTGTATAAAACTATATAAAACTGTTTATATTAAGTGAAAAACTGTGTACCAAATTAGATCTTTGTTCTAACCATAATTATGCAAAATACGTGTATAAATGCATAGAGACAAATAGGAAAAAACTCAACACAATTTTCTAGAAGGTGAAATAATTGTTAATTTATTTCCTCTTATTTTATGTATATTATACTTACATATTATATACGTATATTGTATATTATGTTTATATTTATTCTTTGTGCTTCCAAAGAAATTTTAAATGAAAAAAAATTACATTAAAAAATAGTAAGTCCAAAAAAAAAATCTTGACAGAAACATATTTTGAATGTGTACTGCTTACCATTTCATAATGTTTTTTCTTAAAAAAAACTGATTCTTTCAGAGATTGCATGCATGATACTGAGATCATTTGTTTTTTTGTCTGTATAATTGGTTCTTCCCAATGTAAATTGATTTAATCCTTCACGGGACAATTCTTAAATGGTTTAACTATAAGTCCAGATCAACTAAATAAAGATATAACCTTATCTTCTAATCATCAAAAAAAAATAGAAGCCCTGATCTAGAAGGTTTTAAACCCTTACCAACTATAGCAGTCTACAAATCTGTGAACAATTGTGAAAGTTTCAGGAAAGATACTCTGCTTTCTCCCATTAAGAAAGTTTAACAAAATTAAATATTGATGGTAGGGAAATGGACTTATCTAAAAACTACTGTATGCCTTGACTTGAACTTAATTAGACTGTAAGTGCTTAGACGGCAGCTTCCTATTCTCTAGATAGTCTATATAACCTCTCAGTGCCTTGGTTTCTTCATCTTTTAAGTGGAGATGATGATAGTATCTCACAGGGTTGTTGTGATAATTAAATTGGATAATGCCATGTAAAGCACTTGGCACAGTGCCTGGCCCATGGTAGTAATAAAAAATTCAGCTATTATAATATTTTTAAAATATTTATTTATTTATTTTTGGCTGCACTGGGTCTTCATTGCTGTGCACTGGCTTTCTCTAGTTTCGTTGCAGTGCGTGGGCCTCTTATTGTGGTGGCTTCTCCTGTTGTGGAGCACCGGCTCTAGGTGCGCAGACTTCAGTAGTTGTGGCACATGGGCTCATTAGCTGTGGCTTGCGGGCTCAAAAGCGCAGGCTCAGTAGCTGTGGCGCACGGGCCCAGTTGCTCTGTGGCATGTGGGATCTTCCCGGACCAGGGATCAAACCCGTGTCCCCTGCACTGACAGGCGGATTCTTAACCACTGCACCACCAGGGAAGTCCATCAGCTACTATAATATTAATTATTATACCAGACTTATCAATTCCCTTCCTGGCTCTCCACAGTACAAACAAAAGTCTTTAAATATATTGGTCAGGGCAGAAGACCTGTAGAGACATTTTTCCAAAGAGGAAATGGAAATGGCCAACAGGTACATGAAAAGATGTTAAACATCGCTAATCATCAGGGAAATGCAAATCAAAACTATGATGAGACATCACCTCACACCTGTCAGAATGGCTGTCAACAAAAAGAACACAAATTACCAATGTTGACGAGGATGTGGAGAAAAGGAAACCCTTGTACACTGTTCGTGGGAATGTAAATTGGTGCAGTCGCTGTGGAGAACAGTATGGAGGTTTCTCAAAAAACTAAAAATAGATACCGTATGATTCAGCAATTTCACTCCTGGGTATACATCTGAAAAAAACAAAAACACTAATTCGAAAAGATACATGCACCCCAATGTTCATAGCAGCATTATTTACAATTGCCAAGATATGGAAGCAAACTAAATCTCCAACAACAGATGAATGCATAAAGAAGATGTGGTATATATACATATATACACACATATGTATGTGTGTATATATGTGTATACACACACGCGCACACACACACACAATGGAATACTACTCAGCCATTAAAAAGAACGAAATTTTGCTATTTGCAGCAACATGGTTGGACTTGGAGGGCATTACGCCAAGTGAAATAAGTCAGACAAAGAAAGACAAACACTGTTTGATATCACTTATTTGTGGAATCTAAAAAATATGACAAACTAGTGAATATAACAGAAAAGAAGCAGACTCACAGATATAGAGAACAAACTAGTGGTTACCAGTGAGGGGAAGGGGCAATATAGGGGTGGGGGGTGTGAAGTACAAACTACTAGGTGTAAGATAGGCTCAAGGATGTACTGTACAACACAGGGAATATAGCAATATTTTGTAATAACTGTAAATGGAAAGTAACTTTTTAAATTGTATAAAATTTTTGAAAAATTAAAAAAATAAGATTGTGGTTATATATATATTTGTTAATAAATCATTGATTGCACTTTTTTGCAGTATGCAATCTTCTTAAAACAGATGTTATACTTTGTAAATGTATAATAAACCATCACTAAAAAGTCACCTAATGGTAAAAGGCATAAGCTTTGAAGTTGGAAAGGGGTAGGTTCAAATTCAAATGCCACCACTTACTACTTATGTGACATGAGAGCTTCTTTAACTTTCCCAAGCCCAGCTCATCACTGGAATCATAGTACCTACTTCATAGGATTGTTGTGGGGATTAAATGAGATGATATATGTAAAGTGCCCAGCACATAGCATGACCTCAATAAGTAATATCTATTCCTTTTCTTAATAATTGTTAAATGTATGGCAAACTTGTGAAGCAGGAGGATTTCCTTAATGCTTCACACAAGGTCCCCTGAGACCTGGTCCTGAAATCCCTTTCTAGCCTTGACTCTCATTGTTCCATCTCTCACATCTTACTTTCCAGTAACACCGACTTTCTTTGTAATCCACACGCAGCCCCCAACATACATCCTGCTGTCACCTCCAGGCCTCTGTTCTCTCCTCTTTCCATGTAGATTGCCCTTCTCTCCTTCCAGAGCTGACCCCTCCTTCACACTCCCCCAGCAGTGCTCCCCACACACACACCAGGCCTCCATCGTCACTTCCCGTTTGTGCTGTATTTGTCTGTTTACGTATCTGTTTTGCCAACTAGACCATGAGTTCTTTGGGGGCTTGGGCTGTGTCTTATCTACCTCTGAAACCTCACTAACCCCATACTTGGCACAGGGCAAGTGGAGAGTATGTGACTGTTGATGACTCCATCTGAGAAGAAGGTGTCCCTTTTCTCCCCTTTCTACTCCACCCAGAAAGCCACCAGCTCTGTCTGCAAGTGGGGGCCCCTTCTGCTTGTTGGGTTTATGTAAGAACGTTTTGCTACTTGGAGTCTCTCCATCCAACACAGTATATGTGAGCAAAGCAAGGCTTCACAGAGAGGAGTCAAGGAGGCCCTGCCCAGTCAGCCTTCCCGGGGAGTTATGCTATATGTCAGTACAAGCTGGACTTGTATGCAAACACACAACAGCTTTCTGAACTCTATATCCGAGCTATCTAGATTTTCCTCTTTCTAAGTTATATTTGCTCTTGATCAGCCTGGATATAGTATGCAAAGCTGTACTGAATTATTAACAATACTACTTGCGAGCAAAGACTACAACAAGAGAAATGTCAAGGGGACAAAATCTGGAGTTTAATGGTGCCAAATGCCAAGAAGGAAATACTTCCACCAGGGCCTCATCCCAAGGTTATGCACAAAGATAAGAGGACTCAGGCAAGTGTAGAAGCAAAAGGTCCCAGCAAGTCTCAAAACACAACTTAAATAAACATTTATGGAGCTAATATATTTTGTTATAATGTTTAACATAAAATAATTATAAACAAGAGGGAAAATCATAAACACTGTAATTAAAAAACAATTTAGTAGGCTATAAGTCCACACAATGCATATGAAATTTCATATTCTACTACCTCCTCTGGCTTTTACCCAATAACATTAAAAAAAAAAAAGACAGCGAAGAAGAAGAAAAGGGGAAATTAACGCATCTAAAGGATTGGGTTTTGAGAGAACAAACAATCTTCAGTAGTCTGTGAGAACACAGCATACTCTCAGCTTTGCTGGACTGGTCAGTGACCTCCCAATGCCTCTTTCACGTCTTATCTTGGGATCCTGTCAGGAAGCAGGGGTACAGCTTGATTTTGGTTTTCTGGGTCCTACAGCAGAGAGAGTATGGCCCTCCTTCCATTTCCAGAAGTTGCTGGGCCCCATATAAGACCCAAGAGCCTTGGAAACAGGAGTTTGTTGGCTGCCCTTTGCTCCTAATCATGGGGGTGATCCTCGTGGCATACAGAGGGAATGTCAAATCTATGAAAGCCTACAGAGACTCAGGCAAGTGGAGCGCCACTAGAAGAGGGTGGCTCTGCCCCAACTGGTGTCAGTCTGGCCATCAAGCCCTCTTAGTGTACGGGAACCACCTCCTCTTTCCTCCGGCTCTCAGGACCAGTGCAGTGTGAATTCCACTAGCAGGCAAGTGGAATTCCACTAGTGGAATTCAGTGTCTCTGGAAGACCTGACTCAGGCAGGAAATGTTCGAAGTCTTGAACACTAGATGGCAGTATATACTGCTCTATTGCAAGGGCCATGGGCTTGCGAAAGAAGGGGGTTGGGGAGTGCTGACTGAAACTGAAATCCATTTGAGTTTTGAGTGAAAACTGAACATCATGAATATTTTAAATATTTTTCAGGAACCAATAGTTATTGAATCCTATGCATTCAAAGTATTCCAGGTCTCCAAGTTCTGAGACACCCCAGAACCCTACCACTTACCCACCCAGCGCATCCCTACATCTCACAAAGGTGGGGTTTGACCCAGGGCATCAGCCTGCCGTGCTCCCCACAAGTCTGCCCTTTCACCTCAGCTCAGCTCCAAAGACACCTTCTCCTCAGGGTCAAGAACCCTCAGGTCAAAGTTTCATGAGATTCCCCCTCCCCACCCCAGTGCCCATGAACATCCAATCTCTGCACCTCTTTTTTTTTTTTTTTAGTTATTCAGTTACATTGTTATAATAAAGCTGCACCAGTTGTTAAAATATTGAGATACATCCATAACGGTTGGTGAATAGCTGCTGCCTGGAGCCACCTACCTCCTCCCCTCCCCCGCCTCTCCCACCAACCTCTGCAAAGCTCCCAGCTACCGTGGCCATCCTGGCTTCTACCCCTGCCCTCCACCTTCCCTCTTAAGAGACCTCCATGCAACTGAAGCATTAATTGACTGTTAGCTGCCACAGGGGCCACCAGGACATTGCTGGAGCATTATAGCCTGTTCTTGTTCTAATTGGTGATATTTTGAAAAGAGGAAGTTCAAGGGAAAACTGCCCATGGTCAGCTAGCCAAAGGTGGAGGTGGGATCTACCCAAGACAGGCTAACCGCTATGCTATTCTTCCTCTACTTTCTAGAATTTTTTGATCTTTTCTCTGTAGTCTTATATAACTTAATTTTAGTAAAAGTTCTCTGAGTAACTGAAAAGAAAGTATATTCTCTCTGTTATCAAAATTTAGAGTTTAATATAGGGCTATTAGATTGATGTTTTTCAATTACATTATTCAAACATTATTAAAATTAACTTTAAAAATATGGCTATATGAAAATTAAAATTTATATATGTGATTTTCATATTTCTATTGGACACAATTGCCCTATAATCTTTTTAAAAATTTTTTATACAGCAGGTTCTTATTAGTTATCCATTTTATACATATTAGTGTATATATGTCAATCCCAATCTACCAATTTATCCCCCCCCCACCAACACCTCCCTGCTACTTTCCTCCCTCGGTGTCCATACGTTTGTTCTCTGCATCTGTGTCTCTATTTCGGCACTGCAAACCGGTTCATCTGTAGCATTTTTCTAGGTTCCACATATATGCGTTAATATACGATATTTGCTTTTCTCTCTCTGACTTACTTCACTCTGTATGACAGTCTCTAGATCCATCCACATCTCTACAAATGACGCAATTGTGTTTTTTATGGCTGAGTAATATTCCATTGTATATATGTGCCACATCTTGTTTATCTCTTCATCTGTCGATGGACATTTAGGTTGCTTCCATGTCCTGGCTATTGTAAATACAGCTGCAATGAACATTGTGGTCCATGACTCTTTTTGAATTATGGTTTTCTCAAGGTATATGCCCAGTAGTGGGATTGCTGGGTCATAAGGTAGTTCTATTTTTAGTTTCTTAAGGAACCTCCATACCATAGTGGTATGTATCAATTTATTGGTATGTATCACTTTTTCCATAGTGGCTGTATCAATTTACATGCCCACCTTGAAAGGGTAAGGACAGAGATCACCTAAGGCGGCAGGCGGGGATTGGAAAAGGGAGGGGAGAGGAAATTTGGAAAAATCGGGGAAACTAAGTGAAGAGGGGAGGATGGGACAAAACTAGGGAGAAAGAGGAGGTGCAGAGGTGAGGGAAGCGAGGGGGAAATAAAATGAGGGAAAGGAAGGGGAAGAAAGAAACGAAGGCAAGAAAAAGAGGAATGGGGGAGGAAAGGGGTGAATGAGGAAATAAAGAAAAGGAATCCAGAAAAAGAATAAAAAAGGGGGCGGGCTTCCCTGGTGGCGCAGTTGGTTGAGAGTCCGCCTGCCGATGCAGGGAACACGGGTTCGTGCCCCGGTCCGGGAAGATCCCACATACCGCGGAGCGGCTGGGCCCGTGAGCCATGGCCGCTGAGCCTGCGCGTCCGGAGCCTGTGCTCCTCAACGGGAGAGGCCACAGCAGTGAAAGGTCCGGGTACCTCAAAAAAAAAAAGGGGGGGGGGCGAGAAAGAAAGGAAAGAGCAGAGAGGAGTAAATAAAGAGGAAAACTGAGATAAAGAATGGGAGAAGGGCCAAGAGAAGGCAGGCTGGGGGGTGGGGGATTGAGACAGTGAGGGAACAGGGGCGGCGGGAAGCCCGCTGAGGGGCTGGCACTCCCCGGAGCGAGCTCAGAGACCGCCTCCGCTGGGGCTCAGGGGAGACAGGAGAGAGCAAGTGGGAGGAAAGGGGAAGATGAGTGAAGGGAAAAGAAAGGGACAGAGACCAAGGAGCAGTTGAGTGTGCTTCTGTGACTTTTGTTCCAGGCCCGTCTTGGGTCCTCCCGAGGCGTGCCCGGCGCCCTCAGACTCTCCTCAGGGGCCACCGCTCTCTCTGCACCTCCCCCCCCACCACCACCGCCACCCCGCTTCTCGAAGGCGGCGTCTCTCCTGTAGGGGCACCCGTCCGCGGTGGGACCAGACACATTGGCCCGCCCGCCGAGCTCGAGACCGGGGTGGCGAGGCCGCCCCGAGCGGCTGCTCTCGGGGATTTCTGGCCGAAGATGCGCCAGAAGCGGCGAGAGAGCCCGAGCTTGGGCGCCGCGGAGCGCGTTGAGGGAGGGAGAGCTGGGCCGGGCTCCCGGCGCCTCAGGCGAGGGTGCGGGCAGCCGTTAGAGTGCGGGGGTCGGGGCGGGGCTGGGGGCGGGGCAGGACCGCGCCGGCTCTGAGGAGCACGCGGGGGTAAGCGCGGCCCCTCGTGGTCCGCCTGCCCCCCAGGGGTCATTTGCATGTTGTCACGGCCCCGCGCCGACTACCGGACGCGCGGCTCGCTTGCTCGCTCACTCGCTCACTCGCGCTCGGCTCCCGCTACCGCTCCGCCGGCGCAGCCCCGGGGAGCCCGAGTTCTGGCAAGTCCGCGAGCCGGGGAGGGAGGGAGGGAACCCGTGAGGGAGGGAGCGAACCCGTGAGGGAGGGAGCGAGGGCGCGCCCCGGCTCTCCCTCTACCCCGCCAACCGCCCTTCCTGCTACCACAGGTCCGCCCCGGGCCCCCGCTTACACTTGGGAAACTTGGGACGGCTCTGGGGCCGCGTGTGGCACCTCAGGGGGGCGGCCCCGGCCCGGAGAGGAGGGGGTGGGGGAGAGGAGGAGGAAGAGGAGGAAGTGAGCCCGAAGGATCCGCTCAGAGCTGTTTGTCCAGCTGTTTCTATTCGCACCCCGAGCGGCACAGCCAGAAGGGGGCCGAGCCGAGGGTGGCCGGCTCTCGGCGCTCATTTCCAACTCTTCTCCTCACAGCTTGTCTTTCCCAGACACCCTGGAGTCCCCTCAGGCCGGCCCGGCGGGCGCGCACCTGCCGGCCGCCCCTGACCTCGCGGGCCAGGCGTCCCCCGAGGCGGAGAATATGGCCCAGTCCAAGCCCGACTGCCGCTCACCTGTCGGCCTCGACTGCTGCAACTGCTGCCTGGCCCTGGCCCACCGCAGCGGGCTCCAGCGCGACAGCAGCGGGGCCAACAACAACCCGGGCAGCCCCACCGTGAGCAACTTTCGGCAGCTGCAGGAGAAGCTGATCTTCGAGAACCTCAACACCGACAAGCTCAACAGCATAATGCGGCAGGATTCGCTAGAGCCCGTGCTGCGGGACCCCTGCTACCTGATCAACGAGGGCATCTGCAACCGCAACATCGACCAGACCATGCTCTCCATCCTGCTCTTCTTCCACAGGTGGGTGGCAGGGCACGCGGGTGGGCACACGGGCCCGGCTCGCAGCCGCCTCGGCTGGACCCGCCCCTCTGACAGAAAGGGGCAACGGGAAGGCCAGAAGGGGCACGGGGGGGGCGGCTGTCGGGCTCCCGGGCTGCCACGACCGGACCCTGAGGCTACCTGGATTCCTGTACGGCTGAGGGGAAGCCTGGCAGGTGGGAGCCCTGTTTTGAAAGGTGCCTGCAGAGTCTTTCCTAGGGAGATGCTGGAGCCCAGAAGGTGGACAGAGTCCTAGATGGTTTGGGTGTAGCTCTTGGGATCTGAGTCCCACCCTCATTAAAAAGCCCATTTCCAAATATGCAAACTCAGATGGAAACGGCAAGGGCTTTAAAATTACTGAGTGGCCCTGACTGAGGATGAGGGCAAGCAAAACGTTGAGACAAATTAAGCTGCTGCTGGTGTCGGGGAGAGCGGGGGGGGGGATAGGCAAAATTAGAGACCTGTGAGAATTTCTTGAAACTCCGGATGAGGCGGGACCCCGCACCGCCTCCATGGATCACAGCCTTCAGTTTCCAATGACGGTTAAATGCAGCCCCAAAGAGCATCCTAAGGACAGGAGGGTGGATGATCCATGTCATAGCAGGCGTGTGTTGGAGTGCGGGTCAGGCTTTCTAGAAATCTTGCTGAAGGGCAAGGAAGAGAGAGGGAAGGATAGAAACACAATGGGAAGACCAAAGGTGGCTGCAGTCCTCCAGTATGAGACACTCTGGTAAGAGCTGGTCTTGGGGGGACAACTGAGGCAATTTTGAGGCAGGGGAGGCAACTTCAGGAAACCTAGTGGTGTGTTTGGTGTTCTTAGAGCCATAGGAACAGGGCACTGGTGCGTGTGTGTGTGTGTGCGCACGCGTGTGCGCGTCCGTGCGTGCAAGCGGGTGGATTTTCTTCTTTCTCAACATCACAGGTTATGTAAGAGAAAGAGAAACCCCGCTGTGGGAGACCTGGGTTGCAGTACAAGTTATGGCTCTACTTCCCTGTGTGAACCTGAGCAAGCCGCCTGACCTCTGTGATCTCTAAGGTTCCTTCTAGTTCTGAGATGCCAGGTTGTGGGCAGGTAATGTGCTCAGACAAGGTAATAAGAAATTTTGAGCTCCCGCAGAATACTTGAATAATTGAATGGCTTTTCAGTGAGGCACAAATAAGAAAGTTTAAAAGCCATTGAGCTAGGCAAGAACTACCCTCACTTAGTGCTCAGCCCAGGTTTGCGTCCTCAGCCCCAGAAGTTCCAGGAGGGGACAAGTGACTTAATTAGCATTATTATAACAGGTTGTATTTTCAGGCATTTTCCATGCCATCGAAGCCCTTTCTCACCTATTATTTTACTTTACGCATCAATTTATCTCATTGTCTCCAAGAAACCACACTGTGTATGGAAAAGGTTTCGAGGGAATCTTCATTTCTGGTGAAAGATTACTACAAGCGTATTCAGACCACAGCAGCTGCAACCCTGCCGAGCGAAAGCCCTAACAGGCTCCTAACAATCTGCTGGGATCTGGGCTCATAGGCAGCGGGGGAGGGGTGGCAAGACACCTGGAAAGCGCGCCTGTAGCACTTGCACTCTTTCAGCTGGGAGAGAAACGGCTCCGAAGTGGCTTGATGACACAGAAGAGGGGACGCTTCCTCGGCTCTGGTTCCTAGGTTGGAGGCCTGGGAGGGTCAGACCTAAGCGAGTGAGGGGTGAGACTGAAAGCCTGAAATCGAAGTGTTCGCTTGTGCCACACCTTGGGAGGCTTTCTGGTGGTCTGGGTTTCTTGAGTGGCAAGACCTCCTTGTCACCTACTCCACTGACACTTGCTTGTTGACGTTCGGTTCTTGGCAAAGCCTGGAAATGCTACCAGGTTGGGTGGGGGGCTGAGAGCATTGGTGGAGGGAGCATCTCAAGCCCTCAGGCTTCCATGAGGCTGGGGAGTGACAGGGTCCTGTGGTAACGGCCTTAACGGTTCTAGCGGGACAATAGCAGGACAAAGCATTCTCTCATTTGCCTTGACAACTGGGACCTTCGAGATTGGAGATTCTCAGTTTGGTTGAGGTTTTGCCTAGAATGACATGCTCATTAGCAAAGTAGGAGACCATTATTACTGGTCACAGGGTTTCTCCAAAATCTGAGCTGGACAGTCTTCTCCCGAGTGAAAATTTCCTCTTCTTACTTCATTTATTCCCTGGTTTTCTATCTTCATACCACAGCCATCATTCTTCCTTCTGTTCCATTTAATGATTTGATATTTCAGATTCCTGCCTGGGTGTCTTTTTCTTCTAATTTGTCTACCTTCAAGGCTGTCTCTTCTGGAGAAGCGACTCTTCCTGCCCCTCCTCCTGCAGCCCACTCCCCTGCTGCAAGGGCTCCTATATTCTTGGGAGAAAGGGTGGGGCAAGTTCTTGATTTCTCTCTGGTTTGTCTGCTTTGACCTGTCCCTGGCTCCCAGCTTAGCTCTTGGTTTCCTTGGAACACAAGAGTGTAAGCAATTTGAGGGTAGGGTGTGTTTTCCACTTACTTGGCTTTCCCTTGGCTTTTAGTTATACACCCAGTACTCAGTAAAGGTTTTTTTTGGCTAGATGACTGCTTAATTGTTGGTGTGGTCCTCTGTAAAGATTTTACAACTTTAGTCTTGGAAAATTCTTATTAAGGTTTAAATGTGATTTTTTTTTCGGTATGAACCACATGCAGTAATTCTAATAGCTTGGTAGAAGTCCTGATGAACAGTGCTGTGTATATACATGTGAATCAGTGGTAATGGCCATGTAGCTCGTTGGTATGTACATGGTGCCTCTAAACTACTGGGGTGGGGGGGGAGATGATGTGTTTTACACACCATCCCTTCAATCTTGTGTTAAGTAACTAATAACTATAATAGATTAATAGCTAACATCTATTGAGTGTTTACAGCATGTACTAAGCAGTATAGCTGCATAATGTCATTTAATAGTTACACCAACCCAATGAAATGGGTACTGTTATCACCGTTCTTCATTTTTTAATGAAAGAAACTGAAGCTCGGGAAAATTGAATAACTTGCCCGATGCCTTACAATGAAGAGCAGAGCCAAGACTCCACCTAAGGTCAGAAAGACACTAAAGAATTGTCTATGAAGAAAGAATTGTTAAGCAGAGGTAAATATTATCCCAGAAACTAACCAAATGGTTAAAATGTCCTTATTAGGTCAGGGGACCAACCATCCCAGGACTTTCAACCAACACAGGAGTTTCAATGGTCAAACTGGGACAGTCCCAGGGAAACTGGGATGGTTGGTCACCCTATTATTAGGGGACTATACCGTATCGTTTGAAAATGCTTCTAAAACTGGAAAACTTAAGAGGCAGATGTAATATGCCGGGCAAAGAGCTAAAATTTCCAATTGAAATACAGTCTATTAAAAAACTTGCAAAGTTGAAATTTGAGGGGCCTTAATTCTCCGATCAGTAAGGTGTAGCAAGCTGGAATGGGAGCTTTTGCCATACTCTGTTGTTGTCATTGTTGTTGTAACCTTAAATTTATTTCTGAGATTTTATCCAAAACTACTTAATCAGCTCTATTCTGCCTTTGGCCCCCAAGCACATCAGCCAATGTGATCTGAGCTGCTCTGAATCTGAGTTCCCTTCCAGCTCGGAGAGCCCCAGGAGTCTACCTTTAAGCTTCTGAGCTGGCAACAACTGGTCCCCACACTTAGATGCTCAGAAAATAATAATAGGAAAGATTTTTAATTGTTTTATGTGTGCTAATTCATTTAACCTTCCCTGTTGACGTATATATAACAGTAAAGGGAAAGATGTAGATTCAGAGATCAGGCTTCTGACAGAAAATTGCATAAAAATTATGTGTGCTTCTCTGAATCTTCAGACTAATGACTTCATAAATGTATATTCCTGGACCTGATTTCTGAGGACGTAGCCACTTACATGGTGTGATTTGAGGGACAAAACTCTCCTGCCTGCCTGCTGTAGTGCCTAAGTTCATATTCTAAGATCAGTTTTCTGTCCTTGTACCATCTAAAACTCCTATCCCATAGCGCAGTGGTACTTGGACCACACCATAAGAAATCCTGAATTAGAGATTGCAACCCTTTGTCAACTAATTTGCCATTTGATTTTGAGGATGGCGTACTTTGCTGTAGAGAGGTTTTGGGTTTCCGTGTGGTTAAGTCTGTCATTCTTT
Organism: Tursiops truncatus; assembly: GCF_011762595.2. NCBI lineage: Eukaryota > Metazoa > Chordata > Mammalia > Artiodactyla > Delphinidae > Tursiops > Tursiops truncatus. Next base: position 37,802,848 of record NC_047055.1, read on the forward strand.
GCCTTCGTGATTTTTGCTTTTGGCATCAAACTTTGAAAGTCCTTCCCTAGCCCAAGTTAATTCAAAATAACTAATTCCTGAGTGCCTAGTGGTCTGACAAAGAATAGGCACTCTTGGATTAAGGCACATTCTCTGTTAAAAACACAAATGCATTTGCAAACTTAACATTTATGGTTTGTATACCTCATGAGAACCTCAATATGTAAGAAATCACCTTTTTGCTGAGGCACAGATGTGAATTCCATGTGCTAAGAGGCTTTGGGTAGTGACCGACCCTACTGCTCTACTAGCAGCTACTATATATATTACATATGTGTGTGTCTTATATATGTATATAAAGTATATATATATATATATATATATATATTAGTATGTACATATATACCAGCAAAATATATATAACATAAAATTTGTCATTTTAACCATTTTTAAGCGTACAATTCAGTAGCATTAGGTATATTCACAGTGGTGCAGTCATCACCATTATCCATTTCCAGAACTTTGTCATCATCCCAAACAGAAACTCTGTACCTATTAAATAACTCCCTATTCTCCCCTCCCCCCCAGTCCCTGGTAACCTCTATTCTACTTTCTGTCTCTATGAATTTGCCTATTCTAGATATTTCGTATAAGTGGAATCATACAATATGTGGCCTTTTGTGTCTGGCTTCGTTCACTTAGCGTAATGTTTTCAAGGTCCATCCATGTATCAGTACTTCACTGCTTTTTATGACTGAATCATATTCCATTGTGTGGATACACCACATTTTGTTTAATCCATTCATCTGTCCACGGACACTTGGGTTCTTTCCACCTGTTGGTTCTGGTGAAGAACGCTGCTTTGGACATTGGTATACACATATATTTTTGAGTCCCTTCTTTCAATTCTTTTCGGTCTCTACCTAGGAGTGGAGTTGCCCAGCACCTACTTTTCAACTCAGTTTTTTGGTCCTCTACTCTTAGTCAATCCATTCAAGTGTAGTAATGCCCATGAAGTGAGTGAATGTCTACTTCTTTGGGGAGAACACCCCCTCCCTGAGTCAACTGCTAGTGCTAGTGATCACAATGAAAAGAAAGCTAAGAAGTTTAACAAACAACAGAAATAGTAGAAGTCATATGAGAGAAATGATGTGATTTCAGGATGCTCATGAATTAGGAACTGGCAAAAGTTTTGAGCGTGTCTCTCTAATGAATGGCCAGGGTCTACGGGGGTTTACTACCTGAGGGTTTCCTTTTTAAAAGAGTAACATGTAACGGCTTTGCTTGTCATTACCTACTATGTGTGGATTAGTTTATCAGAATTTTCCTTGGGGCGACAGTTCACTGGGAGTAGGGTTCTATGGGAATGGAACATGGGAAAGCCAAGTTTGGAGAAGAGAAGCAGAGAGACGGGGCCGGAGTTCTTGAAAGGCCTGCTGCAGTGTGGAGCTCTGGCCAGCATGGAGCTTGAGAGGTCTAGATGGAATGCTCGTGCTCTTCAAGAAAGGTGGCAAGAACAGAACACAGATTTCACCTTCTCCACCTCTGGTTTGTCAGGAATGGACCCATGTGAGCCCACACCTCAGAAAATAACTCTTTCCAGGATGACCTTATTTTCCCTCCCAGCCTGAAGAGAAGGTTAACAATCCTGCTTATATTTGCACTTCCAGATAAGCTAACAAGCTTTCAATTCCAGCTAGAGCTTTGGATCCTTTCCATAACAGGTCCTGAAGGCCAGGAAGTCTGGGAAAATGGAGATGCATGTGTCTGGCCATGGCTGCAGGGTCTCCAGGTCCCCTGAGTGATGGAGCCCAGCAGAGCATTGCCCACACCTTGTGGGCTGATTGAGAGGAATAAGGTCGGCCATGTCTGCACCTGGTGGTGGCCATTGCATGGTGTTTGCTCATCACGATTCTGCTCCTACCTGAACTTTCTCCTCTTATGTAAGGCATCCCTCAAGATAACTACAAAGCCATAATCTGCCATGGCTGGCTGGGTTTACATAACAAATTGGTTGGTGTCATGCAATAGTCTCTCTACCCCTGGAGAAGCCAATGTGCTGCCTGGACCCGAAGCTTGGACCCATTTGGTGGGGCATCTGTGTGCTCAGTGCACTCAAGGGAGAGCATTCCTTGACCACAAGGGGTCAAAAAAGATGAAATTTCCCTTTTAGATGAAGAAGGCAATAATGGCCCAGGACATGTACTGTCCCAAGGCTTGCAGTAATGGGACAAGGGTTAGGGCTTCGCTGTGGGGCCGCAGCTTTGGCAGAGCAGGACCCTGTGGGCTAATGGGATCTCTGTGAAGGCCTGAAGGATAGATCCCAGCCTCAAAGCAGTTATGATGAGGAGTCAGGGCAGGGAAATGGCTTATGGAAGCTACCATGTACCATACCGAAATCCAGCTTAGCGAAGGAGTCAGAGCGGTGATAAGATGGGGTCCTGGAGAATAGAAAACAAACTTTTTCAAATGCTAATCCAGGCAGGAGGGAATCTTCTCTACAGACAAGTCTAATTCACTTGTACCTTCTAGCTGGAAATCCCTGCCCCAAAGTAGCTACTGCCCTTTTGGAAATAGTTTAAGAGGTGTGAGATCCCAGCCAGCATGGAGACTGACTAGGAAGCTTCCCAATGTGCAGACACTAGCCCAGGGGGAAACAAGAGCAAGAAGCATGCTTGGTCAGTGATGCCCCAGGCACGCTATCAGCCTTCCTCCCCTGGGAGCCACTTTCCTCAAATAGACCCAGCCTGAAATCAGGCCCCTGCCTGTGGACAAAGCCCCACAGGGACCTTCCCCATCCTTCCTCGAAGGAAGAATTTACTCACGAAACAGCCTTGGGTATTCAACCTACTTCCTCTTGTCTTCTCTTCAGGGGAGATGGAGAGCAGCTGCTCGCAGCTTAGGGTCTGGCCAGGATTCCCGCTCTGAGCTTTCTAGGCCAGTGATTGGCTACAGCTATCCCTGAGGAAGAAGGGGGTGAGAAGTGAGAGGAAGGGAAGTGGTTCCAGCGGCTCCTTCCTGGCTTACACCCCACACACACACACACACACACACACACACACACACACACACACCTCCCTTTTAGCCTCACTCCCAGACTAGGCTGGGCCTGGGCCAGCCTGAGGTCCCTGACTCATATCTCGCATAGTGCCTTATGTAACAGAGCCAGGTTACTGAGGCATCAAGCTTCTGCTTGCTCAGTGGCAGGCTTCCCTGGGGCCAGGCATTCAGAAGCCTGATGGGGGTCTAAGTAGAGCTCACTACACTTCCAGAGGAACAGCCTGCTCTCCTTAGTGTCAGGCCAGTATCTGCTCAGAGCCAAGTGCCAGGCTGTGAAGGTGATTCCCTCTTGAGCCCCCACACTCAGCAGCAAATGTAACCAGGCAGGTGAGCTGCTGTGGGCTTAGTGTGGTTTGGGGTGTTTTTTGGGGGGTGGGTGGCATCTCCTGCTATCACCTGATGGTACGGTGCTAAAGAGTCAGCCTGGTGCATCTGGAGGGGCCCCAAAACAGGTGTCAGAAGTTCTTCTTCCTTTTGTATCTATCTGCTTGTTGGTTCAGGTACTGTTCTGGAGACTTTAGGGAGAAGGGTTTAGTGGAAGCTGGAGGAACTTTTTAAAGGAAGGCCTAAGCCAATTACCAATCCATTCTCCACAAAGTCTAAAAGTCCCCAGGCTAGCCTGAATTCACAGTGATACTTAGCTCTCTTCCTAGCCTGTTCAGAAAATTGCATTACCGGTTTGGTGCAACTGAGCCCCCAGTGAACTGGGGCTTGCTGAATTCTATGACGTATTTCTCTAATAAGCTTACTCGAATATCTACATTACAGAATAGCCCTATCGATCTAATAGTGCATTGACTCAAAGTTTGTGACTAAACCAATAAGTCCTCTTCTTCTCTTTCCTCGTTTTTGCCCAGCCTGTCACACTGTGTCACCAGGGGGTAAATGGCTCACAGGTTGAGGGTAGCTGGGGACACTGCTGTCCTGTCTGAGAAAAAGAGGAAGAAACAGGGAGATAAAGTCAAAAAGGTGGCATTGGGAATTACCAGCAGTTATGATTTGTATCCAAATCTCAGAGTCATGAATCCTCAGACAAGCTGAAGACCACCATCTCAGTTGCAGTAAAATAAAGAAACAAAGAAAAAAAAATAAGAAAACCTCTGCCCAGTTTTAAGGCAATATACTCCGCCTTCCCCAGGTACACAGGGAAATGAATGAACTCAGGCCCTGCACTGAGTGACCAAGCACTTCAGTTAATCAATCCATCATTTATCGACCAGGGGCCTGCTAGTAATCTAGCGCCTACTGCGGATTTATTGAATGTCTACCCCGCTAAGCACTGTAGAGGACACAGAAGGCAGGCAGCAGAGGCACGGGCTGGGCTGCGGGGAGCTGAGAGTGATAGAGCTGCATCCCAAGGCCGGCGGGGAACCAAGCAGTTCCACCGGAGCCACCGCAGGCCACACTGGGGCTTCTGCTCCTTGAGGGAAAGGCCTCGAGCTTGCTGTTCCCTGGATCCGCAAGTCCGGAGCTTAGGCGATGCCAAAGCAGACTAGGAAAGGAGAGTCTCTTTCTGGCTGTGGCTTCCAGCAGGGCCTTAAAGAATGGATTGGTGTGGCCCTGTGGGAAGAGCTGTAGGGCTCTCTAGTTGGGAGCGGGAAAGGGAACCTTGCCAGTCCAGCGGGGCTCATGGGTCAGAACGAGCTGGCTGCGGTGGGAACAGTGAGGAACACTTTCTATTCTTCCTGGGCTGAAACCCAGAGTCACCCAGCTTCAGGAAGGAGAGGCCTACTCTGGCCCTCCTCTCATAGCCCCTCTCTGACTCGGGGCAAGCTGGCCCCTAGTAGCCTCCCCTCAGAGACCTAGCTAGACTTGGATAGGTGGAGGCCTTCAGGGCCCGGGAGCAGGAAGGCACCTCTCGTGGATGCTTGTGGAAAGCTCATCAGAACCAGCAGCGTTGAGCTTGGGAGTGCAGTTGAGGGTGGGCACCAGAGGAGCCTGGGGGTATGGCTTCACATCTGTGCACCTCTGGCACAGTCTCCACCAGACCCCTTCTAAGGGGGGGTGACAGAAGCAGGGGCGTGCCAAGGTGCTGCCCTGATAATATATATACCTTTTGCCGCTGGAGGCCCCACAGGGTGTCATTTTAGCCTCGCTTCTACTTTGGTCAAACGCTTCTTTCCCAGGTTCCCTATAAATGACGGTCCTGGGGTTGGGCTGAGGAAGGAGGGAAGCCTCGAGCTGACGGGAAAGGAGAGGGAGCTGGAGTAGCAAAGAGGAACCAGCCTCAGATCATCTGGGGAAGGAGGATGCTGCTTGTGGTCAGCACCTTACTTTCTTGCAGCCCTGTCCCCGTGCTAGTGTCCTGGGCATCCGCGCCCACACCCTTTCCTATCAGTGCTCTGGAGAATTCACATTTAAGTTCATGACCAGATTCAGTCAACAACAAATATAGCAACAACAAATTCTTGCGTGCCTTCCATGTAACAGGCTCACCGTTAGGCACTGGGAATAGAGTGGGAAACTCACAAAAGGCATGGTCACAGCCATCATGGGATAGTCCGTAGACTGGGGGAGATGAACATTAACCAGAAGAGCCACGCTAGTGAAAGTATAATTACAAATATGTGCCAAGGGGGAAAAGGAATAAGCTTCTCTCAGAGAGTATAACAAAGGATCAGACAAGGCTTCCTGAGGAAGTGATATTGCGCTAAAGAAATGAATCTCTATTGCTGAAATTCTAATCATCAGACCCAAGCCAAAGGAGACGTGTTTAGACAGAGGCTTTCTCAGGAACCTCTGAAGTCATAACATTAGGTAGCTGCTCACACTCTTGGAAATATTTCTAGGCCATGAGTGGCCAGCAGGTCCACAAGAGGAGGACTGACAGCATTCTGACAAGAGGAAGAGATGAGTTTGAAGCCCACGGGGCAGCTAGTACTTAACGTCATCCTTCGCTAAAAATAGTCCATGACAGTATGGAAATGCGTAAAGGCTGGCCCTGGGGACCAGTGATAAAGTGAGTATAGCATATGGGGAGGAAAATTTGTTTTTGTAAATTATTTACTGTAAAGAAAAAGAATGGGGAGGGTCGTCTGGGTTTTCTTTTCCCTTTGTGGGCCTCCTTGTGAGTTATGAATGCTTCTCATCATACAGAGGCAGTGGAGCACAGAGCTTCAGGCTGCACTCCTTTCTGGGGCCTGGGGTGTAAATTTTCTGGGCTGCAAATGTCAGATAATTTGTCCAGGCTGAAAAACAGCCTGAATGCAGAAGGAAAGAGAGGCTTGTTTAGCCAACGGGCTAAAGCCTGGGGCTTCAGGGAGCTGCGTGGCCAGGCTAAAGGAACTAAGATGATTGATCAGAGAGGAACATTAAGGGTGGGCCTGAGGGTTGTGGAGAGAGAGAAGAGAGGTTGATCTTCAAATATAAGAAAAGTTACAACTCAGAGATGGTGACTAGCTGTTTCCAAACCACACTAGGAACACAACAAGAGGAAATAGGCCTCTACTGTAGCATGAAGAATTGCGATTAGATATCAGAAAGAACTTCCTGCCTACCAGCATTCAGAGAAGCTAGACAAAATTACCAAGGGATGTTATATTACAAATATGGGGAAGGTGGTAACAATAGCAATAAAGAACTGAATAAAAGTGTGAGAGGGCTGGTTATAAGGACCATGGACAGAAGGGGATAGACAGGTGGGGAAAGCAAAGGAGTCAGAGTAGGTGCTTATAAGGAAAAGGAAAGTGCCTGTGTGAGAGATGAAAGTGTTTTTTTTGTTTGTTTTGTTTTTGTTTGTTTGTTTGTTTTTGCGGTATGCGGGCCTCTCACTGTTGTGGCCTCTCCCATTGCGGAGCACAGGCTCCGAACACGCAGGCCCAGCGGCCATGGCTCACGGGCCCAGCCGCTCCACGGCATGTGGGATACGCCCAGACCGGGGCACGAACCCATGTCCCCTGCATCAGCAGGCGGACTCTCAACCACTGCGCCACCAGGGAAGCCCGAAGGTGTTTTTAGGAAGATACTTTCATAATAGAAATGTGTATGAAATTTCCATTGGAGAACAGTCATGAAAGCTAGCATATACTCTCCTAGGACTGGAATCATGTGGGGGAATAGACTAAGGAGCGGTTAGGTCCCCTCCGCATCCTTCAGCCTTATCTCCTGGACAAATTAGCTTCAATGGGACACCCATCCTCCATAGTCTAACAATTTGGGGGAGCATCTCAATGTGGGGGGCATTGGGATAAGACTGCCCACCCCAGGTGCATGGGGAAGAGGAGGATTTCTCCTTCCACACACAAGTGAAAATCAGACACAGGGGAGAAAGTGGCAGCCAACAAGCCAGGAAGGATCCCCGCGGCAGGAAATTTACAATCTAGTAGTGGAGACAGACATCAAATAATAATTACACAAATAACCATATCATTACAATTGATCATAATGAAGAAAAGGTGCAGGAAGCCGTGAGAACACAGGCTAAGGGGGCTTCCCCCAGGATTAGACAATCCGCAAAAAGAAAAGTCACCTTGTTAAAACCTTGGGCACTGCTTGTGTCCCTCTGTGAGGGATTCTTGCCCCAAATCAGTAGCAAGGAAAGTTAAAATGAACCCAGTCACCGCTAATACCCTAAGATGTGGATTTTGAAGTTCCTCTGGCTCACTGGGGCCCTCAGATAGGAGCAAACCTCCGAGGAAATTTTCTCATTGCCAAGATCAAGCAGCCATGATTTAGGCAGAGTGATTCTCTAAGGGCCGTAATAGCCTATCTGCTGAAAATCGGGATCAGAAAGGCTTTGAAGAGCTCATCACCTGCCAGATGAACAGGATGAAGGTCACTGAAGAGAAAAAAGAACTAATGTGCTGAAAATTACACTCGGAACTGGCCCCCCAAAATGACCATGTCTCCAAAATGCTGTATCTTCAGTCTCCTATTCAAACATGGGAGGCTTTGCTGGTATATTCTAGTATTGGCTGCAGGATGTGCCCAGGGCTGTAGAGACTGGGGGAGCAAGGATTGCAGAGAGGAAGGGCCCCCACTCTGCTTTCCCTGGTTCCTGTCCCAGGGAGGTGGGAGGTGCTGGCCCTTGTGGGGAGCTGGGTTGGGCTTCTTCACCCTTGAAAGTTCCTGGAGGAGCCGCTGAGGAGTAGAGGACATTAGCCACTGTGTGCTCCTGAAGAGTCTGATAAGACTACCATTGACAGACTCTGTGACTTTGGCAAGTGACTTCTCTGGACCTCAGTTTCCTCGTGTAGAAAATGGTGAAAGTGTGGTTGGGAAGGTTAAGTGAGAGGACGCCCCCAGGAAGCACTCAGTAAAGGGAGGCCTTCGTTATCATTAGGCAAGTCATACGTGGAGCCAGAAGAAAACCTCTTCAGACTTGCCTCATCTCCCTCTCTCACCAGTCCCCTCACCGACCCCTCTCCTTGCTCCGTCAATCACACACCCCATCCTGCCCAAAGCCAGCTAACACCTGCAGCCCAGTCTGGCAAGCGTTCTCCCTATCAAGGCTTGCTCTCTGAACCTTCTTCATTCACACTCAGGTGGAAATTACTGAGAAGGCTTCTGGTCTTCCTCCTGTTGGAGGGACGAGCTGCTGGGAGCTTCGAAATTTTTAACAGATCAAGACCTACAGAAGCACCAGGGCACCCTACTGGCATTGCTGGCAAATAGAGAAGGATTTCAGAGGGCAGTGGAGCTGGGGATTGCCTCTTCAAGACCTTGAGCTTCCCCCTCCCGAGGGTTGGTGGCTGCCACATGCATCTTAGCCGGAGACACAAAAGCTCAGAACTGGTAGGACTTCCGCAGCCATTCGGTCTGACGCCCACCCCTTACAGATGAGGAAACTGAGGCCCAGGGATGGGTGGGTACCTGCCACAAAGCAAACAGCCAATTAGTGACCAGCTGAAAAAAGAAACCATGTCTCCTGATTCTCTTGATCCAATGGCCTCATGACTTCTTGTCTCTAGATGGCTGTGGACATCCCATCCCAGTAGGTACACAACACCTCCATGCCAGGAGACCAGCTTTGGGTCTACCTGATGCCAAGAACGGTGTTTTTGAATTTGATTTCATTTAACGGGATTGACCAGTGGTTTGGGTGTTACGGAGTCCCAGCCCTGGAATCTTGCTTCTGCTCAGGCTGGGGCTGCATGCCACAGCCACAGTCATGCAAGGGGGACAGAAAGGCCTGCTGTTCGGGTTGGAAAAGAAATCAGTTACTGAAACATTGGTCTTTTTGAAAGTTCCAACCACAGGGGCTGGCTGGCAGAGCCGCCGTCTGGGCTCCCCCGGAGGATCCGGCCCTCCCCTTCAGTCTGGGAGTTAGTTTAGGAAGCTGGCCCGGCCTCGGCAGAAGATCTGGAGGGCAGCGCTCGCCCCAGGAGCTCCAGCCTTCCCTCAGAGCCTGGGAGCCCCCAAAGGCACTCGGGCCCGGGGCCGGGGCCGGGAACTTCCTCCCGCCTCCACAGCTGAGCCAGTCCAGGCTGGCCCCAAGGCTCCTGAGCACTTTTTCTTCTGAGCCTGGGAAAGAGTTTCCAGTTGCTCCCGCCTAGCCAGGCAGCTACAGAGGGAGAGCTAGAGAGCGAGAGGGAGGCACAGAGAGAGAGAGAGACAGGAGCCAACCCCAGCCAGGCAATCAAGGTTTCCCTGGGCAACAGTGAGATGAAGGGGGAAAGGCTGGAGGAGCCCCAGCTCGTGGAAGACCCCCAGCTTGTAGAGGACACTGAACTCGTGGAGGAGGCACAGTTCCTGGAGGAGCTACAGCTCGAAGTGGTGGAAAGTGGGTCAGATTTGGATCCAGAAGATCTGGGTTCGAATCCTGATTTTGCCACCAATCTGATGCTTGAGCTTGAGTAAGTAACTCCCTGCCCTTCTGTGGGCTGCTTTCCCTACTTAAAAAATGGGGGAGGGGGGAGACAAGGTGGTCTCTAGGGTCTCTTCCAATTCAGATATTCTGGAAGGCTACATCTCTAAAATCTTGATGTGTGTAGATGGGATGCATGGACAGTTGAATATGTCATTGAACCCCTGAATGTTAGAATGGTGGGAGTGACAAAGAGGGGGTTCATATGAGCAAAAAAGGGAAGGAGAAGATGGTAAATGTGTAGAGTCGTGACTCCAAGAGAGGGTCTAGGCTGAATAGAACATTAGGGTCCATTTTCGAAACTCAAGGATGATGGGCTCGGAATGAGTTAGTAACAAGAACGAGGGTGTTTGGGGGTGTGGTCAGTGTGTAGTTGCCAATGAGCCCTCCACCAAATGTCTCCCAGTGGCGCCTTCACCCCCACAGCTCAGGTCCTCAATCCAGAATGCGTTTCTTGAGTTCTTCATGTGTGTCTTTGTGGAAATTCTCATTCGAATTAGGGGGATTTTCAGGTCTTGGATGTTCACATCCAGACCTAAAAGACTGCCTAAGAAGAAAGACTAGAATTTGACGGCTGCTATGTATAGCTACTCTCCCCCCAGCTAATGCCCAGATGAGCTACCAGAAACCAATCTGCTTGGTGAATGTTGGTGTTTGGTACATTTCACTGCCTTCAGATTCCTTCACAGTGGGTCATCTCTCCCTGGGTTATATGGTGAGGGTCCAGAGCCACAGTAGGTGCCATTTCACTAACCAGAGAGCTCTCAAGAGGCTTGAGAGCTCGGGGTTCCCTACATGGTAGATCATCTCCAGTGTCCTCTGCCAACCGTGTACCCACCAGCCTCTCCACTGCTGGGGAGACTGTGGTGGGGAGGGTGAGTAGAAGAGGAACCGCCCCCACCTGTCCTGACACCTGCCTACTTCCCTAGCACCCTCACCCTCAACACCGCACACTCTGCTTCCTCGCCGCTAACCCTCCTTCTTCTTGGCTCAGTTTGTTCAACAATCATTTCTTGCCCCTCAGTTAATCAGTCATAGATTCCCATGGTTGCAAGGGATCTTAGAATTCCCACAGGGAATAGTGCTGCACTATATAGAGTGCTATGATCCTCCTTAGTGCCTTAGGGACTGCTGAAAGGAAAGAAGAAGGGAGAAAGGGAGGAGAGAGTTGGTGGCAGGGGAGAAGCCAGGGAGAAGGTGAATTTAAGGGAGGAAAGGAGAAGAGGAGAGAGTTTAGAGGGGGACAGAAAGAAAGACGGGAGGTTGATTGTGCCACTGCCCTCACCAAATAGAGGTTACACTTCCAAATAAGGTCACAAAGAAGAATCTGCATGTGTCTTTTAAAGTTGGAGGGGTTTGGGTCCTCATCTGGCTTAATTTTCCTCACCAGAGGATTTTCGAGCTGGGCTGCCCTGAACTACAAGGCATTTCCTGGTGGGTAGTGGAAGTTAGGGGGCTCTGGGCCGAGTGGGTGGAACTCCCTGCCTCAGCCCCGCCTCCCTCAGAGCAGTTCTGCTCGTCTGAAGACTTTGTATCCAGGGACTCTGAGAGTGTCCAGGTCAGATTGGGGGAAATGGGGATGGGGAATGACTATCTGTTTAACAACAACATCAAAAAAGGCCGTAAGCCACTGAAGGGCCTTAACTCTCCAGCCCAAACAAGAATGTCTTGTAAAGCATCCCCAGGGGGTGGACACACTGCTTCAGCTTGAAGGCATCTACCCACAAGCCGGTTGCCTTGTTGGTCAGCCCTGATTGTTAGACAGTCCTTGTGTTTAGCCAACATTGGCACAATCTTTCTGGCCTGCAGGATGCTTTAGCCCCACTGCTCATGTTCTTGCTGCGGGCCTCCTTTGTCTCCTGACCACCCGGAGAGCAGGCTCAGAGGGGGGTCGCTGGCTTCCCAGGGAATACGGTGTTCCCAGCTAAGGGCACCACGTGCTCCGAGCTTCCCAGCCGGAGGTTGCTGGGGCCCATGTGAGCGCTGGGATGGACAGGCAGGCGACTGATGTGGGCTTAGGGCACTCCAGCCAAAGCAGCCCCTGGGGCCAAGGCTGAGGAAGTCCACTCCACAGAGGGCACTGTCCGAGTTAAGTGAGGTCTAGTGAGGAATTCTCAGCAGGGGAAATAGCTCAAGGGAAGGAGCACTTGACCGAGAATAAGGGCCCTGTGTTCTGCTGCAAACTCCAGCCTTGGCTGGGGCTGGCACCTGAAAGGAGGAAAATAATAAGAGCCAGGGCTCTAGCCCTGAGAGGAAGGCGTGAGGGAGGCATCCCGGCCATTCGGCCCTCTAAAGCCCTGCTGGCTTTACATCGCAGGAGGAAATAAAGCCGTGCTTGTTGGCGGTGGGGACCATCTGCGTGCACTATACAGAGGGCACTGTTCCCTCAAGTGCGGTAAACATACGCTGGTGGTGTGCAAGATGATTTTAGGTGGTACGTGGACTAACTTTGTTCTTCTATTTTTGTAGCTATTTATTTATTTAACATGTATGGGGGGGAGTGTGTACACTGTATGATTTCAAAAATATTTCTGAGGTGGAGGCATTTTTAAAAAGTTAATCTGCTTTAAGTTATTTTAGAGAAAGTAGTAAATAAATAACAATACTGGTGGTCCTCAAATATGGCCCAGATCTTGAGAGTGGTAGGCAAATTATTGGATTTGGGGCCATCCTACCACACTGTGTTAGCAGAGTGGTCAATAGGAGCCATGCAGTATGACTTGACATCGTCTTGTCCATGTACACCTAGCTTGAAGTCCCCCTCTGACAGCCCGATTCCAAGTGTAAGAACACCCTGCTATTTTTACATCTCTGGTGTCCTGCTCTGCCCCGTGACACTCAACACTCCAGATCAGCAGCAGGCCTTTCCCTGGCTCCAGGGCATGGTCTCTACCATGCTCGGGCACACACGGGGACACAGCACTGAGAAGTTGTCCTCACCAGCTTTCACTGACTACTTCTCAGCATTGTTCATGGACATATTCAGCTCCAACCTAAGGAGTATATCCAGGAAGCAAGTCAAAGAGGTTCCAATCTTTCTCTGAATGCACAAAGCCACAGTAGAAGGACAGGAAATATGTCACTGTAGCAATTTCGCATGAACCGGTGCTGATTTCCGGACAGGTTCGGGCAAGATTCGGTGGGAAATTTGTATAAAATCAAACTGTACAAGAGGGTTCCCACTTCTGCCAAGAATTTGTAATGGGCTCTGTGTAAATAAGCTTGGGCCACTTCCTCCTTCCATTGCCCTGAGATAGGGAACATGATTATTAGTCCTGCTTCCTCCCAGGGCTCACCTTGCGGATTGCGAGGTGAGCCCTGGAAGGAAGTGGAAAGGTGATAAAGGTTTTGGGTCAGGTCTCCTGCTTTCCACCTGGATTGTACCTCAGGAGCCTTGAATGTCTTTCCTGTATTGTCCCTGGAACTGTCTTTAGCCAAAGGCTCAAGGAGAGACAGCTGATCTTCCAACACCTCTAAGAAAGGAAATACCACATTGTCCTTTGGTCATACACTCCAGTGTTTAACAACCTCTGCTCTCTGAGACTGTTCCTCCTAAATTCTGTCCTCCTGCTTTCAGATATACCCCCTTAATATGATTAAATGGTGGTTATTATGTCCTTTGTCAGCTCTCTTTTCCAAATTAGCAAAATCTATTAAAAAATACTTAGAATCAGTTTGTATTTCTCCATTCCTTAGACAGTCTCCAAATTCTCCACCAGAAACTTCATTCTGTCCTCCGTAACAGCTGAGAGTTAGCAGGCACGTCTCTGCCCTTAGCCAATCGCCCAAATCTCTCCTTTGACCAGTGACACACATTTGCAAGAATGCAGGTTAGGAAAGGAGCAAAATTAACTGGACCTCGGAGGACCCAATCACCTGCCCTAACCCTCGGAGCTGGCTGTCCCACGGGAGACTGGAACAGTGTAGGGTTTCATTAATGGCCAGTGGCCATAGAATAGAGAAGGAAGATGACCTCAGAGTTCCTACATGCTTCTTCCTTATTTAGAGCATCCAGGATCATGCTTTTTCCTTAATGATACTAAATTGTGTGCTTATAATTCATTGCAACCTCTGTCTTTTGCTGCCCTACCCACATAGCCCCATTCTCGTATCTGGGTAGAGTCATACTTTGATTATTCTTATATTTATTATCCACATCGGGGATTATCCATAGAAGTCACTGAATCCCAGGTTGCCAGCACACACACACACACACCCTTGAGCTGCTCTCTGGGTGTTCAGGCATGCAGGGTCACTTTGACACCAATCCAAGTCAAGCATAAATAAAGAAGATTCTTGTAAAAATAAATTATCTGCTCACACACAGATTTCAAATACGATCATAGTTGAATTTTACGTGGCTGAGGTAACATTGGACCTGTGGCATAGATAATCGAAAATAAAAGTTACACAAAAAAATCATGTATAGCTGGCTTTCAAACTGCACTATGGGTCTAGTTTTCTTTTTTCAGTAGTTCTGCCTTCCTAATTATTTGGACCCATATGAAAGTGAGCTTGCATCCCTGGAGTATACAGAAACTAGGAGGAGAACCTGGGTGTAGGGAGAAGCTAAGCTGAGACCAAGTGTTGCCACAGACATTTCACAAAGTGGAAAAGCCACCAGAAATACTTGGGAGTTGGCTTTCAGAAATCTTCTCTGTGTGTCTTTGGAATGTGTCATATAGTAGTTTAAGCCATGGATTTGTCCAGGAAGGTCTAAGGGGTCTGCCTACCAGTACCTAGTTTGACTTGGGGAGGCACAGGGCCAGGGAGTTGACAGGAAATCGTCGTTCCCTTCTCCCTCTTCTCCATAGCCTGATGGCTGTTGCACTGTGCCTAGTCTGGTCACCCGACCTGTGCAAGTCTGAAGGAGGTGGTGCAATTCATCTGAGGAAAATCACGTCTGAGACAGGAAGGGGCATGGCAGCCTCTTCAGCCAAGGATTTATGTATCTGTCACAGGAGGGAAGTGTGAGCTGAGAAATGACTCCCAGAAGTGCTAGAATTGGAAGAGGCAGCACTGCTACCTTTCACAGTCAGTAATGTATTCATGCAGAATCCGGGCTACCTCAGGAGGCCAGCATCCTGGCCCTTCCTCCCTTCCTCGAGTCCATCCTCCCTCCTCACCCCCTTCCTCCCTCCCTCGCTCCTCTCTGGCTCCGCACACACTTAAGAAAACAGAGCAGAGCTGGCCAGGTGCATCCCGCCAGGGGCCAAGCTGTAGGTGAAGGAAGGAGGCTTGTTGCTGCTTTTTGCCTGGCAGTTAGAGGCCAAGGGGACGGACCCCAGACCCTTGAGCCAGTCACAGCAGCTTGCAGTGGATGCCATGTTGCCATGATGGGCATTGTGGCAACCTGGTGGATGGGGTTCCTCAGGTCCCTGCAGCCCACAGAGGCCAGGGGGCTCTATCTAGACTTAATTCTTTGCAGTCTTTGTGAATTGATGTTTGTATTTTTGCCTGCTGGGCACATTTTGGCTATGAGCCCTCTGCTGAGCCTGGGACTGCATCTTTGCTCCACATCCCTTCCCCTGAAGCGTGGCTGCCAGGATTGCTCCCTTGGCAATGTCATTAGGCTTCCGTGGTGTCTCTGGGGAATATAAGCTGGACAGCAGGGCTCCATCTTTTGGGCTCTAGTTGTCCAGATGACTTCTAGCTTCTCCAATGCCAAGGGACCCCAGCTGCAAAGTCCAACCCAGTGTCTTTAGGAGCACCCACTCCACTCAGGTCTGTTCCCAGCACCAACGGAAACAGACTCCTGGCCTCCAGGTGCAGCTCTTTGTGTGTTCCTTTCCTATTCTTTGTCTCCAGGGCAGGGGCTTGGCCAAGGGAGCAGATTCCCCGCCATGACAAAGAACTAGTGACTCAAATATCATATATTAATGCATATATGTGGAATCTGAAAAAGTTGGTATAGATGATCTTATTTACAAAGCAGAAATAGAGACACAGATGTAGAGAGAACAAATGTATGGATACCAAGGGGGAAGGGGAGTGGGTGGGACGAATTGGGAGATTGGGATTGACATATATACACTATTCATACTATGTATAAGATAGATAATTAATGAGAACATACACAGGGAACTCTACTCAATGCTCTGTGGTGACCTAAATGGGAAGGAAATCCAAAAAAGAGGGTATATATGTATACGTATAGCTGATTCACTTTGCTGTACAGTAGAAACTAACACAACATTGTAAAGCAACTATACTCCAATAAAAATTAAAAAAATAAAGAACTAAAAGCAAAAAGAAAGAAAGAAAGAAAAAAAACTAGTGACTGTTGTCATGCTCCTCTTCTCAGGAAGCAAGGGGTGGGCCATGCCAGGCCTTGAAGCCCAGTAGGGAGGGTGGTGAATGACACTCCTGGCTCCAGATCTCATCCCTCCTCACCAGCACATGGTCCCTACGTTATGTGGGAGGCGATGAGTCTGAATTCTGGGGAAATGCCTCTGTCTGGAGAGGTGATTTTATCTCTCTTGTTGTAAACCTAATTGCCAAATCTGAAGCATTGTCAGCCTGGCTAGAGGAAGCAGGCACATTCTACAGAAAATGGCAAACTGGGTAGAAATTGGTTTTGACCTTCTCTTTTCTCCCCCATTCTCCTTTCTAGCACAGGTTCCCTCAAACTACCCCCAGCTGCTTAGGGCTCTCAGCTACAGGGTGATAGATAGCTCGTGTTCCAGAACTTTCCTGATCACCCTGCCTCTTAACCATGCCCCTGAGGGAGGCTTACTTGCTGCTACTGCTAATATGGTACAGTGAATCCAGCTAAGGTGTAAACAGCTGGTAGTAACTGAATGTGCTTCCCCTGCCCAAGTCACAATTCTGTTTAGACCTAGACCTTTGATGGAAGTGAAGTGAGAACTGCAGGCTCAGCTGGGGGCTAGCAGAGCTGACCTTTTTGGGCAAGGTTCCTCTGACCTTTAGCCCCTTAAATCATACCAAGCAGGCAGCTACCCTCTCCATGTATGTGCAAAGTCATCCCAGGGGATGCAGTTGACTTTAGCAGAGGCAACTGGGAGAGTCCTGGCTGTGCCCTGCCCCCATCCCCATAGAAGCCCATACACAGGGGTAAGGCTCCAGCTGAGCCTAAATTTGGCCTTGGCCTCTGCCCTCCCCCCACCAGCCAGGCAGGCACTTTGGATGATGCTGGGAAGAAACTGGAAATCCTCGCTCGTGTGTGTGTGTGTGTGTGTGTGTGTGTGTGTGTGTGTACCTAACTCAGTTGACTTTAAATATCTGAGAAAGCAAGAGTGAGGCAATTACTTGTAATAGCAAAACCATTCTCGTTTGAAGGGAGGAGCTCTAACCACTTACAGAGCAAGGGTTACAGTCCTTCCAAGGGGTCTGTTGCTAAGCTATTTTTGGCTCATTTGCTCTTCTTTCCTCCTTGAGTTCTGTTCCTCCCCAGGCCCCTCAGGAGCCCCCCTCTCTACCTCCTTCCTGGTGTCTGTGCTCACACAGGCTTATGCAGGGGAAGTAACCTCTAGCCAAGTGATTCTCTCATCCAACACATTTTTCGAGATGGTCCCACTGCTCCTTTCCAGAAGAGCAGGGACAAAGGCTGTCTGGGCCCATGTAACGACCTCTTCCCCTCCGCCCGAGCACACCGGAATTCCAAATGCTCTCGTTTCCTTCGAGCACAAATGGCTTTTGCCGCTGATCCTCTGCTCTGGGTTACCCATTTCCTGCTCAGCCCTGGCACAGCAAACGTGTCTCTGTAGCAGCTACCTCAGGGTAATTTGAGAAGGAGCTCTAGGCCACCACATGTGCAAAAGGAATCAGGGGAAGACACATGTGGAATAAGAATCTCCACAGAGAGAAAGATGCTGGGCTTTTGCAAACGGCCTGAATAATATAGAAATACCAGCGCCGGATGTTTCTCGGATGCCAGCATCATTTAGTCTAAGGTGATTTTTTTTTATTATTATTATATCCTCCCAGTTACAGTGACTCAAACAAAATCCCTGACACTGTTCCATCTGCCTTAGGGAGTCAGCAACAACACATGTCTTGGCTGTGTGAAAGTCTTGGACACACATACCCCTATCTGGCCTGGAACCCTCAGCCTGTACCTGCAGTATCTGATCGGTTTCTGCCTAGTCAGTCAGCGTGCCCTGTCGCTGAGCCTGTTTGGGTGGGGAGGGTGGGAAAATGGAGCAAGCGCTCCAGGACGGAGCCTACTCTTTCCCCACCCCCCAACTCCCCAGCTGTCTCTCCTTGTTCTATGTCTCAGGCTTCTGGACTCCAATCCTGACCAGGCCCAACACCCCCTGCCCCTCAAAGCAAAATAAGAAAGCAGGAGCCCTGCTCACATTCATTTGGTCCCATCCTTTGTTTTACCATTTCTAGACCCATGTTTTTCCGTAGGCCTTCCAGCACTGATTCACAAAACTGCAGCCCCATTCTAGGGTAGCCCGAGAATGCCGGCCTGGGACCCTAGACAAAGCTGCTGAGTAAACAAAAGGTGTTGCCCGCAACTCTGTCTGCCTTTCTATAGCATTCTCTCACTCCCCTTCTCTATGTCCTGTACCCCCATCACTCCAGTGCCCAGGCTGTGGCTGCCCCCTGGATGTCTGGAGCACTGGGTGCCAGGCAAGAGCTCCTGCTCTACACTGCTAGTTTTCCAATGTGCTCCTTTTGGAGCCCTGGGGAGCCACCAGAGTGATCTCGAGGGCAAACGGAGAGCCCAGCCAGTGGGAATCCATGGGCCTCATCTCAACTTCAACTAGAGTAGCTCTGCTTTCATCTGTTTTATAAATTGGGTTTTCCATGTGAGACTCTGTTTGAAGGAAAGGATTCGCTTTTGTAAGGGAAAAAAAATCACTACCCTAGGCCTTACTCTCTGTATATCCAGATCAACCTACTCCTTCCTTGTCCTCTTTCCTCTGGTTCTGAACTCTACTAGGGGACAATGGGGGGTAACGCTAATCAAAGAACCACCCCTACTGATGTGTTAGTCGGCTACAAGCTGGCTGGCAACACCAGTGCCTTCACCCAGCGAAGATGGTGAGGAGAGCAGGCAAGTTGACACTCTGCTCCCCCTTGCATCACGTGGCTGCCTCCCCAACCATCATTAATAATAATCCCTCGCATTTGCATAGCACTTGACAATTTCCAAAGCACTTTCACAGACTTTATCTTATTTGATCCTCTGGAAAGCCTGTGAAGGCCGCCAGGGCAGGGACTGTTATTTACATTTTACAGACTCAGGAGACTCTCAAGACCATTTAATCATCCGTCTCTCTGAAGAGCTTGCTAAAGGGAACTAGTCAGGATGAGCTGAAAGCCTGGTTAAAAGGAATGAGAGTTGGAAAAAGGGTTAAAAAGAAATGATGGGGGAGGGAGATGAGGTTGAAGGGAGCAGCAGAGCCCACAGTGCCACCAGATCCCCCAGCCTGGTTTGTGAAACTTTTCAGAAATAGAATGGAACTTTGGGAGGGGCTGACCCAAGGAGATATCCCCTTCTCCATGATGGTGACTGCTTGAGTCGACCACTGCCCCCATCTTGTCTTATCCCCATTTTACAAACCTGACCTGGTCACACAGCTCTCTTGGGACTCAGGAAGTAGAATGTCAAGTCCTAGAACCGGAAAGGTCCACAGAGATCATCTAGTCCCACCCCTCACGTTATAGGACAGGAAACAGAAGCCCAGAGACAGAAAAAGTCTTGTCCAAGGTCACACAGAGAAGCAGAGGCAGAGCTGGGTTGATACCAAGATCTCCTAACTTGCAGTCCAGAGTGCTTTCCGCAATAAGCCACTGCTGCCGCTGTGTGTGTGTGTGTGTGTGTGTGTGTGTGTGTGTGTGTGTGTGTAGGGGAGTGTGTGTAGAGGTGTGAAGGAGGGTCGTGTGCAGTGCCGGAATGCCTGTCTGGTGAACCACCGTGTCCTGGACTTTGTACCCATGTGCAGTGGCTGGGGGTTAAAGCCATTTGTAGGGCCTGGCGTATGATAGGATGTGAGAAAGACGGAGTTCAGGGTTTCTCTCCCAAGGGGATTCACCCATATAAACTGCTCCAGGTAATTAAGATCCCAGAAGAATTGGCAGCTGCTTGCTGAACAAATTAGACTCTGCCTTTATGGGCATGTTCTGTGCTGGAGATCAGAGGGCCCTCCCTGATGTTTGGTTCATTAGTCATTGTTCCCTGTCAGAGCAAGCACTCAGAAAATTGGATGTCTGGCAACAGCCTGTATTCAGAAATTAAATAGCAGAAGCAGCAATGGCAAGAGCGAGTGTCTGGGACAGTGCTCCATGCACAGTAGGTGCTTGGAAAATGCTTGTTAGCTAACTAATGAACTAAGTAAAGAAAGCCTTTAGTCCTCTGTGCTATTCAGAATGAAACAGTGTCAATAACAGATCTGATTGCTTTTCAGCCTAGCCACATTTCAACTTTTTAATGGGCAGGCTGGTGGGACTTGGATAGAAACTAACCGGACCGTAGACTTCCTATGCAGATGGCACTGCATAGATCACAGTGCCCACCACCTGGATCTTAGATCTAATAGACTAACTGCACACTCTCAGCTTGCTCATCACTTCCTTTTTGTCGAATCCAAAAGCCTTTTCCCAGTTCTAGTCTTCTTTGGCCAGAACAGAGGCAGCCTGGTGGGGGACAATGAGATTCCAGAGCATGTATGGGGAGGCGGATGGGGACAGGCTCCAAGAGGACATCCAGGGCTGGTGGGCTTTAAAATCAACTTTTCCTTCTTTGCCATCTTGCCACAGGCCAAGCCTGCCAGGTGAATTTGCACAGACACTTTAGTATTGTTCTTAAATGTCAGGGAAAGATTTTTATTTTTGTTTTGTTTTGTTTTGTTTCTTATACTAAATGTTCTTGGTTCAAAATACCCAGGATTCCTTGCAAAGGTCAGCTAGCATAGCAGAACTAAGAGAGTCTTAGATGCTTTTGGCAGCTGCTAAAGGTTACCGCTGGTGTCTTGTCTATAGGCCAAGGGAGTGAACTCTGAGGGATTTCAAATGTCCTTGATGGACTTTTCCACCATGCTAAGAACCATGCTAGGAAAAGCACTTCTCTAGTTCACCTGGCTATCCAGCCACTTCTTCAAATCCCACGCACCAAGGAAGAAAGCACTAGAATTTATTGAGCACAGACTTTTTTGGCCTCTGATGGGAAGGAAGATGTGTATGAGTGTGTGTATGTGTGTAGCTGTGTACATATGCGAGGACTTGGTTGTGTGGAGGGAGTTTGGGTAGTAATGTGGAATGTACATAAAAATATGTTCAAATCGTATGCAAAAAAAGGTATGGAAAATGTATGGTAAATATATTTATGTGTAGATGGGGAGGGACACTTGTGTTCGTGAAGGGACAGCTGGAAAGATGGCATCTGGGAGGGTTGGTGTTCTTGTGTGTGTGACATATGTTTGTAACTCCATCTGAGCCTATTCCTGTATTTGGGACTTGAGAGTCAGGGTGAGGAAGGTATATGTAAAAGAGGCATGTGTGCCTCTGTGTGTGTGTATGTGTGTGTGTGGTGAGGGTTTGTGAGGGTGTATATGTCTGGACTCTCCTCAAGTCCTAGGCTTGCCTGGGAGAACCATCTTGGCCCCTATTCCCTTTTCTCCACTCACAGACCTCTTTAAGCTCTCTGCCTCTGCATTCCCCCCCCCCTTTCTCTGTTTCATGATCTCTATCATCCCTCCCCACTGCCCCCCTCTCCCAGGCCACCTGCAGTCTCTATCAACAAAGTGGGGGTGACTCCACCATTGAGAAGGGCAGTGCTGAATGATCAGGAAACAATCTCCGAGCCAATAAAATGTCTGCCTAAAGATTGTTCTTGGATCAATGGGAATCCTGTGGGTCACCCTTGGACAGATTAACATCATTAAGAAATGTAATATAGATATTCAATCCGAGAATTTTGGTGACTTAATTAAAGCCTTGTTTTTAGTTCTATTGAGAAGGAAAAGCATGTATTATCTTAAGTCTGACCCTGTGCCTTCAAGAGAACTCTTATTCTGTGAAAATAAGGGCTGAGGTAGGCAATTCACACATACTTGTGAAATCTAAGCAGATTATCTCACCAGTGGCTATAACTGTAATAAACTGAAGTGACCTCGGTTTAAACAAACAGATGTTTAGGGCTGACAATTGAAGTGCAAACATGACCTTAATTAATGACCAGGTTAATAGTAAGTAGCTCACTCGTTAGAGATATTAGCTAAATTCTCAATCTCAGCTATAACATAGGTCTCCAGGCTACCTCTGTATTCTTCCTGTTAGAAATGAAAGATTTCTAGCTACTCAGTTGGTGAGGCCACTTATGAAACAGGAGAGAAGGAAAACCTAGAGACAGTTCTGACTGGAATGAGTGTTTTAGGAAAAGTATTCCTAAATACTCAAGGTTCCCATCCATAAATGTGTATCCACCATCAAAGCCAGTCCTCTTTTATTTTCCCCTAGGTAAACCCATAAACAAGGTATACGTTAATAACCATTAATGAACAAACATGATCTCTAGTTTCAAATAATTTCCTATCAATAATTCAATCTGGGTCCACTGTCTTCCCACAGCTAGACGCAGGGAGACTGTCACTTGTGGAAACGACCCTAGAAAGAAGCCTAACACTCTGTTGCCAAAGAGATGGATGAAACAGAATAGAGGATGTTGGGAAATGGAATGTCCAGCTCCTCGGCTTAATGGCCGCTTGGCGTGAGGCACCCCACTCTTGTCCCAACTGCTTAGTTGTTGTTTCATCAAGATGGGACAGGGAGGGGGTAGTTAAGTCAACTGACATGCTGGCTTTGGGTGACCCTCCCTTCAAGAATAGCTCTTTCTTTACAGCAGCGGATACATCCAGCTGCAGATTTCCGTCATCACTGGATGCGCCTGCCGATGAATTCAGAAATTATGCTGGCCTCCCGAGTTGTTGTTATTGAGTTGAACAAGCACTATTGAGACCATCCTCTTGGCCACACCACTGTCCTGAGTGCTACAGGGAGAGGGAGGAGGGGAGAAAAAGCCACCAAAGGCCCGCTTCCCACCCATCAGGAGCTTTGGATCAAGCTGGGGAGATAGATCACACACAGAGAAATCACTCCAGAACAATGATAGAGATAGTCCACAGATGTAAAATAACACATAGCAAAATGTCTTATAAAATGATGGTCTCTATAAAGTGATGGGTGGAATTAAGTGGTAAATGCAACTGTCTGGAATCTCGGTGCAGAACTTCATGGGTGGGATCAAGAAGGACCTTGTTCTAACTGTCACTTGAATACCACAGCCCTCAGCAAGAACAAGGGGGAATGGAAGTGGTTAAAGTAGGTTCTAAAGCATGTGTTTAAGTATTGAAAGTTTTGGGCATGATTGTCTTCCATGCTGAGCTCTTTATGTTAATGGAGCTTCTCGCAGATATCCAGGTCACTGTGTCTCAGAAAACAGCACGTGCTGTTTCCACACTAGCCATAGTGAAGGGTTAGTGGCTTCTAGTGGTGGAGGGTTGGCTACGTCAGAGGGGGTGGGGTCAGCTCAGCTTCAGCCCCAGCGCATGGCTTGAAGACAGACGCAGTCGATATAATTTCAGCCTGAGCATGCCAGGCTTAGCCTTGTGGGCCTTGCCATCTGCTTACAATCTGGCCCCAGAGCTTGCTCAAAGTTAAGAAAGCTATCTAAGGCTTATTACCTTCTTGAAGCTGATAGGCACTCCTGCCTACCCACTTCTTCTTCCCTGTTCACAACTGGAGGATTATACCTGGGCTGTGAAGGAGCAAGGTGGGCTTTGAATCCCAAAGAGGTGGCAAAAGCCACATACCTAGGCTTGCCCCCATACTGCCCTCCCCAACCAGTGGAGAAACTATGGCTGAGTCTCTTCCCCCTCCAGAGCTTGAGCCCTGGTAGGAAGAATACTCTAGAAAAGGTGAAGGCAAGAAAGAGCGGGGGTCCCCAACCCAACTCCGACTTGACATTGAGCCCCAGGTGTGATGGCCACATGGCCCCATAACATCAACAGGCATATCCCTTGACAGGTGAAAGGGATCTAAAGTGCTCACAGACCCACACCAGCCTCAGGGCCACATTCAGCTCACCGGGCTACCCTGCCCATGTCAACTCAGAGCTTCTAGATCCCAGAATTCTTACTTGGGCCTTGGGTTGGTATATCGTCTTCCAACCATGGCCAGGACCCAGAATTCTTTGGGCTAGTTCCCTGACTTCTAGTGCCAGCTCTTCTGCTAACCAGCAGAAGTCTCCACCTCACTCTGGGCCTCAGTTTCCCCATACATAAGATGAAATGGTTGGATGACATGATCCCCCGAGGTGCTCTGGCTCTGCCATCCTGCAGTCTAAGTGCCTAGGTTTTCTCATGAGGCAAATGCTTTTTTTGCGAGGGGGCGGCCAAGGTATATTTGAGGACTTTCAGTTTGGAAGCTGGTCCACAGTTCCCAGGTTGTGTTTGTTTCCGTGTTTGCTTCTTCCCGACTGGCTTCTCCCATGGCTAAGGGCCGGCGGCCCCTCGGTTTGGGCCGTGAACGCGGTGGGGCGGCGGGTCGGTGGTTCAGGGCCGCCCCGGGCCTCCCCCTCTGGCTGCGGAGGAAGTTGTGTGTCTCCTCCAGGCCGGTCCTCCTCCCCTGGGAGGCAGCCTTGCGAAGCGAGCTGAGCGGCCCCCTGGGAGACCCGGCCTCCGGGCGCCGGGGGCGGACTGGGTGTGGGAGTGGGTGCTGGCTCGGGGCCCTCGGGGAGTGGGGGCTTCTGGGGACCCCGCGAGGAGCCCGTGCCACTCCCGGGCAGGCGGGCGGGCGATGAGCTTCCCCTCAGGGATCTGGGACACTGGGGCCTGGGGGCAGCTTGTCATTAGGCTGTTGAGGAGCCTGGGGGAGACGAGGGGGCAGGGGCTCTGCTACAGCGCCTGCTCTGCTTCCTCCAAGGGACCTGGGAGGCCTTCAAGCCCGGCCCCTCATTTCACACGGGCCGGAGGAGACTGGCTTCCACAAAGCCACAGGACCAGGGGTTTGAGGGAGGGCGTGTTGTTCTGTGTGATCATGTGACCGCGGGACTCCTATTTCCCAGTGCTTTCTGGGGAAACATTAGTAGCCTGGAAGGATGCTAGGTGGGGAGACCAGTGATGGTGTGCCACACAGAAGGCAGTGTCAGCCACAACAAACAAGCAGAGCCTCTCAGACAAACACAGACTCTCTCTCTCTCTCTCTCTCTCTCTCTCTCTCTCGCTCTCGCTCTCGCTCTCGCTCTCGCTCTCTCTCGCTCTCTCACACATACACACACACACACACACACACACATACACACACACACAGGCCTAGGCCTCACTGCACACCCCTGTGCCTCTGTGGCACTGACTTTCTATGACGACCAGCTGGCAGCCCAGCCCACATCACCTGTTGGTACAACTTCACTTTGTCCAGGTGTGGGGGAGGGATGAGGTTCCTTGGAAGGGGAGGGGCATCTTCTAAAGCTTAAAAAAATGAAAGAAAGAAAGAAAACAAAGCAAGGCTGAAGTCCTCCCACAGGCAGGCTTGTGCTCCGGGTGTGCTTTCGCAGGCCAGAAACTACAGAACTGGGAGTACTGCCAAGTGCTTTATCAAAGGAAACAGCCCGCCCAACAGCTGGAGATGGGCTCCTGCCAGCTGTGTGTGCCTCTTGGTTGCTCCTTCTGCTTTTCTCTCCCCTTCTCCTATCTCCATCCATCCATCTCCTGCAGCCTTGCACTTTGCATTGGGAGAGCGCACAGGCGGACTTCCTTGGACCACAGAGAGTACCCTTGATGCCGAGTAACTGAGCAGATCGTAGCCCCAGCTGGAGTGGGGTGGTGGTGGCTGTCATTGCAAGGGGATGTGCCGTCCAGAGGCAGGTCTCCTGGCATCGGGCGAGGGGTTGCTGGGTGGCGGGTGCTTCTGATGCAGCTGGAGCCTTGGGGAGATACAGTCGAGTAGTCGCTCGGAGCTTCCTTCTCACCCATGCTGGGAGGCGGGTGCCTGGCTGGGCTGTGTGTGTTGGCTGCAACAGGGTGTTTTCCAGCAACCTCAGCAACTTTCCCATCCATATTCATTAATTAGTTAATTACTTGGACTCATTTCTCTAAGCCTTGGGCTTCCCAGGAAGGGAGGAGACGATGGGCTGGTGGGGGAGAGCTCTGAAGAAGAGTGTTCTCCCCTTGCTGGAGGTGGGAGGCCCACTGGCAGAAGCTAAAGAACGAGAGGGCAAGGGTATCCTCCTGTGGCTTCACCACTTCTCCCAGCCCTCACCCATTTCAGGCTCCCTGTGTGTCAGCTAAAGTGTCCCGGCACAGCCCTGAAAGGCTGCTCCGAGCTACGTTTGTAGAAGCAACCCAGTGGAGAATGGTGCCAGCTGGGCTGCCTAGCTCTGTGAGTGGAGCTAAAGGCAGCAGCCCTGTCTCTGGGGAGACCCAGGGGCTTCGTTCTGTTCCCTGACTGTGCACAGCCCGCACCGTTAGCCCCAGTTAACCCCTGGGGGTGGCTCAAGGCCAATCTAACATCTCCTCTGCCAGCCTGCCACATCTCAAGGGCAGGGTGCCTGTTGGGTTTGTCTCTATCCCCCTAGTGCCTGCCACGTGCTGGGGGCTTAAGTAATGTCTGGTGACCTGGCCTCTGAGGAAACCACTTTAAAGCTTGGGTCTTACCAAGAGGGAGGCAGCAACTTGGTCTGTGTGTATTCCCCAAGGTTGCTCCTTAGCAGTTTTACTGAGTGAGTACTGGTATGAGGGCAAGCACCATGATGGGGGGCCTTGGGGGTTCCCAAGAGGTGTGAGGTTGCAAACTTAGATAATCTTAGCTTCTGGCATCTGGAGGGCGTTCTGCTGCCCATCTTCCCTCTTTCACACCATGGCCCACCATCTCCTCCACCATTGTGGTTCTTCTCCAAGGCCCAGCTCTCCAATCTTCCCTTTTACCCCTCTCTTCCTTCCTTCCCTGAGGCTTTTTGTATAAATGGGCACATTCATATGCTTAGTCACAAGGGCCCTGTAGTTTAATGAGCACAGGCTTTGCAGTCAGCCAGACCTCTACTGAATCCCTATTCAGCCACTCTACCTGGTGGGACTTTAAGTTATTTCGTCTCTCTGGACCTCAGATTCCCCTTCTGTAAACTGGGGAGGGTTAATTGAGATAAAATACGTACTGTATATGAAGTGCTTTGAACTATGTTTGGTGCAAAGTAGGCACTCAATGAATGTTAACTGCTGGTGTTCATTACTGCTACCGTGTGTGTGTGTGTGTGTGTGTGTGTGTGTGTGTGTGTGTGTGTGTGTGTATTGGAGGCATCTATCATGCACAGCTGAGCTGATAAGACTGACTATGTGCTAAACCATAGACAAACTGGAGGACCTGACCAAGACACTCAGAAGGCACTCTGGCAGTTCCATTTGTCCAGCCCTGGCAGCCACAATCTTGGGTGGAACAAGGTATGGAGGTCAAGAGCCTGAGGCCGAGTTCAACCGCTTATCCCTGATTCCGTCCCTCCCAAGTAAGCCTTCTCCTCAGGCCATAGGCCAGACTAGACTCGCAGGCGTGGATAGGGCCAAATGTCTTCTGGGAAACTCTACCTTTCCTACAACTTCTCTGGACTCTGGCTTCTCAGCTTCCCTCATTTGGGGTCTCCTATGTCTCATCTGTCCACCCACCCTATGCTCTAATACACATGCCCTTGCTGCACGTTCCCCAGCATGTTGTCAACCCTGAGTGTAACTTAAAAAACCAGGCTAAGACTCGAAATGACCATTTCTATCATGGCCTGTCGATAATTATCTCTCTGAAGATGGTGTGTGTGTGTGTGCGCGCGCGCGCGCATGTGTGTGTTTCCGTGTGTGTGTGTGTGTGTGTGTGTGTGTGTGTGTGTGTGAAGAACCTTCAGCCTTGGGGTACCAGTTCTTCTGCGTGTTTAAACTTTGTGACATCAAGATTTCTCATTCCTAGTGTTTTCTGACTGCTCAACCTTCCCTCAGCAGTGGCCTCTGAGAGCTGGGCAGTCGGAAGGATGCTGTTGTGGGCATGTACATGATTTGCAATGTAGGTCTTCACGAATGGAGGTTTGTGGGGCTTGCCCCCTCCGGTACCCTCACAGGGGCACTTCCGATGGTTGGCACCAGCACCATGTCAGCTGCAGGGAGCAAATGGTGTGAGGAAAGAGATTCCAGGTCTTCTTTGGCTACGGCTGTCTCCTTATTTCCTCTCCTTTCCCAGTTTGGGAGCATTTGTTGCTGTCTGAAGGGCCGGGCAGTGCCAAGACCACAATAAACAGCTTGTCCAGTACACACAAGCTCTTTGGACCCTGAAATGTCAGCTGGCCAACTGGCTCACAGCTAGACCCTGCTGCATGCCGTTTGCATCCGGCCCCGGCAGTGCCACTCAGCACTTGTAGAACCCAGTATCGTAGCAACAGCCCTGGGAGTGGGGACCCACGGTGACCTAGCCCTAGCCCTGGGATGCTAAGCTTAGGGGCCCCACCTAGGGCCCCTGGAAAAAAAATGACTGCATTAGGGCTGCAGCTCTGTGGATCCCAGACCAGCAGAGCGACCCGCCCTCCCCCTCCCCCACCTGGGCCTGGCCCCACGGGCAGCAGACAGCCAGACTCCCCATGCCCCATATGGTTGAACTGCTGACTGGTGTCGGACAGAAATATCTCATGCAGTGAAAGCTAGTGGGGTGCAGGGCACGTGCCTCCAGACGGTGCAGACAGAGCACAAAGGGCAAGAGAAGAGAGGGAGAGGCAGTGGGATCTGGTGGCAAGAGTGCCAGGCCAGGATCCAGGAAACCTGGGCTCTGCTCCCAGCCCCTGCCACCAACTCCCTTGGCATCCTTTAGCAAGATCGCCCAGAGGGCAGGGTTGGGGGACCAGGCCCAGGACCAAGACCTTGCCTAGGAGAAGATGAGCTGCAAAGTCAAGTTCATGCACTTGGGAGGTGGGGGTGGGTGTTTAACCAGGAACACTGTCCCCTGAAGAAATACCTAGTTGCCTTTAAATGCCTTGGATACCTCTTGACCAGCAAGGGAACCAAACTCAGGGGCCCGGGGGACATATCAGAAAAGAGAGCACCGCTCCTTCCAAAATGTCCTGTCCTTTGCCTTGCTTGCGAGGTCAACAGGCAAGGACTGAGGGTGGAGCGCACAGCTGTCCCTTAGCCATGGAAGGCCCTGTGATTGTCCTCACCTCTGCCTCTTGCGGCTACCCAGGACAACTTCTCTGGTGTGCGAGGTTTGTCCCTGGTCCTAGGAGTCTGTGTAGAAGTGGCATCTCCCAGCTCACCACCCTAGGCGCCCATGCCTCAGTATCCCCGATGTGCAGAGACCCACACTATGGTACACGCTTACTCTCAGGACCTGCCTTCGCAGCTGACCCCCGAGCTTCATCTGACCCTACATGCTCGTTTGGAACTCGTGAGGTACAGCAGTCTTCAACTGCACAAAACACAGTTGATAGAAGCTACCAGTGTCTGATACAGAGTAGGCGCTCAGTAAATATTTGTGAAATGAATCCAGGTTGAAATAAATTCACAGTACTTTCATATAAAGGACAGCATTTAATAGAAGAAATGTCAGGCTCAGGCTCTGTGGTCTGGTTTCAGGACCAGTTTCGGGGCAGGAGGAAGAAGCCTGTTTGTGACCATGCAAATAACAGCATGAGGGCAGCCACTCTCTGTGTGCATGGAGGGAAGGTAGTATACACCCACTGGGGCTGGGGGAAGGATGTCTGGGAAAAGGGCCAACATCCACTCCAGTCTGAGGGCCTCAGACACTTCCCAGTGCAGGAAGGCCCCATGGTGTTGTCTAATTGGCTTTCTAGTTATTCTCTTCCTTAGTGAAGGCCCAGTGTGGCAAAGCTCGGGTAGGGCCGAGCTTCCAGAATCACTACTGGAGCTCCGGACAGCTTCTGATTATTCCCAACCAGGTGCCAGTTACCAAGGAGGGCCTAGGATCTGATTAGCATTGCCCGAGGGTTAGCCAGGAGGGCCTTGGCCGGGGTCTTCACAAGTCACTCATACCTTGATGTGCACCCACCCCTCCCCTTTCGGTTCAGGGGCTCTGGGAGCTATGGTCTGGCCTTTGCAGCTTCGCTGGCCAGATTCCTGTGTTGTCTGTGCCTTCACAGCAGGGTGGGTGAGAAAGAAGGAAAAAATAAACAGGAAAGGTCTCCGGGTCTGTTGACGTTATAAGTGCTATTGATTTTACAAGATTTTTCCATTGGGAGGACAGTGAACTGACCTCATTTTGCAGCCGGCTCGGGCTTTGACGCCACCGTCTAGGCCATGAACTGAGAATCCGAGAGGCTATTGCTTTATCTCAACACATACTTGGTAGTCACCACTCTCGGCAAGGCCAGGCTGGGGCCTTCCAGGGTGGGAAGTGGGAGGATATGGGCAGTTCCAGGCCTCTGCTCCTTCTACCTTTCCCCAATGATGCTCTATGACCCTGGGCCCAAGCACTCTCAGATCTTGCAGGACCTGGAGGGCAG
Source organism: Tursiops truncatus (assembly GCF_011762595.2). Classification (NCBI taxonomy): domain Eukaryota; kingdom Metazoa; phylum Chordata; class Mammalia; order Artiodactyla; family Delphinidae; genus Tursiops; species Tursiops truncatus. The sequence goes on from NC_047055.1 coordinate 37,833,141, forward strand.
AGGAGGGGGGATTTCCAAACAAGAAGGACTCTTGGCAAAGAGTGCAGACAGGAAGAGGGTGGTTGAAAGAGCACTGAACTAAGAGTTGGTGACTTGGACTTGGCTCCCAGCTGGGCTACTAATTAGCTCTCTGATTTCGAGCAGATGACTTCCCCTCTCCTGGTCTCAGTTTCCTCATCTGTGCAGTGATAGGTGAAACTAATGATCCCCGAGGTCCCTTCCAGCTCTAAAATCCAGCAGATTTGTGAGAAATGCAGAAGTTAAGAAGGAGGATAAGAATATAAAGAAGAAGCAAGAATGAAACATCCCAGTACAGTACAGAATGGGAAAAATGGGATAAAAAGAGAGGTGCACCACATCGTGGTATAGTGGGAAGAGGCCCCAAGTGGAGACTCAGAGACCTAGATCTGGTTCCCAGTTCTACCACTGAAGAGCTGCATGACCTTAGGCGGCTCACTTCCCCTTTTTGTGCCTCATTCAAGTGGGAGGAATGAGTTAGCTCCCGCCCTCGTAGACTACTTTCTCGTTGGGAAACCTAGATACACACATGGGAAACAATTAGGGAATAGAATCAGTGCTCAGCGGTGTGACATGGGCAATAGGTGCATTTGGAGAAAGAGGGGAATGGCAGCTGGTGGGCTAAGGCCTTACCTGAAGGGTAAGGGAGCAGAGTAAAGGAGCAGAAGCCCCAGAATCAGGTAGACCTGGATGGAGTTTTGGCTTTGCCCCTGCCTGGCTGTGTGACCCTGGGCAAGTCATTTGCTGTATTCAAATTTGTTTCCTCGCCTATAAAAGGAGGGGTTGGAACTAGTTGATCCTCAAGGTTCCTTCCATCTCTCTGAATATGTGGGAAGGCAAAACACAACAAAAAGAGGTCAGACAATGCCAAGTAGGCCAAAGGGGAGAATTGCCCATTTAAGGAGGAAGCCAGCCAGTGTGTATCTGACATATTTGCCAGGAGAAAAGAAGGATGGTTTTCCCAGAGCAATAGTGAGCTGGGGGGAAAGGAGAGCAAGGAGAATTGGGAGGAAGAGGCAGGGCGAGGTCATCTCAAAGGAGAGATTGGAAGGGAGGGACATGGATGCATGTTCAGTGAGGGGGGCCTTGGTTGGAGGGCATGCCAGTTAAGGAGCCACCGCCTGGCACAGAGGTCTTGAGTGGGTCCTGGACCAGATGTTAAGGGTGGTGACTGCTACAGTGGACTCACCAAAGGGTAAGCTCCAAGTGGGGTTTGGGGAATGGAAACGCTTTCAAATTGGCAGGGCTTCTTCCACAGAGGACAGAGGGTTCAGGGGCCCATCACTAAGTATTTGACACCCTTGGATTTTATACATCGCTGATCCCTGCCCAGGACCAGAGATAGAGTCTGGACAGGTGGGGAAACTGAGGGCCTGAGAGGGAATTCAACCAGCTTGCGGTCACAGAACAACGTCATGGCAGGGCCAGGAGCAAAAGTTGGTCTCTCTCCTGATTCAGAGCCCAGTACTCTTGTGTGACCTTTGCCCCATTCATTGGATGCTCTTAAACAAATCCCTGATTGGAATTGTTAGCCTCTTAGGGGAAAAAATGGAGTGAAGAAAAACCAATTCCAGGTGACTGAGGTTCTCATTATGAGACCAGCTTTCCCAGGTGGCCTCTCCAGAGAGTTCCACCTCCTCTCCACCTGCCTGCCAACATGGGGCCCCAACAGCAGGCAGAGGGAGGGAGACAGGTGGCAGGGGCCAACAAAATAAGGCCTTGTGTTGCCGCCCTGTCACCAGTTCCCTGCCAAGGCCTAGCAAGGTCACCTTTTGCTTCTAATTTCCTCCTTTGGGGAGGGGAGGTTGAAACGAAGCCCTGAAGGATAAAAGTAAGGGCTTTGCCCCCGCCATTTAGAAGAAACCCTCTCTAGTATTTGCTAGACCAAGAGACATTCCAGCCAAGGGGACTGCTGTCAACCTAATATAGGAGCAGAGCTATTAGATCCATGCTGAACTGTGGTAAGCATCGTTCTCCAGCCCCTAGGAAAATCCCAGGAGCCCCTAATTCTGAAGAGGGAAACCCAGGTTTCCTCAGGTGAGAAGATTCCTGGGTACGGCCTTCAGAGAGAGCTGATTGCTTATGCTGGGAAATTCAGAGGGTGCCCCAGACTGCTCTCAGCCTCTTGTCCCTGGGGGAAAGGTGGGGTCACCAGAGAAACTCAGTGGCGCTAGGCCAGGGAGGCCCCAAATCACATTCTAGCATGCAGGTCCTGGAGATGAAAGAGCCCAGCACATTCTCTGGGTTGAGAGGTGAAGGGAAAGATGGGTGGGAAGACCAGGCGGGCGGGGCCTGGCGGATCTAGAGGTGGAGCAGTTGCCTATCTGGTGCGATGTCAGGAGCCCCAAAGCAGACTCCACCCCCAGGTCTCCCTCAGCACACGCAACCAAACAATGATGTGTTTCTGGAGCGCATGCTGGGTGTTCTGCGTTGTGCTCAGCCTCTGTAGCAAATCATCAAGTTCAGTCATTACCCCTGCCCCAGAGTCCTTCCTCTTCAAAGCATTTATGGGGATGGGCTGAGGTCAGGGCTGGGAGAGCAGGGTCACTCGGCGCACACGGATGGCCCTGGGCCCTGGGCTGCGAGAGAGGGAGAGAGTGTGGCAAGAGGCCCTTGGATGGTGAAGGAAGGCCTGAGGGCGACAGGATGGGTGGTGAGGGGTTGGGGGAGGGGCGGGAGATGTTCTCAAAGCTGGGCAGAGTTACACAGGAGACCAGATTTGGCTAAGGCCCAAGCCCTCGAGGAGAAACAGAGGAAGGGGGCAGGCCAAAGGCACACTGGCATTTTTGTAAAAAGGGCTGTACAAGTAACCTGAATGAGTAATCCCTGATATTTGTCCCGGGCCTTGCAGTTAGTGGTCTCTCTCTCTCTCTCTATCTCTCTCTCTCTCTCTCTCTCTCTCACACACACACACACACACACACACACACACACACACACACACACACACACACACACACACACCACACACACACATCTCCTTTAATTTTCAAAACACCCCTGTCGAGGTGGGTAGGGCAAGGGTAATTACTCCCATTTGACAGATAAAGAAACCGAGACTCAGTGAGATTACATGACTTACCCAAGTTCACACAGACAGTTTTAATGGCAGAGATGGGACCAGAACTTTGATCTCCCAAATCCCAGGGCAGCAAAAGACAGAATTGGTCTAACGAGCATCCAGACTATGGAGGTAACCACCTCCACAGCGTTATATCAGGAATTCTGGGAAAGACCCCTGCCCCATAAATCTCTCTCTCTCCACTCACTAATACCTGAAATTTCACTCTTAAAGATTCATTTTCCTGGATTGAAACTGTGGCTCCTGTTGAAACGTGAAAGGGTGCTAGAGGAAAGAGTGGGGACACGCGAGAATATCTCAGCGCCTTAGAATATTGTCTGGGAGTATTCCTAGGAGAGTGCCCTGGCCACGGAGTGGGGTGGGGGAGGGGAGGGCAGGGGGGCAGGCCAGGAAGGGAGGGGAGGGGAGGGAGGCAGCCTTTTGCGTAAGAAGGTGAGGAGTTGCGTCAGAGTCTGAATGCGGGCGATGCTGAGAAGGGGGGTGGGCAAGTCTGCTTCTAGAGGTCTAATGGGTGACTGCACCGGAGTCTCGGAGGGAGGTTGGGGGAGGACTTCACGTCTCAGTGGGGGAGGGGGAGGGGGCAGCCAAGGCATCAGCTGGACAGGGAAGCAGGTTGGCGTAAGAAGCTGGAATTGTGGACGGCTGAGTGGGGGAGGGGAGCTATTGAGGGAGCTGGCCTGGAGCCAGAGGCCAGTCCCAAGGGGGTGAGCAGAGGCTTGAGAGCTCTGGGCCCCATTCCAGCTCCTGACCTTGAGTCACCATGCAACTCGGCACTTTTCCTACCTCAGCCCAGACACCCATCAAGTCTCTCTTATCTCAGCTTCCCGTTTTACAGAAAACTGTGTAAAAGTTACTCTCCTGACTTCTCCTGACCGTCCCTTCCCTTTCTACATTCCTTACCACACCCCCACCCCATCCAGCATCCTGCAAGCCTCCTGGGCCTCCCAGAAGCTCTTGCCTACTGCTTTCGGTCCCAGAGCCTGCCCCTCTGCAGTGCAGGCTGCCCCTGTACCTTCTGGTCCTGAGGGCAAGGGCCTGAAGGCCTAACCCAGCCTTTGGCCTGGGCCTCTCCACTCAGAGGCACAGCTGTAAAGAGCTGCATCTGAGGACATCAAGGCTGTGACTGCTGGAACTGGCAGCAACCTTAGAAGTCACTTTTGCCATTCCTTCCTTCCTTCCTTCATTCAATTATTCCATTCGTTGAGCACTTACTATGTGCCATACACTGTTATAGGCCCTTGGTATATGGCTTCATGGAGCTCCCAGTCTAAATGGGGGTATCATTCATCAAATAAGCCCCCACATAACTATAAATTCGCAGCCTTGATCCTCTCATTTTACATTTAGGGGAAACTGGGACTCAGAGTGGTTATGAGACTTTTCCAAGGTTGTTCCAGTAGCCAGAGGCAAAACCAGGCCAGACTCCTGTCTCCTGACTATTATCCCAGTGCCCTGTCTACCATGCTCTGGAAACAATACAGCATGAGTGTAAGGGTGGAGCGCTTATCCCTCCATGCAGACCCAGACTTGACAGGAGCACATGGCCTACTTGGCAAGATTTGAAGGTCACTGACGAGCAGTCTCCCCCACTCCCACTGTTGCCCCCACCCAGCTTGTTCTCTGCCCACCTCCACACCCCCCGCCCATGCCTAAAATTGTACCACTGACTGAAATCTAAGGGTTAGAGCCCCATGATCTGGGGAAAACCTGTTAAGCTACTACTTATCACTTACACAAACACATCTCCTGATTTGTCCTTTAGGATGGGCTGGGTCCTTATGATTTGGGGGAGGGAGACTAAGAGTCCCCCTTAAAGGGGGCATTGCTAGGGAAGACAGGCAGCTGCAAACAGTAGTGAGGGGCCCCATGGAACCCTAGGCAGCAGGAGGGCACAGGTCACCTGCAGGGACAGGCAGGAAGAAGGTACCCAAAAATGAAGCAGGAAGGTTCTGAAGACACACTCCTACTTCACAGTTTAGCCTGGGGGCCAGCCCTGCACCAACATTGTGATTGGTGACATGTTTTTTCAAAATACATGTTTACATTTGGTCTTTCCTTATACTGGATTATACTGAGTCTTTTTGTCCCTACCCCAGCCTGGTGTCGAGTAGTTTGTACTTACTTGCAATTAGGAGGGACCTTCCCTGTGTCTGGTCAAGCAGTTGCCCTTAAACAGTCTGCCAGGCCTGAAATGAAATGCAGATCTGTCCGATCCTGGCATGCTAGGGGGGCCCCCCTTATGGGAATCCTTTAGTCAGTGGCAAGAACCATCCCCCACCTGGGGGGCTCCCCCACCCTAACCCTGATAAAGGCCTGTTAATCATTCCCCTGCAAACTGTGATGAAGGGGGCTCAGCACGAATGGACATTCATGCCAAGAATGCAGCCCTGCCTAGAAATCTCAAGACAAAGCTAAATGCCCAGCTAGAGACAGCCTGGAGCTTTAGAATCACACCCCAGAGGTTCACATCTCTCCTCTGCCACTATGAGCCAGGTAACTCTAGGCAAGTCACTTAACCTGTCTGGGCCTCAGTTTCCTCATCCACAAAATGGGCTTAATGATAATACGATACCCAATTCCTACTATCAGTTATCCATAACTCTTGACAACGTTCAAAAGGCTAATGAATATACTCTTAGCACAGTGCCTGCTAAGTAATCAGTACATGGGAGCTACTGAAGTTATTATTTGGACCAGATGTGGCTTTGAGATCTCTCAGTGATAGGTCAAGACCTAATAGCGGTGCATCGCTACCCTCTTGTTGAATTAAGGTTTTCATATGTCAGGTTTGCTTAAAGCAAGGCCTACCTGCAGGGCATTCCCTGAGCTGGTGATTCATGGGTGGGATGCATTCCACCCACCTATTTTAAGCTGTTCTACATTTTCTTCCCCTTGACATGGACGTGTTTACACAGAGGAGGACAGTCCCAGTCAAAACAAGATGAAAATACACTGCTGGCTGGGAGCCCCAGGCTAACTGGTTTCAGGTCCTCTCTCAGCTGTCAGCACCTCACAACAGAGCCACGGGGGTGGGAGAACCTGCCCAGCCCTACTCCCCTGCCTCCCTCCATCGGCCCAGCTCTGCCTGGTATCAAGCAGTTGGCCATCACCTGGTCAAGCTAGAGTGGGGTTCTGGGGCTGAGGTTTTGCCAGTTTTACAAGGGCAAGAAAGAGGGGTGCTGAGGGGCAAGGGCTGCCCTGGCCAGCTCTGGTGTGAGTACTGTGTCTGCCGCCAGAGTCGCCTGCTACACAGGCAGAGAAGGCAACTGCCAACAGAGACTGGTGGAAGATGGCCAAAGAAAGCTCCCCCCAGCAACCTGACCTCCTGCCTGGCATTTCCCCCACTGGACGCATTCCTTTGGGTCAACAGGAGGCTCTTGGTAAAAAGAAATTACCAGGGGGAAGGAGAACCCATCAACCCCTTATCAGTCACAGAGCCTTCCATTTCTCACCTATGCCAACTTATCAGTGAGTCAGTAGGACTTGAGGAGGAGATTTCCAGGGAAAATGCTTTGATGAGCATATGCAAACAAGATTCCCCGGACAGGAAAGCACTGAAGATAGATACCCCGAGTCGGGCTTGGACATATATATATTACTGCTCCTCGCGGCCTCTTCAGAACAGTTTGCTTGTGTTTACCAAGAAGAGCAGGAGAAAACAATCTCCTTTGTCATAAACTCTGCTACTCAAAGCTGCCCACTCAGGCAGTTTGGTTTCTTTACAGTGAGTCCAGGAATATTTGGGCACATTTGCCTGTCCCCTGAAAGCCTAAGGCCACCAGTTAGCCACGACCCATTGTATGGCCCACCCCAGGCAGTACCCCCCTAGTCTATATACTTAGTCAGCCTGGGTCACTTCTCCCAGAAGCCCCCCAACTATTCGGACCACAGTGAGCAGGTCATCATGTTCCTTCCCGGAGAAAAACTAAATAGTTCCCCTTCTGAGAAAGACCTTTCATTTTAACAGGGACCCTCAAGATTCAAACCCAAGGATGACATTAATGGTGAGAATTTCCTTTATGTTGATGGTCATCAGGGTATTTTTAGTCAGGATGGATTTTTTATCTGCAACCCACCCCCGCCACATCGTTCCAGTTATGTGGCTGTCACTTGCTCAGAATCAGGCTTGCTAGCCTGAAATCCCTCTTTGATGTTACTGCCAGCTGAGACTTGGCTGCCCTCCTCCTGGGCTTCATCACCCTCTACTGCTCCCTGTGGGTGCCCTGTTCCCAACTGACCCAGCCCCTCCAGCTAAAGATGGGAACTGAGCAAAGTCCCAGCATTAGTGCAGAACCAGGAGCACACACACGGGTGAATTATCCCTTTTATTGAAGAGGTCGGGCCTTGGTTCCAGGTCATTAGTGGCCACTTACTCAATTAAATTGTGTTTGGGTTGGGTTTTCCAAGTATGTTTGATTTTCACCAGTCTTCCGTGTTTTTAACTGCAGAGTTGCTCTTGTACAATGATTGTCCCCAAATTAACATGTTAACAGGAGGCAAATTCATGAATTTGCCTGTAGTTCTTCCCTGTGGAGGCCATTAGCCAAGTTCTAATACTTATCTAAACCTTCTCTTTACTTATTAAGCACATGTTTATGGCATTGAGACTGTGTGCCAGGCACTAGTCTAGACTCTGGGGGTGCCGTGATGAATAAGATAAGCCCCTGCCCTCGAAGAGCTTGTATTCTAGTCTAGAAAGCCAGTCACTGCTCACTTGAGACCATTTGCACTGTCCACTTCCAGTGGTCATGATCTTATCTCGCTGTGCCTTCAGTCCAATGGTCCTGCTGATTACTGACTGTGCCATTGGAGAAGCTCTCAAGGCCAAAACTTTATGCAAGTTACAAGTCCTCTGTGAGGGAAGGATTGCTAAGACCTTCAAGACGCAAATTTTTTTTTTTTAATAACATCACTTTTTTTAATTGAAGTTAAGGACAAAAGTTGGCCACATTCAGAGATTAACAGGCCTCATCCAGATGGTTAAAACCATCTTCTCTTTCTTGGTTAACCATCTCCTAATTTTAAGTGATTTCCACAAGTTCTCTGGAACCATCTGAAATTGTCCTTTGAGGAGATCCGCCACACCACCGCGTGGCAAAACTTGAGCAAACACACCGCCGGACACACCTCACTGGATATCATCATCATCAAAGAGATTTTCAGAATCATTAAAAAAGTCTGCATGAACTGCCTTTTCATTGGCTGCCAAGTCCATCAGGAGCCCTGTGCTGCCTCCTGCCTCGTCCAGATCCATGTAGGGCCCGGCACCTTCGGGAAACATCTCGTCCACCGCCTGCTTCACCTCCGCCTGTCAAGACACTAAATTTTGAATGTTGATTCCATCTGAACATCAGTCCCTCAAACTATGCCCCTCCCCATAGGCAGTATCCATAACTTGTGAAATCATGGAAACAACAAACTGGAACTGGACAGGAAGTTAGAAATGCTGGACTTTGAAACAGCATTGATAGGACTGCTCGTTTGGTGAGCCATTTTGCCAACAGCATTTGAGGACCAGGGCCCTTACTCATCACGGCACATATCGCATTCACATGGCCCTTTTTACTACCTGAAGAACTCAGCTATGCCGCCTATAGGATATCCACCATGTCTGGAAACATAGGCACATATATACATGTTGTCAAGGACATCATCAGTCTGCAAAAACTATACAATGTTATCTCCATTTCCAGACTTTGGGGAGTCCATAAACATATACACCTTGTGTGTTGTTTATGTGGGGCAGGGGGGCATCATTCCCATTTCATGAACGAGGAGCTAGCAGCATAGGGGGTTTAGAAGCCTTCTAAGCAGTTCTGGGGGCCTGGTGGTAAGGTAGAAAAGGAACTCTGGCCTTCTGACGTATTTTCTTCCCACTTGACCTAGTTCATTTAGAATGGGTGCCAGAGCTGCGTTTCTCAGGGGGCACCTACCCTGGCATACGCACTAGGAGAGTCCCTCTCAATTCGTCTTGTCATTACTCTCTGTCTGAGGACTCAGCTCCATGGGCCAAGCCCATTATTGCAGTAGCCTATTGTTAGAGAGAAATCACCTGGTGACAAGACAGATGCCTCTGGGTTGTCTCCGAACTGTGTTCAGGCCCCACTGCCCCCAGATGTCCAAGGAGTGTCTGTGAAACTCCCTTTTCTCAACTGCTGAGCTAGTAACCGTCTATACTTGGCCTTTCCTCAGTTTCCATGTTTACTTTAGCTCTTCTGCAACTCTGTCAACAAACGCCACAGTATTATTAGTTTTAGCAAATAACAGGATGTCAGAACTGTTGACCAGGATTTGTTACTTTGCTGTTAGAGCTCTATCCTAGGACACAGGGGCCAGTGTTCCTCTTATTTTTTAAGGTGTATGAGCTTTGGCAGGAAGCCTTTCCCAGGCAGGCCCACCGAGCTCTGCTCAGTCTATAGGCCTTTAAGGCTGCTCACTGCCAAGGCTCCACTCACCAAGACCTGGGCCCTTCTGTCTTTGCTCAGTGGTACAAAGACATCTGTAAGTAGATTTTTCAAATAATCAATGCAAATACTTTGAATTTTCCGTTTTTGTGCCTTAACCCTTACAGTCTTGCAGTGGCCTTTGAAGGAAGTCTGTACTTGCTAAGGCAGCTTCGGGGCTTAACATTCATGTGGAGAAGAGCGAGGGGGTGGTATTTTAGGCTGGCACTAAGAATTTCCAGGCTTTTGACCCAAAGTATCTTTCTCTTCCAATCCCACCCCCAACACTGCGTGTCTCAAGGGGCAAGAAAAGAGGTTAAAAGGGTTACTCTATTGCTGACAGGCAACCGGGAAGTCCAGGCCTTGGGGGAAACATAGCCTTTGTTTATTTAAGCCCCAAACCTAGCAGGCAGTGTAAATTAAACATAAAAATAAAATAGAATACTGAAACACAGGCCGGATGCGTACCACAGAGAGCAGTGAGTTCCCTTGGGAGAGGGGAGTCAGTAAGCCGCAGGGGTACCCTCCTTGCCCCGGAGGCGCTTGCAAGCCATGGGATGGGATGCGGATGGTAGGGGCAGGGGAGCGCAAGGCTTGGCTCAGGGACGGGATGGGCACGTTTGCAGAGATCCTGGCAAGTCTTTGTAGTCAGCCCCAGCAAGCTCCTGAGGGGGGAATGAGTCACAGCCCTCCAGCCAACCTCGGAATGGATCCACGTTTGACCAGGCAGGGAGAGCCACAGGGCTGGAGGAGAGCTGGCTTTTGTTGAAGGGGGATAGGGCAGCTTAACTGACCAGACTGTGCTGTTGGAGAAAAATCAGCCCCTCTCCGTTCTCTCCCTCTCTCCAGGTTCTTCTCCCTTCCCGCCCTGTGATACCTGCCCCCCACGCCTCCAACCTCCCAGGCCAAGAGTTCCCACAGACAGCTGTGAAGTGTCTTAGAAGCAATCTGTTCCTCATTAACAGAGAAGCCAAATTTGCCAAAGGTTGATTTATAAATCAGAGCAAGTTTGCGTTATCTTTCTAATAGCAGCTCTCATTCACGTTCTGATCAAGTTTTCAGGAGTGAGAGGGAAAGAGGTAGCCAGACATGACAGGGAAGGAGATGACTGAACAGATGTTAGGCTCAGAATATGCTGAGCCCCATCATCGTGTGTCACACAGAGTGGGTCGTGGTGGTCATGGCACTCTGGGGAGTCTTCGGGTAGATCCTGTCTTGGCTCTCACCTGTAGGCCAGTGGTTCCCAAAAGCAGTTCCATGGACTGGGGCCAGAAGAGCTGCATCCTCATCTCCTGAAAGTACCCTTCTCAAGCCACAGATGTATTCTACTAGATTTTCTAGGGCTGGAGCCCAGGATATCCATACTCTCCTCACCTGGACCCATTTCTTTCCCTCCACAGCCCACCAGCAAGTTGTACCTGCTGTGTGTTTAATCATCTTCTGATGCTGATCCACCACTGACTACTGTGTTGAAAGTATTACAGAACTTTAGTTTATCCCTATTTAAGTATTTATAGCTGATAGTGGCAGAATGTGGTACTCTCCCAGGGCTTTTGCACTGGAAGAAAAAACTTTCCTAATTCCTCAAAGTGTAAAGAATTCCATTATAACTCAAAGGTATGACTCCGAGGGTGACGTTTGTAGGCACTGCAGTAGTCTGGTCAGGCAAACAGCTTGGACTGAGAGGAATTTTTCTCAGTGCCGTTCAAATCACACTTCTCAGGTCGTCAGTCACATGTGACATCTATGCCAGGACTGGCTCTCTTTAGAGCTGTCCTCGTGAGGAGCCTATGGGAATCATTTCCTAGGCATTCACATGATTGATTGTACACAAATGGTGCTTGTTTTTATTTCTCTTTCATTTGAATGTGTGATTGACATCTTTGAAAACTGTGGACCTGGCGGCACCAGCGCTTCCTGTGCCCGGTGTACAGTGTGAAGCTTCAAGTTGGTTCCCCCTATGCCCACCTAACTTCCACTCCAAGCTTCCCCCAAGAGCCTGTCACCTATGACCCCTGCACAGCACGCAGCCAGCTCTGGATGTCAGAGAGAGCAGAGGCCACGGCTTGTAACACTCTGACTGGGTCTACAGCGTCCTGCCTTGCCACTTTGCATGTCCTATTGCTTTACCACCCCTTTGGGGGTCACGAAGCTGGCATCAGGTGAGAGAGACAGAGATGGAATGATGCCCTCTGCGTGCCTAGCTCTGTGAATTAGACTTTGTCAAAGGCTGAACGGGTGTTTGCATAAACGTGTGTGTGTGTGTGTGTGTGTGTGTGTGTGTGTGTGTGTGCTTGTGTGCCGCCCTTTCTTCCTGATAAGGTGTGTGTATTCCTTGTCAGCAATTCTCAAACCGGGCAGGAGGCCTTCCTTAACCCCTCCCCGCATGCCTTTGAGCTGCCTGGCTCTGTTCCCATGGCTGGGGCTGGGTGGGGTGCCCCCAGGGAGAAGCTTGCCTTGTTTCTGTCCTTTCTTTCTCTTCTCCTGACTAGTGTGTCCCCTGCCCCTTCCTGCCACCGCCCCCCACCTCAGCTGGGCTGCCTTCTTTCCATCCGGGAAACCCAAGGGAGGGGGGAGGCGGCTGGAGAGCCAGAGGCCCTTTGCAATTACAGAGCCTTTCCTCACAAGTCACAGAGTCGCACAACAGAGGATCAAGGAGCTACCTCAAGTGAGCCCACGGTGAATAGCTCCGCTGTGAGTTAAACAAGGGCCTCGGGCGTACAATGTGAGAGCCTTGGGAGACTCATAATGCTCACCCTTCGTGGCCCAGGAGCCCCCGCGCCTGAAGAGGCCGGCGTTATTACCGTCGTTTTGTTCCCCAGGGAACCTGGACCACTTCAGAGGTCACCCATTCTATAGCGGGGCCCACAGGGGAGTCAGGTGCTGCACCTCAGAGCCCCTGGCCTCTTCACAGGCCCCTTGTCTGCTGGCTCAGCGTCCCCAGCAAGATTCTCCTGGTTCTCGTCTTCCAAGCATTGCCAATAGTCCCAAGTCCTTCACATACCACTCAGAGTAACCCCGGCAACTGCCAGAAAAAAAAAAAAGGCTTGGAATTTCGGCTCTTGGGACTGCTCCATAAAGCAAAAGGACTGGGGAGAGGCCCTGCCAGTGTCTCCCTGGCCCGGAGAAGCTGGTGGAGGGCTGGTGCAGACAAACAAACACGGAGAGTAGCCATGTTCTTGCTGCTTCCTTTCCCAGCCCCTGAGAAGGCTGTCGAGGGCCAGGATTCCCAGAAGGTGGGCCGTGATGAGGGAGTTTATTTGCCCACGTGAAGATGCTCGCTGGTCTGGGAGGGCACTATAGAACAAGGATAAGACCACGAGGAGGTTGACAGAGGTGACCCCCTCCCCGTGCTAAACATAGACCCCCTTCTCAGAAGGAAGGGGCTGGCAACTCAGAGACCCTTAAGGACCTGTGCTTTGTTCCCCTGGTTTACAAAGGAAGGGAATCAGAGTGAGGGACCCTGACACTGTTGGCCACCATGTCAGAGGAGCCTTGGGTCCCACAGAAATTCCAAGTTTTGTGGCTGCTATGTTAATCCCCATCTAGATGGGCACGGACCAAACGACAGGGTGGGGAGAAAAAAGGCGGGCCCGATTCTGAGGACTGAAGTGATGCCAGGGGTGATGGCGGTGGTGTGGCCTTCCCAAACCCCAGGCTACCCTCCTGAGCACCCCCAAGCCCTAGGCTTTTTCCTGAAGTAAACATTTCACTGAGATCTAACCAGTAGGTAGACTTCAGAGTTCACCAGAGGCCCAGGATATTCTGGAAGGAAGCACAGTTGTTAACCTGCACTACCAGTTTGTTTGTTTGTTTTTAATTTCCCTGAAATGTGCCTTGTACTTTGAATAGGCAGTCAATCAACTTTGAATTGAGTTGAATTGAATTGTATTGAATGATGATGGCAACTAGTGTTGGGTGGAGGAGGGGATTCCATTTACCGAGGTTAATTTGACATTCTCTTTTTTCAGGAATATCTGTTTCATACTTGTAGATGGGTAATGGGGATGGTGGAAAATGAGAAGAGAGCTTAGAAAAATGATGGACGTAAATTTTCCCAGCTGCAAGGCAAAAAGAGAAGGGAGACAAGCATAAATATTGATACAAGGTTCATGAAATTTAAGATCCACTGAGCTAAATTGCATTCATTCCTGGATAACGTTGCCAGTACTTCCAGTCTTGCTGAGATGCCAGGAGAGACTGCCTACCCCCCATAGTTAGCCACCAAAGTTGGGGTAACAAAGGTGATTTGACAAGAGCCCTTTTTGACTTCTTTGAACGAGGGTGAGTGGAGTGGAGTGCCTTGTCCAAATGGGGTTTGGTTCTGCCTGTCATCCCTCGTGTCACTGGGAGATTGTTTGTGAAGCTCACATTGGATCCTGTCTGGGGAGGGAGCTGAAAGGCACAATTCATTGCTCCTGCCATCATTCAGTGCCAGGGTTTGGCCCAAATCAGTTGCTAGAGCCACTTTTCCAAGACAGTGTCCCTCTCCACCACGATTCCTCGTGGGCTCCCTGCCGCCCACCACTGCCTTCTGCATCTGCGTGCGCATCCTCCTCCCTGTTTTCCTGCCCCCCAAAGTCAACGTTCTGGGCCCTGGCCATGCAGGGCAGTTCACGTGACCCACAGAGGACAAGGCACTTTGTCTGTCTCCGTCTTTCCTTCTTGCTTCCCTTCTTCTGGACTTTGGGGATTTTCCATGAGGCCAAAGTAAAGATTAAGTGGCAGCATCCTTCCTGTCTATAGTCTCCCACACTGGAGTGGAACCAAGGGGAAGAGAGAAGAGTGGAGCCAGCACAAATTAAATGATGGCACTTCAGCCTCCTTATTCCCCCAGCCTCTTCAGAAAAAGGGACAAGTCAGTAACTAGACGTAGACAGAGCTTCAGGCAGAAGGGGGCCGCCGTGGAGGGGTAAACGGGGAGGGTTGTTTTGCAGCCTCCCTGTCAACTGTGCTAACACTCTGGTGCTCAGCATCCTTTTTGATTTCCTTGTCCAGCTCCTAACGCAGCGTTTGCTTGGTGGCTTGTCCCGCACCTCTCGCATCGTGTCTTTTCCCGCTTCTCCTGCCGCAAGACCCTGTGTTTCGCCGCCAACATTGCCGAGCCTTGGGGGTGGAACATTCCCTGTAGAAAATAAGGAAGACTTGCCTATAAAGAGTTTCCTTTGGGCTGCGTGGTACACAATGCTTTGAGTGTGACAAAAAGGGAAGTGAGATGTTCCCCCTTCTCACCACCCCCTACCTACCGCACCCACCCTGAGTCTGCCTCCCACCCCTCGGCAGCGTGCTGAGATCCTGCCCACAGGTTATGAGGCCCAGACTGCCCAGTCTCCGCCTTCCTGCGCCATGGGAACCCGAAATAGGAAGGACTCTTGTCCTAGAGAGTCTGGCTTTTGAAGTGGAACAGAACGGTGACGATGTTGAGACCCTTCTTCCACTTCAAAGGGAACAAGTTGGCTTCCAGGGCCACCTGAAACGGTGGGAGTTGACCCCATCCTCCTCATGCCACCCTCCACCTAGAAAGTCACCCTGAGAGAGGGAGGGTCAGCTGTGTCTGTTTAATCACAGAATCCCATAGCTGTAGGCCTAGAACCGAGAGCCAGCAAAGGACCTGGCTCATCAGCTGGGCGCTGTGACCACGGTGGCTCTGGGTCCAGCCTACCATGTAACTCACAGGATGGAAGAAAGGAAATTTGGAAACACACATGTTGGAGTTGCTATGCTGTTGAATCCTTAGGCCACTGTTTCCTGCCTGAGGCCCACCTCCAGAGACACAAGGACGCTGAGAGCCTCATAGATCAGCACTTTACTCAGAAAAGTTAGATCAGATCACAGTTACCCTATACAGCACAAGCTTCCACTCACTGCAACATTTGGCTCAGCTATTCTGGGCAGAGGAATTTTCCGGTGTGCCGAGGGTTACACAGAAAGCCTTTTGGGTTCCTCCAACTTCTCCCTCTCCCCCTCCTATCTGCCCCTGTCTCCCCTACCCCTGCTGTTTGAAAATCTTCCTACAGAGACATTTAGGTTGGTGGTCTCCCTTTAGCAAAGCCTGCGATCCAGGGATCCAGCCATTATTTGCGAACTGAGAATCATAAGCCCTCAGGGTGAGCTCTTCTCACTATTGGTTGGTAAACTAGAGGTGCAGAGGGGACTGAGAGATTGGCTGAGTGTGGGCTGAACCTGGGACATCCTTTCAAAGTTGTTTTTCTGAAACGAAATCCCTGAAATTAGCTTGTTTTCTTGTTGGTTTAATTCTCCTAAAAGCTGGACACAGCAGGTATAGGGGGGAGAAAGAGTTAATTAAGGGTGCCAGTTACAAACTGGAAATTGACTGGACTGTGATTATTGTCATGAGACTCCATACCTAATTTGGGACGCTGTGGAGTCCATTCTGGGAGCCAGCTAGTTGGCTTCATAGTTTCTATTTCCTAGGCAGAGAGGGCTTTCTTTAAGGACTGCAGTGGCTGCCTTTTGAAATAATGCAGGTGAGCAAAGCCCTGTTATGAAGCTCATTTGGACATTTTGTATATTCTTCTGGTCCCCCATGTTGCTGGAGTCCTAGGAGTACTTTCCCTGCCCCTCACCTTTTCTTCCTCTACACCACTTTCCTGGCACCTCCAACCCGTCCCCCAACTTCCTTGACTCACTCATTCAACAAACCTACTCCCTGCCCCCACTAGTAAGTGTAGTAAGAACAAACTTGGTCTCTACTCAGGAAGACCTGAGCTGGAGTCCCAGCTCTATAATTTATTAGCTGTGCCACCGCCTTGGGCAAGGTAGCCTCTCAGACCCTCGGTTTCTTCATCTGTTAAATGATGGTGACAGCACCTACACCACAGGGTTTGTGACTCAGCCAACACAGTGCCTGGCCCACAGCTGTTGCTCAGTTAATGGTAGCTGTTATTGTCAGCGGGTCTCAAGCCGAGCTTATTTCTAATTGAAGTATAATTAATGTACAATTCAAACACAGCCTTGCTAGCAAACTTCATCTGTTGTTTTTTTTCCCCTCCCCAAACTACCTGGATTTCTGTGCCTCTGTCTCCATATAAGGGAGTCCCCATTGAAGGAGCTGGTTTTTCTTCGGTCCCATGCCCTGTTTTCCTGGTGGTGTTTTTTCCCTGCCGACCCGGCTTATTTATCTCTCTTTCTTTCTTTTCATCATCTCCCTTGGAATCTTGGGGTAGGTAGCAATAGTGAGTTGAGGAAAGATTTACAAGCCAATGAAAGGTCAACTCAGACTCTTCCTGGACCAAGAAAGCTCTATGTGACACAGAGGGCAGATTAATATATCAGGGAATTCCAGTATCAGCTAAGCTCCGGATTTAAGAAGGTTTTTTTTTATTTTTGCTCAAATAATGTTCTTGATGACCTATAAATGTGGTATGCACTTTGTTCTGTCTACCACACGCAGCTTAGCATGAACACCTTGTTCAGGGAGTTTGTGACCTGAAGATAACATGATATCCTGAGATTGGGATTGTCTCCCAGCTAAACTGGGGTGAAGGAAATCACCATCCTGGGCTAGTGCATGCAGTAGGTTTGCTTGGGTAGATCTCTTTGTCGGTCCTTTGCAAATAGAATGGCCCTTGTGCACGTATTACCACCGGTGGGATCCAATGGGAGCTCCACGTCATAGTGAAAAATGTTGGCTGTTCGGTGGCATGACTGCACGGGCAGCCTGAAGAAAACTAAGGCCTTCAGACTGGGCTTAACTGGGGCCTTGGCCAGGGTGTCTGTGCCAGGTACCTGGTTAGGTGAAATATCCTGAAGCAAATAATAATTACCTTCTTTGCTGATAAGAGGCCCCAGTACTTTTCCAATAGCTTGATTGCACTAGGGTATTTCTTTGGACCATAGCCTGAATCACCAACTGATTCATGGGTACTGGCCCTAACTTCATCCAAACTATTGTATGTGTGGTGAAACCCAATGTTCTTCTTACGGCCCTGAGTTGGTGTAAATAATACTCCCAGTTGCATCACCTGTCCCTTGTTTGGTCTAGGTTGCTCCATCTGGCTGCAATTCTGCTTCAGACCACCAGGTGGCCTCACTTAGGAAAGAGCAGGATAAAAGGACCTCAAACCTCTGATGGCTTTTTTTTTTTTTAAGCTTGACGCTTAAAAGAATGAAAATATATTTTGATGGTAACATGTGTAACTCTTAGTAGGCAACAGTCACCTCATTTTCCCTGTGATTTGGAATCTGTTTGTCTGTGAAGTACCCTGTAACCCCGTGTGTGGCTGGACCAATCACAGGGCGGGTGTTCTCCTGGGATGGTTTATATTTAGCCTTGGTTTGTAGTTTTGCTGTCATTTGCTGTTCATAGGACAGTAACAAAATCTTGTTTTTAAAAATAGGAACATGAGATCCTGGATGATGTTGAATAGGGTGTTGAGACCAAAGAGAAAAGGGCTGGCATCTTGCGGTCACTGCAGTGCCCACTCCCCTACTGTCTCCTCCCCACCTCCTCTGTCACCCACCTGGCCCCCAGCTGCCCCCTTGTACATGTTCCCCCACTCATCTGAGTTCCTGGACACTCATGCTCTCCTCCATACATGCACACTGGCATGTACAGATTAGCTAGTCCGTGCATGTCACAGATCTGTGCATGTGTCAGTACACGGACAGGTACATCCGTAGGAGGAGGTGAGTGGATAGATGCTGCGGATGGGGGCAAGCCAGTGGACAAGCTGGCTGGGTGAGGGGACATGCAACTGACAAAGTCTGTGTGCAGGAGAGAGGCTGAGAAGGCAGGCACCAGGAAGGAGTGAGGGTCCTGATGGTGAGGGCGGGTGTCCAGGGAGGGCGGCCTGTGACAGCACTGCAAAGACACGGGAGGTATGCTGGCGGACATCCGAAGAAGAGCTTTTAAAACCAGCGCCGCCCTCTACTGAAGGCTTCCTACCTCCTGTAATGGCATTTGTACTTCTCATTTCTCTAAGAAATCAGTTCCATTTGGTTTTTACCAATCTCCAGAGCCCTCTTTGGAGTTGCCAGTTGGCACAAGAAAGTGCTGAACTGTTTACAGTTCCAGACTAAGGTTCAGGGAGGGGATGTGGTTTAACTGAGCCACAAAGCCCGGTACAGGACTCATTTGCATGCCGCTGACGCCATGTGACGCAGCCGGCTCCTCCTATATAAAGAAGAAGGAGCCGAAATATCTCCGAGTCTGGGTTGGACTGGCGGCCGTGGAGTTTTTGACACACCAGGTGACACCCCTCGAGTCACTTCCCTTCAACTCTGGAACGCCCGACCGGCTTTGGGTTCGCTCGGCAGCCTTCGCCCCCCTCGTAGCCCCAGGGCCCGACGCGCAGAGCCCAGCCCCGTCCAGCGCGCCAGCAGCCAGCGGCTGCCCAGCCCGCCCAGCCCAGCCCGCAGCCCGCAGCCCGCAGCCCGGCCAGAGCTCCCCGGCAGCCCGAGCCATGAATACCGAAATGTATCAGACCCCCATGGAGGTGGCGGTCTACCAGCTGCACAATTTCAACATCTCCTTCTTCTCTTCCCTGCTTGGAGGGGATGTGGTTTCCGTTAAGCTGGATAACAGGTAACCCCTGGCCACAGCTCCCAAGCCCGGGCGCCGGCGGGGGCTGGGCTGAGAGCGGGATCTCCGAGCGAGCCGTGCGCCGCCGGTCCCCGTTCCCCGCGGTGCAGCATCCTGGGAAGGGGCGGGGGTAGGGGACGCAGGGAAGGGGGGGGGTCACCGCCGCGCTGGGATCTGCCGTCGGAGCGTCCCTGCGGCCGCTGCACCGTAAGAACGAGCTGCTGCAGCCGGGGGCGGAGGCAGAGGGGCAGTGGGCCTGGGCTGGGCAGGGGGGCTAGCCGCGCGCCGTGCGCCGCTGGGGAGCAGGCCGGAAGCTGTCGAGCCGAGGAGGAATTCCTAGCTAGCTTCGGAGCTCGGTAGGTTTGCCTGGGACCTTCTGGGCCGGCGCCGGAATGGGCTGGCGGCCGGGGACTCCCTGGGCCGCGCGCCCCCATTGTTTGCATGTCGCCGAGCAGGCCTCGCTGGCCCGTGCGCCCCCGGACCCGCGCGCTGCTCCACGCGGAGCTCTGGGCGGTGGCGGCGCGGAGCCGGTCTGGGTGGGGAGGTGCAGCTTCCTGCAGGGGCCAGAGATGGACCTAGGGACAAAGTGCCCGGAACTTCGGGCCAGCGAGGCGATAGAGAGGAAGAGCTGGGGCAGATGGAGGACTTTGTGGCCACCGCTACCAGGTACTCAGACTGGAACCAAGTGGGTAACGCAGTCGCTTTCCTTTTTGTCTTGGCAGTGCCTCCGGAGCCAGCGTGGTGGCCTTAGACAACAAGATCGAGCAGGCCATGGTGAGTGGCATCACTGCGTCATTCCCATCCCCAGACCTGGCTACTGCTTATGTAACTCAGGGTGGCAGTGAGCGGGTGGGTGCAAAAGCCAAGCGCCCGAGGAAGCTGACAGCCTGCCTCCTGTCCCCTTGGAGGCCTTAGCTAGAGTCCCATCAGAGTGGCACCTTTTAGGGCATTTCCAGGCCACCCTTGCTGGACCCTCTCCTTTGCTCCTCCTTCTCCCATCCCAGGGCTTTGCAGCAGCCTCTGGCTCCCTCCTGGGCCCGTGGCAGGGCAGGGAGCTCAGACCCTTGGATTTGTCTGCATCCCACAGTTGGCAGGGGCCAGAGCTCATTGGATGCCACCGCACTGCAGTGCCTCTGCAGAGCCTGGGCTGGGGTCAGGAGTTGGGAGGAAACAGGAAGCAAAGCACCCCACCCCTTCTCCCTCCTTCACCAGGTAGAGGTCGTACTCCACCAAGCAGCCAAAATGGCTGCAGGGGATTGGGGCCTCCAGCAGTTTTAGCAAACACTTTATTGTGCCCCGGAGCCTAATGACACAGCTCCCCGCCCCCAGTGCAGTCATCTGAATTCAGAGAGGATGAAGCCATCCGGGTACCTTCCCCCAGGGCCAGTGTCCTTTCCGGCCAGGCTGCAGGACAGCTGCAGCTCAGTATGCTGGGTCCTGTGGACAGGAGAAGTCTCCAGAAGAGCCCATTATATTCTCCTGGTGGAGATGGGTAAAGCAGACCAACAGTACAGGGTGCATTGCAGGTGTTCCCTGGGATCTGGGCCAGCCGTGGGACCTTATGTGGAAATGGGGATATAGCATACCACCGCCAACCAGCAGAAGTCTCACCCAAAAGTCTCCCAGGAGGCCAGCTTTGAAAGTCATCAGAAACTTACAGGGGGGAATTCCTATGTAGTTCAAAGCTGGGCTCCCAACTCAGGCGTGGCCCCGATCACGCAGCTCTCCTGAGCGAAGGTTTAGGTGCTTCGGAGAAAGGGGCAGGAGGACCAGGGCTGCGGGGCCAGCATTCCGAGGGGCTGCTGAGGGAAGGCTGGAGGTTGGCAGCATGAGGGACAGCGCAGGCGCCCCAACGGCCAGGAGAAGGTGCCGCAGAGGGGCCGCCGCGGCTAACGGATAGCTTTGTCGTGATCTCCTCCGGGACAGGATCTGGTGAAGAATCATCTGATGTATGCTGTGAGAGAGGAGGTGGAGATCCTGAAGGAGCAGATCCGGGAGCTGGTGGAGAAGAACTCCCAGCTGGAGCGTGAAAACACTCTCTTGAAGACCTTGGCGAGCCCAGAGCAGCTGGAGAAGTTCCAGTCCCGTCTGAGCCCCGAGGAGCCAGCTCCCGAAACCCCAGAAGCACCCGAGGCCCCCGGTGGTTCTGCGGTGTAAGTGGCTCTGTCCTCAGGGTGGGCAGAGCCACTAAACTTGTTCTACCTAGTTCTTTCCAGTTTGTTTTTGGCTCCCCAAGCGTCATCTCACGTGGAGAACTTTACACCTAGCATAGCTGGTGCCAAGAGATGTCCCAAGGACATGGCCACCTGGGTCCACTCCAGTGACAGACCCCTGACAAAGAGCAGGTCTCTGGAGGCTGAGTTGCATGGGGCCTCGTCACCCCAAGCCAGCGAGCCTCTAATGCCACCGCGCCCTGGGGGCTCCCAGGGCCTGGGCAACTTAGCTGCAGCTGGCAGAGGAGAAAGGTAGTTTGAGACAGGCCGCCAGTTTGCTCCAGAAAGTCTAAGGGGTCTGGTTTTTCATTTCCATGGACATCTTCAACAGCTTCACCTGACAACGACTGTCCTATGAAGAAGCCAGTTGTGGTTTAAGCAGAGGCAGCCTCTCTCTCTTCCCCTGCCTCGCCAAGGCAGGGCCACAGTTGGGAGAGATTGAGCCAAGTCAGCCTTCTGTTGGTTAATATGGTGTAATGCATGGCTTTCTGCACAGCCCAGTGTGGGATTACGGCTTTGGGATGACCGCTTACAAAGTTCTGTTTGGTTAGTGTTGGCATAGTTTTTCTATATAGCCATACGTGCGTATATATACCCATAGGGCTAGATCTGTATCTTAGTGTAGCGATGTATACATATACACATACACCTATGTGTTGAAGGGCCTAACCAGCTTTGGGAGTATTGACTGGTCCCTTATCTCTTAAGGCTAATTCTTTGACTGTGTTCATCTACCAGGCTGATCCAGTTTGTCCTTTAGGTTAAGTAAAACTAAAGAGTAAAGGTGGGGGGGGCACCCTCTGAATGCCTTGCTGCTGCAACCTTTGCCCCATCTGTCCCCTGAAGACATGTGAGGTCCTCTTTTGAATGCCAAACCCACCATTCACTGGTGCTGACTACATAGAATGGGGTTGAGAGAAGATCAGCTGGAACTCCACATTGTCATTCGAAAACTTTTTTTTTTTTTGGAAAACTTGCAAATGAACAGAATGAGTAGCTTGCCGGTGTCCTCTTGTGGACAAGGATAGACAAGGGAATGGCTTTGACCCGACGGTGCCTGGGTGATGTGCTCAGGGAGCTTGTCTCTAGGGAGTTCTGTGGCAGTGAGAACACTTTCCACTTTCTGACATCTTATCCTGATGTTATGTCTCCAGGATTTGGACTTTGATGTTTCAAATGTAGCTTGAAATTTCAATAAAGTTTGCTCTTTTTTTTTCTAAAAATAAACCTGGTGTCTTACTGAGTTTAAAATGGAGTGGGCGGTAGGGGCCCCAGGGGCACTGGTTTTCTGACTCGCTGTCCGTTCACCGGCACACCCTGAGTGGCAGGCCTGTGCTACAGCCATGATCTTGTGTAACTGTCACAACACCCCCATTGTACGGGTGAAGAGGCTGAGGCTCAGCCCGTTCAAGTGACTTGCACAAAGTCACACAGCTATTATGGCGAGTTGGGACCCAATCTTCCATCCATCCCTCTGTCCTGCTCCTGCTTTCATATAACAGCTTCGGAGTGAGTGGCGAGGTGACTACTAACACAACTTCAGCTCGAGGGGGTGATTCGGGAGGAAGGATACCCCAAGAAGGTCCAAAAGAAAAGGACAGGGGGTCCATGTGAGGGAGCATGAAGTGAGGAACTGAATAAATGTGAGTGGGCCCCTTCCCTCTTTTGAAACATCATCCAGATTACTTGGTGCATTCTCTTTAATACCAATCCACAGGAGACCCCTGACATGGGCAAAGGAGCTAAGAGGGCCTCAGTGAGGAAAGGACACAATGTATGCGGTGGCCCAAACCCCATCCCTCTCCCCCAAGGAAAGATGCTCTCAAGCCCTGCTGCCCCACTTGTCACTGCTGAAAGTTCACTCACAAAACCCACCAGCCTCGTGGGCACGGCCAAGTCTAACGATCCCGACTCCACTTCCCTCTTCTGCCTCTCTTTGAAGGTCATCCTCACCCATCACCCTTTCCCTGGCCCCATGTCTCTGGCATCTGGCGTCCTGCCATTTCTGATTCTGGGCATTCATTGTCTCCTCCACCACGCCCTAACCTGGAGCCACTGAGCTGTGTTCTAAGCCCCCTGGTTTCCCAGGGGAGGCTATCACCCCAAATGTGAGTGACTCCATTCAATCTCAGCTTCCTATAACATATGCACCTCCCGCTTTGTCACTTGAAATTTAAAAGAACTCCTTGATTTTCCTGAGCCATAAACCTCAAGGACCAAGAGGTGTTGGCTCCCTTTCTTGCACCCGTCGCTGCCTAAATACTTTCCAAATGTCAGGCTTCCTTCACCGTAGAGGTCGTACATGTTGGCCTGTTCATTCCGAATCACTAAACCGCTTAGGACGTTACAAACCCCTGCTTGCTGGCCTCTCAAATCCCAACTTCCCTCCCTGCTTCTCACCTCCCTACTCATGATGCCAAGTTCATTGTCTGCACCTGCCCATTTGGTTGATTTTGGGGCTGTGCAGATTTCACAGTTGCTGGGATGGACACAAACTGAATCAGGCAGCTACTCCCCTAGCTTCCCCCACCTCTTGCCCCAACCGGGCCCCCCCCAAGTTCCCACTCACTCCCATCCCATCCCCCTCTCAGGAAGAACTGAGAGACTTCTCGACTCTTGGGCTCATCTGCAGACTTACAACGCCCTGATTTCCAGCCAAACAAGAACCAACCGATGAAAAAAGCAATCTCAGAAGATGCCCCAGCAAGTATACAGCCCTCTCTGGTCATCTAGCCCTTCCCTACGAGAAAGGGGAAAAAAACGTACCCACAGTCACACAGTGGGAAAGAGAGAACAACTTGGCTTCCTAGGCAACCGTGACTAAACAGAGACAAACACTGCAACTTCTAAGGCCGCAGCGGTTGCTAGAGTAGATAAGAGGAACTTCGTGGCTGTTTGTTAGTCACATAGAGGAGCAGCTCTTGTTGTTGTTCCACAGAAAACCAAGCAGGGGTGGGGAAAGGCAAAAGAACACATTGCTCCTGGAAAGACCTTCACAGGCTTTGGTGTTCTGGGCTCAGCTGGTCCTGCCTGGACATGCCCCCTCTCCCAGGACCCTCCTATGTATCATCTCATCTAATCCTCACGCAGCCAGCCCTTAGAAAAAGAGGCACTTAAGATTCACCTCCATTTCACAGATAAGAAAACTGAGAGCCAGAGAGCTCCGTGCTACTCCCATGGCTCCCCGTGATCCCATGGGGCAGTGGTTCCCACAGCCTTGTCAACAAGGGCACCTTTTAAATGTCAAAACTCTTCTCAGATCTCCCCCAACCTGAGAGTGGTTGAACTCTTAGTATAGTCATACCTCACTTTATTGTGCTTCGTGGCTACTGCATTTTGTTTTTTTTCTTTTTTACAAATTAAAGGTTTCTGGCCACTGTGCGTCAAACAAATCTATCAGTGCCATTTTTCGAACAGCATTTGCTCACTTTCTGTCCCCGTGTCACATTTTGGTAATTCTCGCCATATTTTAAACTTTTTCACTATTGTTATATTTGTTATGGTGATCTGTGATCAGTGATCTTTGATGTTACTATGACTCACTGAAGGCTCAGTTGATGGTTAGCATTTTTCAGCAATAAAGTATTTTTTAATTAAGGTATGCACATTGTTTTTTAAGCCATAATGCTATCGCACACTTAATAGACTACAGTATAGTGTAAACATAACTTTGATATGCACTGAGAAACTAAAAACTTCATGTGACTCGCTTAATTACGATATTTGCTTTATGGCCGTGGTCTGGAACTGAACCCGCAGTATCTCCAAGGTATGCCTGTATTCTCTGAGAAAGAGAGAGAACACGTAATGACAAGCAGTGACTGTGAATTCAATGGGGCTTTTAAAGGAACTTAACTGTATTCGCCACAAAAGCATAGAGGTGGATTTGAAAAGTAGAACAGAAATGTGGGTGGTAGATTATTTACAGACAAAGACCTCAGGGGTGCAAGGTGCAGGGCTCCCAGGCTGGAAACCACCACAGAAGAGGGTGTTTCTGGTTAGGCTCCAAGAAGGAACCCAGGGAGTGAGCAGATGAGGAATCGTGGCCACTGGGACATGGCGTGTAAGGGAGAAGGATTCTGGAAAGACCATAGGAAATAACGTGCACAACCCAATGTCTCTTAGGGTATTTTGAAGTGTCCTAACATAATCCTACTTATCCTGGAAAAATCTTGATTTCAAATCTCACCTCCTCTCCTCCTAGTTGGTTAGAAATCGATGGACATAATTATTGCTTTGTAGACAGCCTAGTTCCTCAGGTTGTCTCATGCAGAGCTGCTCGCTGGAACCCAAATACTTAACAATTAACTACCTCCGTTAGATCAGGCAAAGCTTGACAGAGAACGCCACCAGTTAGCTATTCCAAGCAGAAGCGGTTTCCAGGGAAGAGCTCGCTGGGAGGGGCCATCATAACAATGATTAAGTAATAATAGCTGGCACATGGCACTTCCTTTGTGTCAGACAATGTTCTATAGGCCCTTTTACTTCTATTGCCTCTTTTAATCATCTCTGCAAACCTATGAGGATGTACCATTAAGATCTCCATTTTACAGATGAGAGAACGAGAAGACAAGGCACAGAGAGGTGAAGCAACTTGCCCGAAGTCCTATAGCAAGTGAATGGCCAGGCCACGATGGAGGGGAGGGGAGATGGATGCATTGAGAAACTGGCTGGAAAATCTCAACAGTTTTCATAATTCCCCCTAAGTCACCAGAGGTGTTCTGGGGGTGGGGTGGGGGGAGGTAGAAAGGAGACCACCCCCAACTAGCAGAGGGACTAACATGAGATTAAAAATGACCAATGAAGCTGGCTGGATGGAGTGAATAGGAAAGGAGGAAAGAGGAAGAATGCGAGGCCAACTTGGCTGGCTCCCAGCCAGTTGAATCGAGCTAGGACCTAACGGGTCTGAGGGAGCCATGGTAAGCTTCTGAGCGGGGAAGTGATGTGATGCCAAAGATATTTGCAGAAGATGGGTCCTGGCAGCTGGGGAGGCTGGAGCAGAGAAAGGCTAGCCGAAGGCAAGCCAGCTGTTGCGGTAATCCAGGTGTGAGGTGATAAAGGCCAGCCGGGGCAGGGAGGGGGTCGTGGAAAAGAGACAAGGGGACAAAGCCAAAAGGCACTGTAGGGCAGTGTTTCTCCGAGTGTGGTCTGCAGTCCACTCACCTCAGGTTTGTTGGGAAGTTGGTTTAAAATGCAGATTCCAAGCCCTACCCCCAGACTAAAGAGGGGAGCGGGCGGGGCTTGGGATTGATAACGCTAACAAGCTCCCCTGGTCATGCTGGAGGATGTGAAAGTTTGAGGAACCACCACTAAGTGAAAAAATTATCAGCATGACCTGGTAATAAAGTGAGTTGGGATGAGAAAGCAAAGTAGCCACAGGTCAAGGATGACTTGAAAGTTTTGTGTTTTCTCTTCTTTTCAACTGTGATAAAATACATATAGCATAAAACGTACCATTGCAACCATTCTTAAGTGTGCAGTCCAGTGACATTAAGTACATTCACATTGTTGTGCAACCATCGTCACCATCCATCTCCAGGACTTTCTCCTCCTCCCAAACTGAAACTCTGGACCCATTAAACACCAACTCCCCTTTTCCCCTCCCCGCAGCCTCAGGTGACGTGAAAGTTTGGAGTCCAGAGGACTGAGAGACAATGGAAGCACCGAAGAGGCAGGGGTGTAGGAAAAGGCTGCAGATTTGCCAAGGGAAGATGAATTCCAATTTTGAACTCTGGCTGAGCTAAGCATATTTCCATATGGAAATATCCCAGAACCAGCCATGGAAAGAAATGTGAGGTCTGAGGCTGGAGCACCAGATGCGGTGTGTCTGCGTGTCACAGGGGCTGGAGTGATGCGAGTGGATGTGCGCCCCAGGAAGTGGGTGCAGAGGAGGCCAAGCAGAAAGCCCAGAGCCATGCTTCAGAGGCCGCCCACAGTGAGGAGGGAGGGCCGGCTGGGAGGTGTCAGAGAAAGACAAGAAAAGCCCCAAGGGAACACTGAGGTTTTTCTGATCTCCTCCCCATCTTTATCTTTTGGTCTATTCTTTTTGACATTTCCTCTCCAGAGTCCTTAGCAAAAACCCCACCAGCTTATTAAATTAAACTAATTCTTAAAGGTCATTTTGGGGTAGAATGAGGCAGCTGAGATAGTCTAGGAAGAGGAGTCAGGAGTCCTGGGCTGTTGTCCTGGTCTTTGGCTAACAAGCTATAGGACCTTGGGCAAGTCATTGGTGTCCTCGCCAGACGTGAGCTTCTCAATCTGCAAAACAAAGCAGTTACCCAGGATCGATTCTAAGCCACGTGCCTAGGAAGTACCCGGGCCAGGAAGAGCCCTCTAGGCATGAGATTTGTACAGCTACCTCCTGGCTCTAGGCCTCAGTTTTCCTTCCAGTCCCCAGATTCTCTTCATCCTCATATCGAGTTCTTATCAAGTTGTTGAAGAAAAAGCCACTTTTAAAGACAGATACATCGCTCAGCACCCCGACACTCCACGTGATTTTGTAGAGGAAGGAATCACCTACAGCCTTATTTCCCAGCCTTTCTCATTGCATGAATCACTTCTGGTTGCCTATATTGTGACAACACACTTACGAGCTGTGGGTCACCAAACTCACATGGGAGGGAGGTGGGTGGGTGGCACAGAGGTCATCTTGGGTAGGCAGAGGGAATCGGTTCGCCTAGGAAACACTTGTGACTGATGCAGATAAAGAGAGAGGGCAGGAAAGGAATGAAAAAGAGATGACTTTGGAGAGAGTGGGCAGGATAGGACAGGAACCAGAAGAGGAGGAATGTGGGCCCTAGGGGCAGCCCCAGACCCTTAGACCTTCCTCAGCATGGCTCCTCTGCCGGGAACTTCCTGCTGCCACTGCCTAAGAACAAACAGGACAAATTCTCCACCAAAGATTGACTCTGTGGGTCCCGAACTGTCCCAAACATCTCTTCTTTGCCGTCCTTTGCCATCCAGAACCCAGACATCTCAAGGGCAAAGCTAGCCTAACTGTCGTGCAGAAGCATCTCGAGGGACAGGCAATGTCCCAGCGAGTTAAGTCACACCTGGGATCAGAGGACAGAGTAATACGCCATCAGTGCTGGGCGGGGCCCTTGAGATCAACTGTCCCAACCTCCTCATTTCCCAGAGGAGGACATGGACGCCCGGACAGAGAAACAGGCTTGTCCCAGCCACTCATGCAGTAGGCAGCAGGGCCAGGACGAGCCCACGAGTTACAGATGACCCTTTTGCTCTAGGCCTCAGGGTCCCCATCGGTAAAGGGAGGAACTGGGCCAGAGCAATGATTATTAACTTTGGCTGCACATTGGAATGACCTGGCAAGAGTTTAATGGAATGCTGGTGTCTTGAACTCCGTCCCCAGAAATGTTGATAAAATCGATGAGGGACTGTAACCTGGGCACCGGCACTGGTCAGCTCCCCAGGTGATTCCTGGATGATCTGTGAGGATGGTTTCAATCTTGACATCCATTCGTGCCACACACATCGGCACCTGCTGTGTGCCCTGCCCTCTGCTAGGCACGGGCCAGGGCAAACCCGGGCCCTGGTGCTGGTTTCCTGTCTCCATGTGGAGAGGGCAGATGAGACAGGCTGCTCATATTAACAGGCCTGTTTACAGGCAGCTCTACTCTTTCTCCAGGCAGCTTCATGATTAATAAAGGAGATATTCTTATCTCCTGTCTGACTCATATGTATGTCTCTCTTGATCAATTCTGATTTCAGGCAGAAGAAAAAAGATGCTATTTATCAGCCTCCTCAAACTCTAAAACATTCTGCTGGGGATGACGAGCAGTATACAAATAACCCTATGGCCCCTTGTCAGCCTCGTTTGCAGGCTTCTCCTCCTCTAAATGTTGGAGCGCCTCTGGGCTCGGCTCTACCCTACTTTCTCGCTCTGGTTGGTTCCATCTATTCCCAAGGTCCTAAGTAGCATCCCCCCATTAATGGCTCCCAAATTTATATTGCCAGTCCTAAGCATTCCCCTGAACTCCAGGCTCAAATATTCGACTGTCTCCTTGACAGCCCCATATGTATGTTTCACAAGTACATCAATATCTACCTGATAAAAATCAAAGTCTTGACTCCCAACTCCCCCAGTGTATCCGACCTCAGTGTAAGGCACCACCATCTACACAGCTGCTCAAACCGGACGCTTGATTCCTCCCTCCCCCTCAGCTCCCACATCTAATCCATCGCCCAGCGTGACCCACTCCACCTCCGAAAACACACCCTGAATCCCTCTACTTCTTTCCAGCCCCATCACGGCTCCCTGGTCTAAGCCACCCTCATCTCTCACATGGAGGCAAAGGCCTCACACATTGGTCTCCCTGCTTGCACACTGGCCCTTGTCCACTTCCACACAGCAGCCAGAGCGACTTTCTTAATGCAAAACTAGATCCTAGTATTCCTTTACTTTAAGCTTATCAGAGGCTTATCATTGCACTTACAATAAAGTCCAAACTCCTTTGCATGGCCTACAAGTGCCTATGTGATCTGGCCTCTGCTGACCTCTCCAGCCTTTATGTGTGTCACTCCCCCGTTCTTACCAAGCTCCAACCCTCCTGAGTGTCTTTCATTCCTGAAACACACCTCAGAGCCTTTGTGCACGTGGTTCCCTCAGTCCAGATGCTCCCACCAGCTCTGCCACCCGACTCTCTGCATGGCTGTTTGCTCCTGTCCTTTGGCTGTCTCCCTTCCTCTGACAGGTCTCACCCCTAACCCTATCTACAGAAGTTTCCCCCATTATTGTTTCTTTCCTTGCACTTATCCCAAATGGGAATGACTAGTTCACGTATTTTTGTTTGTTGTTTCTCCCTCACTGCACAGGAAGCTCCCTGAAGGCAGGACCCACACCTGTTTTGCTCACCACTACATCCTCGGAGCTGAATCCAGGACCTGACACATGCTGATCAGCAAAAAAAAAAAAAATTATGGGAGGTTCAGATGTTGTAGCAGGTGATGGTAGGTTAGGGAAGAAATTTTGGATGGGGACACGGAGGGAGCTTTCCCAGTCTTTCAAATCACACATGTAAATTTGTCTGTTGATTATGTCAATTATGAAAGCAACAAATTGTTTATTCTTTCAACAATTTTCAATTGAGCCTGTCCTATGTGTCAGACACTGGCCTAGGCACTGAGGATACTGTGACAAATCTGAGAGTGTGATGTGGGTTCTCTTGGGGCTTACTGTGAAGGGAAACTGCATACAGCCTAGTGGTATTCCCATACCTCTTGCCTAGAGAAATCCCCTCTGTTATCCCTTAAGACAGTCCAAATGCTCACTTTTCTCCAATTTTAACCTATAAAACTTCACCCCATTACCTGGAGCCACTTGTCAAGCTCCAGTCTCATTTTAGGGAGACTGTATAGTATTAGTTACGATTAGCTCTGGTTGCAATAACAGAAAAAAAAATAATAGTTGCTTTAAAAGGATAGATGTTCATTTATCTCTCCCATAAGAAAAGTCTGCAGGTAGGCAGTCCAGGGTTGATAGGGTGACTCTATAAAGTCACCAGAGACCCAAATTTCTTCCAAGTTGCTGCTCCACCAGACTTATAGCATGTTGCCTCATTGTCCACAATGGCTGCTCAAGCTCCAGCCATTGTATCCACAATCTAGACAACAAAAAGGAGGAAGGGGAAGAAAAAATCACTGCTTCCTTTTGAGGGAGCTTGCCAGAAACACTGTACAACACTTCTGCTTACATCTCATTGGCCAGCTCTTAGTCTGGCCACTCCTCCTAAGGGAGGCTTTCTTTAACTGCATACATGGCCACCCCCAAAGAAATTTAAGTTTCTGTTTTGTGAGGTTTTTTTTTTTGAAGCTGCATCTGTTATCTATTGCCACGATAACACTGCATAGCAAACAACCATCGGAATCAGTAACATAAAACAATAAATATTTATTTAGCTCGTGAGTCTGTAGGGCTCAGCCTATTTGGACTGGGCTTAGTTCCTTTCAACCAAGCTCACTCACGTGCCCTGATCTTTTCCTAGAACCAGCTTTTGGTTTTATTGACTTTTTTCTACTTTTCTATACTTTCTATTTTATTACTTTCCATGTTTGCCTTTATAATTTTCTTTTTCTCTGCTTACTTTGAGTTTCACTTGCTGTTTTTCTAGTTCTTAAGATGAAAGATTAGGGTATTGATTTGAAACTTTACTTAAATATAGATAGATGTTTACAGCCATACATTTTCTACTTAGCACCACTTAAGCTGTATAAGTTTGATACATAGTGTATTCTTTTTACTCATCTCAATGTTTTGCTTGTGATTTATTTTTTGATCCAGTGTTTAACTTGGTGTTGTGTAATTTGCACATATTTTTGCATTTTTGTGGGGTTTTTTTAATTGAAGTATAGCTGAGTAACAATATTATATTAGTTTCAGGTATAAAACAAAGTGATTCAATATTTTTATAGATTATACTCCATTTAAAGTTATTATAAAATAATGGCTATATTTCCCTATGCTGTGCAATATATCCTTGTTGCTTATCTATTTTATACATAGTAGCTTGTGTCTCTTAATCTTCTACCCCTGTCTTGCCCTGTCTCCCTTCCCTCTTCCAACTGGTAATAAGGAAGAGAAGAATACATGTTGGAGTAAACAACCAGAAGTTTCTTCTCTGGGTGTTTGGATATACTGAAAGATGAGAAAGAGAGAGAAGAAGAAAAGAGGAAGAAGGCATAAAAAAGTGCATCATAAAAGGGTCTGTGGCCATTGACTTCCACCTAAGGGGATGTACCAGAGCTGGCAGGCAGGTGTGGTCTATGCCCTGGGAACAGAGCGAGTCTGGCCTCACCCCACCAACCATCACTGTCTTCCACCCTCCAACGTCACACTCAAGACACGAAATTCCCTGGCGGTCCAGTGGTTAGGGCTCCGTGCTTTCACTGCAGGGGTCAAAGGTTCGATCCCCGGTCAGGGAGCTAAGATTCCGCATGTCGCACGGCCCAGCCAAAAAGAAAGAAAGAAAGAAAAACAGACAGACAGGCTGCGTGGAGAAGATGCTCATTTGAGGGGATTATTTTCTATGGGAATGTAGCATTTTGCAGAGCTAAAAGATTTTTGTGGGTGAAAATTACCCAATCACACCTAGTTCCCCAAACCTAGGAATACAGGATCTGTTTCAACAGCCTTCAAACTTGCTGAAGAGCAGTTGCCAACCTTATGGAGAACGACATAGACAATTCAGTGTCCCCTAAAGACAGACTGCTCCCTCAATTCCCTTCTCCTTCTAACTCCAAAGGCTTCCATGTCATATCGGCAGTGGCTGCCTTGCAGAGGGTCCAAGAATGGGTTTATTTTGCTTTTAGCAAAAAGCAAGGGACTCTTTAGAACTTTGGTCACCGGGGCTCCCAATTGAATTCTTCTACAAGAGTTTCCTTTGAAGGTCCACAGTTTAATGACTTTCGATCTCCCCCATCAAGCCTGTGAAATGCGACACCAGGGCATGATTGGGGAATGCTGAGGAAACTAGGACTTAAAGAAAGTATTTTTCCCGCCTCTGGGCAGAGCCCATTCTGGTACCAGGCTGAGCTGTGGAAGTTTGTCACCTGACCCTGCCCATCCAGCTAGCAAGAATTCCTCAGGCAAAACATAAGTCCTGCCCTCCCACGAATGCTGAACATTCTGGTTTTTGCCCTTAGGAAGAAACCGGTAAATAACTGCATTCTCTTCTCCCGGTTGCATACCCCCTTCCTTGCAAAACCAAAGAATTGGGTCACATTATCTAAGTCTATGTGGTTTAGAAGGGCTCGACATCAAGCTTCAAATTGTTGTCAGACACACATGTCAGAGCACAGCCTGCGTTCTCCTGGGCGACACGAAGGGAAGCTGCTGAGTTCCAAAGTTCGGCAAGTTGTTTTTCCATACGCTTCTGATCATCTTAACCCATGAG
Source organism: Tursiops truncatus (assembly GCF_011762595.2). NCBI lineage: Eukaryota > Metazoa > Chordata > Mammalia > Artiodactyla > Delphinidae > Tursiops > Tursiops truncatus. The sequence goes on from NC_047055.1 coordinate 37,866,350, forward strand.
ACCTATTTCCGTTCCTCTACTAGCGAGGCATTAAGCTCTCTTGGGAGTACGTAAAACTAGCCCAGACAGGCACACCGTTAGGGTATGGAAAAGGGAAAGTTCCCAGAAATCCCTGTCATCAAATTACCAAAGCCACCCCCGCCCTTTGTAGATTCAGTCATTCAGTCACCCACTTGTTCGTTCAATAAATATTAATAGAGAACATATTGTGTGCCAGACTCTCTGACAGATGAGGTTCCTGATCTCCTGGAGCCTACATTCTAGTGGAGGGAGACAGACAATCAAGAAACAAACAAGAGCAACATCAGGTAGAGAGGAAGCTGAGGCTGTGAGAGAGGAAGGGACTTGCCCAAGATCACACGGTCCATGTCTTCTGACTCCTGGTCCCTTATTTTTTCATTGAACATACACTGAGTGTTGAGGACCTACCATGTGCCAGGCATAATGCTAGGCACTGAGGATATAAGACAAATAAGACAGGCAAGGTTCCTGTCCTTACAGAGCCAGGGAAACCAACCATAAATAAACACACAGAAAACCATAGAGACTTACTGTTTCTAGTCCAGTATGTAAGGAGCTTAGAAGTCACCACTCCATCCAACAACAAGTAAAAGGCTTAGCTTCATAAGACAAGTCAGATCACTGGGTAAACTGCTGCCCCCCAAACTGGAGAGACAGGCAAGCAGATACAGACTCACACCTTAGAGCAGAAACCTCCATGGGAACCAGTACTGGGGTAGGAAAACCTAAAGTGTAATTGATGAATTGCCGGTGGCTCAGTGTGGACAAGCCTGAGATTTTAAAACTCCAGGGGACCCAGCCATAGGGAAGCCATCATACTTTTGTGAACTTTATCTCCAAGAGCTCAACCAGGTCCTTAGAGTGAATGTTGGAAAAAAAGAAAAAACAAAACTCCCTGTGCTCAGGCAGTGGGGAGGTGAAAAGTAATCATTTTGAAATACAGCAGAGCATTCTGTTCTTCTTAAAAAGATCTGCCTTCTGGAGAAGCCAATTAACCAGTGCCTAACCTTCTGGGGTTTTACCAGAGCCTAGCTGAGCTTGGGGGAAGGAAGTACTCAACTCCAACCGACTCCAACCAAAGTTGGGGAAAAAACTGAGACACACTGGTGATGTTCATAGTTGAGGGCCACAGCATCATGAAGGACTGAGACCTAATCATAGGACTGTGGAATGCTTCCCCTCCCCCATGCCTTACCACCATGTCACTAAAGGACTACTTACCCTGCTTCCTTTTACCTGGTGCATCATGTATCCCTTTCAACAACAACAACAACAAAAAAAAGCATACTAAAAGGCAAAAAACACAGTTTGAAGACACTGAACAAGCATCAGAGACCAGACTCAGATATGGCAGGAATGTTGGAATTATCAGACCAGGAATTTTTAAAAAGTATGAATAACATGCTAAGGGCTTTAATGGATAAAGTAGACAACATACAAGAACAGATGGATGATGCAGGCAGAGGGATGGAAAGTTTAAGAAAGAATCAAAAAGAAACACTAGAGGGCTTCCCTGGTGGAGCAGTGGTTGAGAGTCTGCCTGCTGATGCAGGGGGCACGGGTTCGTGCCCCGGTCTGGGGAGATCCCACATGCCGCAGAGCGGCTGGGCCCGTGAGCCATGGCCGTTGAACCTGCGCGTCCGGAGCCTGTGCTCCGCAACGGGAGAGGCCACAACAGTGAGAGGCCTGCGCATTGCAAAAAAAAAAAAAAAAAAAAAAAAGAAACACTAGAGATCAAACACACTGTAACAGAAATGAAGCATGCCTTTGAAGCACTCATTAGTAGACTGGACACAGCTGAGGAAGAAATCTCTGAGCTTGAGGATATGACAAAAGAAACTTTTAAAACTGAAAAGCAAAGGGAAAAAAGAGTGAAAAAAACAACAGAATATCCAAGAACTGTGGAACAACTACAAAAGGTACGACGTACATGAAGTGGTAATACCAGAAGGAAAACAAAGAGAGAAAAAAGAAATGTTTAAAGCAATAATTAATGTCAGACACCAAACTACAGATCCAGGAAGCTCAGAGAACACCAAGTGGACAAATGCTGACGAAACTACACAAGGACAAATCATATACGAACTGCTGAAAATCATATACAAACAAAAAGATCTTGAAGAAAGCCAGAGGAAAAAAACACCTTCCCCATAGAGGAGCAAAGATAAGGATTACATCTGACTTCTCCCCACATACCATGCATGCAAGAAGAGAATGGAGTGAAATATTTAAAGTATTGTGAGAAAAAAGGCACCAACATAGAATTCTGTACCCTGTAAAATTATCCTTCAAAAGTGAAGGAGAAATACTTTCTCAGACAAATGAAAATTGAGGTAATTTGTTGCCAGTAGACCTATTTTGCAAGAAACGTTAAAAGAAGTTCTTCAGTGACAAGGAAAATAATACAGGTCAGAAACTCAGATCTACATGACAAAAGGAAGAGCATCAGAGAATGAAGAAATTAAGGTAAAATAAATATTTTTCTTATTCTTAACTGATCTTACAATAACAATTTTTTTCAAAATAATAATAGCAATAATGTATTTGATTATGTGTGTTTATGTATAAGTAAAATGATTGCTAGTAATAATACAAGGGACGAGAGGGAGGATTAGGATGTTTTGTTATTATAAGATATTGGGTTGGCCAAAAAGCTCTATGGGGTTTTTCCCTAAGATGTTATGGAAAAACCAGAACAAACTTTTTGGCCAACCCGGTACCTGCACTGCCCATGGGATGGTATGGCATTATTTGAAAGTTGACTTGGATTAGTTGTAAATGTATATTGCAAACTCTAGGGCAACTCAAGACGGAAGAAGGACAAAGAGGACTGACGCTATCTGACTTTAAGACCTACTATTGATATAATGCTAAAGTCATCAAGGCAGTACGGTATTGGTGAAAGAATACACAAAGAGATCAGCGGAACAGAAAAGACAGCCCTATAAATAGACCCAAATAAATATACTCAACTGATCTTTGACAAAGGAGCAGAGGCAACACAGCAGAGCAAAGGTATTCTCTTCAACAAATGGTACTCAAACAACGGGACATCCACATACAAAAGAAGATGAGTCTAGACAAAGATCTTGATTACTGTAGCTTCATAGTAAGTCTTCAAGTCAGATAGTGTCAGTCCTCTGACTTTACATGTAAATGTAAAACATAAAACTATGACAATATTGAGTTCTAGAAGCTAACACAGGAGAAAATCTAGATGACCTTGGGTTTAGCAATGACTTTTTAGATACAATACCAAAGGCACAATCCGTGAAAGAACTAATTGATACGCTGGACTTCATTAAAATTAAAACTTCTGGACTTCCCTGGTGGCGCAGTGGTTGAGAGTCCACCTGCCGATGCAGGGGGACACGGGTTCGTGCCCCGGTCCGGGAAGATCCCACATGCCGCGGAGCGGCTGCGCCCGTGAGCTATGGCCGCTGAGCCTGCGCTTCCGGAGCCTGTGCTCCGCAACGGGAGAGGCCCCAGCTGTTAGAGGCCCGCGTACCAGAAAAAAAAAAAAAAAAAACTTCTGCTCTGTGAAAGACACTGCCAAGAGAACGAGAAGACAAGCCACAGACTGGGAGAAAATATTTGCAAAAGACACATCTGATAAAGGATCATTATCCAAAATAGGCAAAGAACTCTTTAAAACTTAATGATAAGAAAATGATTCCACTCTCGCCACTCTTACTCAACATAGTTTTGGAAGTCCTAGCCACGGCAGCCAGAGAAGAAAAAGAAATAAAAGGAATACAAATTGGAAGGGAAGACGTAAAACTGTCACTGCTTGCAGATGACACGATACTATACATAGAGAATCCTAAAGATGCTACCAGAAAACTACTAGAGCTAATCAATGAATTTGGTAAGGTTGCAGGTACAAAAGTAATGCCCAGAAATCTCTGGCATTCCTATACACTAACAACCAAAAATCAGAAAGAGAAATTAAGGGAAAAAATCCCATTTACCATCACAATAAAAAGAATAAAATACCTAGGAATAAACCTACCTAAGGGGGTGAAAGACTTGTACTCAGAAAATTATAAAACACTGATGAAAGAAATCAAAGATGACATAAACAGATGTAGAAATATACCATGCTCTTGGATTGGAAGAATCAATATTGTGAAAATGACTATACTACCCAAAGCAATCTACAGATTCAATGCAATCCTTACCAAACTACCAATGGCATTCTTCACAGAATTAGAACAAAAAAATTTACAATTTGTATGGAAACACAAAACATCTGAATAGCCAAAGCAATCTTGAGAAAGAAAAACGGAGCTGGAGGAATCAGGCTCCCCAACTTCAGACAATACTACAAAGTTACAGTCATCAATACAGTATGGTACTGGCACAAAAACAGAAATATAGATCAATGGTACAGGATAGAAAGCCCAGAGATAAACCCATGCACATATAGTCATCTAATTTATGACAAAGGAGGCAAGAACATACAATGGAGAAAAGACAGCCTCTTCAATAAGTGGTGCTGGGAAAACTGGACAGCTACATGTAAAAGAATGAGATTAGAACACTCCCTAATACCATACACAAAGATAAACTCCAAATGGATTAAAGACCTAAATGTAAGACTGGACACTATAAAACTCTTAGAGGAAAATGTAGGAAAAACACTCTTTGACATAAACCACAGCAAGATCTTTTTTGACCCACCTCCTAGAGTAATGAAAATAAAAATAAACAAATGGGACCTAATGAAACTTCAAAGCTTTTGCACAGCAAAGGAAACCATAAACAAGATGAAAAGACAACCCTCAGAATGGAAGAAAATAACTGCAAATGAAGCAACGGACAAAGGCTTAATCTCCAAAATATACAAACAGCTCATGGAGCTCAATATCAAAAAAAAACCCAATTAAAAAATGGGCAGAAGGGCTTCCCTGGTAGCGCAGTGTTTGAGAGTCCGCCTGCCGATGCAGGGGACGCGGTTTCGTGTCCCGGTTCAGGAAGATCCCACATGCCGTGGAGCGGCTGGGCCTGTGAGCCATGGCCGCTGAGCCTGCGCGTCCGGAGCCTGTGCTCTGCAACGGGAGAGGCCACAACAGTGAGAGGCCCGCGTACCGCAAAAAAAAAAAAAAAAAAAAGGGCAGAAGACCTAAGTAGACATTTCTCCAAAGAAGATATACAGATGCCCAAGAGGCACATGAAAATATGCTCAACATCACTAACTGTTAGAGAAATGCAAATCAAAACTACAATGAGGTACCACCTCTCACCGGTAAGAATGGCCATCATCAAAAAATCTACAAACAATAAATGCTGGGGAGGGTGTGGAGAAAAGGGAACACTCTTGCACTGTTGGTGGGAATGTAAATTGATACAGCCACTATGGAGAACAGTATGGAGGTTCCTTAAAAAACTGAAAATAGAACTACCATATGACCCAGCAATCCCACTACTGGGCATATACCCTGAGAAAACCATAATTCAAAAAGAGTCATGTACCACAATGTTCATTGCAGCTCTATTTACAATAGCCAGGACATGGAAGCAACCTAATTGTCCATCGACAGATGAATGGATAAAGAAGATGTGGCACATATATACAATGGAATATTGCTCAGCCATAAAAAGAGATGAAAATGAGTTATTTGTAGTGAGGTGGATGGACTTAGAGTCTGTCATACAGAGTGAAGTAAGTCAGAAAGAGAAAAACAAATACTGTATGCTAACACATATATATGGAATCTAAAAAAAAATGGTTCTGAAGAACCTAGGGGCAGGACAGGAATACAAGCACAGATGTAGAGAATGGACTTGAGGACACGGGGAGGGGGAAGGGTAAGCTGGGACGAAGTGAGAGAGTGTCATGGACATATATACACTACCAAATGCAAACTAGATAGCTAGTGGGAAGCAGCTGCATGGCACAGGGAGCTCAGCTCAGTGCTTTGTGACCACCTAGAGGGGTGGGATAGGGAGGGTGGGAGAGACAAGAGGGATGAGATACGGGGATATATGTATATGTATAGCTGATTCACTTTGCTATAAAGCAGAAACTAACACACCATTGTAAAGCAATTATACTCCAATAAAGATGTTAAAAAAAAAGAGATGTGGTACATATACACTGAATATTACTCAGCCATAAAAAGGAACAAAATTGGGTCATTTGTGGATGTGGATGGACCTAGAGACTGTCATACAGAGTGAAGTAAGTCAGAAAGAGAAAAACAAATATCATATATTAACGCATATATGTAGAATCTACAAAAATGGTACAGGTGAACCTATTTGTAGGGCAGGAAGAGAGACATAGACATGTGGACACGTAGAGAATGAACATGTGGACACAGGGTGGGGAGAGGAGGGTGGGGCGAATTGGGAGATTAAGTTTGACACAAATATACTACCACGTGTAAAATAGATAGCTAGTGGGAACCTGCTGTGTAGAACAGGGAGCTCAGCTCGGTGCTCTGTGACGACCTAGATGGGTGGGATGGGGGGGCGGAGGGGGGAGGGAGGTCCAAGAGGGAGGGGATGTAGGTATACATATTGCTGATTCACTTCATTGTACAGCAGAAACTAACACAACATTGTAAAGCAATTTTACTCCAATAAATAAAAAAAGAAGAAGAAAATGAACAACCCTATTTAAAAATGGACAAAAGACCGGGAATTCCCTGGCAGTCCAGTGGTTAGGACTCCGCACTTTCACTGCCGAGGGCCCAGGTTCGATCCCTAGTCGGGCAACTAGGATCCCACAAGGTGCGTGCTGCAGCCAAAAAATTTTTTAAAATAAAAAAATAAAAATGGACAAAAGGCCTGAAGCGACATCTCACCTGAACAGACACCATACAGATGGGAAGTAAGCATATGAAAAGATGTTCGACATCATATACCATCCGGAAAATGCAAATCAAAACAGCAACGAGATACCACTACACACCTATTAGAATGGCCAAAATCCAAAACACTGACAACATCAAATGCTGGAGAGGATGTGGAAAAAACAGTTTCTTATAAAACTAAACACACACAGTCATGCTCCTTGGTATTTACCCAAATGAGTTGAAAACTTATGTCCACACAAAAATCTGCACATGGATGTTTATAGCAGCTTTATTCATAATTCTCAAAACTGGGAGGCAACCAAGATATCCTTCAGTAGGTGAATGGATAGATAAACTGAGGTATATCCAGACAATGGGATATTATTCAGCACTAAAAATAAATGAGCTATCAAGCCATGAAAAGACATGGAAGAATCTGAATGCTTATAACTAAGTGAAAGAAGCCAATCTGAAAAAGCTACATACTGTGTGATTTCAATTTTATGATATTCTGGAAAAGGCGAAACTAGGGAGACAGGAAAAAGGTCAGTGGTTGCTAGGGATTGAGGGGAGGGCGGACAAATTCTTGGGGTATAGAGGATTTTTAGGGCAGTGAAACTATTCTATGATGGTGGATACATCTGTCAGAACCCATAAGATGTGCAACACGAATATGGACTTTAAGTGATAATGACGTGTCAATGTAGGTTTATCAATGTAGGTTTATCTGTCCTGTTCTCAGCCCTCCAGCTTCTGGCCAAAGTCCAGAGCAGGAAAGAACAATTGGCAAACCCACTCATTAGGTCCTATTTATTAATTGTAAAGTCTCATAATTTGTTTTAAGGGAGACTTTTCACCTTGATTAATATCCGAGGCTCCCAAGCGTACATGAAGCTGCGTTTGAGTCTGTACAAATGCACCTGAAGTGTGCACTGTCTGCAGCTTCCAGCGGGCGACTAGTGCCTCTGTCAACACCGTCCTCTGCGGATGCTTGTGACCCTGGCGCAGGGTCTTATTTGAACTAACACATGACTACACCCGCACTCTCGGAGTTTACAAAGAGCCCCAAGTCACACGTGGATAATCTGATCTTCGCTGCTTCCTTCGCGCTGAAAATGATTTCATGAGAAGTAACTCTTCAGAGAGAGGTCTGCCTTTTCCTGCTCAACCCTAACCCAATCTGTGGGCTCTCTGTGCCACCTAGGCCCTCACCCATCCCTACCCAACTCCACTGGTGAAGTCCTTCCTCTTCTGGGTTTTCAGTATTGTGTGCCTACTAACTCTGGAGCTAAAATGAGCTCCCTTGGTTCTTCCTTATAATAATGACACTCCTCCAACCCTTTATCCTCCCCTCCCCCAGCTGCCATCCCACCTCACTCCTTCCCTTCACAGTGAGAGGTTCTTGAAGAAGAGCCCCCCTCACTGAGCCCTTCCTCTCACTCCGCAGTCCTTGTAGTTTGGCTTCACCTAACCCAGCCCCCATTCCCATCTGCTCAAAGATCAGAAGTGACTGCCAGACACAATGGACCCTTTGCAGCTCCTGTCTTGGGGGTCCCCCTGCAGCCCTGGGCACTGCTGAGCGTGTTCCCCTTGCAACTCCCTGCCCCTGGGCCTCCATGGCCCTCTTCCGGTCCTCCTGCTGTTTCTACTATGATTTCTCTTTAGCCACCTTCATGAGGTTTTCATCTTCTGCCCCTCTTTCCTGTTAGTGTTCCCCAGGACTCTGCCCTCAGACCTCTTCTCCTCACTGTGATACACACACTTTCCCATTTTGGCCTCATCTTTTCAACCTCCATCTATATGGTCCCACATCTATGGCCCCAGCGCAGATCTCTCCCCTGAGCCCCAGACCCATACTTCCAACTGACCCAATCCACTGACACTTCACACTTGACACATCCAAGGTGACTCATGACCTTTCCCCACACATTCTGCTCCTTCTACCGTGTTCCGCATCTTGTCGAATGGCTCCATCAGACACCCAGTCACTAAAGCCAGATATCCAGGAGTTATCCCAGACTCCTCTTTCTTGTTCATCCTCCCCTACACCCAGTCTATCAATTTGTCTCACCAGCTGCACCTTCAAATATATCCAGAACAGGACCACTCCTTTCCCTCTCTACTCCTACCTTCCTGGTCCAAGTCACTGTCCCCTCTCACCTGGCTGGTTGCAGTAGCCTCCGAACTGGCCCCCTGCTTCTACTCTCTCCCGCTTCTGTCCACACCCTACATCATAGCCAGAGGGATCGATGCAGCAGAAACTGACCCATATCATTCCTCTGCTCAAAATATTCCAATGGCTTCTCATGTTACATAGAATAAAATTCAAACTCGCTATCATTACATAAAGGAAAGTCCACATTCTGGTTCCCACCTGCCCTATCCAGCCTTTCTCACAATAGTCCCCCCTCCCACCCAATGTCCCAGCCACTTTCCACACCGGGCTATCTCCCCTGTCTGGATCTTTGCTCATAAGTTTTCTCTCTGCCTGGAACAATCTCCCATAATGGCCAGCCAACCAGGTGACTACATACTCATGTTTCAAGACAGCAATAGAAACTCTTCCTGATACTCCAGGCTGAATCTACCATTCCTTCCACAGTGTTCTCTATAGCACCTGTCAGTCATTATCAGGAAATGCCTATGAAGCACCTACTATGTGCTGTTCCCATCCACTCTGTAGGTAACAAATTCTATTATGCTTCTTGCATTTCTGTACAAGTGAGCAGATGCAGCTATATTTTCTTACTAGCTCTTCTTTTTACACAAAAGGAAGCATGTTACAGATATACATATTTTTTGCTTTTTGCTCTTTTTACTTACCAACATATCCTAGAAATCACTCCCTATCAGTTCATAGAGACGGTCCTCCTCCCTTTTTACAGCAGCATGGTACTCCATTCTTTGGCTGTACCAAAGTCTATACAACCAGTCTCTTATGTATGGACACTTAGGTAATTTCAAATATTTTGCAGTTATAAACAACGCTGTAATGAATAACCTCGTGCATATGCATTTCTATATTGTTGGAGGTGTACCGTCAGGGTAAATCCCTGGAAATACAATTGTGAGTCAAAAGGTAAATGCATCTATAATTTTGTGAGATATTGTCAAATTCTCCCCCAAAGGATTGTATCCATTTTCTTTTCCACCAGTAATGTATGAGAGTCACCTCAGGCATTTTTGGAAGAGGGTTTCCTCAGGACATTTGCTCCGTTTCCTAGCTGCCCTGTCTTTGTGACTGATCCATCCCAATGCATACGAAGGCTGCTCGGCCACTCAGCACACAATTCTGCCCTTTGAGATTTCTCCTCCTGGGTGGAGCAACGGACAAACCCACGCCCTGCATTGCTGGGTAATGCTCCTGCATCTTCCCGAGATTCACATTCTTTGGTAAGGAGAAACAATCAGCAAATTACACTGGCTCCACATGCGCAAGGCTCCAGGCCTATCAGAAATTTCTTAAGTGTCAATTAGCTTGAGGAACGCAGGAGGAAATACAAAGAATGTTTAGTACTTTTCCAGGCTCAACGAGTACCAACGTGGTTTGTTTATAGGTGCCTAATGAGGGCAGGCATGCATCTTGCAAATAAATAAACCATCCTATTGAGAAAAATAATAATAAAAGTAGTTTACTGTGCTTCCAGGATCACAAAGTGCTTTCTCACACACACACATACACACACACACACACATACACACACACGCGCACACACACACACACACACACACACACACACATTATCTCATTTGATCCTTACAATAAAAGCATCCACACTGGAACAATTGCTTCCTTGGCCAATCTTTGATGTACATGACGTGGTTCGTGGACTTCAATTGTGATTTATCCACCCAGACTTCAAAGGGTTAATGAGACCTGAACTCCCAGTGACCTGAACTTGTTAGAGGCACAGGGTTGGAGGGAGCCTGGGAGCAGGAAGTGGTCAGGAAGCCCAGTCAGCCCCAGGCTCGAACTTCCCTGACTGAGAGCCTCAGATGAATTATGATGGAAAACCCCCAACTGCACTGTATCCTCTCCCTTTAATTTAGGCATTTAATAAACCAATAGCATCGTTCTCCAGAAATGAGGAAGGTTAATAATTTCCTTGGACGAAGATTTCCAAGCAGGCCTTGCGGCTTTGTGCAGACCTTCAAAAGAACTTCTGCAGACAGAGTCTGTGAAACTTTTTATACTTGTCTGTTGAATTTTCACTAGGCTCCCCTGCCCTCATTAATATCATTAGGGTATAGACCTGAGAACCTGGCCAGTATTTGTCAGACATCCCAGAACCCAGGGGAGGGATCCAAAGCTATAAATCGGGTGATGCCCTCATGAGGCATTCCTCCTGCCAACTTTCCCAGCTGGCAGTGCCCTTCTGCTTCTCCCGGGGCTCCCAGGACACCCCACCATTGCACCATTGCCAGGAACTAATTGAAAGAGGCCTTCTCTTGACCCCTCAGCTCATGGCAGCAAAGGGTCCACCTGCTTCTACCAACCTGTCAGGCTGGCACACAAAATGTAAAATGACGAGGCAAGGTCATTTTGTCTCTTGGGCCTTCCCAGCTTCGCAGGGCTTCAAGGGCAGTTTGGTGCCCTTGGTGTAGAGCCTGTAAAGCCACTGCTTAAGGAAGCAGTTACAAGTGTGGGGTGTGGGATCAGACAGACCTGAACTCAGATCCCGGCTCTGCCCTTTGCTAGCTGTGTGTTCTTGAGTAAGTTGCTTAACCTCTCTGAGCCTCATTTTCTTTATCTGTAAAGTCGGGGGAGGTGGGGCATAATAGTATCTATGTCACAGGAGTTGCTGTGGGGATTAAATGAGTTGAGGAATGTAAAATGCTTGGCTTGGTATCTGGTGCACAGCAGCTACTAGACTCCTAGCATGTCCCCACTGGAAGGGAACTTGGAGAGCATTTACTTGGACCTCTTATTTTCTACATGGTGAAATGGACTTAGGGAGAGGTTATTCACCCTGCTAATGAAAGAACAGGATTAAAGAGAAGCAGACTCACAGATATAGAGAACAAGCTAGTGGTTACCAGTGGGAAGAGGGAAGGGGGGGGGCAAGATAGGGGTAGGGGGTTAAGAGGTACAAACTATTATGTATAAAACAAATAAGCTACAAGGATATATTGTACAGCACAGGGAATATTGTTATAAAATAACCAATTTTTTATAATAACTATAAATGGAATAATCTATAAAATCTATAAAATAAATAAAATATATAAATAAAATATATTTTATAAATATAATATATTTATAAATATATAATATATATAAATATATAAAATAGATTTTATAAATAAAATCTATAAAAATATTGAATCACCATGTTGTATACCTGAAACTTATGTAATATTGTAAATCAACTCTAATTCAATTGAAAAAAGAAAAGATTCCCTGACCCTTTTCAATCCACTTTTTCAATGCCTCTCTTGCCCAAGGAAGGGAACTCCCAAAGCAGATGGGTAGGTACTGAGGAGAGGCCTGACCTGCTGGAGCCCAGGGAAGGCAGATGACAAATGCCACTTTGGCTGGTGCAGTGTATGTGGGCACCCATGCTGACTAGCAAGTGATGACTTGTGAGAATTCTCCTGTCTAGGGTTCATGATTATCTACAGCCAAGGCTATTTCAGCAAAGCCTTGGTTGGCCATCCATTTGCTGTCATTTCTCCCTAATTGGTCTTCAACAGAGTTCCCCCCAAAGAGCAAACATTTTGCTTTGGAAAGCAAAGCATTCATCCTCCTTGGGCTGTGAGCAGGGTGCCTCTCCCCAAGGCCTTTTGGGCCTGGCGTGGGACAGGGGAGGGAAGGGACTTCTCTCCCCAGCTCACTTTGTGGTGGGAAGTTCTGTGGCTTTCACAAGGATAAGTGCAGAGGGGAAAAAAAGAGCAAGGATGCTGTGGCTCTTGTGATTGGCCATCCACACAAGTGGTGTGTCAACGAGCAGCCAATTCCACACAAGCTCAGGCGTGTAGGCCCCGCCCCCTGACCTCACATGGCCCTGCATGAGGTTGCTGCTTGCTTGCTCCCAGACCCAGGAGCTCTGGGAGTTCTGCCCAGCTCAGCACTTCGTTATACTATGGAGGCAGGAAGGAACTGGCCAGTAAGTACTTAGCTCCTGGCTGGGCAATGGCCAGACTACACAGAGTTGGGATATGTGACTGAGAGCTGGTGCTGGCTTCACTGCACCCCCAGGCAGTAGAACTACAGAGCACCCCAAATAATGGATACCAGAGACACTTCATTTCCTTCCCACTCCAAGCATCTGCACCGGCTTCCAGAACCCCAGATGTGCCACGAGGCATCCATGAATTCATCCTACCAGAATCCACTTAGCCTTCTCTGCTTGGTTCTCTGATAACCCTCTTGTGGGACAACACGACCAGGGGGCGGGGTGACCATGGGCAAGTCATTCCCCTTCTCGGGGCCTCAGTTTCCTCATCTGAGGTCTCCATAGCCACCATCCCCGGCCAGGTGACCATCACAACCTCCTGATTTGTCTCTCTGCTTCCACTCCCATCCCCCTTCAATCCATTACGAACACAGCAGCCAGGAGACCCTCTTGAAACTACAGATTAGATTGTACCTCTCCCCAGCTTAAAACCCTCCATCCCGCTTTAAGTAAAATTTGAAGACCCACAAGGCCCTACGTGATCTGGCCTAGTGTCATCTCCTGCACCCCCAGCCTGTCACTCCCTCTGTTCCAGCCACACCGGCCTTCCTGCACGTTCCACAAACACACCAAGCTTGTAACTGCCTCAGGTCCTCGCGTGGCTGTACCCTCTGCCTGAGATGCCCTTCCCCAGTTTTTTGCCTGTTTACCTCCTGGTCATGCTTATGATCTTGGTTCAAGGTCACCTCCTTGGGTAAACCTCCTTGAACAGTGTTGCCCTTCCACTCCCAACAGGCTAATTCAAGTCATCCTGTCATATACGCTTTTACTGGACACTGCTTTTTGCCTTCATAGCCCTCTCCCAGCTATAATTCTTTCTGCAATTATTTAACATCTGTCTTCCCCACTAAACTGTAAGCTCTGTGAGGGCAGGAAGCTTGTCTGTCCTGTCACCCATTTTATCTTTGGTACCTTGTGCAGTGCCTGGCACATAGGAGGAGCTCACTAAAAATTGCTTCAATGAATGAATGAATGAATGAAGCTTCTTGCAGCCCACAGTATCACCCCCATAGCCCCTTAGCTTGGTCACTAGGTCCCCACCCTCTCTGGGGCTCTAACGCAGAGGTGTTGACCTATTGACCTCACTGTCAGGCAAATGCGGTCATTCCTAAAGCCAAATGCGAAAGACTTTGGCTTATGTCATTCAGTCCTCTTGCTCCTTTCCTCAGTGATTCAGTCCCTCCTAGTATCTATCAGGCACCGACTCTATGCCCGGCTGTGTCCTTGAGGCTGCTGGTCTAAATGTATTAGTCTTCCCAGACTTGGTCTGGGCTCTTCAAGAGCTCCCATGTAAACAAACAATTCTCACGCATGGCAGACTGTGCTGAGTGCCAGGAGTACAGAGGAGAGAGCCATTGAGCACTGACTGTCCTGTGGAAACTTAGTGGAGGAAGGAGGAGGGGCAGAAGATTGTGCAAGAGGGTGACCTGATTAGCGGCAGGGCACGAGTGCTTTTCCTGATAGGAAGGTGAACATCAGGGGAAGGACAACCATGTCCGCGGGACAGAGCATTTGGGGAGGACTCTCTGTCCATCGGGTGGCCACCAGGGGCTGCTTGCTGGGGCGGCACGGCCACAAGCACCCCCAATCCACGCTCACACATTATTGGGTCTCACAACCATCCAGGGAGAAATATGCAGCACACATTCCTTCCTCCTACTCAGCCCTGTAGATTCTTTTTAATCTTTTTGGCTGTACCGCGCGGCATGTGGGATCTTAGTTCCCCAGTCAGGGATTGAACCCTCACCCCCTGCATTGGAAGCACAGAGTCCTAACCACTGGACCGCCAGGGAAGTCCCTAACCAAAGTAGCCCTGCAGATTCTGATAGAATAGGTCAAGTGTGGGGTCCAGCTATCTGTGTGTTGAATAAACACGCCCCAAGTCATTTTTGTATATAAAGGAAGCAAGTAGTAATGGATAGACCAAGGACTTTGCTGTCAATTTGTTATTTAATTTAATTAATTTATTTATTTATTTATTTTTGGCTGCATTGGGTCTTCGTTGCTACATGCAGGCTTTCTCTAGTTGCAGTGAGCGGGGGCTACTCTTCACTGTGGTGCGCAGGCTTCTCATTGCGGTGGCTTCTCTTGTTGCAGAGTGTGGGCTCTAGGCGTGCGGGCTCAGTAGTTGCGGCACGCGGGCTCAATACTTGTAGCACACGGGCTTAGTTGCTCCTGCGGCATGTGGGATCTTCCCAGACCAGGGCTCGAACCCATGTCCCCTGCATTGGCAGGCAGATTCTTAACCACTGCGCCACCAGGGAAGTCGCCCCCCGCCACATCATTTTGAGGCAGGTGGTCCAAACAGAACACTTAGAGGAACACTGGTCCATTGGTCTGGCGGGTCCCTGATGCGAGTGGGAACTTAAGTGGAAGCCTAAGAACGCAGTGCTCCCTGAGCATTTGGGATGCATCGCTGATTGATGGGAGAGGGAGTGGGTTTGCGGATAAGTGAGAGAGTCTGGTTGAGGGTGGGGCTTAAGGGTGTAAGAGTCCTGAGCCAATGGCAAGAGTCCTCAGGGCCTAGGTGGCCATCCATTCCCAAGTGCCTCCCACCCCAGACCAGGGACCCCTTGTGTGCTTGGGTGGTTTCTGGGCCGGAAGGGAAGAAATAAGATGCAGGTTTCCTAGAGGTAAATTGGGAACAGTGGAATCTCCAGGCCGCTCCATGCCTCCAAATAGGCAGTGATGGAAACAAGTACACCGGGGTCCAAAGGCCTAGCCTATGGCTGAGAGGGAGCAATAGAGCAGGAGGAGATGATACGAATGCACTTCATTCATTCGTCCAATCATTTATTCATTCCACAGACCTGTGCTGAGGGCCAGGCACTATACCAAGCGCTGTGAGGCTCGATGGTGCTACCACCTGCCCACCATCAAAGCCAGAAACCAGAGTGTCACCCTGGACCCTCCGTCTCTCTTACTTATGCCCTCCAGGCAATTTGTTTACCGAATCTCATTGATTCCACCTCCTAAGTGTCTGTCAATTCCAACCCTCCTTCCCCAGCCCCTCTGCCACTGCCTTAGCACCGGAGCTCACTAATTCTTTCCCGGACCTTTGCAGAAGTTTCTTCACTGCTCTCGCCCCACACAGGCTTGCCTCACTCCGATCCATCTCCCACACTGTGGCCAGACTGATGGTCTCTTATTTTGAAACAGCTTTATCGAGATACAGTTTACATACCATACAATTCACCTGCTTTAAGCGTACAATTCAGTGATCTTTGTATATTTAGAGTTGTGTAACCATCACCACAATCCAATTTTAGAACCTTTCCATCACCCCAAAAAGGTCCCTCGTGCCCATTAGCAGTCACTTCCTGTTCCCACCCCCAGCTTCAGACAATCACTAATCTACTTTCTGTCTCCACGGACTTGCCTTTTTTGGGCATTTCATATAAGTGGAATCATGCAGTATGTGGTGTTTTGTGTTGGGCTTTGATTGCCTCTCTTAATACACAAGTCTGCCCAATGAGATGAAATGAATGAGATGAAAATTAGGTGATGAATGTGTTAACTAACCTTACTGTGGTAATCATTTTGCAATATAAACGTGTATTAAATCAGCACATACACCTTAAGTTTATACTATATTATATATCAATTATATCTCAATAAAACTGGGGATAAAACCCTTGAACAGCTCCTCATCATTCACCATCCAAACACCTCATGTTACTGTTCCAGGTCCTTCATACCGGACCCTACGGTTCCCTAACACACACCATGCTCTTCCCTGCCTCCAGGCTTTTGTGCTTACACACAAAGTTCCCCTGCCTGGAATGCTCTTACCCTCCCTCCAAAGAGGCACAACCTCTGCTATAATGTCTCCGACATCCCATTTCCCAACTTCTGTTCATCACTTCCACCTCTGTAAGCACTTTACACCTTGTACATGCTTTATTCACTGCACAGTTCACATTGCCTTGTAAGTAACCATACATATCAGAACTCCCTAGACAGACCGTGAGTTCCCTGAGGGCAGCACCACTATGCCCCCTGTATGCCATCTCTGTACCCTCACGTTGGGAACAGATCCTGGCTCAGAAGACACACTCAAGAAATGTTGGTTAAACCAAACAGAACTGCACGAAGACTCAGTCCAGAGACCGTCCTTGAGGAGCTCACAGTCTTGTGAGGGAGCAAAGAAAGCATTGATCCACCGACCTACAGTGACTGAGGCCCCACTCTGCGATGGTGGGAGGAGGGAGAGAATAAAAAGGACGAGGCATGATGCTGGCCATCATGATGTGTAGAAGATACACTCTCCACAGATCAGCGCGTTGCAACGGAAGCAATGACATAACCAAATGTTAGGTGGGAGAGTAGGGTGTGTCAGGAGCCCAGAAGAGGGGGGAGTGACCGTTGTTGGGACACTGTGACAGAGCATAATGGAGGAAGAAATTGAATGTGGAGAAAGATTTGGACAGGAGTGGGAAATGCAAAGAGCATTCTTGGATGGCAGCGAGAGAATGGCCTGAGCAACATCTTGGGGCGGACGGGAGGATGGTTTGGAAGAGGGAGAGCCCAGGGGTGAAGGAGTCAGTCTGGATGCTGGCGACTTCGTCCGAGAGAGTGATGCTAAGGGCCTGAAGTAGGGCTATATCAGTAAGAATGGCTATGTGGCTGGAGTAGGGTTTCCAGATTTAACAAATAAAAATACCGGACACAATGCCAGGGACGTACTTAAACTAAAAAATTATTTTTTGTGTATTTGAAATTCACATTTAACTGAGCACCCTTGCATTTATCCGGCATCCCTACACTGGTGGAGAGCATGATTGGGCCAAACCTGGAAAACCTTGAATGCCACGTCAAAATGTTTACCCTGTGCCCTGGGGGGTGATGAGGAACCACTGAAGGGTTTCAACCACAGGACTGACAGATACCTTTCAGAACAATGGTTCAGGTAGTGGCAAGGGGAATGGGCTGAGGGGGTGGTGGTGGTAGCTTGAGGCTTTGACGGTAATGCAGGAGACAGATGCTCAAGGCCTGAGTCATGGCAGAAATGGTGAGCAGAGAGAAGGGGTGGAGTCCAGGAGAACCCAGCTCAAATCAGATGACCTCCACTAATGCTAAATACACGCTGGGGAAGTAAGTTATGGGGATTGTGACTCAATGCCCAGGGCCAGCGGGGGAGCTGCCTCCAAGCGCGGGCATCGCGTGGCTTCTCCCACTACCTCCTGCCACAGAGGGAGGGAGTTGAGGTGACACTGGCGAAGCTTAGGGGGAGGAGCCTGAGCAGCTGCCAGAGCAGAAGCCCCTCCCAGTCCTTCCTGGTCCGCTCAGTCCTGCACACTTCCCTTTCCCCTCGGGCTCCGGCACCAGTCCAGAGCACACAGTGTTCTCCCACGCAGATGCATCAGTTCTGGTCTGGGTGATTCACTGTCCCTGGCCAGAAGGGCCTGCCTGCCGGGCAAGGACCAGGCAACCCCGAAGAACATTCCGAAGGGTCTCCACTGCCAACCCTTACAGAAAGGTTCGCATCAAGGAAAACAACAGGTGTCTAAACAGTGCTGGCCTTTTCTGGGGCGATTTTTAGCACGGCTGATGAAAGAGATGCCCCATCTTAGCCCTGCTGGCCAGGAACATCTAGAACACTCTCCTAGCTCAAGCCTAGCACTCCCTGGGGACGCAAGAGTCGAGAAGGAAGAGCCTGCTTCTGCGTGTTGATTTGTTTCCAGCTAGCCCAGAAACTTGCACCGCCCTCTGATCCTGCCCCATCTCAGGCTCCTCCCACCGCACGTGGCTCTACACAGGCTAGGGCAGGGACCTACGGCTGACAGAAGGGAAGGGATCGTCTCGGGCTGCAAAGCTGGTCACAGAGGGTGGGGTGAGATTTTTCCCACAAGCCCCGCTGTCTTTCCTCAGGATCTATGGGACGCAGTTGTCCCTCAGGGCCTGGGCTGGAGTTGCCAGCACCTTCCTTGGTAACCTCTGAGGCCATTATGTGGTCAGTGAAGAGGCTCTCTAGCTAAGGGCAGTGGCTCTAAACTCAGATGGCGCTGAGGTCTAAGCTTCACTCTCCCTTTACTAGCTGTGGACCTTGGACAAGTTACTCAACCTCTCCGAGCCACAATTGCTACTACCCAGGTGTAAAATGGTGGCAATTAGGATAGTTGAGAGGATTAAATGAGATTATCCATGTAAAGCATTTAGCCCTGTACCTGGCACTTAGTAAGCATTCAATAAATCTTAAGAAGTATAATTACCCCCCTTTGACTTTACGCCCATCTCCCCTCTCAGATTTTTTTCCCAGGGTCACAGCTCAGAACTGTCCCCCTCAGGCCACCTTTGCCTCCTCCCGGGGCCTCTCATCCTAATTCAGAGCCACTTGCCTCTACAGCTCAGCCTTTTGCCTTTTATCTCTTGTGCCATTGTGGGAGAAGGAGTCAGAGAAAGAGGGCAAAGGGCAGGGGCAGAGAGCAAGATGGCTACGCGGGGCGGGGCCGAGGAGATGCTAAGGGTCTGTCTGGTCAGAACTTTTTCAGTGCGGGAGAGCAGCTGCCGCCACGGAGTGAGCTTTGTGAGAATGTCCAAACCTGCTCTTGCCCAAAGCAGGCCTGTGCACGGGGGCAGGGGTGGGGTCCCCTCACAGCGCTGATCTCTGATCATCTCCTGGGTGGAAGGAAGGAACAGGAGCTCAAAGAACTCAAAAGATCACCTCCTACATAGCCCTCCCGGTGGCCCCTCAGCTATCATCCTCCAGTGCAGGCACCCATGTGCCCCGATTCACACCACACACTGAAAACCCAAGGGGCAAAGCTAGTCTTGAAAAGAGAGGGGATCCTGGAGGGCCAGGCAGTGACCCACCACTGGAGGTGTTTGTTCGCTTTCCAAACTGTACACCAGGCCTCCAAAGGCACCTCCTTGTCCCTGCACCTCCCAGGAGTTATCAAGAGCAAGTGTGAAAATGTCCCCGGTGCTAAATCAGTTCGGATCGCTATAGCAATCTAGCCTTTGAGTTAACACCAGCTTTTTCCCCAGCTTTCACTGCACCTTCTAGGTAGAATCTAATTAAATCCTTTCCAATCTCTAGGAAAAGAGACAAGCACTTGAGAGAAAGAGGACACAAATAGCTATATTCAAGCCGACTGCACAGAGAAAATAAGTAGTCAGTGGGGGGAAAAAATACAGATGTTATGCTTAAAACATCTGGGAAATGGTATCAGTCCTGTAAAAGCAAGGCTGGCTGGAGGCGCGGGAGGGGGGGGGGCTTTCCATTGGCCTTGCCCAGCTGTCTTCCTCCCACTCAGAACGAAATGTTCTGTCTTTTTGTGGTTATAACCTCTTTTCACTTGGAATGACTTGCCCACGCCTGGACCTTGCTCAGGGCTGCTGCTCTAAGATGCTCTCACGCAATCGTCAATTACCCAGTAAACCTCCGTGGACGGTCTCGCCCCAGCCCCCGCCCTCTCTCCTCCCCTCCTGCTGTCCTTGTCCCACTGGAAGAGTCCCTGTGGTTGGTTCTTAGGGGGCATCAAGGCTAATCGGCATCCCTTGCCTCTCGCTCACCCTCCCCTTCGAGCACATGGCTTCCCTGCGGCGCCACCGGAGAGCGGGAGGGCTCGTGGGCCCTGCGGCAGCCAGACGAGGGCGGGGCGGGGAGGCCGGGCGGCCGCGGAGCCCTGCCTGGGTCCAGGCAGCGAGTCCTGGCTTAGTTACCAAGGCACCTGGGAAGATCGGAGTTCTTTTGATTTTCCAAAAGCATCTGACAGATGCTTTTGGAAGCATCCTCACCCAAAGCTGCCCAAGAAAACCAAACAACCTACACTAACAAGGGACTTGGGAGGAGTTGGGCGAGGAAATGTTTGGCTTCAGAATCCCAGAACTAGGGTGGGATGAGGGGAGTGGGCAGGGCCAGGCTGGCCTCCAGGGGCTTGGAGCAAAGCAGGGGTCAAATGCCTCAGGGCGCCCCCGAGTAAGGAAATGGGAAAGGGGAAAGCGGCCAGGGGGTGTCAGTGGTTCTCAAAGTTGGCTGCAAAGTAGAATCAAGTGAGGGGCTTTAAAAAAAAATCCTGATGCCCGGGCTTCACCCCAGACCAAAGTTATTAGAATCACTGGGGGTGGGACCCGGGCGTGAGTAGTTTTTAAAACTCCCCACGTGGTTCCAGCGTGCAGCACAGGTTGAAACCCGGTGGTGTGAAGAGCTCGCTGACCACGCTTGGGAGCTTGTTTAAACTGCAGACTCTCCAGCCCCACCTTGGCCCTACTGAATCAGCATCTGCATTTTTAAAGTAACCGCTTTATTAAGATATGATTCACATACCACAAAATTCACCCTTTGAAAGAGGACAACTCAGTTGTTTCTAGAATTAGATTCACAATCTTGTGCAACCACCACCTATTTTTTTAAAAAATAAATTTATTTATGTATTTTATTTTTGACTGCGTTGGGTCTTCGTTGCTGCGCGCGGGCTTTCTCTAGTTGTGATGAGAGGGGGCTACTCTTCGTTGCCCTGCGCAGGCTTCTCATTGTGGTGGCTTCTCTTGTTGCGCAGCACCGGCTCTAGGCACGTGGGCTTCAGTAGTTGTGGCTCGCGGGCTCTAGAGCGCAGGCTCAGCAGCTGTGGCGCACGGGCGATGTTGCTCCACGGCATGTGGGATCTTCCCGGACCAGGGCTTGAACCCGTGTCCCCTGCATTGGCAGGTGGATTCTTAACTGCTGCACCACCTGGGAAGTCCCAACCACCACCCCTTATCTGGTTTAATTTTCATTACCCCCAAAAGAAATCTGGTATTCATTAGCAATCACCCCGTTCCACCCCCCACTTCCCTTCCCCCCCATTCCCTCCTCCCTCCCAGCCATGGGCAACCACTCTTATACTTTCTGTCTCTATGGATTTGCCTATGCTGGGTATTAGCATGTCCATTTTAACAGAACTCCCAGGTGATTACTCCGAGAATTACAGTTTGAGAAACAGTGGTGTGAGAGACCTTCTGGAAGCAGCCCTCTCTCACTCCCCTCCCACAGTCGCTGTCATGCAGGCATGTGGGTCCAGAGTTGCTAGATTTTCTTTTTCAAGAGAAGCCAGAAATACGGATTTTTATGTGAAATCTTCCACTTTTTAAATGGTTGGCAACTAATTCAAGTTTTTGGAAAACACTGTTTGAGCCAAACAAAACATGCCTGAGGGCTGGATTCAGCCTGTCAGCTGCCAGTTTGCAACTTCTGATGGTCACCAGGTTCTTACCTACCCACACCCAGCAAAGTCCTTGCTACTCCAGTTATCTTCCATTTCTCCTTGTTCCATGGATGTGGGAGAACAACTACTTCGTAGCCCCCTCATAAAATCCTCTGGTATCTTATTCTTCCCTTCTCCAAACCGACAGCTATGCATTTATTGAGGACCTACTGTGTGTTTTGTGCTTTGCATCTCTTGAATCCCTTAAATCTTCACAAAAATCTTTATGGCAGATATTATGATTCCACTTTTAAAGACAAGGAAACGAGCTCAGAGAGGTTCAGTAACTTCCCTGATGTTGCACAGTAGCTAAGAGTCCAGCTCCTGGACATGGGTACCTGGGTTCTTTCCACCTCATCACACTGCCTCTCCTTTGCTCATTTTTGCCCAGAGGTCCCATTTTTCATCTTTTTCTTCTTCTGAACCTTCTTCATTTCCGTCAGATTCTGGACATATCTCTCTGATGAAGACTAGACTGTTACTGAGCATGGTCTCAGGGAGCCTAGGACCTAGGTTTCCTGGGGAGAGAGTCTCAATTCCAAACACTGTAGCTTGTTTAGCCTAAGTACACTCATCCTTGTCAAATATGCATCCTGATCTTTGGTTTGGAAAATGGGGCCAACATAAGTGAGCCACGCTCTATTTTGAGGCTGATTCATCTTCAGCTTGTGGTCAACTCCCTCCTTTACTCAGTGTTTTCTTGTTTATTTGTGTTGAGCCAAATTATGTTGTTAGGTTTTGTCGCTAATGATCCCCTTGCACTTGTCCCCACAGAATTTCATCTGGTTTCAAAGGACCTTCTCTCTCCAACCCGTCCGACCAGAAGTCCTTTCCTCATCTTTTGTGGGTTTGGCCTCCTCCCAATTGTCTTTCATTTTCAAGTCACTTCAGCCTTTGGGAAACTGTCTCCACCCTCCCCAAATGTCCCATCTGTCTCCCTCCTTCCACTGCTCTGGGAACCCTAGTGAGGCCTCCTGGGGATGGTGCAGACAGGTGGAGAGAGGCAGAATCTGTTCCCATAAGTGGGTTGGGGTGTGAGGAGGGTCTGGCTGTGGCTGGGAACGTTCCCTCATGGTGGCCTTAGGCTGGAAGCTCTCCTAGGCCAGCTCCAGACCTAGTTTGGCCCAGGAGGGTGCCAGGGGTCCGTGGACCTCTCTTCAGATCAGAGGCACCCTCAATCCAGGAAGACGCTTTGATGGGAGGTCCCTTAACTCAGTCCTGGCCCCCTTAGGACATCCCATTGTCTGAAGGCTGTGGAATCCCAGGCCGGTTGCTAGGCACAGGGCTCTCAAACAATGTAGTGTGACAACTCTCCAGCCCACCCCAGGGGCCTCCCCAAGCCACAAGGGTGTGGTTGGCAGTCTGGGTACATTCTGTACCCTCACTCCGGGGGCGTGTTTGTGGTTCTTGGTGCTGTGCAGCAGAGCCCCGCCCATGCCTTTCCTCTCCAGACACAAAAACAAGCTTAGACACCAAGAGGGGAGGAATTGAAACAGAGGCTGTTACTGTACAGCTGGCCCCTGGAGACTCCGAGATGGACCCGCCCCCTTCCCCTTCCCTGAAGGCATCCCAGGCGCGGAAGGCCAGCAGTGTCACCAGCTCTCTACGGCTGGTTCTTCGCTTCCCTCCCCCACGCCTTTCCAGACGGCCTCCTGAGATTCACCCAGCAACCGCCTAGGGGGATGCAAGGCAGTGGTCTTTGGAGACTGGCTGTCACTGTCTTCCCCAGACACCGCGAACCATAGCTTTCCTCACTACGTGCGGGCACTGCTGTAAGCACTTGACATATCTCATTTAATCCTCACAACTGAAGAGAAGTCCCTGAGCTATTAGCAATCACATTGTACAGACAAGGAAACTGAGGCACAGAGAGGTTGAACACTGTGCCCAAGGTCATACACTGCCAAGTGGCAGAATCAGGATTTGAACCCAAGTCTGAGTCCCTGATCTTTCCACTTGGACTGGACTGCCTCCTTTTCCCCCAGAATGATCCTGAGGACTGGACAGGTAGCACCTGCTAGCAATCTTTTCACTGGAGAATAAACTGACTTGGGCCTTGGAGGGGAGGACACACTCCCTGGAGAAGCTGAGACAAGCAGGCACGACCTTTGCCCAGTTATAGGGATTCCCCAGGACTCCCTGGGAGTCAGGCCACACCCGACGCTGCTCCTGCTGGCTTGGCAGGCAATGTCTTCTCTGCAGAGGGTAGGTGAGTGTGTGTGTGTGTGTGTGTGTGTGTGTGTGTGTGTGTGTGTGTGTGTGTATACAGGCGCAGACTGGGGGTGTGGTGGGGGAAGGAGGTGTCTGAGGAAACGCGTCATCCCAGAGCTCTCTGGCACCCTCTTTAGGTAATGCACGCTCACTGCCGCTCCTCTCTCTGACGAGCTTCGGCCATCTGAGGCTCTGTCCCTGGACCTCAAAACCCATCACCATTCCTTGTGGGCTGCAAGCTCAGTGGACCAGGCCGCTGCTGGGCCTGTTTATTTTATTTTATTTTATTTTTTAACCATTTTGAGTATACAATTCAGTGGCATCGAGTACATTCACCTATTGAACAACTGTCACCTCTATCCATCTCCAGACTTTTTCATCATCCCAAACTGAAACTCTGTACCCATTAAACACTAAATAACTTAACCACTCCTCCCTCTCCTCGGCCCCTAGCAACCACTATGATACTTTCTGTCTCAATGAATATGACTATTCTAGGTACCTCATGTAGGTGGAATCATACAGCAGTTGTCCTTTTGTGACTGACTTCCTTCACTTAGCATAATATCATCAGTGTTCATCCAGGTGTAGCACGTGTTGGCATTTCATTCTTTTTTAAGGCTGAGCAATATTCCACTGGATGTATAGAGCACATTTCGTTTACCCACTCATCCGTTGATAGACATTTGGGTTTCCACCTTTGGGCTATTGTGAATAATACTGGGAACATGGGTGTTCAAGAATCTGTTTGAGTCTCTGCTTTCACTTTGGGAAATCTGCCTAGGAGTGGATGTTGGGGTATTAGTCCATTCCCCGCAGCAGGCTAGTGGCCTGGCCCTCCTCGGAGGAAGCTTGCCATCACAGATTTCTACCCTGACTCTGCTTTGTCTCAGCACACCTGTCAGCCCCTCTAGGAAAATCTCCTCACTTCGTTCCATCCTACCGCCACGCTGCTGCCAAAGATCCCCGGCACCAGCTCTGACTGGTGAGCCTCTCTGGCTTTCATTTACTATTTCTGCCCTGTGTACTTATGGTCATATTCTCTCCCCTTGAAGACCATGTCAGTTTTGGTCGCCCTCTTTGTCAGCTCCCCAGGACCATGACCACAGCTGCCATGGCCTTTGTACAGCCAGTGGGAGGCAGTGTAGTGCAATGGTAAAGGGCGTGGGCTCTGGGGGCAGACTGCAGGGGTTTGAATCCTGGCTCACTCCTAGTGTAACTAGGGGCAAGCTACTTGGCCTTGCCACGCCTCAGTTTCTCCATCTGTAAAATGGGGACAATAAGGATAGTGTCTATCGCAAGGGGTTATGAGGAATTAAATGATCTAATAGACACAAAACCATCACTGAAGTGCCTGGTGCCTAGTAAACTTTAAATAAATGGGAGCTGTTATTTTGAGTCCCTTTCTCCCCCTGAGTGCCTCCTTGACTAAAAAAAAAAAAAAAAATCCCAAAACAAAGCAAAACGAAAGCAAGCACCAGTAACAAAAAAACCATCAGGAGATGGCAGGAGCCACCTCAGTCTGTTTTCCAGGGAGGGTTGGTGTTGAATTTTTAGGCTCCATGCTCCACCATCCCCCACCACCTTCCCTGGGGCTGCTCAGGCTGGTGCCCCTCCACCTGTGCGCAGTGCTTTTGTTAAGTTAGTGTAAATAATATAGAGACTAGAGAGACTGTTCTCTTCACCCGCAGCCCAGAGCATTGTGGCCATTGTGTGCTCATTAACCTGGAGTTGCTGTTGGGCTCTCAAACAGGCAGATATGGCTCAGGAAAGCGGCCAAGGCAGCTGGCTTGAAGAAACCTCTCCCCTCAGGAACCTGAGACAGTGAGGATACAGTGTTTACGGTTTCCAGGCTGGGAGAGAAGAAAACAGGCTCCCGGGAGTTCATTCTTATCGTAAAGATAGCCCTATCTAGGTAGTCCTGTTGGTCACAGTGACATATTAATAGGGTCTATTAATAGGGTCAAGACCATCACTTCTGTCTCCTCTGCCATTCTCCAAACACTAATCAAGCACCTGTTACAAAGCAGGCGCCGTGGTACACACAGATAAGCAGAGGAAGATGCCTGCCCTTGAGGCACCCAGGCCAAGAAAGTGCAACGCTCCGGGAGCTCTGAGACTGAAGCCGGCCACCGCCCCCGCAAGTCCTCCTGGAGGAGTGAGGCAAGACTTCGCAGGGGCAGTGCTGACTTTTGTGTTGACTCTTGAAAGAGAAGTTTGTCGGACTGAGGCAAAGCAGGCATGATGGGGGACTCTCCCAGGGGACAGGACGTTTGTGCACTGAGGGCTGAAACTGCTGGGGGTGGCCCATGCAGAAGGAATGCTGTAGGGTGGCAAGACGGGCAGGGGAGCGGGACCCAGAGCGAAGAGTACTTTCTTATTGCTGCTGTTTGTTTTGTTAGAGTTTGGACTTTTTATCCTGCAGATTTTCCCACTGTGTTCCGTGGAGTGCTAAGCTTCCACAGAGAGGCCTTGTAAGTGCTTGGCTATATGAGTCTGGAGTTCAGAGAGGAGGTGTGGAGTGTGGCTGCAGATTTGGGGTTCATCAGTAATGAGACTGAATGAGCTCCCCGTCAGACTGAAAGCAGAGAGAGAGGAGGAGGGCCCTGAGGGCTGAGCTCTGGGCACCCCAATGTTTAGCGAGCACAAAGATGAGAAGGGCCTGGCAAAGCAGATCGAAAAGGAGCAACCAGTGAGGTAGGGAAACCAGGAAAGTGGGGAGGGGCCCCCAAAACGACGTGAAGAAAGAATATCAACAAGGATTAAGTGATCAGTGGGACAACTGGTGCTGAGGGGCCTAATAAGTTGAGGACAGACAACTGATCACTGGAGTTGGTAACTTGGAGAGAACCAGGAACCTTGAAAAGAACAGTTTTGGTGAAGTGGTAGGGCTGGAAGCTAGATGGGAAAGGGTTGAAGAATGAATGGATTCAAAAAGAAGAGCGAATGGGAAGCAAGACATTGAACCCATGTGTGCGGACAATTCTTTCAAGAGTTGTGTTTTGTTTTAGAGAGGAGGGTGGAAATAAGTTCACCTTGAGGCAAGTTGAATCGGAGGTGCCTTTAAGACATCCAGACAGAGTGTCCAGTTCAGCAGGTGGAGATATAGGCCTGGAGATTGGGAGAAAATCTGGGTTGTATACAGTTTTGTGAGCCAGTCATTCAATGGGTAATCACTGAAGCTCTGGGGATTGGTGAAATTGGATGAAGAAAGTTAAGGTGGCGGATAAAGATACAGGGGATTTGGTAGGGGGGCAGCTTGAAGTTGAGGAAATTCCTGGCTGGCGGCCTGATAGGAGACAGTTAACTTGGCTCTCTTGGAAGGGACATAAAGCTGGTCCATGGAAGGCTGATGGGAAGACCTCTTGAAGCCCAAGGCTGTGAGGGAATTGGGAGCTCTCTGTTAAGGCAGGTCTAGATGGGCCCTAACGCTTGACATTTTTTGATCTGGAAACTGCTTGAATGAGGCCATTCACTAGAGCAAGATACAAAATTAACCACTCAAGTTTCAAAAGGAAATGTACATCATGACTCCACTTAATGTAAAATAAAAAACCGGGAATCAATACTACAGAATGTTTATAGATATACACCATGTAGTAAAACTGTAAAACACAGCTAGCAAAGACCCTACCTCACCAACCACCAACTTCAGAATAATGGTTGTCAATGGGGAGGGTAGAAGAGGAACAGGGTAGGGAGAATGTTAACTGTTCTGCCATGTTGTATTTCTTTTTTGTTTGCTTGTTTAAAGGATTTCAGGTAAGTATGGCAAAAAGTGAACATTTGTTAAATCTGACTTGTGGCTACGGTACCACCTTCACTGGGTTGTTGTGAAGAATGGGTTAATGTACCAAAAGTACTTTGAACAGGCCTAGTACATTACTGCACTCAAGTATGAACTATTCAAATCAGCTATTATTGTTTCTGTATTTTTCTGTGTGTTTGAAGGATTTCTAAATTTAATAAATATGTATTTCTACCCCATGGAAAAAGTAACGATTAACTTCTGAGCACTTTGAGCTCCGATGGGAATGATCACTGTGCTAATTAATACCATTCATTATGATCCAGACCATCTACCCGCCGCAGCACTGCAGTGTGAAACGGACAATACTGCAGAGGCATAGAAAGAAAAACACAACTAGCTAAGCAGTGGACCCATCAGGCCTTCTAGCTGCGTCTCCCTTGAACTTACTACGCTTTTCAACTTGAATTCAGACTATTATGGTCTATAGGAGCATCTCTGCCAGTTTAGATGATTGGCAATTGCCGGAACCGCTTTTCTGTGGCCGAGGAGTAGAAGTGTCTCAGTAGCAAGGCCAGGACAGGCAGACCTGCAGCAGACGAGTGGAGTGAGCACACCCTCCGGTGGGAGCGGAATCAGCCAACCTGCTTAGATCTGTGGGGTGGCTAACAGAGGCTGGGAAACACCCCGGGGCAGGAGGCGTGTGTAGAGGCCCTAAAAAGAGCAGTACCAAGCATGAAACTATGAACTGTTAAAGCTGGAAGGGACCTTAGAGATCATCTAATCTTTCTATCTTTATGAATTCAAAGACCAGGGTCCAGGGAGGAGACAGGACTTGTCCGACATTGCCTAGCCATTCAGTGGCAGGTGTGGGAACAGAACTCAAGACTCCTAATTTTTCTGGACGGTCTTCGCGGTCTTTTCCAGAGACCACTCTGCCTTCCTGGCCTTGCAAACCCTTTACCTGGGAAACAAGGATGCAGCGCCCTTCAAAATGAATTCTTCTCTTCTATGGAACCCTCCCTCAAAGCTTTGACCAAGTTGGTCCTGAGACGTAACCTGAGCCCGTGATGGCTCTGTTCTTGTAGCACACACCACTGACATCATCCAACACAGGCCTGCTGCCAAGGGTGCAAGCTGGAACCTGGAGCGGATGGAGAGTTGTTCGGATGTGTGGCCAGGCACCACAGTCTTTGGTCCTAGAATGATCAAATCAAGCATGGAAAGGCTGCCCACAATGTATATGGAGGTGGGGACGATGGTGAGGGATGGGGGCGGGGGGGGACAATGACAAGCAAGAGAGGCTCCCCAAGGCCAAGTGCAATGAAAGCCAGCTTAAATAAAAGGTTGGAGGGGAGAGTAAGAGTCAAGCAGGCCAGAGGAGATCGCCAGAAGCCACTGAAAGGATACGATGGGGGTTAAGGCGGGTGTGGGGTGGGGACCGGAGTGAGTGAGTGAGCAAATAAAGTCAGGCGGTCATTTAATTATTCCAACTTCGCCTTTTCTCAGAAAAGATTTCCAGCAGCTTACAAGGGCACACAAGATAAGTCAAGGCAGCATAAATTAAAGATGGAAAGAAAAACAAGAGTGGGCAGGACGTGGAGCCAAGAATAAGGGTAGGAATGCATACCATCAAAACCTCTGCTCCCACGAAGGGTGGGCCCGAAAGTTGGCTCTAAGCTTTCTAGCAGCCAACAGGAAAGGGGAAACCTTGTTACACAATTCACAATGTCCAGGAGATAAAAACAAAGTCGTTGCTCAGAAGGGCAACTGTTCCCAGTACTCAGATCAGACAGGAATTCCTCCCGGGGGTCCTCAGAGAGGATGTTGTGGGATACAATGAACGACATCCTTGACGACATCCTTACAACAGCGGTAGCAACAAGTTTCAAAGGGCTGTTTTTCATAAGGACCCTCAGGATCGGGGCCTGTATCCCACTGCAGCCAGGCAATTAGATGCTAAAAATAGCGTGTGAAGGTGCAGAACAGTGCGGCTAGTATGTTCACACTGGTGGGAAAAAAGAGGGTTATATATAGGCATACATATGCATAGAGCTCCTCTGGAAGCATAAATTGGTAACAGCGGTTGCCTCTAGGGAGAGGAAGTGGAGGACTGTGGCTGGGATAGGAGAGACTTCCTTTTCATCGTATACAATTTTGTACTGCCTGGATTTTTGTTAACCATGTTTTATCTTTTCAATAAAAGCATTCGTTACTAAAATAATAATGACATTCAGAGTTCAGAGGGTCAGCTGGGTTTTATCTCTGAGCCACAGACAGGCCCAGGATGTTGGGAAGTTCTCCTTGATGATTCAGGAAAGAAGTTAACGATATTTATTGAGCAACTCCTGGGTGCTAAGGGCTTTCACTTGCATTAGCTCGCCTAATCCACACAATAATCTTGTGAGAGAAATCTACCTCATAGACAATCAAGTCAGTTTCCTTGGAGAAGAGACCTGAGTTAAACTGCTTATTTTTCGAGGGACTATTGATTTTTGTAGGAGAGGTGAGCAAATTGGGAAGAAAACAAGCAGCTATGGGGAATTTAAAATAGCAGTTGCATGGGACATACTTACACTACAAAAATTATTCATTTTGGGGCTTCCCTGGTGGCGCAGTGGTTGAGAGTCCACCTGCCGAAGCAGGGGACGCGGGTTCGTGTCCCGGTCCGGGAGGATCCCACGTGCTGCGGAGGGGCTGGGCCCGTGAGCCATGGCCACTGAGCCTGCGTGTCCGGAGCCTGTGCTCCGCAACGGGAGAGGCCACAACAGTGAGAGGCCCGCGTACCAAAAAAAAAAAAAAGAAAAATTATTCATTTCTATCTGAAATTCAAATTTAGCTGGCCATCCAGTATTTTTTTTTAACTTTTAAAAAATGCAGATACAATTGATAGATAACATTATATTAGTTTCAGGTAAGCAATATGATTCACTACATGTATATATTTCAGAATGATCACCACAATAAATCTAGTTAACATCCATCCAGTATTCTTTTCATGTTTTTTAATCTACTGTGTAACTCTAATACTTTTATTTGGTGTATTTAAACCATATACATCAAATGGGATTATTTGCTATATATTCTGGAGATCGAGACCACCATTTTATTGTTTGTTTCTTGTTTGTTCTGTTTTTTGTTTTCTTTTTCCAAATTCCTGTGGGTTACTTGTACCATTTTTAGAATTCTATTTTAATTATCTATAATGCTTTGGGGTGTATCTCTTTGCATGACTTTTCTAGTGGTTGCTCTAAGCATTATATAATATGCACGTAACTTATCACAGCCTACTGGTATTGACATTTTTCCAGTTTGAGTGAAGTATAGAAATCTTATCTCCTTTTACACTCCATCATTTATAATATAGTGGGCTGTTTTCTTATTTTCTTTTATTTTTTTCTAGCTTTATTAAAGTATAATTTATAAGCATATAATTGTCTTAAATATCACTTCTACATACATTGAGAACCACATCAGACAGGGTTACCAGTTTTGCTTCAACCATCAAACATAATTTAGAAAACTCAAGAGGAGAAAGAAAGCCTATTGTATTTACCCATGTTTTTGCTTACCTTGTTCTTTCCTTTTTTCTGATGTTCTATGATTCTATTCCTTCTTTAATCGACTCCTTTCTATCTAGAGAACTTCCTTTAGTCATTCATTCTTTCAGAGTAGGTCTACTGGTGACAAATTGTCCTTAATTTTCCTTCATCTAAGAACGTCTTGATTCTTCACCTTGATTCCTGAAGGATATTTGCGCTGGATTCTGGGTTGACATTTCTTTTCTTTCAGCACTGCCTCCTGCCCCCCTTGGTTTCTGATGAGAAATCTGCTGTCATTTGAATTGTTTTCCCTCTATGGGTAAGGTGTTGTTTCTTCCTCCCTGTGTTTTATTTTTTTAATTAATTTTTATACGTATATGTATATATGTATAATCCTCTTTTTTGGATTTTCTTCCCATTTAGGTCACCACAGAGCATGGAGTAGAGTTCCTTGTGCTATACAGTAGGTTCTCATTAGTCATCTATTTTATACATAGTATCAATAGTGTATATATGTCAATCCCAATTCTCCCTCCCTGTCTTTAAGACTTTTTCTGTCTTTGGTTTTGATGTGTTTGGGTGTGGATTATATTGGGGTTTATCCTGATTGCGGTTCACCCAGCTTCTTGAATCTGTGGGTGTGTGTCTTCTGCCAAATTTAGGAAGTTTACAGCCATTATTTCTTCTAGTACCTTTTTAGCCCCATCCTCTTTCTCCTTTCCTTCCAGAACTCCAATGTCATGAATGTTAGGTTTTCGTTATTATAGTCGCACAAGTCGGCAAGGTTCTGTTCTTTTTCTTCCATTTCCATCTACTTTCTCTCTGATGTTCAGAGTGGGTCATGTCTATTGTTCTATCTTGGAGTGCGCTGACACTTTCTCTCTGGCCCCTGCACTCTGCTGTTGAGCCCATCCTTTGAGGTTTTGGTATTTTTCAGTTCTGAAATTTCCAATCGTCTCTTTATGTCTCTATTTCTTTGCTGAGACTTACTATTTTTTATTTTGTTTCGAGCGTGTTCATATTTGCTCATAGAAGCGCTTTTATGATGGCTGCTTTAAAATCTTTATCAGATAATTCTAACATCTCCATCATCCTGGTGTTGGCGTCTGTTGACGGTCACTTTTCAATCAGTTTGAGATCTTCCTGGCTCTTGGAGAGATGAGTCATTTTTTTATTGCACTTTGCACATTTGGGGTATTAGGAGATTCTGGATCTCATTTAAACCTTCTGTTTTAGTCAACCTGCTCAGACACCATCTTGCTGGGAGAAGGAGGACAAGGTCCCCACTCAGGCTCCACTGACATCCAGAGGCCAGGTAGGAGTGGGAGGTCAGGCTCCCCACTAGGCCTGCACTGGGAGGGGAGGGGGTATCTCCATTGGCACCATGGAGTGAAGGACCTCCTTATGGTCTGGTGGCAGTGAAAACCGCGGCCCCATGCTAGGTCTTTCATGAAACCACCCTGGTGTGTGTTTGTGTGTGTGTGTGTGTGTGTGTGTGGGCGTGTTGGGACACCTCCTTATGGTCTGCAATTGTGGTGTCTCACTAGGTCTTCCCTTTTCTTTGTGGTGTTTGGTTGCTGTAGAGCAGTTTTTATCTGAAAGTTTTCTGTCTCAGGCTGTCTCTTTCCTGTTCCTTTGCCTAGAGAGAGCTGGGTTTTGTAAGGGCATTTTTTTGTCTGTGCCCACTGGCACTTCTGGATTGCCTTCCTCCCCAGCACCAAGTCCAGCATATATGAGACAAAAAAGAAACCCAATGAAATGTTGGGACATAAAAGCTACTTAAAAAAAAAAAAAAGGAACCCCAAGGAACTCACCACTATGCTTTTCCTCAGGTCCTGAGCTCCCTAGCTGCTCTGCCTTCCTGTCTCCATCTTTCAGAGTCTTATTTAAAAAAGAAACAACGAAATGTCAAGGGTTGTTATTTGACATCCTGTATTTTTACTTTCTAAATCTGGCAGCCCTACCCAGGATCCCAATTCCAAATTGAGGCAGTGAAGACAACTTGTGAATTTTGGATGAATTTGCAACCACATGGAGTGGAACAATGAGAAGGTTCTCCTTAACCCCTATTAACTCAGAAAATCCTTTTTTTTTAAGGGAATTAAGCCGAACAGCCAATTTTCTTGCACATTTCTGTTAAAGTTTTACTTTGCTTCAAGAACCTTGGCAAACATCCCTTCCCATATATTTGTCAGTGACATTGAGTTTGTGCTAATGAGGCCCCCTGCTGTCTGCAGAGAGAAGGGCAACGCCATAAATCCAGAGGCTGTAGCAAATCTCTGCACTGGAACAAGGCAGAGCACGAGTTCATAAATTACATTCAGGTATTACAGTAGCTGATCCCCAAACTTTGGGGAGTTGTAATGCCCTAGCTCTGTTCAACTTCAAGATACTCTTTCCTTCTCTCCTAACAGAAATGTGTAGTGACATAGTTTGGAAATGAAGGTTATGTCAGACTACATTTTGGTTATTTATTGACAAGCTCTCTCCTTAACCCCCAGATTGGGGTGCTGGGAGACACCTTGGGACTTCACCGAGGCAGGCCTGGGCATGGCGGCCAGTACCATTTGCCAGAGAAAGGAAAGGACTCACAGGGACCAAGCTAGGACATGGAGTTGTACTGGCCCGGAACTCTCCAGGGCCTTTACTCTGCCATATAAAGAAGGAAGTACAGTAGTGTCAGAGCTGGGGGGCCAGGCAGACCTCAACCTGTGGAGAGGGGGCTGGCTTTCCCACGAGCATTACCTTCTGCTCCATCCAGGCCTTCACTGAGAAGAGTGCAGAGTCGGGGCATGAAGGAAGGCACTGGAACCTGACCTTGCTCCCAAGCAGGGGAAGGAAGTCTGTCCCAAGGGAGCCTGATGCATATTCCCAGGAGGCCCTGGGAAGGACATCACAGCACAGCCACGGTGTGTGCTGAAAACTCTGGAGAGTATGTATGAAACAACCACAGGATCTTCCCCACTGAAGCTTTTCCCTCTTTTTCTCTGACCCATGAGAACAAAATTACAATAGGTACCAACTCCTTAGTGTTCCCCTGCAGGCAGGAAGGAGGAGAGCTAACACTTACCGAGTGTCAGGAACTGTATCGGGCACTTGACATAATTGATATCCCTTAAGATTCACACAAGTGCTAATACTAACCGTGGTAATACCTACATTGATTGAGGGTTGGCTTGTGTGTCAAGTGCTTTTCTAAGCACTTCACATGAGTTGTTTCATTTAATCCTCACAGCACCACGTAAGGGCCTACTGTTATTACCCTTTTCTGGACCACACAGCCGACAAATGGGAGAGCTGGGATTTGAACTCAGGTTTGACTCCAATGCCTATGTTCTTAGTCACTACACTGAACTTTGGGTAAGTAATGGAACTCAAATTTGAACTCAGGTCTGTGAAGAACTTGCAAACCTAAGGTGCCCAGTCGAGGAGGTCAGATGGATAGAGTGGTGTGCAAAACCCCACCAGCCTGCACGTGAGGAGGCATACACACACACACGCACACAACACAGGAGAGAGCTACAAGCCAGAGTGGATCTCCAGCTGTTGCTGCCCTTCTGCTGGGCTAGCCAGGTAAGAGCCACAGAGGCAGTAGCTGCTGCAGTGTGGAAAGTGTGGCCGAGAAGGGCCATGAGGGGACTCATGAAGTGCTGGTTATGTTCTGTTGCTTTGATCTAGGTGTTAGGTGTGTCCAGTGTGTGAACATTCATTGAGCTGTAAACTTATGAATTGCACATTTTCCGATATGTTGTTCGTCAATACAAAGTTGTGTTTTTTTCAAAAGCAAAAGGAGGTCTGGGAAGATGGTGTAGATGTGCTTTTGCCGATTCCTTCTGCTAAGTACATCTGAAAACTCTGGAGAGTATGTACGAAACAACCACAGGAGATTCTGAAAGGTGGAGAAGGCAGGCAGGCTAGGGTTTTTTGGACTCAAGGAACGACATGGTGGTGAGTTCCCTCAGTTTTCTTCTTGTCTCATTTTCCCAGACTTTGGGCTGAAGAAGATGACAACCTGGAAAGGCTAATGGTTGCAGATTAAAAAGCCCCAGCAAAAGTTGTCTCTCTCTAGGAAAGGGGCAGCCTAGGAAGACAGAACATTTTAGATATGAACCTCTCTACTGTTGCTAAACACCACAGGAAAAACTGTGGCCCCATCGCTACCAGCAAAGGCCGAGGGGGGAGCAGAGACTTCAGCTTCAGGCCCCCAAGCTCCCACCCGAGTCCCCTGCCAGATGGGGAGGGAGAGGAGGCAGAGGAGGGAGCTGGATTTTCATCCTCACTGGGTGGTAATGTGGTCCCTCCTCAGGCATCAGTGGAGACCATGTGGGGACGGAGGACTTCCACACCCACAAGGCGGTAATGCGACTACCCTTCCCTTCCTGGCTGGGTGGTGTCAGAAGCTCTAGGAGGACTTCCCTGGTGACACAGTAGTTAAGAATCCGCCTGCCAATGCAGGGGACATGGGTTCGAACCCTGGTCCAGGAAGAGCCCACATGCCGGGGAGCAACTAAGTCTGTGCGCCACAACTACTGAGCCTGTGCTCTAGAGCCCGTGAGCCACAACTACTGAGCCCATGTGCCACAACTACTGAAGCCCGTGCGCCTAGAGCCAGTGCTCCACAACAAGAGAAGCCACCGCAATGAGAAGCCCGCTGCACCGCAACAAAGACCCAATGCAGCCAAAAATAAATTAAAAAAAAAAAAGCTCTAGTAGAGAGCTAAGACTTTCTCTGTCACCCAGCAATAATGGAGACACACCCCTCCCACCCTGTGATGTCAGTGGAGGCCATGTGGGGAGCAGTAACGAGGAACTCCTACCCCTCCCAGCCAGGAGGTATCAGTGGAGGCTGGAACTACCAATCCTGACCACCAGTAACAGGGAGGCTCCCTACTTGGTTGTCAGTGGAGGCTGAGTGGCGACCTGTATTTCGACCCCCAGCTGGCAGTCCTGCGGTGGCGTCCTATCCCCCGCTTTCTGTGCTGGAGCCATGTCAGAGGGAGCCAGCTGAAACAGAAGGCTTAGAAAAGATCCACAAAGATTTGATCAGACACTACAGCAAAGAGGATCTAAGGGTGGCAAATAAGCACAAGAAAAGATGGGCAATATCATCAGCCATTAGGGAAACGCAAATGAAAACCAGGAGACATCGCTACACACCTCTCAGAGGTGTGTAAACAAAAGCCAAAAACCAAACGGTGATACCACCAAAGGCTGGTGAGGATGCAGAGAAACTGGACCATTCGTACACTGCTGCTGGGAATGCGAAATGATGCAGCCACTGTGGAAACCAGTTTGGCAGTTTCTAAAAAAAACCTAAACGTGCAACCACCATACGACTCAGCAACTGTGTTTCTGGGCATTTATCCCAGAGAAATAAAAACTTGTGTTCACACAAAAACCTGTACATGAATGTTCATAGCAGTTTTATTCTTAACAGCCCCAAACTGGAAATACATATGTCCTTCGATGGGTGAATGGCTGATCTGTACATATATACCATGGAACAAACTATTGATAACTATCCCTAAAGGTGACGTGCTGTATGATTCTCTTTATATAACATTCTTGAAATGACCAAATTATAGAAATGAAGAACAGATTAGTAGTTGCCAGTGATTAAGGAGGGGGCAGGGGTGGGAGGGAAGTGGCTGTGAGGGCTCCTGGTGGTGATGGCACTGTTTGTATCTTGCTTGTATCAATATATTGATTCTGGTTGTATATTACACTCTAGTTCTGCAAGATGTGCCTACTGGGAGAAAGTGGGCAAAGGGCATATGGGATCTCTTTGAATTATTTTTCACAGCTGCATGTGAATCTATAATCATCTCAAAATAGACATTTTAATTAAGAAGAAAAACATAAGGATTCCGTTCAGTGTGGACACAAGGCTCTGAAGCCCTTGCCCCCTGCTTTCAGTGAGTCCCTGATTGCCATTCCCTAGCTGGGTTGCTGATGTAGCCTTCTAAATCTGGCCTTGGACCCTGTTAAACTGTTACCATAGATTTTCTTTAGTTAACCTGCTGTTGCTGCTCTTGCTTCACTCATGCATACCTCCCAAATACACCAAAATAATCATCACTGTCATGGGGTGGCAGATTACAGGTTAAGGCTTTTTACACACGTCTCCCTGTCTATAATGCTGTTGTAAACTGTCTGTAATTTTTAAAATATCCACATTTCTTTCGTTTAGAGTCTTCTTTGTTGGCTTCTATTTATTGTTCTCCTTTAGATAACCTATAATCCAGATTTTTATCTTGTGCATTTAAAACACTTCTTACCTTTCTTCACTGTTCCCTAGCTTTCCTCCCATTCCACAACTTCCCCCCACTTTTCCTTATCCTTTGGATTCAAACACCCAGCATCCTTAAGGCTGGCCCGGTTTACAGCCCCACCGCCTCATGACTATCTGGAGAGGGCATTTGGGCAGAAATGTATTGATGAGCACAACCTCTCCGCTGGCAGCAACGGCTGCCCGTTGGGCCCTCCCCCAGGCACCTTAAACTTAGCAGTTCCTCAGCTGAACTTCAGCATCACGCCCCATCCTCCACAGTACCAGCATCCAGCAGGCACTCAAGCCAGAAAAATGGAAGTTGTCCTGGACCCCCTCCTCCCTCAACCCATGCATCAAAACATCACCAAGTTCTGTTGCACTTTCCTGCCAAATATATTGCAGATTGGTCTTCTCTCTACCAGCACTTCTCTCGCCCTGGCTGCCCTCATCTCTCCCTTGGACAACTGCACGGCCCTGTAACTGATCTCCTTCCTCCACACTCACCCTCACCTGATCCATTCTTCACATGCTGCCAGTCTATTTTAACTGTGTGGATCTTATCCTGTCAGTACCCTGCTTAAAACTTTCAGTGGCTTCTCTCTGCTCCTAGGATAAAGTTCACACTCGTAAGCATGTCTTACAAGTAGGGTACCATATGATAGGGTCCTCAGTTAACCACACCAGGACAGTGTGTAAGGGCGTGCTATTAATAAGTACCCTGGGACAATAGGCGTCCGGTCATTCTACTTATAAGATCCTTCATGGTCTGGTCTCACCAGCCCCGTTCCTCATCGCGGCTCCCCATCTTACCCCTAAACACACACACACACACACACACACACACACACACACACACACACACCAGCTGCATTCTTTTGGATGTCCAGGTAAGCACATGCTATTCTGTTCGCCTGAAACACCCTTCTCCCCAGTCCCCCTTTGGCCAACTTGTAATCAACTGCTTTGAGTCAAAATAATTTTCACGAGGAAGCCTTCCCTGACTTCCACCACTGACTCAGGTGCCCCTTCTGTACTCCTAGCGCACTTTGCTCTTCCCTCATCAGAGTTCCTATCACAGCAAGTTGTAATGTCCTGTTTCGCCCTCTAGACGAGTGCCTCGGGTAGAGAACCAAGGCAGTTTCCTCTGTGTTCCTAGCATCTAGCACAGCACTTGGAATACGCTTACACTGTGTGCACTTTCCTGTCTGCTGAATGAGTGGGAATTGGGCACCACGTTGTCACCCTGACTGCTGGGGACATAAAAGGGAAGAGGGGACCTGGAGTTCCGGCAGGTGCTTAGAGCCCTGAGCAGGTCTCCCTTCCCTCCAGCCCGCTTGGCTCCCCCTGGTGGAAGTCGGACAGTAGTGACAGGCCCCGTGGTTGGTGGCTGCAGGAAAACCATGGGAGGGGGAAGGGTCCTCATCCAGGCTGGGAAGGGTCCTCATCTGGGCTGCAGCAGACCTCTTCTCATTGTGCTCCTCCCCTGCCTCGCTGCAGCCCCTCCGGCACACTGAGTCCCCACCCACTGTGTCATCAGAGGCCCTACCCCAGGAACTTTGAGGATGAGGGCTACAGTTGGGTGGAGTGGCTCCAGGCTTGCTTACATACAGAGAACCTCTGCTGTGTATCGCCCGGGTGAATGGACAAGCCTGGCTGCCCCGTCTGTTTCACAGTAAGTCCCCTACATACGAACCTTTAAGTTGCGAACTTTCAAAGATACGAATGTGCGT
The DNA here is from genome assembly GCF_011762595.2 of Tursiops truncatus. NCBI lineage: Eukaryota > Metazoa > Chordata > Mammalia > Artiodactyla > Delphinidae > Tursiops > Tursiops truncatus. The sequence goes on from NC_047055.1 coordinate 37,906,037, forward strand.
TCACATGTCCAGTCACGTAAGTTAGTTCACGTCTGGCGTCCACTGTCACGTGCGCGCATCCTCTACAAGTGGTTGTGCTTCTGTGTACTTTACTGTACAGTACTGTATAGAGTACAGTGGTACAGTATCTTTATTTCAAGCCCAGGATGGCTGGAAGAAGTGTAAAAGCAGCAGTGATGTAGCTGGTACAGTACTACCCAGACATCACTGGACCGTTTTTTCAAGAGGGTAGATAGAATTGAATCCAGCAAGGAACCAGAACCTGTGCCATCCACGTCAGGCGTGAGTGAAACTGCAGCTTGTCCTCCGTCTCCTGTTGCTGACGATCCTTCAGCTCTACCATCTCCCACCTCCCCTCCCTCCTCCAGTCAGTAACTCTTCTTGCCTGTTCACTCGATGCCAGCCTCTGTATGCCAGCTGTTGTACTGTACTACTGTACTTTTCAAGGTACTGTCCTGTAAGATTAAAAATGTTTTATTTTTTGTTTTTTATGCATTATTTATGTGAAAATTATTATAAACCTATTACAGTACAGTACTGTATAGCCGATTGTGTTAGTTGGGTACCTAGGCTAACTCTGTTGGACTTACGAACAAATTGGACTTACGAACGTGCTCTTGGAACTGAACTTGTCTGTAGGTAGGGGATTTACCCTGAATCAAAACCCCAAGATGTGAGTGAGCTCATGGCAACTGTTATGGGTGAAGAAGCAACAAGACCCAGCTGCAGCGGCAAGTGGACACGCCAAGTGTGGAGGTGAACGTGGAGAATATAGAATTGAGCCATTTGAAAAAACAAAGCAGGATGGAGAGGAATGGGAGAAAGGCCTCTTGTCACTCTGCAGGGCTTCAGACATTTTTGCTTCAAAAAGAGCCTTCCCCTCCCTGTTTTTAATTTTATAGTTGGCCACTGAGCTTTCGGAGAAACGTACTGGGGAAAAGAGCTTGGAGAAAGGGAAAGATGGGGAAGAGTCCGACTCTGGTGGCTGGCTTTGGTGTCCCTCCAGACATGGGGTGGGGACAGTGAGCTGTCACCAAGGGGCGTACAACAGGTCAGCAGCAAAGAGGATCACACCACGTGGACTCAGCTGGAAGAGGAGCCAGCCAGGTTTCTGAGGCTCTGGGGCGGGTAAGTTTACCAAGGGTTGGGATGGAAAAAGTTACCCTGCCGCTCTGTGTCTCCTTCCCTTTCACTCTGCAAGCTAAAAACCAAGGGAACACGCTCAGGAACAGAGGGCCTAAGGAACTTCATGGCAAGATCAATGTCCTTAGGAACATCAAAGGCTAAGGGCATCCAGACAGGAGAGCGGGGGAGGAGGGATGGAAGGTGGTGGCCAGGCCCTCAGTGCTGAGACAGGAAAGCAGCCTCAGGAAGGGTGAGGCAGTGGGGACCTGTCCAGTCCCTGCAAACCCTTTACCTTTGCAATCTTAGAGGCCATGTAGAGCAGCTACTCAACCATCATTACCACGGGTCTTCTGGGGCCAAGTCAACTTCCTGAAAGTTTTAAGGAAAGAACCATCGCTTCTTCTTCGTATCACCCTCTGTATCGCTCACCCTCCACTTCAACGTTTCTCATTAATATACACTCACGGGGATTCCTGGCGGTCCAGTGGTTAGGACTCAGCAGTTTCGGTGCTGGGGCATGGGTTCAATCCCTGGTTGGGGAACTATGATCTCACAAGCCGGGTGGCATGCTCCCCCAACCCAAAGAAACCGTGAGCTCACCCCCATGCAAATGTACCAAATGTGACCATAGGTCAGTCTTCTGGTGAGCAGACTTAAGGCAAACCCTCAGAAACTGACTTTACGCTGGAATTTCCTTGAGATTTGAAAACTAACATCTGGCCTCACATTCAATCTTCTCCCTGAAATAATAGTTTTCCTAACACAGGTTTTTCTTAACAGCACAAAGGTTTTCTTCTGAGGCAGCTAACATCACCTGCCCCGGCAGAAATATCCCAGAAGAGCAACCCGAGAACCAATGGCAAGGCCTGATGGATCCTAACCCCGACGTGTGTTTAGTACCAGGGATCTGAATATGCCCGTTAACATCTTAGCTCCCTTGCCGCTGTCCGGCCAAGACTTTGGAAAAGGTGATTTAGAAGAAATATTTGAACCAAGCAAGAGTCTGCGGAACATCAAGCCTCATCTGTCATAATTTGGAGAATTTGCTTTTTTCTTAAACAAGGAGTGCGAGACTCGCCAAAAAAATCCACAAGAGAAAACAGGCTTCAAAACCTGGTGAAAGAATACAGCAGCAAGGGGAGTCTTTAGCTGTAGCTCCATTGCCTTTCAACCATGACCATCAAGACAGAACCTGTTTCAGGCAGGAGTGTCCAGGGGCCAATGACTGGTTCTGAGGGGAGGGACACCACCGAGCATGCTTTTGGATAAGCAGGTGCCAAAGGCTGAGCCTTTCAGAACAGCCTTACTGTTGCCGGCTGTTGGCAAGAGGCAGCAAATGACTAACAGGCACATGATCGGTCAAGCCTCGGCCTGGAAATGAGGTGTGAATTAACTTCAGTGTGTTCCCACCATATGGCTGTGTGAATTCCAATCCCCCCCTCTCCCATTTGCAGCTCCGATAGGAGGGCAGCACAGATGACCCTGGTGACCTCAGTTACCTCATGATCCGGGGTGGCGGGATGCTTTGGCCTCTGTAGAGGACTCCAAAGACACAGGGCCCTCCTATAATCTCTTTTGGTTCTGTAATGCACTGGTCGCAAAAGGCCTTGTCAGGGTAATGGAAGTGAATCCCCGGCATAGGCCGGGCAAGGGAAAACCAGAAACAGAGGAGACTGGGTCTCAGTGCTGCAGGAGCCAATCAACTGAAGAGCCAGCCGTCTCAAGGCTGGAGGTGCAGACTAAGGCGAGGCTGGGGGCTGGCTCTACTTCCTGACTGAACGTAATGGCTCTTTTTGCAAACTGGGCACATACCCACTCAGTGGTCTCCAGTCCGAGTGGTGGGCCCCGGGGCGGCAGTGCAGAGCTTTCTTCCCCCGTCCTCACCTTAAAAGTTGCTGGGGAGGTGCCACCAATAACCTGACTCCTTTTCGGAGGCCTCATCCCCCCGCCCAAGAGCTAGTTAAGAGGGAGGTTGGTAGGAGGGCAGGTCAATAGGGGAGACAACGTTTCTCTTTTTAAAATTTCAAGTTTTCCATGATTCTAATAACCCTCAGGTTAAGGGCTACATGCTATTAATGGGCAAGCTAAGTAAACTCTTGAGCAGAAAACGCTTTTATTCCAAACGTGGAAAGCTCCAACTTGAGATGAAAGAAACCTCTGATAAAGGCATTAGGTTTGAGGGTTGCCCAGCTCAGCCCTGGTCCAAGGAATCTTCTTTTCTCCAGTTCTGAGGGTAAGGGGAGGTTAGGGCATATGGGAAATCGAACCTGGTGATGCCTTTTGCTCAGAAGCAGTTACATAGCTATTTCCTTTCAACTGTGCTCTCCCTGCAACTCCAGCTTTTGTGCCTGCTCCCCGGCCCCTCCAGGTCTGTTCCTGCTACTGTTCCCCAGTCAAGAATCACTTGCCATCCAGCACACTTGGGTCTCTCCCACTGGAGAGAAAAAGAATGGCCTCAGTGGTACTTAGGGCACTTTACTGGGTGTCACAGGGAATTGAATCTTGACCTTCCCCCCGGGCATAGGGATCAAAGATGGGGACTGAGGGCCTTTCTTGAGGGCCTCAAAACCTCATCCTAGGAACTGGATTGCCCAAGGGGGCCCAGAGTACAGGTCTGATGTCAAAATATTCTGACATGGCAAGCCCTGATCAACTGACCCAATACTTCAGGAAATAGCAGAATCAGCAAGTTATAGCATCAGTGCTCCATGTCAGCTTCTCCCAGAGCAAAGACTTGAAGTTAAAGAGGGCTAGAGGGTCAAAAGAACATGCTTCATAACTCAATTCAGTCCCTTTTCAATCACTTTTTTCAAAAGATCATTGTAAATATCCCAGTATTCAACATAAAGCAAAAACAAAAGCAGAACCAGGCTTCAAAGACAAGGGAGCACTCTTCACAAAGCTCCAGAAGCATTTAGCATCCCAAAAAGTCAGTGTCCTTATTTGACGATGCAAAAAGAAACTCACTTAACATTTTGGAATGCGTTATAATTAGAAGGGCTGAAATTAAATGCTAAATGTGTGTCAACTACTGATGGAGGGAAGTCTTACCACATTTGGCAAAATTGGCTCAAAATGAATAAATTGTAGAAACTACTCTCTTCCTCTGAGAAAATACCTAAATCCTATCACCAGGAATAAGAACCGGAGATCCAACAGGCATTATACAGCCTGTAATTCAGGTATAATGCACCGAATTACACTACATCTAGTTCTTAGTTAACCCCAGACAGCTCAAGGTCTTACAGTTGAATAAAACCGCTGCCGTGTCTACTCAATGCAGTTAATGCAGTTAATAGCTCAGAAACAAAGAAGTAAGAGCTATCATTGGGCAGCCAAGACACTTAAACCAAAGCTTTGGCAGAGAGATCAGTACAGATACAGACCCACAATCAAACAGAAACTTTATTAGTTTCTTCTACAAGAGACAGTGACATCAATCTTTTTAACAGAAATCTCAGGTCATCTGAGAGGTCAAACAGATCCAAGGAAGAAAGATGACAAACAGTTAAATTAATCAAAAGGCACTACAACACCACCTAAAACCTACTACCGCAGTGGTAGTGGGCTAAGGAAGATTAAGCTACAGCGAAATAGTCTCATGTAAATTGTTACAGATTATATAGTAGGAAGCGAGTTTGCTTTCCAGAAGACTATGGCACAATGATCACTTGGGACCAAGTTGATATTTGGCCAGGAAAAGAAGGTCAGGCCAAATGGAAAGGAACAGGGACAAAGGAGAATCCAAGTGACAGAATCCAAGCAAAGGGTGATGGATCAGGCTTTTTCCTCCCAAGAAGCATTTGTTGCATGGTGGGTTGTCTCCCCTCAGGCTCCTGCCCTAGAGCTGTTCCAGCCTTAGAGGGGCTCAGCAACCAGAGCTGGGTTCAGGCTGCCCCAGGATCATGCTGGAATTTAGTACAGACTTTAGAGAACTTGTCACAATTTCGGGGGGGGGGGGCGCTGAAGCATTCACATGCAAAGTAGTCTGAGCTTCCCCAAACACATTCAGACATCCTTACACAACTTTTTCCAAAGTCTGACATCTTGTAGCAGCTGAGCTGTAGTTAAAGCTGCAAGGCTCACAAGATCAAAGAAGCCAGGACGAGACAATACAGGTAGGAAATCTCAGCAGTTAATCTCAATCTTTCTCTAATGTAGGAGAAACACTCATATACCTGATGTGGGATGTAGAAAGCTACACTGTAACAAGTTGGGTCTTCTGCTGGATTTTTCATCAAATACCAAAGGAAAATAAGGGGTGGGACTCACTTTATTTTTTAAAAGCCTCAGAACTTATTCTATTATAAAGGGACATGGCTGAACAGGTAGGAGACAGATTCCCCATTGTGAGTTCTCCTGATGGCTTCTGCAAGGATCATGGAGATGTCGATCACCTAGGAGGGCAAGGCAAGCATCAGGTTAGTATCATACAGACAGAGATGACTGGCCAGTTTGCAGACACTGATGAGCAGCCCGATGAGGGTCCTTCCTCTTAAGACTGCTGCACTGTGCTGTTTCCCCAAGGGAGCCCACAGCCAGATGCTCTTCATACCCACATTTTAAATATAACCAACCACTTGGGAAAGAGTCAAAATGCTTATGGAGGAAAAACTCTGACTCAGACTCACCAAGATGGTGGTAAGTTGGCATTTAAAAATTCTTAGGAATGAAAAAAGAATATTTAAGCTGAAAAAGAAATCCTTAAGAATGATATCAACCCTCCAATTCCATATATTTCTAGTGGATTATATTTCCATATTTCTAATGGAAAGCCTTGTTCTTTTAGTGCAACAGCACTCAAACTTCATTGTCTGACAATTACCTGGGGAAATTAAAGTCCCGGTCCCATGACCTCTGTTTTTGTAGGCCCTGGGTAGAGCAAAGGAATCTGCATTTTAACGAGAACCCTAGGTGATTAACTTAGGTGGTTTCCAGAGCACACTTTGAGAAACACTGAAGTTCTAAGGAGCATACCGTCAGTTTAAAAGTTTCACATTATGTTTGCAGGGGCCAATAGTTAAGAGTGATACACACAAACTGTAAAGCATGGACCTGGAAACTTGAGTGTGCATCACAATCACTGGGAGAGCCTGTTAAAATGTCGAATCCTGGGCTCTGTAGGTTTTAGGTGGTGTTGTAGTGCCTCTTGATTAATTTAACTGTTTGTCATCTTTCTTCCTTGGATCTATTTGACCTCTCAGATGACCTGAGATTTCTGTTAAAAAGACTGATGTCACTGTCTCTTGTAGAAGAAACTAATAAAGTTTCTGTTTGATTGTGGGTCTGTATCTGTACTGATCTCTCCTCCAGAGATTCTAGGTCTAGCTGTTTGAATATTTAGACACGTGATCTTTTTCCTTTTGGGTCACAAATCCTGATGACTAAGCCTTGAGAGCAAAGGAGGAAATCTTTAGAACCCACCCAGACACCTAATTCAACACATGTAACCACCTCCTAAATACTCAGTGGAGTCTTGTTTTGCAAGAATCTCAGCCTCACCTGTATTTTGGAGCAATGCTTCATCTTATCCTCCTGAGGTATGGTATTGGTGACAACTACTGCTTCAAAGCATGCATTATTAATGCGAGAAATGGCTGGGCCAGAAAAGATTCCATGAGTCAGGATAGCATAAACCCTGGTGGCTCCAGCTGAGAGAAGTCTAGAGGAAAAAGCAGAGTTGATTAGGAGTAATCTTACTTGTCACTATAAAATCCGACTTAGGGAAGAAGAATGTCTTAGTCAACTTGGGCTGCCATAACAAAATACCACAGACTGGATGGCTTAAACAGAATTTTATTTCTCACTCGTTTCTGGAGGTTGGGAGTTCTAAGATCAAGGTGTCAGCAAGGTAGGTTTCATTCCGAGACCTCTTCTCTTGGTTTGGTGGTGGCCACCATCTCGCTATATGCTTCCATGACCTCTTTGTGTGCACAGACCAAGAGGGAGAATGGGGGGTGGGGTTGGGAGGGAGCTCCCTGGTGTCTCTTCTCATCAGGGCACCAATATCATCATAAGAGCCCCACCCTCATGACCTCACTTAAACCTAATAACCTCCCAAAGATCCCATCTCCAAACACCATCACACTGGGGGTTAGGGCTGAATTTTAGGGTGATACAATTCAGTTGATAGCAAGGAGAGAGAAACAGACTAAGAACTTATCTGAATAGGTTTGGATTAGTGTAGAAGGACTGTGGCACAGACTTCTATGCTCAACAAAATCTGTCTCCTCTTCTTCCTAGCACACAGCTGGACATTTCCTAGCCTCCCTTGCATAGTTAGGTGTGGCCATGTGACTTAATTCTGGCTATCTAAATGTGGACAGAGGCTTGTAAAATCTCCCATGGATGATCCTCCATGCTCCTTTCCCTTTCTGGCTGGACAAAATGGAAGTGTTAAAGATGCAGCGCCACGAGACTGAAAGGGGAATACTCGCGCTGGAGCATACCATGAACAAGAAAGAAACTTTACCGTGTTCAGGGAGTTGATCTGTTAAGAGCAATTAGCATTAACTTACTAATATGATAAAAGGAGTTTTATAAATGTATACTCCAGGATCCAAACCAGGAGAGCACACAAGTCTTTTTTTTAAGCATTTATTATACATATATGCTACGCACTGTGCAAGGCACGGATACCTGGAGATTTAAAAAACAAATTATGAGAAACAATGCTGTCCATACTGGCTTGGATTATAAGCAGTGGGGAGCCACTTAAGGTTTTAAAGGAGGCATGAGGGGAATCTAGTCTTAGTTTTAGGAAGATAAGCGAGTATGGTGGCAATGTGAAAGATGGACTGGGGAGGTAAGAGCCTGGTGACTGGCAGCAGAGAACAGAGGGAAGCCAATTCAGAACAGTGCAGGCAAACGATGAGAAGGAATACGAATGAAGGTAGTAGCAGCGAAAATGAACAGTCAAAAGGTAAGGCCAGGGATTCTAGCTTAGGTAAAATATAAACATGAGAATCTATTTCTGTCTCCTCAGGCATATGGACTTTTTTACCTTAACTTGTTTTAAAAAACTATCAAGGGACATCCCTGGTGGTCCAGTGGTAAAGAATCCCCCTTACAATGCAGGGGACATGGGTTCAATCCCTGGTCAGGGAACTAAGATCCCACATGCCACGGGGCAACTAAGCCCATGTGCCACAACTACTGAGCTCGTGCGCCTCAACTAGAGCCTGCATGCCGCAAACTACAGAGCCCATGTGCTCTGGACCCCACACGCCACAAATAGAAAAGAGAAAACCCGCACACCACAACTAGAGAGAAGCCCATGCACCACAATGAAGAGCCCATGCACTACAACAAAAGATCCCGCGTGCCACAACTAAGACCCGACGCAGCCAAAAATAAATAAATAAATAATAAATAAATCTTAAAAAAAAAACTATCAAAAGTAGAGTACTTAGAATGATGAGATAATTTTGGAAATATAGTGGTGACAGTTGCACAACACTGTGAATGCAACTAATGCCACTGAATTGCACACTTAAAAATGGTTAAAACAGCAAATTTCATGTTACATAAAGTTTAGCACAATAACAAGGAAAAATAAAACTAAGAAAATCTAGAGAAAAACATAATACTTATCAATTTACATGCATTGCAATTTTAGCCTAGGGTGACAAAAGAAAGCTAGTTGTCATCTCCTCAATTCAGTTCCAAAGAGAATCAACAGGATTAGGGCATTCAGATAGCAGTTAGCTTTTTACTTCTAACCCCCAGCTCCCCCACTAGGCACTCACTTGTCAGCTGCGTGGCAGATTGTACCACAAGTGTCAGCCATGTCATCCACGAGGATGGCCACCCGATCCTTCACATCTCCCACTAGCACCATGCGGTCCACTTCATTAGCTTTCTTCCGTTCTTTGTGAATCAAGGCAAAGTCCACATTCAACCGGTCTGCGATGGAGGTCACTCTGCAACACAGGGTATTCACAGTTAAAACGTGTGCATGTGCCTGTGCGTGTGCGTGTGCGTGTGTGTGTGTGTGTCTTAGGACAAAGAAAGGAAATAAAGGATGGGCTTGTTTTCTGGGGGAGAAGACTCCTTGAAACCCAACAGTTCCCAGGGTTGGAAGAAAGCAACCGGAATTGATTGGCATCACAAACTGGGTTTCATAGACTAATGCCTCCATACCCTGAGAGCAGTTTATGAATGTATTAGTCAAACTTAGATTACAATTCATTCTGGGTTACTGTAGGGGAAGACAGACACCCTCACCAGTCCCAGGAAGCGGTATAATGAATGCTAGGGCATGTTCGTTTACTAGACTGGCAGTGAAAGGGGAGAGAGAGGTGACTTGGTTAACTAATGCTGGGAGTGTAGATCACCCCAATTTGACATGCGGATGTGGTGAGAAGTGAACCTGAACTTGGTGGGAGAGGAGCAGTACCCAGCCCATTCCAATGCCCACGCCCTCATCACACTCCCCTCAGTGATCCACCAACTGTCAATGTCAACTGTACCTGGACACCAAGCTTGGGAATTCCTTTAAGGACTGCTAGAAAAAAAGTTTTACCAATTAACTGGGCAAACCAGGCATCTTGCTGTACAGCTCAAAGCATCTCCAAATCAAAACAAAATTCCTTTTTTTAAAATGACAAGGCAAGGGCTTCCCTGGTGGCACAGTGGTTGAGAGTCCGCCTGCCGATGCAGGGGACACAGGTTCGTGCCCCGGTCCGGGAAGATCCCACATGCCGCGGAGTGGCTAGGCCCGTGAGCCATGGCCGCTGAGCCTGCGCGTCCGGAGCCTGTGCTCCGCAATGGGAGAGGCCACAACAGTGAGAGGCCCGCGTAACGCAAAAAAAAAAAAAAAAAAAAAAAATTACAAGGCAATAAAAACCAGACTAGAAGGTGGGATAGAAAACAAATCTTTCTGGCGACAAAGTACCATGTAATCACTCAAACAGCAATCCATTCAGTGTATATGACTGTGGTGCCCCAGTGACACATACGACCACGCTCCACCATGCCATCCTTCTTATGGGTGAAGAGGCCTTTGCGCTTTGTGTTTTAATGTAATACTGATCCAACCAGAGCATTATGTCCTATTTCCCTTGTGGCTATGGTCACATATCTCGAGTTTGTGCTGAATAAGGGAGAACCTGTGACCATATAATAAAGAACAAACAAGACTTGGACCACGACCTAGGCAACATTTATACCTGATCTAAACAACCCATACCCTGTGCTCTCCTTTCCTACTGCATGGGCACATAACAACATGAGTTACCAACCTGGGACTTCCCTGGTGGTCCAGTGGTTAAGACTCTGTGCTCCCAAAGTGGGGAGCACAGGTTCGATCCCTGGTTGGGGAACTAGGATCCCACATGCCGCACGGTGCAGCCAAAAAAAAAAAAAAGTTACCAATCTGCTTGGAATGATTATTTAGCCGAGGCAAATGCATGATCACTTAGTTCAAGCATCCCAAACCGTCCACACTCAATGGCCAACAAACTCAGTGACTGACAAAGTGTAAAGGGCTCAAAAAAGTCACTCCCAATATCCTTGATGGTAGAACTACGTGCAAGTCACAATCGCACAGGAATCTCTACCTAGTCCAAAAACCCTGCCAAGACAGATAGCCATTCAAAGTGATAGCCATTCACTTTGAAAATCTTTCATCACTAAAAGAAAATTATAAACAAACAAACAAAATCATTTAGCAATAAACCATCTACTGAAGGCAGTTTTTTTGTACCCAACTTTGGAAAGAAAATCGTGCTTGATTACTTATTTCAAATGTGACTGTTTTCTAAGTCTCTGTGGAAGATGATTTTCCCAAGTATGACAACCACCATAAGGGGGATGTGCTTTAGGCTCCGTCTCTAGTATTACAGATGGTAACTAGCGACAAGGGACTCACAAAGCCATACATCTGGCTGGAGAACAGAACTCAAGCTCTCAGCTTATCAGTTCTGTTGACGTTCCTGAAATAAAGAGGTTGTTGAGAAACAGTCATTGAAGGTTTGAATGGCTTTTGCAAAGATCTGAATTCGCGTTTCCTAATCATCTGTGTTTTGTAGCTCTTCATTCTATTTCCACAACAAGAACATGTGTCACGCTTTTGAATGCATTACTAACGAGTGAGCCGCTAAAGAAATGAAAAGCTCTTAGTCTGCACCACGTGAGCTGAAGCACTGCAACTGGCAATCCCTGGCAATCAGTTTGTTTAGAATGTTCAGAGCTTGGCTTAAATAAAATCACCACACTTTCTTTTCCTTCCTGCTTAATATTTTAATCTAAAGGATCAAAACGGTTTAACCAACCATTTGGAGGTATGTAAAAGCTTACTTGTTCACTATTATCATGGGCTTCGATAGCAGGTGCCATTCATTAGAAAACCAAATTCCTCCCCCTCCTGATGGGTCACAGCGCTGTTGCCAGCCCTGCAGCGCTGAGTCACTGTTGGGTTATGGTCAAGCCCACGATGCCAGACTATTTTGTGCACCTCTGCTGTCTTTCAGGTAGTGACTCAGGCCAGTAGAAGAGGAGTGAGTAAAACCATATCCAGCCCATGTCCTAGCTACCGGCACATCCAAGTACTTAAAAACGGTCACTTCTCAATATCTTGTAGTAACCTATAATGGAAAAGAATCTGAAAAAGACTATATATATATGTATATGTGTATATATATATGTGTATATGTGTATATATATATGTATATGTGTATATATATGTATATGTGTGTATATATATATACACATACATATATATACACATACATATATATATACACATATACATACATACATACATATATATATATATATATATATAGTCTTTTTCAGATCACTTTGCTGTACCCCTGATGCTAACACAACATAGTAAATCAACTATACTTCAAGAAGAGAAAAATTCACTTCAATAGAGAAACATCGTTTTCTGACACAACTGTCTGAAAGCTTTTCCCCAGTACGTTGGGAATAACATGACGTTCAACCATACCTCTTAGCTCCTCCAGCATCGGGTGAAACAATCGTGCAGTTCCTCCATTCCGAGATGTTCTCCCTTATCCACTTGAGGACAGCTGGCTCTGCATACAAATTGTCCACTGGGATATCAAAAAAGCCCTATAGAAAGAAAGAAGCTGGGTCAGTTTTGCTTGTTTTCCTTCTCTTCCATTTACAAATAATGAACACAAAGAGAATAGTAACTTGCCAACAGAATACTTTACTGCAACATTCAAACTGATCAGAAGGCATGCCCGGTGTGGCAGACTGTAAAAACAGCCTCCTCAAATCTGGGTTATGTAAGAGAGCCCAGCCACGACGGGCAAAGCCAGGCCTCAGCTACACCACAGCTGACCACAGGCACATGAGCAAGCTCTTGGGAAAAACGGCCAAGTCCAGCCAAGACCAGAACTACCCAGCCAACGTGCAGACCCACGAGGTAATAAATGCTTACTACCTTATGCCAGTAAATGTTGGGCTGGTTTGTTAAGGAGCAAAAACTAACTGGTAAACAGGTTAGAGATGCTATGGTATATAAACTTAATGGAAGCCATTTACAATAAATGGTCACAGTAACTAGAAGTCAGGAGATCTGTGTTCTAACACTAGTTGCTACATATTAGTTGTATTTCACAACTAATCTGTTCCTCTTCTATAAAATGGGTATAATCACCTGTCCTGTATCTCACTGAATTCCCAGAAGCCTCCAATGATAATGATTTCAAAGTCTCTTTAAAAAGTATAAACTATAAGGTGGTATTCTGCTCCCCTAACTCTGTTTAGGATAGAAGGTAGGTTCCAATATCTATGGCTCTAAATTTAATGATGACAATAACAGCTCCCATGTATTTTGTATCTTTCATGAGCCAGGTGTTATACTATGAATTTAATATCTTACTTGATACTCACAATAACAAAGCAGTGTGTGTTCAGAGAAGTTAAATAACCTGCCCAAGGTTACAAAGCTAGTTAGTGTCAGAGCCAGTATTCAAACTAAGTCTGATGCCAAAGCCTACGTGCTTCCCAGAATCCCAGACGTCCTCCCTGTCCAACCACCCCACGTGGCTAAGATCATGATCTATGCTTAAGGTGAGGATGTTGAAAATGTCATCAATGTCTAGTTCATTTGAGCTGTACTTGGGCAGTTTTTGCTTCCCTACGGTTTTCAGCATTCAGTCCTCTCCTACCCCCTTTCTAATCCCTAATAATCCCTAAGCTAATACTTAGCTTCCACTGATACCTGAATTTGAGAAGCATGCAGGTCCATGGTGATAATATGATCCGCGCCTGCTACAGAGAGCATATTTGCGACAAGCTTGGCTGAGATTGGAGCCCGACTCTAAATGGAGGGGAGGAAAGAAAAAAAAAAAAGCCAATTTGAGAAACAATTCATTTGCTCAAGAAGCACTTATTTACTGTGCACCTACTGTGTTTAAGGTACTGTGCTACCAGGAAATTCATAAAAAGTGACATAGCCACTGACTTTGAGTAGATCACAATCTGGCACAAATATGAAGTGGATTATCATTTTTCCAAATCAAGATACATATTTCAGAAAAGAAAATACCTTCCCTACCTTTCTTTTTCTTCACGTACATATTTTCTGCCTATTCAAGTGTTTCCAATGCTCCATTATTTAAATTATGCAGACTTTAAAAATCTTTTTTGAAAGAATTTTATTAAAATCTCTTTTAACACATACATACTCAAACCTGTGTAACATCTAACGTGTCAACATTTAAAGACACATTAGGGGCTTCCCTGGTGGCACAGTGGTTGAGAATCTGCCTGCTAATGCAGGGGACATGGGTTCGAACCCTCGTCTGGGAAGATACCACATGCCGTGGAGCAACTAGCCCCGTGAGCCACAACTACTGAGCCTGTGCGTCTGGAGCCTGTGCTCTGCAACAAGAGAGGCTGCGATAGTGAGATGCCCGCGCACCGCGATGAAGAGTGGCCCCCTCTCGCTGCAACTAGAGAAAGCCCTCACACAGAAACGAAGACCCAACACAGCCAAAAATAAATAAATAAATAAATAAAATTAAAGACACATCACAGGATGGAAATTATAGTTTTATTTTATAAATTACACCACTCCCTTACTCATCCGGAGGCCAATGTTCCAGTAACCTCAACCCCCTTTAATAACAGGTAAACACACCTGGCTGCACCATAAAATAGCAAGGCCCATGCCCTTTACTCTACTCTGTGGGAGCACTGTATTTTACTGAAATAAAAATATCTGGCCTTCTCCCAGGCATTGTATGTAAAATTTGGGCATCAATTACAACAGACCTGCAAAGTTTTACATATATGCTTTATCCTCTAATACTCCAAATAAGGTGAGAAGTGTGTGTGCGTGTGTGTGCGCGCGCGTGTGTGTAACGAGACCGAGTATTCATGTAACTGACTTCAAGTTATATGAAGAGGTCACCACTAGAACCAAGAGGGTCCCAGAGGAGCTACCATAGTTTAAAAAAATATTCTACTCCATGGGAGCTGGTGCTTAGTCTTGCTGATACAATGAAAAAATAGCAGTGAGTTAGCCAAAAGTCACATACATATGACTGGAATAAAACAGACAGACTGCAAATGTGTTACTTTATACAAACCAATCACACCAATTGCTGTGAATATCAGGTAATGCCTACGATAAAAAAAGTAATATCCTCTAAATATACATTTGATAATTAAGGAAGATTTTGACTTTGGGCAAGTGCTCCTGCTTCCCCTGATTTTAAAAAAAGAATTAAAGAAAAAAAAAAGATTCCGCTCCTACCTTATCCTTCTTATCCTGTCGGGCATAAGGGAAGCATGGGATGACTGCAGTAACCCGACTGGCTGAAGCAATCTTGCAGGCATTAATCATGATCAAAAGTTCCATGAGATTGTCGTTGATTTCACCGCAGCCACTCTGAACAATGTAGACATCCTCTCCACGCACACTTTCGCCAATTTCCACACTACAGGAAAGGGAAGGACAACAAAAACAATAGATTTTAAAGCACTATAATGTATATCTACAGACAGTAAGGTCTAAAAAACACAGCTTCCCCACTAGTATGCTATGAATGGGTTACAGCTGCATGTGGTCTTGATCCCCTCAGACTTCAGGAGATTCCCCAGGAGTCCCTCTATTTACTGCCTCAGTTTACTCCAGTGTACTATACAGATATTACCTGCTTTTATAGGTGACATGACATGAAAAAGATTGGCTAAGGCACTTAGAAGTGACTGGACTATAATTTCAGTAGGCAGGCTGTATCTCATTTCATATACTGAATGCAAATCTGATATAGCATCTATGACTGTCACAATCCATATATAACAAAAGAAGTAGAAAGCTCATATAAGGAATGAATCACTACCATTCTATAATGATGCCTTCTACAGAAGCTAGTACTACAGCTACCACATTGGCAGTTCACTGAACAAATAATAAATGTTCATCGCCAATCACTTTGCTTGGTGCCAGGGATACGATGGAGAACAGATGTGGTCCCTGCCTTCATTCTATGCTAACTGTACTCTGGTCCAATTAGTAATTCTTATTTTAAAAAATTCCACAGGAAGTTACTCTGATTATGGCACTATATTTTACCATAAAATGAAAGTTTTAATATTCATACTTGGATCCTTACCAAGAATAACTTATTAAAAAATAATAACCTCAGTGACACCTCAAAGCAACACCATTTCCCCAATTAATCCTCTAGGTGAGGTGGGGTGTGTGTGTGTGGGTGTACGGGCATGCGTGCATGTGTAGCGTGGGTAGGCAAGTAGACCAGAACAGCTGATAACCTGTACTGATGAAGAGAAAAACTTCTTCAACAGAAGTAATTCCATTGCCAGAAGCTGATATAAGAGCTAATTGTTATTTAAAATTTATTCCTTTCCAATCCAAGTAACAATTGTTACTTAGTTCCCCGACTAGGGATTGAATCCACGCCCTCGGCAGTGAAAGCACCGAGTCTCCAATCCCAGGATCCTACTTTTTAAAAAATGGTGTTAGCTTATATTGTAAAGCAAGAGAAATAAAAGCAAAGAGTAAAAATCAAACCAGAAAGCAATTAGAACAGGGAAGTTGAGATTCCTGGTAGCCAGAACAAAGAGGAAAAATCATTTGTCGGGATGTTTGGAGGTAAACCTTCAGGCACTGAAAAATGGGCAAAATAAACCCAAAGTAAACAGAAGAAAATATAAACATAAGAGCAAAAACCAATGAAGTTAAAGACAGTAAAACAATAGAGAAAAACCACTGAAACAAAAAGCTAGCTCTTGGGGCCTCCCCTCGTGGTCCAGTGGTTAAGAATCTGCCTTCCAACACAGGGGAAGTGGGTTCAATCCCTGGTCAGGGAACTAAGATCCCACATGCTGCAGGGCAACTAAGCCCATGCACTCTAGAGCCTGCGTGCCACAACTAGAGAGCCCGTGTGCACCACAACTACTGAGCCCTTGCACTCTGAAGCCCACGCACCACAACTAGAGAGAAGTCTGTGTGCCACAATGAAGAGCCCATGCGCTGCAATGAAAGATCTCGCATGCTGCAATGCAGATCCCACATGTTGCAACTAAGACCCAATATAGCCAAATAGATAAATAAATAAATAAATAATAAATAAATTCTGAGAGGGACTTCCCTGGTGGCGCAGTGGTTAAGAATCTGCCTGCCAATGCAGGGGACACGGGTTCAAGCCCTAGTCCAGGAAGATCCCACATGCCACAGAGCAACTAAGCCCGTGCACCACAACTACCGAGCGTGCGCTCTAGAGCCTGCGACCCACAACTAGTGAGCCACATGCCACAACTACTGAAGCCCGCGTGCCTAGAGCCCGTGCTCCGCAACAAGAGAAGCCACTGTAATGAGAAGGCTGCACGAGCAGCCACCGCTCACCGCAATGAGAAGCCCGCAATGAGTAGCCCCCGCTCACCGCAACTAGAGAAAGCCCGTGTGCAGCAGCGAAGACCCAATGCAGCCAAATAAATACATAAAAAAAATCAACCAATTGCACTGTATGGACCTTATTTGCATACCAATTCAAGCAAATTGTTTAAAAATCCCACATTTATGAGACAAATGTGAATACTGGCTAATTATTTGATATTAAGAGATTACTGTTAATTTGTTTCAGGCAAGAAAATGGTATTGTGGTTAATGAAATGTATATGGGTGATATGACATAATATCAAGGTTTGCTTCAAAATAATCCAATTGTGGGGGGGGGCGGGGGGAGGGGGAATAATAAATGAAACAAGATTAGCCGTGAATTGATAACTGCTGAACTGGGTGACGGGTGCATGGCAGGGAAATCATTTACTATTCTCTCTACTTCTGTACATGTTTGAAATGTTCTATAACAGGAAGAATGAATGAATGAATGAATACCACTCAGGATTAGGCTGCCTCTTGCATCTGCTCACTTATGAACCTTCTGCAGGCCTGCCATCGTGAAAATTTAGAAGACTGAGGTTTATCATCCCTCACAAAGTAACTCACCTCACACTAGAGGTAAGTGGGTCCAACGTGTTTCTTCAAAAGGTTTTGACAGATCTGCTCATACACTTTTACAGATACCCAGCTGACAGATATTTAATTTTGGGTGGAAGTACAACTTGATGGGTCCACCAGGATGCAATGGCTACAAAGAATTTTATGGCAGGATCCTGAAATAGTGATGCTGAGCAACACGATGAACTGAACAGCAATTCTGTGGACCCCAGGACACAGCTGAACAGACATCTATTAATCACCAAGATCAGCCTTAGGAAACGAGTAAATCCGTCAGCAATGTCAACTATGCTAATACCAAAATTGCTTTCTGGAGACATTGCTTTAAATTCAAATGGACAGGCACGAGAGGGCCAGGGAGGGCTTCCTGGGAGAGCAACTTGCATGCTATCCAAAGTGTAGGCCCTAGAGCGTCACTGTCCAGTAAGGGAGTCACTGGCCTCAAGTGGTTGTTGAGCACTTGAAATGTGGCTAGTGTGACTGAGGAGGTGAACTGAGATGCGCAGTAAGTGTGAAATACCACACCTTACTGTGAAGCTGGTATAAATAAAATAAAAATATATTGATTTTTTATATTAATTACATGTTAAGTTTTTTAAAAAAAACACTCAAATGGACAGGACTAAATAACACCTTGTGGTGAGCCTGCTCTGCAAGTTCCTCACTGTGGTGGGCCCAAACAAGAGGCTGCGGGAGTTTCAAGAGACTTCCAGATCTCCTTTACTAACGCTGCCTGCCCTTTGAGAGGTTCCAGGCTGAGTCCCTTCTGTATTTTATGGCGCACAACTCTAGGGCCCTGACTGAGTACTTCAAATATCCAGCAACTTCAAAACTGAAGAAATTTTATTTTATTTTTCAAGAAAATTTTATTTTATTTTTCAAGAAAATTTCATTTTATTTTATTTTATTTTTCACTCCCTGCCCCCCCTGCCACCTCACCTCCTTGACCAAGCTCTCCACTTCTCTGGGGGAGAATGAAAGTCAGGCATATTGATTGCCAATAAAAAGCCAATCGTGTCCTCTACACCTGGCGTGGGAAACCTATGGCTCTTGTTCCAGTCAAGAACACAGAATATCATCTGTGCTCCAGACATTCACTCACCAGTCAGACTGTTTGATTAGGAGCCAGGGGAGAGCAGTTTGATAATTGATCCAAGACAGTATAAGGGATGGGCTAATTATCTACTGTAAAGCTGTCTTATTATCAAGTAAGACCAGAAAACAGTATATTTAAGACCATGGTGGCTTATCTCTTTTTACAAATGCCTCAACTACCAAAGTCAATATAAAAAATATTCACAAAATTGCTTACATTGTTCATTATGTTACTCGGTATCACTATTTAAGGATTCCACCCATAAAATTTGTAGAATTTTGTGCCTGGAAGTATCTAAAGAGTTTTATGAAAATGAAAACTACATAATCCATTGCATATGCCTTTATCCCTTTGGCTGCCGGGAAGCCAAGGGATACAGTTAAAGTAACACTAAATCAAATTCAGTAATCACTTTATGCCAAATTCTTGGCACAATCACTATAGTCCTTTGTTCTAACAGGCTTCTGATGTATCTACTTAAACTTTTTGTACCTGTGACTATCATGAAACACTTTAAATCCTTTCTTGAAAGCAGGTAAGGTATTAATTACAAAATTAAATTTTCACTGCCAACTTAAACATCAGAGAGCATTTGCTAAATACATAACTTTAGTAGAAGTGATATTTTTAAAAAGTATATTCTAACATCACATAAGGTTTGAAAAGTAATTCTTAAAAAAAGTCACCAGCTCACCATCTAACAATCACCAGTACCATTTTTGTATTATATCACCTAATAAGCAACCAACAGTGCAGCCGTTTCCCAAGGCCACACTTAGGACTAGCACGTACCCTCAAGCAAAGAAGGATGTTATGACCAGACATGTATCTAATAACTTAAAAAAGTTATTTAACTATATTAAAAATAAAGTGGTACACATAAACTAGGACACTGCCTTGTTTTACTGTACATAATTCTAATCCCACTAATCAAGACCAATCTTTCCCTCCAGTTAGTGCTATGACGTACAGACTTGCATAAAGCCTTTAAAAAAGCCCATGAAGTACACTTAGATTATACAGCTCGGTCAATAAACAGTTCAGTGAATCCCAAAAAACCTTAATATTATTCTTATGGTTTCCTCTAAGAGATGATAAGTTAGGCAGTGATGGATGGTAGAAGAATTGATGGTGTTTCTGAAACCTGTTTGCTCTTAATATCATCTACCACCGCAACGAAGAGTAGCGCCAGCCGGCGTGCAAACACAGCCATAAATAAATAAATAAATTAATAAATAAATAAATTTATATATATATATATATATATATATATATATAAATCATCTACCAGGTGGAAAGACCTGGTTTAGCAATTGAAAGGGTAACAATCCTTGTTCTTTCCCTCTAGCCAATGGTATGCCCTCCAAATGGCTTTGGGCCAATGATTCTCCCAGCTGTTCTGGGGAGGCCAGATGACTGGCTATGTCCATCCAGTGAGAAAAACTGGCTTCTCCTTTACCCTTTCCTTTAGCATCAGACATAATTGCATCTGACAAGCACAAAATGTTAAACATAAAATGGAAATAAAGTGAATCTAAAAGTGCCTTTTGATTGGTGGTATTCTTAAGAAAATCTCAAGAATTTAGATGGATGTTGGCATGTGCAAAATATATGGGATTAACTAACAAAGGTTATAGTTCTTAGGAAAATCCTAGGCAACCAAGGTTAAAGTCATCCCCCTCTCAGCCTATCCAGAGTAACCAAATAAACCAAAGTTATTTAACAATATTGAAGAGAATTGAGTCCAAAAATTTAGTACATATAACAAGAAAGAAACAGACTCACAGATATAGAGAACAAACCAGAGGTTACCAGTGGGGAGAGGGAAGGGGGAAGGGGAAGATAAGGGTAGGGGATTTAAGAGGTACAAACTACCATGTATAAAATAAATAAGTTATAAGGATATATTGTACAACACAGGGAATACAGCCAATATTTTATAATAACTATAAACGGAATATAACCTTTAAAAATTGTGAACCACTTTGTTGTACACATGAAGCATATAATATTGTACATCAACTATACCTCAATAAAAAAAAATTTAGTACATTCAGAAGTTTCAAAAGCCAGATGAATACTGTAACAGCAAAAAATTTAAAGAAAATACTCAGAGTTGGGCAAGTTACTTAACCTCTGAATCTTAGTTCCTTCATCCATAAAATGGGGATAGTAAGAGTACCCCCTCAGAGCAGTGTTGAGGGGATTAAATATTAGATGTGTATAAAGTGCACAGCATAGGAACTAGCACATTTTAAGCATTCACTATTTATTAATTATTAATATCATCATTGCTGATAGCAGAACTCGTTCAACTTTTCTAGAAAGCAAATTTGGCAATAGGTATTAAAAAGCCTGAGAGGGACTTCCCTGGTGGCACAGGGGTTAAGAATCCGCCTGCCAATGCAGGGGACATGGGTTCGAACCCTGGGCCAGGAAGATCCCACATGCCGCAGAGCAACTAAGCCCGTGCACCACAACTATAGAGCCTGCGCTCTAGAGCCCGTGAGCCACAACTACTGAGCCCATGTGCCACAACTACTGAAGCCCGCGTGCCTAGAGACCATGCTCCACAACAAGAGAAGCCACCGCAGTGAGAAGCCCGTGCACCGCAACGAGTAGCCCCCGCTCACCGCAACTAGAGCAAGCCCGCACGCAGCAAGGAAGACCCAACGCAGCCAAAAAAAAAGCAAGCCTGAGAAGTGGTGTATACCCTTTAACCTAGTAATTCCCCTTCTAGATATTTATCCTAAGGAAATAATCAGAAACAGTCAAAAGATTTACATTCAAGAGTTTTCACATAAAAGAATCAGATCAAAACTTTTAAATATGTAATAGAGACTTGCTTATCTAAAATTATAGTAAAACCATGACAAGACTATACAGCTATTTAAAACCATGTAGACTAAATATTAAGAGAAACTACTCAAAATATATTGCTGAGTGAAGAAAGCTATAAACAACCTATCTTACTTTTTTTAAAAAGTACATAAACAAGCAAACATCTGGAAGTTCATAAATCAAATGTTAAGTTTATCTTGGGTGGTGGAATTATTTGGGATGTCTTTTCTCCCCTCTGTCCTCTTCTATATTTTCCACATTTTCTGCAATACCATCACCACCCCTTACCAACACTGTGAATTTGTTAGACAATTTTCTAATAACTTTACTCCTATCTCATTTAATTGTCACAATAGACTCTGGGTAGATGCTACTTTAGAGATGAGATTACTGAGGCAAAGAAAGGCTTAGGATTCAAACCCAGCTTCTCTGATTCCAGAGCCTGAACCTTTAACCTCTCATAGCTATTTGTGTGTGTCATACACCCACATATATGTATGTGTGTTTCCTCAAAAACAGGACAGCAGGGGCTTCCCTGGTGGCGCAGTGGTTAAGAATCTGCCTGCCAATGCGGGGGACACCGGTTTGAGCCCTGGTCCGAGCACTGGTCCAGGAAGATCCCCCATGCCTTGGAGCAACTGAGCCTGTGCACCACAACTACTGAGCCTGTGCTCTAGAGCGCGCGAGCCACAACTACCGAAGCCTGCGCGCCTAGACCCTGTGCTCTGCAACAAGAGAAGCCACCTCAATGAGAAGCCCTCGCATGGCAACGAAGAGTAGTCCCCGCTGGCAGCAACTAGCGAAAGCCTGCGCACAGCAAAGGAAGACCCAACGCAGCCAATAAATACATTAATTAATTAATTAAATCTATATATATATGAAAAAACAAAAACTAAAAAACTGGACAGCAAAGGATGATCCTGACTTCAGAAGAAAGCTACTCAAGAGAGCATCAACCCCTGAGATTCAGCCAAATTGCTGCAAAACAGTCTCATTTGAGGATGGGCTCTGCAGTTCCCCGTCTGATGACCCAAAGCACCCACTGAGCTGCCCTGTCCATGACCTCTAGATCCCAAGAGTCACACAGGGCAGCAGTTACCACTTATGCAGTGCAGAAAAGCCAGAGGTTGGGGGAGGGAGGTAAGGGGAAGCTCCATAAGCAACATATTCGATTATGTTCAATGAAGATTTCAGAACATCTAAGGAACCAAAAAGCTAATGATTAAGCCAGAAACAAGGCAACTTAACCAGTCAGCAATTTTCCACATTGGGCTTAATCTTATCCAATGTTTCCAAGCATGTTACTGTCCAGTTGTTTAAAAATGAATTCAGGGGCTTCCCTGGTGGCGCAGTGGTTGAGAGTCCGCCTGCCGATGCAGGGGACGCGGGTTCGTGCCCCGGTCTGGGAAGATCCCACATGCCGCGGAGCGGCTAGGCCCGTGAGCCATGGCCGCTGAGCCTGCGCGTCCAGAGCCTGTGCTCCGCAATGGGAGAGGCCACAACAGTGAGAGGCCCGCGTACCACCAAAAAAAAAAAAAAAAAAAAAAAAAAAAATGAATTCAGCTTTTTATCTCAGGGAAGTACATTGGGACTCCTGCTAATTCCGATAAATCAATCAGTAGAACATTAAAGTGTTCTCCCCCTCCCCTCTCCCAATATAGCCTCAGGTCCTGATGTGTTGCACTAGGCAGAGGGTCCACAAAGAAAAAAAAGTCTTTGTATTTTTTCATGAAGCATAGGAAAAGGACTTAATAGTCACAGTTCTCTAAGGGGAACCAAAAAAACCTCTAAATGAAAATCATTCTTGTCCCCTAGCTATAGTGCCACTTGCAAAGTCTGGTCCTGTTTTGTTTTATTACAGCCCATGAGTCATAATGCTGTGGTTAAAGCTAAAGACAGCAGCTCGGCTAGCCTTTCGACTAAGGTACTGCCTGGTTACAAATGGCATCAATGTTTGCACTATCATTTGCATCACAACCAATGGTACAATGATCAAGAATCCAGAAGGAAGCTGTCCACTACAGATGAATGCTCTTATCAGCAGAGTCTACAAAGGATAGGGGGAGTTACACTTTGGTAAACAGTTTAAAGAAAGAAAAAAGGGAACAAAAGCATTTAAGAAAAAATGTTCAAAGCAATCTTCACTAATTTAACTGATTCATTAGGTTTGGTGTAAACTTTCCCCTTAATAGAGGACTGACTGTAAGACTGTGGGCACTGCTCTGATTTGATCAACAGGGTACCAACGAGAAACACAAAAAAACACCTAACAGAACCAGAAGATGCTATGTTTAGGTGGAAGGGGTATTGAAAGGATCAGGTGACCAAGCTATCTCTAAGATGGCCCCAAGGTGCAGGAGCACGGTAGAAGTGGGGGGAAGGTGCAAATTTAATTAGCAAAGCAATGAAAACAATTCATTGCAATGCTCTATGCATTCCTGGCCTTCCACTCCATGACCTTTTCTCGATTATCTTAATATTCAGGGATAAAACTGTTTCCTAAATCCCCTGCACAACGTTAGAAGTGGGCAAGTTCAGGATAGACTTTGGTACTGAAAAATATGCTTTTGTATTGTCTAGACCAGTAGCTACACTTGGGAAGATCAAGGATTCCAGAATTAAGGTTCCCTAAGATTTTCTGGATGGCTCAAACTGAGATGCTGGCAATCAGGATGCAGTTAATGCATCATTTTATCCGAGCAACTAGATTTAACTTAAGTATGGCTCCGAGTCTAAAGATGTGAAAAGCCAACGCTTGCCAATCGGAGGGAAGTCCTCAGTATTAATTTTGGCGCCCTCAGTGCATAATGTCAAATTCCCTCAACAGGAAATCCGACCGACACCGTTTCGAATTGAAAAGCTACTTCTTAGACTCTAGGAGAAGCACTACGAGGGCACAGTACGCAGTAGGATCTCCCAGGCAAGCTGGTCTAAGAGCTGAAGAGAACCCAATCTGGTCTGGATGGCTCAAAAGCGAAGCGACAAAGCCACGTGTCCCCACTGCCGAGCCTAGGCGTCTTTTCCCTCTAGCCGCTCTAGGCAGCGTTGGGTCCTCCAGCCCTTGCCTTCAAACCCAGTAGCTTCGCCTCCTGCTCCATCTTGACTCCACCCAACCGCACGGTGAGAATGAACGTGACCCTCCCGCGAGAGGTAAAATAACGGAAACAGCCCGTGGGGCACGCTTGCCACAGAGCTGCCCCGTACCCCACCCCCAAAGCCGGCCCTTCAGAACTCACGCGGTGGCCCCATCCCCCTACCCTCTGCTGCCCAAGTGTCGCCTGGCCGCCCCAGCAGGTGAGGCCGGTCGGGGTCCCAACTTCATCCTCACCAGGTCTCCTGGTTGCTGAATTTCTTAGTCACCACCTTGCCCAGCTCCAGGCCCAGGCGGTCGGCAATCTTCTGGGATAGGTCCTGGTGGGAGCTGCCGCTGAAGATTTTGATATTTGGCATCTTGGCCAACTACCCTAGGCACTCTCTGCTTAGTAATCGCTGCTGCCGCCGAGACCCGAACCGAGTCGGCCCAGAGACTCAGTACTAAGCACTTCGCATTGCTACTCCGCCATCTTACATTCCCGCCGGCGCGCGGCTCTAAATTGCCTAGCGCCGGGTAGGCGGAGTCAGCGGGGAAGTTTACACCCCGCCCTTTCCGATTAGCTGAGCGCCGGCGAGGGGCGGGTCCTTGTTGTAGTTCCGCCTACCGCCGGCTGTCTCAGGGATTGACTGGAAGCCCTGAAGGGGGCGAGGCTAAGGAATCGCCCCGCCCCCTATAGCGAGGCAGTCCGCGAGGGCTGACTAAAAAACGCTGAGATACCCGCGCTTGGCTGGGGGTGGAGGGGTGCTGGTGACGCGTAGGGCCAGATCTTTCCCGCAAGTCACGCTTTTTTTTTTTTCTTCAGCACCTGAAAGCAAGCCTGGCTCTGGTTTACAGTTTCTTTTAAAAATATCTGTTTATCAGGATGGCAGCCACAGTTCGTCTGAATGAAGGGGAGATTTCTCAACGTGATTGAGTTTGCATGTTTCTGAACATGATTTTTGTCTTTTTGTAAGGATGGGGCTGAATTAAAGCACGTTTGCATCACAGACAGACGCCCATAGCACAGGCTCATCCAAAGGGCAAACAAGCAATTTCAGTGTCGCCTTTGCCTGGCAGACAAGTCCCAAGGGGAAAGTGACTGAGGGCAGGCTACCTGAGTCATCCAGGGACACTGCAAGAGAAGTCTCATTTTGTTTTCAGCGCTGGGACCAAGTATGTTCAAACAAGTGATGAAGTATGGATTTTCCACGATATCTGGGCAATAAAGTTCTGATTTATCTGACCCTTGGAAAGGAGAGAAAATTTAGAATACTTATGGGACTTCAGATAAAGAACCCCGGAGGAATCAGAAAACCTGGTTTTTGGTCCTGTCTGCCTCATGTTGTCCTCAGCATCATATTCTGCGTGTTACTAATGTGTCCTTTTACACCTCTATTTTATTATTTTTATGATGATAACTGCTAATTGGACCAAAGAGGGCCTTTATTCTCACCACATTTTCATTAAGCATATTCCAACCATGGGTTAGAAGTAAGAGAAAAATCATACAATTTTAGAATCATACAATTTTAGTTATGAGTGCCATAATGCTCATAACTACAAGCTGTAAAAATAAAAGGGACTTCAAAAATCATCTAGTCTGGGCTTCCCTGGTGGCGCAGTGGTTGGGGGTCCGCCTGCCGATGCAGGGGACACGGGTTCGTGCCCCGGTCCGGGAAGACCCCCCATGCCGCGGAGCGGCTAGGCCCGTGAGCCATGGCCGCTGGGCATGCGCGTCCGGAGCCTGTGCTCCGCAACGGGAGGGGCCACAGCAGTGAGAGGCCCCCGTACCGCAAAAAAAAAAAAAAAATCATCTAGTCTACTGGCTTCATTTTACATATGGTTGAAACTGAGACCAGAGATGGGAAGGAATTTGTCCAAGTGGCAAAGGCAGAAAATATTTAAAGCAGCATCCTAGCTTTCCCTTCCTGCCATTTTCAGCAGTGTCCGCAGAGGACCTCTCCTTCTGACCTTTTGTCATAATTTTACGAGTTCAGAAATGTAACATAGGCCTAGGTGTATAGGGATACTTGAAGAAGGAAGTAGACTGCAAGGCAGAATATTAGTAGTCTTCCATCATATTTCATTCATCAAAGATTTACTGAGTGCTTCATTGCATACAAGGCAGTACACTAGGCACTGAGGGGACTATAAAGTATTTGCCTCCAAGGAATTTGTTCTTTCAATATTTAATGAAATATTTATTGAATACTTCTAATGCACCGGGCCATGTTCTGGGCACTGAGAATACAGCAGTAAACAATCAGAAATCCCTGCTCTCATAGAGTTTACATTCTCAAACAATAAACATGTACATGAAGAAATTGTATAATATATCAAGTGGTGATAAGCGATGTGGAGAAAAATCAAGCAAGGAAGTAGCAAAATGTGCCAAGATGGTGGTGAAGGGGAGAAGTCTAATTTTAAATAGGGTAGTCAGAGAAGGCCTATCTGGGAAGGTGACATTTGAGCAAAGACCTCAAGGAGTTAAAGGAATGAGCCATGTTGATATCTGGGACAAGCAGAGGGTACAGCAAAAACCCTAGGACAGGAGTGCATCTAAGTTGTTTGAGGAATAGTAAGGAGGCTGATGTGTCTCGTGCAGAGTGAGTGTTGGGGCCGAAGGGGTAGAGCACACCAGTAAGAAAAAATAAGATCAGTGAACTAAGAGCAATTGGTGGGAAGGTGCCAACCATGTAGGACCTTGTAGGTCATTTTAAGGAGTTTTGCTATTACTGAGTAAGGGTATTTACCAAAGAATGACATGATCTGACTGCTCTCTTAAAAGGAATAGAGCGTAGGCAGCAAGATAAGAAGCAGAGAGACCAATTAGGAGATGGCTTCCTAGTAGAGATGAGACATTTATACAAATATTTATAAGACATGGCACAATTTAATACACTACCATAGAGAACCCTGTGTTTGGGTAAAGGGTAAGCTGCTGTAACACAGACCCTAAAACACAGTCGCTCAAATAACACAGATTATTTCTCTCTTGCATAACATGCTCCCAGGCCAATGCGACAATTCTGCTCCATGCTAGGTCATGAGCACATCCATGTTCCAGCCCATGGGAAGGAGGAAAGAGAAGAGGCAAGGGATTTCTTTTTAAACAAGTCACGTGGAATTTGCTCATTTCATTTTCCATCACATCCCTTTGGAATGAGCTTAGTCACGTGGCAAGAGCTTAGTTGCAAGTCACACCTACCTGCAGGAAAGACTAAGAAATGTCTTGTTAGGTGGCCCTGTACTCAGGATGCAGAGGAAAAGGGGATTTTGGAGGTACAACTAGACATCCGACCCAAACAAAGTCATATGCAGACTCAGCAGTAAAAAATATCACCTCTGCCTGGGACATCCTGTCCAGATATCCTGGAGGTATTTCTGGCAGTGGAAGCACATGAGCTAGGCCTTGAAGGATGGGCAGGGTTTTGACAGTGATGAAATAAAATGCATATATTGTGGCAAGACTAAATGTTTCTCTGCCCGTTTGGGCCTCCTCCCTCCCTTTTAGTGTGTATTGTGTATCTGCACTAACCAGACCTCCCTAGGAAATAACCTTCCTTCTCAGTCTTGTAAGGGTTCACCATGACCCACTACTCACTTTGTATGCACAGATCAGGATTATGTAAACTGTCAATATATGATTTGATGTATAACCCTATGTCTCAAAAACTTATATATAACTGTGCTTTGACCTTTAACGGGCTGAACAGTCCTCACAGCTTTCTGAAATATTGTCTCCCACATTATAATCCTCAGGTTGGCTTGAATAAAATTTTCCATTTCTTTCTTAGTTCGATTAAATTTTTTTTGACAACAGGCAATGATTGGCAGGAGGTGGTTCTCCCCTGGCAGGAAGCAAAGGTGAAGAAGTAGAGGTTTTGAGGAAAGGGAAGTAGCCTGCTTTGGCTGGAGTATCAGGTACCATGTTGAGATTTTATTCTGCCCGTGGTGGGAAGCCACTGACTACTCTGGAATAAGGGAATGACATGATCCTAATTGTGCTTTTGGTAAATTTAACTGTGTGAATTAATAATAGGGAAGAGATCGGAGGCAGGCAAATCAGGTTGGGAGGGTAAGTTAGTAATGTCCTTAATTGGGCCAGTAGCTGTAGGGTTTAAGAAGAGGGATGAGAGATGTGAATCTCAACCTTTTGGAAATCATGGACCCCTTTGAGAACTTTATGAACACAAGGGACCTTCTCTCCAGATAAACGATCAAAGAGCCCTGTGCTCATTAGATTAAAACTAATAATCCCATTAGGGCAAAAACTAAGTAATCTAATCAGAGAATTCGAGAATATAAATGTATGTGGGAAAAATGCTGTTGTCTTTGTTCCTTTTGTCTCTATCTAGAAAGGTAAGCAATGTTAGGGCATGGGAGATAGGTGTCTTAGTCCATATCTAAGGTAAGGTAGTCCTGAGGAGAAAGTTTAAAGGAGACTTGAGTTAAAGTCATCTAGGAAAAAAATGTCCTCAGACCTTTAGGGATGGATGAACGTGGACAAATTAGGCCATCAGAATAGGAACAATGTGTGCGAAGCTGGCATAAGGATCCTAAGATGTGAGGTTTTGAAAAGAGTATGCTGAGTTATATGTAAATGGTGCTGGGTTCTGTAAGTTTGATATCATTCAAAAGAAATGTGCTGTGGGACTTCCCTGGTGGCGCAGTGGTTAAGAACTCGCCTGCCAATGCAGGGGATACGTGTTCGAGCCCTGGTCCGGAAGATCCCACATGCCGCAGAGCAACTAAGCCCATGCGCCACAACTACTGAGCCTGAGCTCTAGAGCCCGTGAACCACAACTGCTGAGCCTGCCCTCAAGAGCCCGCGTGCCACAACTACTGAAGCCCGCGTGCCTAGAGCCCGTGCTCCACAACGAGAGAGGCCACCGCAATGAGAAGCCTGCGCACCGCAAGGAAGAGTAGCCCCCGCTCGCCGCAACTAGAGAAACCCTGCGTGCAGCAACGAAGACCCAACACAGCCAAAAATAAATAAATTAAATTAAATTAATTTATTAAAAAAAAGAAATGTGCTGAGATCCTTCTATATGCCAGGGCCTCTGGAGGGTGGGTATACAGAGAATGAACAGTACACAATCCTTTCCCCCTAGCAGGCAAGACAGATAGTTACAGAAATAAGGTTAAGTATGGGGGGGTGGGGCGTGAGAAATGCAATCAAATTGAGAGGATGTGCGAAGGGTCTTGCAGGAAATGGGCCTCCTAAGACCAAGGATTGCAACCTTGAGAAGAGGGTTGTTGCAGAGAAAGAAGGGGTGCAAAAGGATGGTCATGTCCCAGGTCTCAGGTGAATCCCTGGGACGAGCTGCCAAGTACGGGTTCTTGGCTTTGCGCAGGAAAGAATTCAAGCCATAGTAAAGTGAAAGCAGGTTTATTTAGAGAGATACACATTGACAGAATGCAGCCCGTCTCAGAAAGTGAGAGCAGCCTTGGAAGAAACATACTTGACAGACAGAGTGTGGGCCCTGAAATACGGGGTGGTTAGTTTTATGGGCTGGGTAACTTCCAGGCTAATGAGTGGGAGGATTATTCCAACTATTTTGGGGAAGGGGTGGAGATTTCCAGGAATTGGGTCACCGCCCACTTTTTGGTCTTTTATGGTCATGGCGCTCGTGGGTGTGTCTTTTTATTTTTTTGGCCTCGCTGCACGGCATGAGGGATCATGCAGGATCTTACTTCCCCAACCAGGGATTGAACCGTGCCCCCTGCAATGGAAACGTGGAGTCCTAAACACTGGACCACCAGGGAATTCCTGGGTGTGTCATTTAGCATGCTGACGTATTACAATGAGCATATAATGAGGCTCAGCTTCTAGTGGAAATAGCATCTTCCACCATCGGCGTAGTTGGTTCTAACCAGTTTATGTTGTGTCCTCAACGGCTACGTCGTTCTTTTAAAGGTTGTGCACTGCCCCCTTCCTGACTCAGGTTTATCAAAGGCCCTGGGGAAGGCGAATGCACAAGTGGGGTGAGGTGAGGTGAGGGAAGGTGTGTTGGGAGCTGAGGCAAGAAAGGCAACTAGAAGCCTTTTATGTATCAACTTGTCTAGGCTGTGGTCCCAGTTCCTGAATCAAACACTAATCTGGGGGTTGCTGTGAAGGTATGAGGCTTCTCTAGTTGAGGCACACGGACTCTACAGCACACTCAGTAGTTGCGGTGCGTGGGCTTATATTTGCCCCGAGGCATGTGGGATCTTAGTTCCCCGACCAGGGATCGAACCTGCGTTGGAAGGTGGATTTCTAACCACTGGACCACCGGGGAAGTCCCGGTATTTTGTAGATGTGATTAATATTCCTAATGCTTGTCTTTAAGTAGAGGAGATTTTCCTAGACAATTTGGGTGGGTCTGATTCAATCAGTTGAAAGGTCTTAAGAGCAGAACTGCAGTTTTTCTGAGGAAAAAGGAATTGCAGCCTGCCCTTCCTGATGGCCTGCCCACAGATTTCAGACTTGCTGAGCCAGCCCCACAAAGGTATAAGCCAATTCCTTACAAGAAATCCCTTAATATACACTTCCTACTGGGTCTTTTTCTCTGGTTGACCCTGACCTATACAAAACCAGACTGTGGAGAGCTTTTTTTTATTTTTTTCTGTACGCGGGCCTCTCACTGCTGTGGCCTCTCCCGTTGCGGAGCACAGGCTCCGGATGCGCAGGCCCAGCAGCCGTGGCTCACGGGCCCAGCCGCTCCGCGGCATGCGGGATCCTCCCGGATCGGGGCACGAACCCGTGTCCCCTGCATCGGCAGGCGGACTCTCAACCACTGCGCCACCAGGGAAGGCCTGTGGAGAGCTTTGAATACCGGTTTCCGGGTGCTGAAGGTAAAGGGCTGGAATCCTGATCCCCAAATTGGAGAGGAAGGGAGGAGCAGGAGCAGACTATTTTGTTCTAGAAAAGGCTGAGGAATGCTCTCTTGTCCATATTTCACATTTCCAACTAACTCCAAAGCTCAGACCCCTGGGAGAATTTTGTAAACACCCACCTCCTTGGAAGGGCCCCCTCCCTTCCCCTCCCCACATAGGGTAGGCATGGCTTTGCTTCCTTTTGAAATTCTAGGCATTATAGGAGGGTCTAAATTCATCCATTTATTCAATCAGTCACTTCTTCTGTAGGTATTTCTTCGGCAGCAACTATGGGCAAAATAACAGTGCTCAGCCTTTGGATTACAGGAATGAATAAAACACGACCTTTTCCTTGAGAAGCTTTACAGACTCATAAATGACTCCTTTAACAGCAGGCAGAGAGAAAGAATTCCCCCTGTAGGACTAGAAGGAAGGAGTTGCAGCAGAATCTTTCCTGGGTCTGCCACTTCAATCCCAGTGCGCAGGACTTTTTTTTTTTTTTTTTGGCTGCACCGCGCGGGCTTCTGGGATCTTCTCCGACCAGGGACTGAACCCTCGCCCCCTGCAGGGGAAGCGGAGAGTCTTGACCACCGGACCGCCAGGGAAGTTCACGCAAGGCTCCTTCTAGCGTCACCTTTGACTAGCTGGACCTCCTTGTCATCTTCAAGCAAACTTTCCTGCTCCTTCTGGGTATTAGCATTTCTTTCAAGACATTTTCTCTTTTCTGTCTACTGCCTATGTTCAGATTTTCCCCTCTGGAGGCCAGTGTGGCCTGTCATTATTCATATCCTCAGCTTCGAATTTTCAGCCTAATTCAATGCCAAATTGATGGCAGGTGGGCGTCTCTCTTTTGTAAGCACATCAGAGGGCTTTCAGGCCACCAGAAAGCACATCACATCTGTAGAGACAGCCCAGTGTGCTGCAGCCCATGCTGAGAGCACCAGCTCTCAGGAGTCAGCCCTTGCATTAGGACCTGGACTCCCAAACTTATGTTCTCTGTGTCTTCAGCAAGCATGCAAGCTCTTTGAGGCCAGAGACCCTGCATTTCCCACAGCCTCTTGCACAGACCCTCAGAGTAGATGCATTTTATTTATTTTTATTTATTTATTTTCACTTGTGGGAGTTTTTTAAAAGGTTTTTTTTGATGTGGACCATTTTTAAAGGCTTTATTGAATTCATTACAATATTGCTTCTGTTTTATGTTTTGTTTTTTTGGCCACAAAGCATGTGGGATCTTAGCTCCCTGACCAGGGATCGAACCCACACCCCTTGCATTGGAAGGTGAAGTCTTAACCACTGGACTGCCAGGGAAGTCCCTGGATGCTTTCTATTTTATTTATTTTATTATTATTTTTTAACAGGGACGTCCCTGGATGCTTTTTATTTTATTTTTAAAAATTATTTATTTATTTATTTATGGTTGTGCTGGGTCTTAGTTGCGGCATGTGGGCTCCTTAGTTGTGGCATGCAAACTCTTAGTTGCGGCATGCATGTGGGATCTAGTTCCCTGACCAGGGATTGAACCCTGGCCCCCTGAATTGGGAGCTCGGAGTCTTAGCCACTGTGCCACCAGGGAAGTCCCCTTGGATGTATTTTAAACGCTTAAGGATTTGAACTGAAAAACTGGATTTACACCGAAGATATATTAGGAGGTGAGTATTAATGGCTTTTCAAAAGGATTCACTTTAGGAGTCCTTTGAAAGAGCGAAGGGCATACATGTAAATCATGGTTTTATTAACAAACGAGTATCTTTTTTGTGTGTGTGCTGTGTGGCATGGCTTGTGGGATTTTTAGTTCCCTGACCAAGGCCCTTGGCAGTGAGAATGCAGAGTCCTAACCACTGGACCACCAGGGAATTCCCAACAAAAGTCTATCTTAAAAGCAGCCCTGCCTGTTCCAGAAGATTTATCTCATAAAACAAAGTTCGCTGTTTTACCTTAGGATTTGCCTGGACCCTTTAGATGCATTTCACTCTCCTAGGGTGCCTGTGAGTTGGTTTCCTGTGAATATAGGCTTTATTGTACAAGTTCAGTATCCCAGTGAGTTAGAATCATCTGCGGATTTAAAAGAGATGGGAGATTTCAGCCCCCCTTGACAGAAGGGAATTAGATGAAAGCAGCAGGGCCAAGCAGGCTCTGTGGTCTGTTCTGGTGCTTAACTTTTATGAGTTGGGGAGTTCTCCCAGTTTAATTACTGATCTGAGGAGTGTTTGGGTGATGCTAGAAGCACTTGCCTTTGTCCAAAAAATGTTTAATGTCGAGAAAAATGTGCTTTTTTTAAAGCTAAAAGGCCCTCTAGTTCAACCCACTCCTTTTATATGGCAAGACACTGATACTCAGAGAAGGGAAGTGAATGCCCAAGGTCACACAGCTAGTTCTTGGAAGAGCTGCAAGTAGAACCAAAATCTCCTGGCACCTAATGCAGCTCTGTTAACAGAGCCAAGCTAGCGTGGGCTCAGGGCTGCAGAAACTGCAAGTCAGATCAAAGCCTCTTCCATTGTTCAGCAGGAGGAACATCTGTCTGTTTTCGACTTGGCTCTTTGAATTTTTCCAGGTCCCTGGAGGCATACATGCCTGCTGTACCAGGTTAGAAAAGGGGCAGGAATGCTTGTCTTTGCCTCTGTTTCCTAGCAATTCCCCTGTCCTTGGGGGCCAAGGGTCATGCCACTGCCATATAGCATTTTTCCCCTTTTTTCCTATAAACTGTACTAGGAAGCAGGAATTGTAGTTACCTCCAAGAAACTGCAAAACAGCCTGCCCATACTGCAGATTTATCTTCCAATTTAAATGAGGGGAATTCCCTGGCAGACCAGTGATTAGGACTCCGCACTTCCACTGCAGGGGGCACGGGTTTGATCCCTGGTTGGGAACTGAGATCCTGTATGCTTTGTGGCTTGGCCAAAAAAATAATATTTTTTATATGAGGTAGGGAGAGACAGGTGGGCTTCTGAGTTTACAAGTGGGCAGGCTGAGGGATTGAGTGATTAGGGTTCTAGAGAAGGCGAAGAGAACACTGTTTACCTTGGTGGCTCAGACCCTCCCCACTGGCATAATCCCATCACTGAGAGAAGGGATTTCCAGCAGCCCCGTTACCAAGGTCACAGGCATGCATACCAATTAAAATATCAGATTCATTGCGTCCTGCATTGGATATGACTAAATCTCACTTTGTAGGAAGCCCTGAGGCACAGCATTATTGCTCTGTGTGTTAATCAGATGGCTCAAAACCAAACATATGCCCATAAGACCAGTTTTTACTTGGGGAGAGGAAGAGGTCATTTTGAAGGGAGAACAGGCCTAGAGGGTTATTACCATGTAGGGCATTGAGAAGCCAGAAGAATGCTTGAGGGCCCAGGACATCCTGGAGAGAACAGGGGGTAGGGAAGGAACCAGGAGGTGGGAATCGAAGCCAGCTTTGCCTTCTAAGCCATCTTGCCATGATCTGAGAACTGAACTACCCCTGCCCCCCACCATGGGTCTTCAAAAATCGTTTCTCCGGCTGCCCTTGGCATGCTGCCATAGGTTGGCAAACCGCTAGGGTGGGAGTGGGATGCACGGGAACTAAACACTGGGCACGGTAGCTAGAACTCGAAGCTGTCACCGGGAAGCTGGCTGAGAGTTTGGAGTTGAAAGCCGTTTCCTGTGACCTAAGCCTAAATGATGAAGAAAACCGAGAAGTTCAAGCCTCCTTGAATTATAGCTGCTTCTAGCGAAGAGGATGAGAATGAAGAGAGGAGAGGAGGGTGTCAGAGAAACAAGCTGGGGTATTGGCCAAAGGCCAAGCAGAGTCTTGGGTCTGCCTGACTGTGTCCACCCCAGGACGTGGGTCTTTACTGAGGTAGCAGGTGGGCTTCCCAATTTCAAAAGAAAGGCCCAAGAGGGAGGAGGCAGGCCTCAAATATGCCTTTTTTAGGGGAAGGTGGTTTTGACGGAAAATAATGGATATTTGAAGGAAACAGACACCCAGTTTTCTAGTGCTAGGCTCTTGGTGCAAGCTTAATTAGTTTCTGTGGACCAGCTGCAAACGGGGCGGTTCAATTTGTACTTGTTAAGCTCATATGGCTAGGATTTGGGATTTTTATAGCGGTTTTATTCAGCACCACATCATTAATCCTCCGAGCCTCAGAGAGAGGCTGAAGACTCAGTCATCTTCATTTTAGAGAAGAAACCCAAGCAGGTGAAATGACTTGTATCGCATCATATGGCAAGTCAGCGGCTGGGCTGAAGATATGAACCAAGCCCTGATTCTAGGGGGAATGGCTCACCTTAGCCCACATGGCCTCCCTGCTTTGCTTGCTCATTACAGTTGCGGAAATCTCGGCTGGCACAGAATCTGGCTCCCCTCAGTCTGTGCCTGGAGCTGACCCTGTGCTAAAGTGTATAAGAGGCAACACTGGGACTGAGAAGGAGGCTTTGATAACGCTGCCCCATCTCCTTCCTGGCATCCTGTTATGCCAGGTCTCTCATCCCCAGAGAAGTGCCTGACCCCTACCTATGCCCAGATCCATGGAAATAGGCCAGTCCTAGATGTCCTCCCCTTGGGGCCCACACCACTAGTTAGTTCATCTGATGGACCCTGAGTGTGTCCAGCATTTCCACCAAAGCATCTCTGGGGTAGAGGAGAGTGAACCTGGACGCTGGGAAGGTGGACGTGGGAATGAAACCAGAAGTATCAGGCACAAGTCTCAAGTGTCTTTGAAATGATGTTTTCTTTACAGGGTGTGCAACTTCTGCATTCCGATCCATATTTTTACATAAAAACATTGAAGATATCATTTGTGTGATATTTGCCTCCAAAATCTTTGAGAAAAATGCAAATGCATAAGGAGTATGGGTCACAGCCTTGGGAGCTCAGACCCCAATTTGAGGAACACAGGGGGGTCCCCTCATTTTGATGGTGCCTTTTTGGACACAGCTGCTCTACCCACAAATTTTCATGCACAGATACCACTCCACCCCCTGGTTCCGAGAGGCATGTGGCACTAGGGCCGCCTGGCGAAGAGAGTCAGGTGGGCTTGCTGTATCCAACACCTTACACCCCAATGTTACCAATGTCTGGTTACCCACAGGCTGCCTGTACCCTGAACAACTGTTACAGGTTATCCTCTGATGAATGTGGCTGCATCCATGCCTCTGTTTTCAGGGGAAGGGCTTCAGAGGCGGCACTGGGCTGAGTACTGCAGGGTAGCAGGTGAAATCTTGGGCTGGGCTTGGAAACCAACTGGCTTACCGCTTACCAGCTGTGTGACCTCAGGATAGGGATTTAGCCTCTCTAGGCTTCAGCTTTCTCCTAAGAAAAGTGGATATGCTCATAGTATCTCTCTCAAAGGATTGTTAAGGCGCTTAAATAAGATCGTGGGGAATTCCCTGGCAATCCAGTGGTTAGGACTCTTTTTACTGCCGAGGGCACAGGTTAAATCCCTGGTCGGGGAACTAAGATCCTGCAAGCCTGTCGG
Source organism: Tursiops truncatus (assembly GCF_011762595.2). Lineage (NCBI taxonomy): Eukaryota > Metazoa > Chordata > Mammalia > Artiodactyla > Delphinidae > Tursiops > Tursiops truncatus. Next base: position 37,942,954 of record NC_047055.1, read on the forward strand.
CATGGCCAAAAAAAAAAAAAAAAAAAAAGAAGAAGAAATAAAACTTAAAAATAATGAGATTGTGGGGTTTCCCTGGTGGCGCAATGGTTAAGAATCCACCTGCCAACGCAGGGGACACGGGTTCGAGCCCTGGTCCGGGAAGATCCCACATGCTGCGGAGCAACTAAGCCAGTGCGCCACAACTACTGAGCCCGCGTGCCACAACTACTGGAGCCCACGTGCCTAGAGCCCATGCTCTATAACAAGAGAAGCCACCAGTGAAAAGCCCGCGCACCGCAATGAAGAGTATCCCCCGCTCACTGCGACTAAAGAAAACCCACATGCAGCAATAAAGACCCAACACAGCCAAAAATAAAAATAAATAAATTTTTAAAAAGTGAGATTTTGCATGTAAAGTACTTAACACAGTGCCTGGCATAGGGTAAATGCTTGTACACAGTTGTTTGTGCACATTTAAGGGCAGCAGTCAAGTTTTCTGTGTTGTGCAAGGCTCCCGACCTACTACAGCCATGTATCCCTTTCAGCCGAAGCAGTGAACATAGGAATGAGGAGTCAACATGCAGAAGGACAGACATCACAGACAGGAGGGCAGGGAAGCTCAAACTGAGCACATTGCTAAGTGGTAGGTCTAGAACCTGCAGCTGGAAACATCAGCGAGGGTGTCAGAGGATGTCCCTGTGATGCTGGGAGCGTGGGCAGCACTTGATGCGTGGGCACGTGGTCATGAGTGGGAAGCAGTTGCTAGAAACCCAAAGTGAAACAAGCAGTTCTGTACTTGTGAGAAGGCAGGCCTCCATAATTTCCACCTAATGGTGGCTTCCAGGAGGTCAGGGCATTGAAACCAAGAGACCCGCCTGGAATCTGGAATCCAGGACATTTTGCCCCGGCCCGAGATTGAACCCTCAGAGGCCATTTCCTCCCACTCCATGGAGGACCTCCTCCTTGCTCCAGACACACCCACACTCTGGCTTCCAGCCTACAGGATGGGGCATGGGGTGCAGTTATTACTGCCATCCTAGTGGCTGTTTGGAGGAATTTGATCCTAAGACATTATGCTAAATTCATGCTTCTTCCCAGTGCGGGCAGCTGATCCTTCCCCGCCCCTTGGGCAGTAAAGCTCTGGCTGAGGCAGGTCCTTTCAAATCATTGTTGATGAAATTGCCTATTATCCGCAGTGCCTTGACAACAGCTTGGAAAAAATGTGACTGTCCCAGCACCACAGGCATCCTGGGCCCACACCAATAGCATGAACCCAATTTCCTTGAATGAACTGAAGTTGGAAAGGCAGGAGTCAGGCTCTGGGGATTTGTGTCAGGTATGGGATGGCTGGAGAGCTTCAGCTTCAGGCTCCAGCTCAGGCCAGAGCTGGTGAGCAAGATACTGGGGGGAAGATGTCCCTGCCAGCCCCCACTCAGGGCTCCCAGCTCTGCAGAGAAAGGCCCTGGGACCACAGAAAAGGAGCTTGGGGAGTTGGCAAAGCTTTTGGAAAGTAGTTGGTGAAACTCAGCTGAGTGCGTGGGACGCTGGGTGATGGACCTGTCTCCTCATCTTTGATAGGAGGATGCCAGGCTGCCTGGCCTCGTCCAACTGCACTGACCTGGATTAGTCATTCCCAGAGGAGAGAGGACCCTTTTCACGAGGTACAGAGGTCTGGGGGGACTCACTCACGGCAGTCATCTCATTCAACACTCATGCATTCAACAAATACTTATTGAAGAACTACTATGTGCCGGGTGGGTACCGGGTGGGTGGGTACCCAGAGTATAGAACCGAATAAGAATGCTTTCTGACTTTAAGGAATTACCAGTGTAGTTCAGGAGCCCAAGTTTCTGGACTGTCCAGTCAGGTCGTCTTGAGTGGTGGCAGGCCTCACTTTATACTGGCACCAATTTCCTGAGTCCCAACGTGATGTTGTGGGACAGTATCCCTGGCAGGCACATCCCTGATGGGCAGCTCCCAGTCTGACTGTGTTGTCTCTGGCTCCTCCTCCATGCTTGGCTTCCAAACCACTATATATATATATTTTTATTTTTAAATTTTATTTATTTATTCATTCATTTATTTTTAATTTTTTGAATTTTTGAATTTTATTTTATTCATTTTTTTATATACCAGGTTCTTATTAGTTATCTATTTTATACATATTAGTGTACATATGTCAATCCCAATCTCCCAATTCATCCCACCACCACCACCCCCCTTCCCCCCTTGGTGTCCATATGTTTGTTCTCTACATCTGTGTCTCTATTTCTGCCCTACAAACCGGTTCATCTGTACCATTTTTAGAGATTCCACATATATGCATTAATATACGATATTTGTTTTTCTCTTTGACTTACTTCACTCTGTATGACAGTCTCTAGATCCATCCACGTCTCTACAAATGACCCAATTTCGTTCCTTTTTATGGCTGAGTAATATTGCATTGTATATATGTACCACATCTTCTTTACCCATTTGTCTATTGACAGACACTTAGGTTGCTTCCATGTCCTGGCTATTGTAAATAGAGCTGCAATGAACATTGTGGTACATGCCTCTTTTTGAATTATGATTTTCTCAGGGTATATGTCCAGTAGTGGGATTGCTGGGTCATATGGTAATTCTATTTTTAGATTTTAAGGAACCTCCATACTGTTCTCCATAGTGGCTGTATCAATTTACATTCCCACCAACAGTGCAAGAGGGTTCCTTTTTCTCCACACCCTCTCCAGCACTAGTTGTTTGCAGATTTTCTGACAATGCCCATTCTAACTGGTGTGAGGTGATACCTCATTGTAGTTTTGATTTGCATTTCTCTAATAATAGTGATGTTGAGCATCTTTTCATGTGTTTGTTAGCCATCTGTATGTCTTCTTTGGAGAAATGTCTATTTAGGTCTTCTGCCCATTTATTGAATGGGTTGTTTGTTTTTTTAATATTGAGCTGTATGAGCTGTTTATAGATTTTGGAGATTAATCCTTTGTCCATTGATTCGTTTGCAGAGTTCGTTTGGAAGAGTTTGAGAAGGATGGGTGTTAGCTCTTCTCTAAATGTTTGATAGAATTCACCCGTGAAGACATGTGGTCCTGGGCTTTTGTTTGTTGGAAGATTTTTAATCACAGTTTCAATTTCATTACTTGTGATTGGTCTGTTCATATTTTCTATTTCTTCCTCGTTCAGTCTTGGAAGGTTATACCTTTCTAAGACTTTGTCTATTTCTTCCAGGTTGTCCATTTTATTGGCAGAGTTGCTTGTAGTAGTCTCTTAGGATGTTTTGTATTTCTGCGGTGTCTGTTGTAACTTCTCTTTTTTCATTTCTAATTTTACTGATTTGAGTCCTCTCCCTTTTTCTTGATGAATCTGGCTAAATGTTTATCAATTTTGTTTATCTTCTCAAAGAACCATCTGTTATTTTTATTGATCTTTGCTATTGTTTTCTTTGTTCCTATTTCATTTATTTTTACTCTGATCTTTATGATTTCTTTCCTTCTACTAACTTTAGGTTTTGTTTGCTCTTTGTTCTCTAGTTCCTTTAGGTGTAAGGTTAGATTGTTTATTTGAGATATTTCTTATTTCTTGAGGTAGGCTTTTATTGCTATAAACTTCCCTCTTAGAACTGCTTTTGCTGCATCCCATAGGTTTTGGATCTTCATGTTTTCACTGTCCTTTGTCTCTAGGTATTTTTTGATTTCCTCTTTGATTTCTTCAGTGATCTCTTGGTTATTTAGTAACGTATTTTTTAGCCTCCGTATGTTTTTTTTTTTTTTTGCGTTTTTTTTTCCCCTGTAATTGATTTCTAATCTCATAGCGTTGTGGTCGGAAAAGATGCTTGATATGATTTCAGTTTTCTTAAATTTACTGAGGCTTGATTTGGGACCCAAGGTGTGATCTATCCTGGAGAATGTTCTGCGTGCGCTTGAGAAGAAAGTGCAATCTGCTGTTTTTAGATGGAATGTCCTATAAATATCAATTAAATCTATCTGTTCTATTGTGTCATTTAAAGCTTGTGTTTCCTTATTAATTTTCTTTCTGGATGAACTGTCCATTGGTGTAAGTGAGGTGTTAAAGTCCCCCACTATTATTGTCTTACTGTCGATTCCTCTTTTATAGCTGTTAACTGTCGCCTTATGTATTGAGGTGCTCCTATGTTGGGTGCATATATATTCATAATTGTTATATCTTCTTCTTGGATTGATCCCTTCATCATTATGTAGTGTCCTTCCTTGTCTCTTGTAACATTCTTTATTTTAAAGTCTATTTTATCTGATATGAGGATTGCTACTCCAGCTTTCTTTTGATTTCCATTTGCATGGCATATCTTTTTTCCATCCCCTCACTTTCAGTCTGTATGTGTCCCTAGGTCTGAAGTGGGTCTCTTGTAGACAGCATATATATGGGTCTTGTTTTGGTATCCATTCAGCGAGCCTGTGTCTTTTGGTTGGAGCATTTAATCCATTCACATTTAAGGTAATTATCAATATGTATGTCCCTGTTACCATTTTCTTCATTGTTATGGGTTTGCTTTTGTAGGTCCTTTTCTTCTTTTGTGTTTCCCACTTAGAGAAGTTCCTTTAGCATTTGTTGTAGAGCTGGTTTGGCGGTGCTGAATTCTCTTAGCTTTTGCTTGTCTGTAAAGCTTTTGATTTCTCCGTCGAATCTGAATGAGATCCTTGCTGGGTAGACTAATCTTGGTTGTAGGTCCTTCCCTTTCATCACTTTAAATATATCATGTCGCTCCCTTCTGTCTTGGTGAGTTTCTGCTGAGAAATCAGCTCGTAATCTTATGGGAGTTTCCTTGTATCTTAGTCATTTTTCCCTTGTTGCTTTCAACAATTTTTCTTTGTCTTTAATTTTTGTCAATTTGATTACTACGTGTCTTGGCGTGTTTCTCCTTGGGTTTATCCTGCCTGGGACTCTGCCCTTCCTGGACTTGGGTGGCTATTTCCTTTCCCATGTTAGTGAAGTTTTCGACAATAATCTCTTCAAATATTTTCTCTGGTCCTTTCTCTCTCTCCTCCTTCTGGGACCCCTATAATGTGAATGTTGTTGTGCTTAATGTTGTCCCAGAGGTATCTTAGGCTGTCTTCATATCTTTTCATTCTTTTCTCTTTACTCAGTTCTGCAGCAGTGAATTCCAGCATTCTGTCTTCCAGGTCACTTATCCGTTCTTCTGCCTCAGTTATTCTGCTATTGATTCCTTCTAGTGTATTTTTCATTTCAGTTATTGTATTGTTTATGTTTGTTTGCTCTTTACTTCTTCTAGGTGTTTGTTTTTTAATTATTCTAGGTCTTTGTTAAACAATGTTAAACATTTCTTGCATCTTCTCGATCTTTGCCTCCATTCTTTTTCCGAGGTCCTGTATCATCTTCACTATCATTATTCTGAATTCTTTTTCTGGAAGGCTGCCTATCTCCACTTCATTTAGTTGTTTTTAAGTTTTTTTTTTTTAACATAAATGTATGTATTTTATTTTATTTATTTTTGGCTGCATTGGGTCTTCGTTGCTGCATGCGGGCTTTCTCTAGTTGCGGTGAGTGGGGGCTACTCTTCATTGTGGTGCATGGCTTTCTCATTGAGGTGGCTTCTCTTGTTGCGGAGCATGGGCTTTAGGCGCGTGGGCTTCAGTAGTTGTGGCTTGTGGGCTCTAGAGCGCAGGCTCAGTAGTTGTGGCACATGGTCTTAGTTGCTCCTTGGCATGTGGGATCTTCCCGGACCAGGGATCGAACCCATGTCCCCTGCACTGGTAGGCAGATTCTTAACCACTGTGCCACCAGGGAAGCCCCATTTAATTGTTTTTCTGGGGTTTTATCTTGTTCCTTCATCTGGTACAAAGTCCTCTGCCTTTTCACTTTGTCTGTCTTTCTATGAATGTGGTTTTCCTTCCACAGGCTGCAGAATTTTAGCTCTTCTTGCTTCTGCTGTCTGCCCTCTCCCAAACCACTTTAGCCACGACTTTTGCAAACATGAGAAAAAGCATCTGTGCCCAAGCTGTGGAAGGAAGTTACTCATCAGGGCTACTGTAAATGGTTGTATAGTTTGTACAACCGGCCATCAAAGTAAGTGGGGCTGAAATTACCAAGACCTGTGCTCACAGGTCTAGCATCACCCAGAGGACTGGTTTTTTTTTTGTTGCTGTTGTTTTCTAATTCATCACGGTGGGTAGGTCCTGCAGGGAGAATCTTTTTCTAGTTGGCACAAAGGCATCTCATAGGCTAGAGGGGACCTGTGATTACCAGAAGGACCTAGAACAGGAGAAATAGAATCATCACCCACCATTAGGTAACTCTCTGAAAAGCCAGAGAAGTCAGCTCTGCTTAGGGTCCTGCTGCTTCTATTGTATGGAAATACCCTCTCCCAAGAAATCGCCAGAGGCCATTGCAAGGGATTGGCTAGCCTGAGCTACAAGGCAGTCAAGCTACGTTCTGAGGTGACTGGGAACGTTTCAGAGGGAGAGGCCCCATTTCCCAAAGCAATTTGAGAGCTGACCTGAATCCCTATCTCCCAATTCCCAGGCTGTCCGGTGCTGAGGAGCACATTGTTTTTATGTGCCCAGCCCACCCATCAGCTCTGAGGTCACAGCCATGGTGGCCAGGTGAGCCAAAGGACCCAAGGTCAAGGGAAAGGAGTAGACAGTATCCAACTCCCGTGACCAACAGGAGACTTCTAAGACGGGCAAAGGGGAGGCGGGAGGAGCAGGATCCTCATCTCTCCTCAACCACCAGGGCCCAGGTAGATGGGCGCAGAGGCCTGGGGGAGCACCCAGCAACCAACAATTCAAGGACACAAGGACACCCACACAGAGGCATTGCAAAGGCTTATTGGGATAGTAAGATGAATAGATTTAATCATTCTTGTTTGAAAAACAAGACATAAATTAGTATAATATAGAATTTATATATTTTATGTAGTATATATACTATATACAGACATTAGAAAATATGTTCTCTCCGTGAAGCCGAGGGAGAGGTGAAGGATGGCGGTGGAATGAATGACACAGGCGGGGCCTGAGTGGTGAAGGGGCAGGATCAAGATGTTGGGAGAAGAGGCAGACCACGTCAGCAGGCAGGGTTGCGGTGGTTGCGGGGGGCAACGGTCCCCCACTGGCTGCATCTCTGGCCCATTAAACAACTTGGTCCTGTGGGAGGAGAGGCAAGGAAGAGGGGGGCTGGCTTTTGCAGAAGGAGCTCCCCTAATCCTTGCCGGGAGGAAGCGCCACTCGGGGGGTCCTTTATCGCACTCGGGGACACCAAGGATGGGTGGGGGTTAAGCACAGTGTACATCTTTATAAAACTCACATAAGAATGGAAGGTTTCACGTAAGCCTCTCACGGAATGATGAAAGAGAGGCAGACACAGGGCACGAGCTTGTGGGAAATGGGGGGTATGGAGAGGTGGATGAGAAGCAATCTATACAGAAGAAACATTGGCTTTCTTTGTTCCCTACAATGGGCAATTAGTAGGGACTCCGTGTCTTCACTCCCAGGAACGCTGTAGTGGGGGCGGTGACGGCAGCAGATGTGTGTCAAGGAGGATGCTAAACAGTGTGGATTCCCTTCCAGATGACTCCGGGGGAGTGGGGGGGGGGGGAGAGAGAGAGAGAGAGAGAGAGAGAGAGAGAGAGAGAGAGGTGCCGGACTGCACCAGGTAAGGCGCTCAGCTTCTTTTCTTAGAGAGACAAATCCACAGGGTCAATACACAGCCAAAAGCATATACTCAGGGTTAACATATCACGCTAGCTTCCAGAAGTTTAAGATATAGTCATCAACAGCCCCCCTGACCCCTCCCCCCACCCCTCCCCCCCACCCCCCACCCCCCATCTGTAGCTAAGTCGGACTCCTAAGGACAGTCTGTCTGGTAGAGAGATGTTGAGAGGAGCCGCACGCCGGCAGCGACAGCCCCTGCGCTGGGCTGGGCCAGGCGGGCTCTGAGGCCTGCGCTGGGTCTCCCCAGGGCAGACGTGTTCACCAGGTACCTTACCCAGAATGAGCGGGGTGATCCCAGATGCTTGCTCCCTAGTGGACTGAGCCGCCCTGCCTGTCAGCGAGGGGCAGGGCACTTTGGGGATGGCTGGTGTGGAGCTACTGGGCCCGGGGGCGAGCGCTCCCTGAGGCCGCCAGCCTGCTGGGCCGGCCACAAACAGCTGAGTGCGGCTGTTTTCTGCAGACCCACTACCCGGGCACAAGCCCTCCGGGGTGGCTCCTGCCGAGTTAGTGTGAGCCCAGGGTGGGTGGGCACGTCTGGACTGCGTGCCCGAGCCTCTCCGCTCGCTCGGCGCTGTGGCCTGCTGCTACTGCCACTGCTCCCCAGAGGGGCACAGGAGCCAAGAGGAGCTCAAGGCCCACGGGCCCCCTGCTTCAGGCCCGCCTCCCTCCGGCTACCACGATGGAGCAGGAAGTGGACCCGACGTCACGTCTCAGCCCTAGAGAAGAGAGGCAAAACAGATCTGCGGCGGGCGTGGTGACGGGGGAGGGGGGGCCTTGGCCCTCACAGTGACGCCCAGAGGCCAGGGAAGGGGTGAGGATACCCAGGGTGGCAGTTGCCCGGAGCCCTCAGGGACAGCCTCAATGCACGGAGCTGTCACTCCCTGGAGACTGAGGGCTCTGGGACCCTGACTGGCCCAGCAGACACCTATACTCACCACAAGATGCAAAGACCACAAAGCTCAAACCTGGGGCCACGGTTGGGGAAGGGGGGCAGGCCCGGGCAGATGGCCTACTTGATAAGGGTTTTTAAGGAGCGGGTGAATGTGCTCATAACAGTCGCTGAAGTGGGGGAGCCCGGCGTGTGCCCCGCGGCTGCTGCCTGCTGCTGCTGCTTAAGGCTCCGGGCGGTGGACTCCTCGGCTGCGCGCAGCAGGAAGGTGTAGTTCCTCACCACCTCTTCCACCTTGGCCAGCAGCTCTTGGCGCTGGGCCTCAGAGCGCACGATGAACACCAGCCGCACGAACGTCTCAATGAGGCTGCTCAGCACCTGGAAGCTGCCCGTGATGGCCGCCAGCATGTGAGTGGGGCTCTTGTCCACGTTGGCCACGCGGCGGCAGGAGGCCCGGAGCTCCTTGAACTTGAGAGCCAGCTCGAGCTTGTACTCAGAGATCTGGGAGACGTAGGGCTTGGGGGCGCGGGCCTCGGGGCTGGCCACGCACTGCCTCAGGACCGTCAGCAACTCGTTGGTGTCCAGCCGGGCGGCCAGGAAGCCGTCAGGCAGGCCGTAGGCATGGGCCCGCAGGGCGTTGATCTTGGCCAGGCTCCCCTCGAAGGTGGACACCCGCAGGTCGATCTCCTGGGTGCGGGAGGCCTCCGGGCTGCTGCAGGTGGCGGCATCCAGCACCTGCAGGGTCCTGCTCACCACGGGCACCACCTGTTCGTCCAGCTTCATGCCGGGCAGGATCTTCATGGGGATGGAGTAGGAGAGCTCGTCCTTGCCATCGCTGGTGTCATCCGCCATGTCGCACTTGCGGTAGTAGAAGCAGTAGCGGATGGAGCAGCACTTGCCACTCTCACTGTCCTCGTCCAGCTCCGCGGGCTTCCGGTACACCTCTTCCGGCAGTGAGAACACGGCCATCTGTCTGGGGCCTTTGGTCTCAGGGGCAACGTGGACGTAGGAGGGGTCTCCCAGGGTCGGGGATTCCAGTGACATGCTTTTGGGACCCACGCCTAGGGGGAGGCCTGCCTCTACCTCCCTGGCCTCCCTGGGCAGCATGCCCAGGGGTGGGTGCGGGTAGACGTCCGAGGTCAGCGAGGCCCTGTCGCCCTGGTCCAGCTCACTGATGCTGTAGCGGCGCATCAGTTTCCTGTAGTTGGGAGCTCCTAGACACTCGCCCCCCGAGGCACATGTGGTCAGGCATGAAACCCCGCTCTCAGGGTCCGATCGGCAGTCTCGGGATTCCAGGCTGGTGGAGCGCATGCGCCGGACACTGGTGGGGCTGCCGAGGCTCAAGCCTAGGCCGGCCTCTGGCTGCCTCTGGGTCGGGGGGACCCTGTCCCTCTCCCTCCCCCGGAGGCCGGGCACCGGCGTCTGGGGGGCCTGAGGCCGGGCCCCCCGGCACATGCGCTTGCAATCACAGCTGCGCCTCTGCTCTCGGGACATGCCGGGCCCCTGCTGCACGGGGCTGCTGCGGAGCTGGCAGCTGCAGCGGCCTGGAGCTGGGGGTTGCAGGTACTCGGTGCCCGACAGCTCCCCCTGGCTTGGTGGCTTGAGAAGTTCCTCAAGGAACTCCAGCTCATACTGCTTCACCTTCTGCAGCTGGGCCTGCCGCTCATCGGTCTCCTTCTTCTGGCGGGTTGGGAAGGTGGCAGAGAATAAGTTGCGGAGCCGGAAAGGGCCCCGGGACGATTTGGGCTTGGTGGAGCCTTCGGAGGCCAAGCGGGCTCCATCCAGGGTCGTTTCAATCTTTCTGGAGGGCATGGTGCTCACCTGCCGGCTGGCAGCCTGAGGCCTCAGCGGGCTCTGGCCTCGCTGCTGACAGCTGGGGCTCTGGCCTCGCGGCGGACAGCTGGGGCTCTGCAGAACCATGGGGTAGCCGGCTCGGGGGACCAGGCTGGTGTCTTCAAGCTTGCTGCTTTGGAGGGTGCTCTCCAGCTGCCCCTTCTCCCCCTGGCCGGAGACGGTGCCCTGCTTGTGCAGGGAAGGCTTAGCACTCTCAGGCCCGCCCTTGCCCGCCACCTCCCCGGTACCTTGCTTGCCCACTGACTCTCGACTCACTCGAGAAAGATAGCTTTTGGGAGGGAAACTTTGAATAGGCAGCCTGTCCTCTTGTGAGGAGAGGTGCAGGCTATCAGCTCGGCTGCCTGTGGGCGCTCTGGAGCCGGAAGAGACTTCTGGGCTCAGCTGCGGCTGGGAATTCCGTGAGGCCTCTGGAGCACTGGGACTCATTTTGAACTTAAGATTCTTATTGGCACTGCCGCTCATCATGCTAACTTCTGGCCTTCCCATGCTGACCTCTGACCTCCCCATGCTGGCCTCTAACCTCTCCCCACTGTTGGGGGTGCTCCCCAAGGCCCCGCCAGGGGCAGACAGACTCTTAGTATGAACCACCTGCTGTAGGGCGGCCGAGATGATGGCTGGGGTCACACTGCCCTTTGGGTCCAGGATAAGCTTGGGGCTCAACCTGACCTCCTTGGGCAGGCTCTCCCTTAGCTCAGAGACCTGCTCTTCACTGAGGGACGGTGTGGCCGCCCTCAGTGACATCTCTAGGCCCGCCCGAGTGTGGCCAGGCCCTTTGTCCTCAGGAACTGGGGACAGCAGGCTCAGATTCTTCTGCTCACTCAGCTGAGGGGACAGTGCTGGGTGCACAGCCAGGGCGTACGTTCGCTCGTTCTGTGGCTGCGCCTCTGACGGGGGCACCTTCCTCCGAGCACCAGGGGCGCCAGGACTCTGGCCTGTGACAGCTGGCTGCAGGGATGGGTTGGGATCCGGGCGCCCGAGAGAGTAAGGGGCCGTGAGAACGGCCTGGGCTGCACAGCTCTGGATCCGGAAGGGCAGGTCCTTGCGGGCCAGGAGGCTGTCCTTGTTGAGATGCTGGGCCAGGAAGTAGGTGGTATTCTGGTGTTGCTTCATGGCTGACATCACCTCCGACATGTCCGTGAGCTCCGAAGAGTTGGTTTCGTGGCCCGAGTCCAGCGACGATTCAGGGGTGATTGTGGCCAGCACAATCAGACCTGGAGGGACAGGGATAGGGTCTGCAGCACTTACTCGTGTCAAGTCCTTTCCAACCATATGTAGACAGTCTATGAGGGTCAAGGTTAGTCAGCAGGATTTCAAGCCGGAAAAAACCAGTCAGGCCTGGGGGGCCTGCAGGGCTGAGGGTTGGAGGTCGGGAGGGGAGGGGACAAAGAAAGGCAAGCTGGGAGAGGGGTGATGAAGGGCTGGAATCCGAGAGAGAAACAAAAGAGGCCTAGAGAAGATCTGGGCAGTTTGATGGCAAATTAACATGCAGATCACAGGCAAAACAACATGCTAATCATCACTATTTTTAGATTCAACAGCTAGGAAATTTTTGTTAATTGTCCTGAAGAGAGCCAGCAAAGAGAGCTCCCTCTCTCTCTGGCCCTCCTCATCTGGCCAGGCCTGCCTACAGTCCCTGCAGCTGAGGCCATTTAGCTGAGCTTGGCCTCTCTCTGGCTATCACATGGGCCTCTAGCCTGGGAGCAGCCAGTGCTTGGAGCTCCAGACTCTGAGCAAAGAGAAATGCCAGGCCTGGGGGCCGAACACATGGGGGCTGCCCGACACCAAGGATGCGCTCACATACAGAAAAGGCAGGTACTCGCTCTGGTCAGCGAGGTTCCCTCTGACCCCAATTGCTTCACCGTCTCTGTCCACACTTGCCCTCGCCTCACAGGCTTTCTCATATGCCTTATTCCTCCCTATTTCCTTCCTGTCACTGTATCACTGACCTCTTTGTTTGAAGGCATATGTGTGTGGAAGGATGTATGTGTGACTATGGGTGCATGTCTGACATCTGTGTTTGTCTACAAGATGGATGTATGTGGGTCTATAACAGGGAATAGCATGCATGCTGTATAGTTTGCCCACCGAATAATAATAACAATGATAGTGGCTACCACTTACAGAGTCCTTACTATGTGCTAGGAAGTGTTTATGTACTTTGCATGAACGATCTCATTTAATCCTCGCAACAACCCTACGTGATAGGACTATTGTTCTCAAATCCATTGAAGATGACAAAAGTGAGGCTCAGAGAGGGTTAAGTGCCTTGCCAAAGCAAAGGTGACACTGAAAGTGGTGAAGAAGCCAGGACTTGGATGCGTCTGAGAGCCAAAGCTCTTAGGCGGATAAAGGTCTCAGCCCTGAGCGGTGAGGGCTCCTGGCTCCCCTGATCCCAGGTCCCTAGGTGGTTAGTTGGTCATTTTGTTTTTCTTCCAGTCATATGCATGCTGGATGTTCTTTGCCTGTCTTCTATATGTCTCACAATCTTGCTCTGATCCTCCATCCTGGCCTGGCTCCGTAGCTGTCACGGCCCCAATCCCTGGGGTCCATCGGCAAGACATTTCCAAAGCGATAGGAATGGTGAGAGCCGGAGCTCTAGCGGGGGCTGAGCAGTAGATCCCTGCCGCAGCTTCGTCGCTCCCCCGACCCTACCTGAACTGTCTCTGGCCCATCCACTGCCCTGACACACCACGCTGACTTTGACCTCTGCTTGGGAAGAAGAAATGTCACCTGCTGGGTCTGCCTGGCCAAGAGAAGGAAAGGGAGGCAAGAGGGAGGAGGAACGCGCTGTTACCTGCAGTCTGAGGGGCTGGGGGGTGTGGTCCATCCTCTGAGGCTGCCAGGGCTTCCAGAGCCTGCAGAGTGGACACCAGGGCATCATCTAGCTCCTGGGCATGATCTCGGACTGTCCGGGTCTGCACGCTGTCAATCAGTGTCACCGGAATCTCATCGTACAGGAGCCCATGCAGGTGGCGTCCTTGCTCCTGGCTCTGGACGGCCCGGCGCTTGGGGTCCTCTTCATCAGAACTGTTGTCTCGGAAACCAGGAGGTGGGGCAGCAATGGAAGGCAACAGCGAAGTGCTCTCATCTTCCTCCTCTTCCTCCTCCTCACTCCCGGGGGGTGGGAGGGACATCAAGTCTACCATATTGTCACGAGAGGAGCCAGACCTCCCACCTTTGCGAGGGCCCAGCTGCTCCTGGAGTTTGGCTTTGCAAGAGTCACAGTAGAAATTCAGGGCTTCAGCCCCAAGGGAATTGTCCAAAGTGTAGGAACGGGCCCTGCTGGCACAAGGCTCATGGTCTAGGCTAGCTGCATCAAAGTCATCAGGGATCACATAACCTTGGCCAGAACTCTTGGACGTGGGGTCAGACTTGGTCCGGGGCCTGGTCTCCTCAAAGAAGATTAAGTTCTCATTGACATCTGTCCGGCTTTCCTGATCCTTCCTTTGTTCCCGCATGTGGAGGTAGCAAAAGCTGACAAGCTCAGAGTCGGCAGGCGGGGGCGTGCAGCGGCTCGACTTCCTGGGGCTGGTGCCCATGCTGCCCACATAACTACTCTCCTTTTTCCCCAGGTGGCCCCCAGTGACAGGGCGGTGGGCGCTGTGCATGTAATCTAAACCCAGAAAGAGAATCAACACATGAGCCCTGGTGCTGAGGACTGTGGCTGAGTTTCCTTGGAGTCTCGGGCCTGGGTCTCTGGAGCCCAGCTGGGTGGTAGGTACTGAGAGGGAGCACTATCTGGCTGCTGGAGAGGAGGGCAAGGGGCAGCCATGCTGCTGCTGCCCCTGAAAGTAAAGTGAGTGGAATCAAATGGCCTGGGCTGCTAATAGCCCCATCACCTGTGAAATGGGAAAAGGCATGGGCTGGGGTGGGGGTGAACACCTTGGTATCTGGGCACAGCTGGACTCTTACACGGGTATGTCTGGTCTGAGAGTCAGCTGTAGGGTGAGGTTTGTTTTATGTCCCCCCTGGAACTGTCCCTGTCTCAAACCCCAATCTATTCAGAATCTGAACCACCCCCAGTGCTCTGTTACACTCGTGTTATGCTGGATCTCTTGAGGCAGAAGGAAATGAATCTGACAGGTTAGGAGTGGTTCAGTGGGTAAGTGTAAAATAGGCTAGTACAATCCCAAGAGTGTGTATTTCAAAGAGGATTTTCGATGGAGGGACCCTAAAAGAATAGAGCTCTACTAGTAAAATTCAGTGTATCTGAATGTGTAAAGCATATGAGGGATACGCTGGGATGTGGGAGGAGGGTAGGGGGAGCATTTTTGTCAACTCCTCAAATCATAGCACTTCTCTGTATTCATACAGGGCTAGGCTGCCTGCTCTATATACATGTGGCAAAATGTTCTAGTCAAAAGTTTTTAACGATGGTAAGTGTGTGCATCTGAGAATTATCCACAGCAAATGCTTTCTTTCTGGTTTCTCTCTTTTAGTCTGTTTTGGGGACCCCTTCCCATGTTATCTGTGAGAATATACTCAGACAATGCCAATTCCCTTTGCTATCAGCAGACAGACAGACAGATGGCAGGCATTAACTTAGGCTAAGGTCATAAACATGATCCTGTTTAATCCTCACAACAACCCAGTGAGGTAGGTGCTATCATTATCCCCATTTTACAGACAAAGAAACTGATCCATTCGTTTTGTGACTTACACAAGGTCACATGAGTTGTGAATGGCAGTATGGATTCTTTTTATTTATTTCTTGGCCGTGCCACGTGGCTTGTGGGGTCTTACTTTCCCGACCAGGGATTGAACCTGGGCCCTTGGCAGTGAAAGCACAGAGTCGTAACCACTGGACCGCCAGGGAATGCCCTGGCAGTCTGGATTTGAGCCCAGGTTTGAGGGTCTACAAAGCCCATGTTTCTTTTTTTTCTTAAACATCTTTATTGGAGTATAATTGCCTTACAGTGGTGTGTTAGTTTCTGCTTTATAACAAAGTGAATCAGTTATACATATACATATGTCCCCATATCTCTTCCCTCTTGCGTTTCCCTCCCTCCCACCCTCCCGATCCCACCCCTCCAGGCGGTCACAAAGCACCGAGCTGATCTCCCTGTGCTATGCGGCCGCTTCCCACTAGCTATCTATTTTAAGTTTGGTAGTGTATATATGTCCATGCCACTCTCTCACTTTGTCACAGCTTACCCCTCCCCCTCCCCATATACTCAAGTCCATTCTCTAGTAGGTCTGTGTCTTTACTCCTGTCCTGCCCTTAGGGTCTTCATGACCTTTTTTTGTTTTTTTTTAGATTCCATATATATGTGTTAGCATACGGTATTTGTTTTCCTCTTTCTGACTTACTTTACTGTATGACAGACTCTAGGTCCATCCACCTCACTACAAATAACTCAATTTCATTTCTTTTTATGCAAAGCCCATATTTTTTAACCATTACCCTATAGTTCATCATGATTCTTAAGATGCTGGGGGAAAAAAGTCTCAAATGCCCTTCAAATTCCAGCTGGACAGGGTCAATGTGTCAGTGTTGCTTTTTATTAGTGCTTACAGTCATCACAAAAGCATGGTGCCGTCACTTAACAATGGAGCCGTGAAATACATGAAGCAAAACCTGACTGAATTGAAAGGAGAAATACACAACTCAACTGCAATAGTTGGAGACTTCAATACCCTACTTTCAATAATGGATAGAACAACTAGGCAGAAGATCAACAAGGAAATAGAGGACCTGAACAGCACTATAAGCCAACTGGACCTAACAGAAATCTATAGAGAAAGGGGGAAGATGGCAGAAGAGTAAGACGTGGAGACCACCTTCCTCCCCACAGATACATCAGAAATACATCTACACGTGGAACAACTCCTACAGAACACCTACTGAACGCTGGCAGAAGACCTCAGACCTCCCAAAAGGCAAGAAACCCCCCACGTACCTGGGTAGGGCAAAAGAAAAAAGAATAAACAGAGACAAAAGAATAGGGACGGGACCTGCACCAGTGGGAGGGAGCTGTGAAGGAGGAAAGGTTTCCACACACTAGGAAGCCCCTTCGCAGGCGGAGACTGCAGGTGGCGGAGGGGGGGAAGCTTCGGAGCCACCAAGGAGAGCGCAGCAACAGGGGTGTGGAGGGCAAAGCGGACAGATTTCCGCACAGAGGATAGGTGCCGACCGGCACTCACCAACTCAAGAGGCTTGTCTGCTCACCTGCCGGGACGGGTTGGGGCTGGGAGCTGAGGCTCAGGCTTCGGAGGTCGGATCCCAGGGAGAGGACTGCGGTTGGTTGCGTGAACACAGCCTGCAGGGGGTTAGTGCACCATGGCTAGCCGGGAGGGAGTCCGGGGAAAAGTCTGGACCTGCCGAAGAGGCAAGAGACTTTTCCTTTCCTCTTTGTTTCCTGGTGCACGAGGAGAGAGTATTAAGAGCGCTGCTTAAAGGAGCTCCAGAGACGGGCACGAGCCGCGGCTAACAGCGCGGACCCCAGAGACGGGTGGGAGATGCTAAGGCTGCTGCTGCCGTCACCAAGGGGCCTGTGTGCGAGCACAGGTCACTCTCCACACCCCCCTTCCGGGGAGCCTGTGCAGCCCGCCACTGCCAGGGTCCCGGGATCCAGGGACAACTCCCCTGGGAGAACGCACGGCGGGCCTCAGGCTGGTACAGTGTCATGCCGGCCTCTGCCGCCGCAGGCTCGCCCCGCACTCCGTGCCCCTCCCTCCCCCCGCGGCCTGAGTGAGCCAGAGCCCCCGAATCAGCGGCTCCTTTAACCCCATCCTGTCTGAGTGAAGAACAGACGCCCTCTGGCGACCTACACGCAGAGGCGGGGCCAAATCCAAAGCTGAACCCCAGGAGCTGTGCGAACAAAGAAGAGAAAGGGAAACCTCTCCCAGCAGCCGCAGGAGCAGGGGATTAAAGCTCCACAGTCAACTTGATGTACCCTGCATCTGTGGAATACATGAATAGACAACGAATCATCCCAAATTAAGGAGGTGGACTTTGAGAGCAAGATTTATTATTTTTTCCCCTTTTCCTCTTTTTGTGAGTGTGTATGTGTATGATTCTGTGGGAGATTTTGTCTGTATAGCTTTGCTTTCACCATTTGTCCTAGGGTTCTATCCGTCTGTTTCTTTTTTAATTAAAAATTTTTTTTTCTTAAAAATTATTTTTTTATTTTAATAACTTTATTTTATTTTACCTTACTTTATTTTCTTTTATCCGCTTTCTTCCTTCCTTTTTTTCTTTTTTTTTTTTTTTTGCAGTACACGGGCCTGTCACTGTTATGGCTTCTCCCGTTGTGGAGTACAGGCTCCAGACGTGCAGGCTCAGCGGCCATGGCTCACAGGCCCAGCCACTCCGCGCCATGTGGGATCTTCCCGGACCGGGGCATGAACCCGTGTCCCCTGCATCGGCAGGCGGACTCTCAACCACTGCGCCACCAGGGAAGCCCTCTTTCTTTCTACTTTTTCTCCTTTTATTCTGAGCCGTGTGGATGAAAGGCTCTTGGTGCTGCAGCCAGGAGTCAGTGCTGTGCCTCTGAGGTGGGAGAGCCAACTTCAGGACACTGGTCCACAAGAGACCTCCCAGCTCCACATAATATCAAATGGCGAAAATCTCCCAGAGATCTCCATCTCAACACCAACACCCAGCTTCACTCAACGACCAGCAAGCTACAGTGCTGGACACCCTATGCCAAACAACAAGCAAGAGAGGAACACAACCCCACCCATTAGCAGAGAGGCTGCCTAAAATCATAATAAGTCCACAGACACCCCAAAACACACCACCAGACGTGGACCTGCCCACCAGACGACAAGATCCAGCCTCATCCACCAGAACACAGACACTAGTCCCCTCCACCAGACAGCCTACACAAATCACTGAACCACCTTTAGCCACTGGGGACAGACACCAAAAACAATGGGAATTTTGAAGCTGCAGCCTGCAAAAAGGACACCCCAAACACTGTAAGATAAGCAAAATGAGAAGTAAGAAAAACACATAGCAGATGAAGGAGAAAGATAAAAACCCACCAGACCTAAAAATGAAGAGGAAATAGGCAGTCTACCTGAAAAAGAATTCAGAGTAATGATAGTAAAGATGATCCGAAATCTTGGAAATAGAATAGAGAAAATGCAAGAACATTTAACAAGGACCTAGAAGAACTAAAGATGAAACAAGCAATGATGAACAACACAATAAATGAAATTAAAAATACTCTAGAAGGGATCAATAGCAGAATAACTGAGGCAAAAGAACAGATAAGTGACTTGGAAGATAAAATAGTGGAAATAACTACTGCAGAGCAGAATAAAGAAAAAAGAATGAAAAGAACTGAGGAAAGTCTCAGAGACCTTTGGAACAACATTAAACGCACCAACATTCAAATTATGGGGGTTCCAGAAGAAGAAGAGAAAAAGAAAGGGACTGAGAAAATATTTGAAGAGATTATAGTTGAAAACTTCCCTAATATGGGAAAGGAAATAGTTAAGTCCAGGAAGCACAGAGAGTCCCATACAGGATAAATCCAAGGAGAAACACACCAAGACACATATTAATCAAACTGTCAAAAATTAAATACAAAGAAAACATATGAAAAGCAGCAAGGGAAAAACAACAAATAACACACAAGGGAATCCCCATAAGGTTAACAGCTGATCTTTAAGCAGAAACTCTGCAAACCAGAAGGGACTGGCAGGACATATTTAAAGTGATGAAGGAGAAAAACCTACAACCAAGATTACTCTACCCAGCAAGGATCTCATTCAGATTTGATGGAGAAATTAAAACCTTTACAGACAAGCAAAAGCTGAGAGAGTTCAGCACCACCAAACCAGCTTTACAACAAATGATAAAGGATCTTCTCTAGGCAAGAAACACAAGAGAATGAAAAGACCTACAATAACAAACCCAAAACAATTAAGAAAATAGGAATAGGAACATTAATTACCTTAAATGTAAATGGATTAAATGCTCCCACCAAAAGACACAGAATGGCGGAATGGATACAAAAACAAGACCCATATATATGCTGTCTACAAGAGACCCACTTCAGACCTAGAGACACACACAGACTAAAAGTGAGGGGATGGAAAAAGATATTCCATGCAAATGGAAACCAAAAGAAAGCTAGAGTAGCAATTCTCATATCAGACAAAATAGACTTTAAAATAAAGGCTACTAGAAGAGACAAAGAAAGACACTACATAATGATAAAAAGATCGATCCAAGAAGAAGATATAACAATTGTAAATATTTATGCACCTAACATAGGAGCACCTCAATACATAAGGCAAATACTAACAGCCATAAAAGGGGAAATCGACAGTAACACATTCATAGTAGGGGACTTTAACACCCCACTTTCACTAATGGACATATCATTCAAAATGAAAATACATAAGGAAACACAAGCTTTCACTGATACGTTAAACAAGATGGACTTCATTGATATTTATAGGACATTCCATCCAAAAACAACAGAATACACATTTTTCTCAAGTGCTCAGGGAATATTCCCCAGGATAGATCATATCTTGGGTCACAAATCAAGCCTTGGTAAATTTAAGAAAATTGAAATTGTATCAAGTATCTTTTCCGACCACAACACTCTGAGACTAGATATCAATTACATGAAAAGATCTCAAAAAAATACAAACACATGGAGGCTAAACAATACACTACTTAATAACGAAGTGATCACTGAAGAAATCAAAGAGGAAATGAAAAAACACCTAGAAACAAATGACAATGGAGACACGACAACCCGAAACCTATGGGATGCAGCAAAAGCAGTTCTAAGAGGGAAGTTTATAGCAATACAATCCCATCTTAAGAAACAGGAAACATCTCGAATAAACAACCTAACCTTGCACCTAAAGCAATTAGAGAAAGAAGAACAAAAAACCCCCAAAGTTAGCAGAAGGAAAGAAATCATAAAAATCAGATAAGAAATAAATGCAAAAGAAATAAAGGAAACAATAGCAAAGGTCAATAAAACTAAAAGCTGGTTCTTTGAGAAGATAAACAAAATTGATAAACCATTAGCCAGACTCATCAAGAAAAAAAGCGAGAAGACTCAAATCAATAGAATTAGAAATGAAAAAGGAGAAGTAACAACTGACACTGCAGAAATACAAAAGATCGTGAGAGATTACTACAAGCAACTCTATGCCAATAAAATGGACAACCTGGAAGAAATGGACAAATTCTTAGAAATACACAACCTACCAAGACTGAATCAGGAAGAAATAGAAAATATGATCAGACCAATCACAAGCACTGAAATTGAAACTGTGAATAAAAATCTTCCAACAAACAAAAGCCCAGGACCACATGGCTTCACAGGCAAATTCTATCAAACATTTAGAGAAGAGCTAACACCTATCCTTCTCAAACTCTTCCAAAATATGGCAGAGGGAGGAACACTCCCAAACTCATTCTACGCGGCCACCATCACCCTGATACCAAAACCAGACAAGGATGTCACAAAGAAAGAAAACTACAGGCCAATATCACTGATGAACATAGATGCAAAAAACCTCAACAAAATACTAGCAAACACAATCCAACAGCACATTAAACGGATCATACACCATGATCAAGTGGGGTTTATTCCAGGAATGCAAGGATTCTTCAATATACGCAAATCAATCAAGGTGATACACCATATTAACAAATTGAAGGAGAAAAACCATATGGTCATCTCAATAGATGCAGAGAAAGCTTTCAACAAAATTCAACACCCATTTATGATAAAAACCCTCCAGAAAGTAGGCATAGAGGGAACTTTCCTCAACATAATAAAGGCCATATATGACAAACCCACAGCCAACATTGTCCTCAATGGTGAAAAACTGAAAGCATTTCCACTAAAATTAGGAACAAGACAAGGTTGCCCACTCTCACCACTGTTATTCAACATAGTTTTGGAAGTTTTAGCCATAGCAATCATAGAAGAAAAGGAAATAAAAGGAATCCAGATCGGAAAAGAAGAAGTAAAGCTGTCACTGTTTGCAGGTGACATGATACTATACATAGAGAATCCTAAGGAAGCTACCAGAAAACTACTAGAGCTAATCAATGAATTCGGTAAAGTAGCAGGATACAAAATTAATGCACAGAAATCTCTGGCATTCCTATACACTAATGATGAAAAACCTGAAAGTGAAATCAAGAAAACACTCCCATTTACCACTGCAACAAAAAGAATAAAATATCTAGGAATAAACCTACCTAAGGAGACAAAAGACCTGTATGCAGAAAATTATAAAACACTGATGAAAGAAATGAAGGATGATACAAATAGATGGAGAGATATACCATGTTCTTAGATTGGAAGAATCAACATTGTGAAAATGACTCTACTACCCAAAGCAATCTATGATTCAATGAAATCCCTATCAAGCTACCACTGGCATTTTTCACAGAACTAGAACAAAAAATTTCACAATTTGTATGGAAACACAAAAGACCCCGAATAGCCAAAGTAATCTTGAAAATGAAAAACGGAGCTGGAGGAATCAGACTCCCTGACTTCAGACTATACTACAAAGCTACAGTAATCAAGACAGTATGGTACTGGCACAAAAACAGAAAGATAGATCAATGGAACAGGATAGAAAGCCCAGAGATAAACCCACGCACATATGGTCACCTTATCTTTGATAAAGGAGGCAGGAATGTACAGTGGAGAAAGGACAGCCTCTTCAATAAGTGGTGCTGGGAAAACTGGACAGGTACATGTAAAAGTATGAGATTAGATCACTCCCTAACACCATACACAAAAATAAGCTCAAAATGGATTAAAGACCTAAATATAAGGCCAGACACTATAAAACTCTTAGAGGAAAACACAGGCAGAACACTCTATGACATAAATCACAGCAAGATCCTTTTTGACCCACCTCCTAGAGAAATGGAAATAAAAACAAAAGTAAACAAATGGGACCTAATGAAAGTTCAAAGCTTTTGCACAGCAAAGGAAACCATAAACAAGACCAAAAGACAACCCTCAGAATGGGAGAAAATATTTGCAAATGAAGCAATTGACAAAGGATTAATCTCCAAAATTTACAAGCAGCTCATGCACCTCTATAACAAAAAAACGAACAACCCAATCCAAAAATGGGCAGAAGACCTAAATAGACATTTCTCCAAAGAAGATATAGACTGCCAACAAACACATGAAAGAATGCTCAACATCATTAATCATTAGAGAAATGCAAATCAAAACGACAATGAGATATCATCTCACACCAGTCAGAATGGCCATCATCAAAAAATCTACAAACAATAAATGCTGGAGAGGGTGTGGAGAAAAGGGAACACTCTTGCACTGCTGGTGGGAATGTGAATTGGTACAGCCACTATGGAGAACAGTATGGAGGTTCCTTAAAAAACTACAAATAGAACTACCATATGACCCAGCAATCCCACTACTGGGCATATAGCCTGAGAAAACCATAATTCAGAAAGAGTCATGTACCAAAATGTTCATTGCAGCTCTACTTACAATAGCCAGGAGATGGAAACAACCTAAGTGTCCATCATCGGATGAATGGATAAAGAAGATGTGGCACATATATACAATGGAATATTACTCAGCTATATAAAGAAACGAAATTGAGCTATTTGTAATGAGGTGGATGGACCTAGAGTCTGTCATACAGAGTGAAGTAAGTCAGAAAGAGAAAGACAAATACCGTATGCTAACACATATATATGGAATTTAAGAAAAAAAAATGTCATGAAGAACCTAGGGGCAAGACGGGAATAAAGACACAGACGTACTAGAGAATGGACTTGAGGATATGGGGAGGGGGAAGGGTAAGCTGTGACAAAGTGGGAGAGTGGCATGGAACTATATACACTACGAAATGTAAATTATATAGCTAGTGGGAAGTGGCCGCATAGCACAGGGAGATCAGCTAGGTGCTTTGTGACCACCTAGAGGGGTGGGATAGGGAGGGTGGGAGGGAGGGAGACACAAGAGGGAGAAGATATGGGAACATATGTATATGTATAACTGATTCACTTTGTTATAAAGCAGAAACTAACACACCATTGTAAAGCAATTATACTCCAATAAAGATGTAGAAAAAAAAAGAGAAATCTATAGAATATGTCACCTAACAGTAGCAGAATATACATTCTGCTTAAGTACACCTGAAACATTCTCCAGGACAGACCATATGTTAGGTCATAAAATAGACCTCAATGAATTTAAAAGGAATGTAATCATATAAAGTATGTTTTTTGAGCACAACAGAGTTAAATTAGAAATTAATAACAGAAGGAAATTTGTGAAATTCATATATGCATGGAAATTAAATAAAACATTCCTAAATAACCAATGGGTCAAAAGAGGAATCAAAGGAAATTCGAAAATACTTGGACATGAATGAAAATGAAGACAGTATATGAAAACTTATGAGATCTAACTAATGTAGGGTTTAGAGGGAAATTTATAAACACCTACATTTAAAAAAGAAGAAGGATTTCACATCAATTACCTGACCTTCCACCTTACAAAACTTGAAAAAGAAGAGCGAACTATGGGAATTCCCTGGTGGCCCAGTGCTTAGGACTCGACGCTCTCAGTGCTGTGGCTCAGGTGCAGTCCCTGGTCAGGGAACTAAGATCCTGCAAGCCACACAGCGCAGCCAAAAACAAAACAAAACAAAACAAAACAAAGCAAACAAAAAAACAAACTAAACCTAAAACAAAGCAAGCAGAAGGAAATAAATAATAAAGTATAGAGGATACAAAAATGGAGAAAAATAAATGAAACTAATAGTTGGTTCTTTGAAAAGATCAATAATAATAACAAACCTTTAGCTGTACAGACCAGGCAAAAAAGAGAAGATTCAAATTACTAAAATCAGGAATGAAAGAAGGGACATCACTGCTGACTCTACAGGTATGGAATCATTTATAAGGTGAATATTTTGCATAAGCTTATGCCAACAAATTAGATAACCTGAGATAAAATGGACAAATTCCTAGAAATATACAAATTACCAAAACTGACTTAAGAAGACAGAAAGTCTGAATAGGCCAATAACAGGAAGATAAACTGAATTAGTAATTAACTCTCCCCAAATCAATCAATCAAGTCAGCCAGTCAGTCAGTCAGTCTGTCAGTCCAGGCCCAAATGGCTTCACTGGTGAATTTTGTCAAATGCTCAAAGAAGCATTTATAGTAAATTTTCAAAAACCCTTCCAAGAAATAGAAAAGGAAGGGATACTTCTCAACTCATTTTGTGATGCCAATATTACCTTGCTACCATAACCAGACAAAGACATCACAAGAAAACTACAGACCAATATTTCTTATGAATTTAGATACAAAATATAGATCTCAACAAAATACTAGCAATCTGAATCCAGAAACATATACCAAGAATTATACACCATGACCAAGTGGGATTTACTGCAGGAATGCAAGGTTGATTTAACATCCAAAAATCAATTAATATAATATACTATGTTAATAGAACAGAGGACAAAAGCCACATGATCATCTCAATAGACACAGAAAAATCACTTGACAAAGTCCAACACCTTTCATGATAAAACTCGACAAAATAAAAGGGAACTTCCTCCACACGATAAAGGTTAACTATAAAAAACCAAAGCTGGGCTTCCCTGGTGGTGCAGTGGTTAAGAATCCACCTGCCAATGCAGGGGACATGGGTTCAAGCCCTTGTCCGGGAAGATCCCACATGCCGCAGAGCAACTAAGCCCGTGTGCCACAACTACTGAGCCTGTGCTCTAGAGCCTGCAAGCCACAACTACTGAACCCGTGTGCCACAACTACTGAAGCCCATACGCCTAGAGACCGTGCTCCGCAACAAGAGAAGCCACCGCAATGAGAAGCCTGCGCACCTCAATGAAGAGTAGCCCCCGCTCACCGCAACTAGAGAAAGCCCGTGCACAGCAACGAAGACCCAACACAGCCATAAATAAATAAGCAAACAAATAAATAAATAAAAACAAAGCTTAACATCATACTTGATGGTGAAAGACTGAAAACTTTCCCCCTAAAATAAGGAAAAGTCCAGGATTTCCATTTTAACCACTTCTATTCAACACCATACTTGGATTTCTAGCCAGGACAATTAGACAGTAAAATGAAATACAGTCATCTAGGCTGGAAAGGAAGAAGTAAAACTATCTCTATTTGTAGATGACATGATCTTATATAAAGAAAAATCCCAAGGAATCCACTAATAAGCTATTAGAACTAATAATCTCAGCAAGGTTACATACAGGATAAAAGCTTAATATATAAAAATCAATTGTATTTTTATGCACTAGCAATAAACAATCTAATTGTAAAATTAGGAAACAATTCTATTTATAATAGCATCAAAAAGAATAAAATACTTAGGTATAAATTTAATAAAAGAAGTACAAGACTTGTATACTGGAAACTACAAAACATTTGTGAAAGAAATTTGAAGAAGATTTAAATAAATGGAAAGACTCTATGTTCATGGACTGGAGGACTTAATATGGCTAAGATGGCAATACTTCCCAAATTGATCTATAGATTCAACACAGTCCCTATCAGAATCCCAGCTGACTTTGTAGAAACTGATAAGGTAATTCAAAATTTCACGTGGAATCACAAGAGACCCAGAATAACCAAAACAATCTTAAAAAGAAGAACAAAGCAGGAGGACTCATACGTCCCAATTTAAAAACTTAACTATGAAGCAATGGTAATCAAAACTGTGGTACTGGCATAAGACTTAGACATTATAGGTTATATGGAATAGAACTGAGAGTCCAGAAATAAACTCTCTTTTATGGTCAAATAGCCCAATTTAAAAATGAGCAAAGGATTTGAATAGATATTTCACAAAAAAAGATATGCAAATGACCGATAAGCACACGAAAAGATGCTCAACATCACTAATTATTATGGAAATGCAAATCAAAACTACAGTGAGATACCACTTCACATCCGCTACAATGGATATAATAAAAAAGATGAACAATACATGTGTTGGCGAGGATATGTTGAAATTGTAACCCTCCAACATTTCTGATGGGAGTGTAAAATGATGCAGTCACTTTGGAAAACAGTTTGCAGTTTCTCAAAATTAAACATAGAACAGCAATCTTACTCCTAGATATAAATACCCAGTAGGAATGAAAAAATGTGTCCCTACAAAAACTTGTACATCAATGTTTATAACATCATTATTCATAACAGCCAAAAGGTGGAAACAACTCAAATGTCCATCAGTTGACGAATGGATAAACAAAATGTGGTCTATCCATACAAAGGAATATTATTAGTCAACAAAAAGAAATGAAGTACTGATACATGCTGCAACATGGATGACCCTTGAAAATATTATGCTAAGTGAAAAAAACCAAGCTACAAAAAGACCATATATTATATAATTCCATTTATACAAAATGTCCAGAATAGGCAAAGCTATAGAGACAGAAAAGTCAATTAGTGGTTGCTTAGGGCTGGGTGGGGGAATGGGAATGAGTGCTAATGGGTACAGAGTTTGTTTTAGAAGGGGTGTAAACATTCTAAAACTAAATTGTGGCAAGGGGCTTCCCTGGGGGCGCAGTGGATGAGAATCTGCCTGCCAATGCAGGGGACATGGGTTCGAGACCTGGTCCGGGATCCCACATGCCACGGAGCAACTAAGCCCGTTGCTACTGAGCCGGCGCTCTGGAGCCAGCGAGCCACAACTACTGAAGCCCGCACACCTAGAGCCCATGCTCCGCAACAAGAGAAGCCACCACAATGAGAAGCCTGCGCACTGCAATGAAGAGTAGCCCCCGGTCGCCGCAACTAGAGAAAGCCTGCGACCCAACACAGCCAAAATAAACAAACAAACAAATAAATAAACAAATTTATTCTTTTTAAAATGTGGCAAGGGGCTTCCCTGGTGGCGCAGTGGTTGAGAGTCCGCCTGCCAATGCAGGGGACAGGGTTCGTGCCCTAGTCTGGGAGGATCCCACATGCCGCGGAGCGGCTGGGCCCGTGAGCCATGGCCGCTGGGCCCGCGCGTCCGGAGCCTGTGCTCCGCAACGGGAGAGGCCACAGCAGTGAGAGGCCCACGTACCAAAAAAAAAAAAAAAAAAAAAAAAAAAATGTGGCAAGGATTGTACAACCCTGTGAATATATTAAATATACACAAAAACACTGAGTTGTGAACTTTAAATGGGTGAATTTTATGGCTTAGAAATTATGTCTAAATAAAGTTATTTTTTTTTAAAAAAAGCACAGCCCTGGGTACATGATGAACTCCCAATCATTATAAAAAGAGCAAAAATGTGCTCTGTACTTGAAAGGACCTTATGGGGTTTATCTCACACGAGCCTGTCAATCCCTCATGAGGCAGGAACTATTATTATCCTCATGATCACACAGCTGGGACATGGCAGAGCAGGGACTGGAACCCAAGTCTTTCTGACTTCAGATCCCAACCCCTGCTGTTTCCCATAAGCCATGTTGCCTCTCTATACAGTCAATGTAACCACACTGAGTGGGTTCAGTTTAGATCATAGTGGCTGTATCTAGGGAACTCTGGGTCAGCTGGGGGAGTAGTATGTAATGACCTCTGTGCCTTAGGTAAGAAGTGCTCTAGGGGAGCACTGAGCCAGGAGCACAAACTATCAGTTCAGGAAGTCTCTACCCACAGGCACTGTCCGTGGGTCCTCGCCATGTACCCGTGCTAACTCCCTGTGACACAGCTGAACAATCAGCATAGCCAGCCTGGCAATAAGCTGCCATCCGAGGTGGCTCCCATGGGCGTGTCCAATAAGCAGGTGGTGACTTCTCTCAGACAAGATCTGGAAGTCTAACGGTGGCTTCCCTCCCTGCAAGACGGAAACATCTCCCAGCATCAGGTTATCAAGGCCAGGTGATGCGCAGCCTGCCACTCGGTATTGTGATTTGCAGATCCAAGAAGCAGCATGGGGCTGTGTGGAGGAGAAAATGTGCCTGGAAAAGCCCAAATCTCCTCTGGACAGAAGGTTAGAAATGCCAGTAAAGCCAGGTGCGGTAGGCTGATGGCTGGGACAGCATGCCTCTCAGATTGTGAATCTGCTGTAAATTGCTCATCAGCTTTCCCCAAGAGGGATGCCCTAGTCTATCGCTCTGTACTCAGCCACTCGGCAGGCTGACTTAAAAGAAATGCTTGCAAAGAAACAGGACGGTGATCCAAGTAGATCAGCATATATATATGCTCAAATATATATCGCACACACACACACACAGCACGATGTTGACCCAACCAGCTTTCTATTACTTGGCCTTGCTGTATTCTATAGTCCGATGATCATTACTGGTTATAATGACCTAGAAGACTTGGAATACGTTCATGTTCTTTCTGAATCATCATTAAAAAAAAAAAGAGTCTGTTATGTTCAGTCTAGCTTTAGCACTCTGCATGTTGTGGAGTTTTAACTTCATGAAAATCAGTAAGCCACGCATGGGCTATGTAGTAGCCTTTAACCAATATTCAATTCACTAGACCAAACTGTTTTCTAACCATGGGAGAAAATGTAGAGTGAGTTCCTCCAACTGTGGTCCCAGTTGGGGCCCCCAAAGCCTTATTTTCCTGGATTTCCCCAGGACACAAGTGAATTCAAGGCTGGAGAGATGGTAGCTGCCTCTGGATTTCCCACCAGCGGTACAGCTGGAGAACTGGTATTTGTCTGAGCCTTTCTCAAGCCCAGGTGTTGTTCTGTTGTGTCAGCTGAATTTCCCCTAAATAAATGCAAATGTACTTACTGCATTGACATTATCCCTTTAATCATCTGTCCGTATTCCCCCACTAGATTGTAAGCTCAGTGAGGGCAAGGACCACGTCTGTTACTCATGGCTCTATCTGCAAGGCCTGGCACATAATGAATAATCGAGAAATAGTTGTTGGGTGAATAAATGAAATACCTACTGTGGGGAAACTACTGATAAAGCCTAAGAGGTAATCCCTTCCATCCCACTTCCCCATTTTCCTTTTGTTTTCTCGGTCTCAAAGGAGAGGTGATGCTTTCCCTTTTCCACTTGTGGGTTTAATAGCATCCTTTTGGCCCAGCCGGCTGAGCATTGAGTTGGCTAGCTGGCAGCCAGCGGCTGCAGAGGAACGAGAGTAGAGGGCCGGCCAGAGAGACCAGGCCCTGAGTAGGCTGGAGTTTTGGCCCCCGAGGGAAAAGCCCCGCTGAGGTTGGCAAGATTCCTGTTTCCGATAGGCCTTTGCTAAACAACAGGTAGCACTGGGGCTTCTGTTCTGATATGAAAGTGCGGGCCAATGGAGGAAACCCATCTCAACTTTGTACCAGGGACTGATGGCCCCTCACTGTAACCTGGGCAGAGGTCTCCTCAGTGGTGCCGCTTGCTGTCCCCCTTGCCCGTCCTTGGGGCCATGGGATAAGATGTGCATACCAGCCCCCGACAAGCGGAGCTGTGAGGCTCACCCTGTCCCACTGGCCAAGAGCACTGGGTGGCTGCTGTTGAACCCAGCATCTAACAGTCCCAAATGCCACACATCTGGGCCCCAAGCGTGGACTCAGGGCCTTGGGGAAGTGAAGCACTGCAAACAGCAGGGACACCACCGTGGTCCATGTGGCTCCTGTATGGACAGAGAGGCCTTGTGCTAGAGGCAGCCTGAGCCCCCGTCACTCTGCAGGCCCAAGGAGGCTCTCAGGAATCAGGGAGGGGCTCTAAAGCCATGCCCGTTATTTCTAGAAGTCTCCTTTCCAGGCTGCAACACCTCCAAGAGAAATCGATTTGCCTTTGGAACAGCTTCCCTTTTCCCTTTCTCCCTCTCTATCCTGCTCAGTAAGAGGTATCATTGGGTGTGATGACAGAGAGGAAGACCACAGGGGACACTGACAAAGCTAATGCCGGCCTTGCTTTCCTTTGGCCATCTGAGATTTGATAGTACAGATGGCCACCGCTTCAGAGCTATTCACCTGGAGGCGTGTGGCAGCTCAGCCCCTGGGCTCCTTCTATTCTAAGTCAGTTCCTTTGCTTCTCTATGTGAAGCCTCCTTCATATGCTTTGAGGCCACCTATCCTTTCCCACATCTGTGGTGGATTGCCTTCTAATTCCTGTGGACGTGACGAGATGTAAACGTGGGCCTGTCACGACGTTCGTGATGAAGAGATCATGAGGTGAGAGGGTGGGTGTAGGTACACGGCCCACGGGGTGCTGGTCATCCATCAGGAGTGTGTTTCTAGGGGCTTCCCTGGCGGTCCAGTGGTTAGGACTCCGCGCTTCCACTGCAGGGGGCCCTGCAGGTTCGATCCCTGGTCGGGGAACTAAGATCTTGCAAGCTGTGCAGCATGGCCCCCCACCACCAAAAAAAAAAAAAAGGAGTGTTTCTACTCTCAAACTCCTCGCTCTAGATCACATGGGACCACGCCGTAAACCAAGACAGCTTTGAAGAGAGAAGAAAGAGTCAAGCAGCAAGGCAAGTGGATGGAGCCATCAGCACGTGAGGAGGGTGACTCCTGGGTGGTCAGTCTCAGCTTCCACCCGTGATGTTTGGGTGCAGGGATGGGGAAAGCCTCGGGTCTAATACATAGAGTACCTGTTCTTTGGGTCTCCCCCTTCTCCTCCTACTCTGGTTCGGGGCAGCAGCATCTGGACTGGGCCGATTTGTCCTGAGGCCCCTGTTTGTGTCATCACCAGGACAGCCCTGAGGGGTGGCTGTACTGAGTTGCCTAACTGGGAAGCCTTCTGTTTGGGGGCAGCACTTGACCCTGTTTGTTCTCAGTGATCGTCCCCTCCTATCTCCAAGCCTCCTGCTGGATTGCATTCTGGGCCTGCACAGCCTTTCCTATCCCAGCCTTCCATGGCCTCTTACTTCAGGCAGCTCTGTCAATGCCGACTCTGATGGACAAAGAAAGGTTTTAGCTTCAGTTTCCACCTCCACTTTCAACTAAGCCAGAACACCCGTGCATCTCTCTTAGATCACTGTAGCTCTAAAGCTTTGCCTTAGATCCAATGCAATTCTCGAATTGGCTCTACGTATTGCTCGTTTGCTATTTTTATCTTACGTTCCTTGATCAACTAAGACACAAGGTATTGTCACAGGCATCCTTTGTGGGACAGGCCCATCTGAAGGCCAGCTGTCTTTTCCACTGTCTTGTGCCACGTAGGACGCAGTGGTACAGCATGGGCTCCTGGTAAACCAGGCGCTGGCAGAATGGGGTGAGCATTCCATGTCTCCAGGGTCCAAAGGGCCTCTGTTACACTGAAAACCGAGACTCAGCCCTACCTGCCTTGATCATTGGAGGTGGGAGAGGCTGGCTAGCAGGCCTGGAGAAGACCATCTTCCTGGAATCCAGCAGGAGGCGGCAGTACCCCGCAATCAGGCAGGCAAAGTTGGTGGCTTCGGGCCACTCCATCAACAGCACCAGAGGCTGGGGGAGACATGGGAGGAAATGTGAAGACACAGGAAGGAGCGGAGCAGGTGCGTGTCCAACAGAACAACAGCAAAGGCAAGATGACTTGCATAGTTATGAGAACATACTTTCTGAACCCCAAATTAAGGCACATAGCCTGACAAATAATTTCTTCTGATTTGAGAATTCATTTATAGTAAATTCTTACCCAGGTATCAAAACTAAATCAACCTTTAATTACACATTTAATGAACCACTTTTACTGAAAAAGACTAAAATATAACATCACATGACTGCTGTGTGGCTGTTTGGGTTTTTTGGGGCTCAGCAGATGTGCAGGCCTGCCGGGAGAGCAGGGCTGAACCTGGGAGTCTAGGCTAGGTTGGGGAACATCCTTGACAGGAAGTTCCTCAAGTGCACAAGCTATCTCTTGCTCATCGCTATAACCCGTTATGGTACCCAGAACAGCCCCCCGGACATGGACACTCTGTGCAACCTTGTTCTCACTGTGTCTTCTGGGCCACAAAGTCTTTATGGTCTGCAGTCCTGCTCAGACCTTCATGCTCTCCCCCCCGTTTTCCTCTGTTTCCCAAAGTGCTCTCACGATGTTAACTGGTGCTCCTTAAAAGAGTTCCTTGGTCAAATACGTGGTGAAATGCTGAGTTAAACAAAGCTATGCAGATAGTTATACTTATGGGAATTCTCAGATCCTTTAATATATTAACGTGCACTGTGAAACTTCCAGAGGGCTTTAGTATTCCAACTTTTTCCAATTATTTGATGGAAAAATCTATTTTCATAGAACAGCTCATGGTAGTAGGGTTGCTTTTTCTGTTTTGTCTTGTTTAACCCACGTTGGAAAATACTAGCATACCCTGTTGACTTCTGTTCCTGACCGTAAATCAGTCAAATTAATCTTGGCGTTAGCTAGTTGACTGCTTCAGAGACCTGGCAACGATATACCCAAAAAATCAGTACCTTTTTAAGAAACCTTCCCAATATCTGCATTGTAATTTTATGGTTTGAAAATAAATCTGGGTCAGACTGAAGTCAGCCATGAGAGTATTCTCCCTGCCATAGGGCAGTGGCCTCCAGATAAAGACCACTGAAGACTGGCTGAAGAGGGAGCCATGGGGTCGTGGCGCATCTCGTCTTTTGAGGGTTCCCGGACCAGGCATTAAGAGCTAAAAGAATTAAGAGCAGGGAATGAGTCTCTTCTCTGACTAGTGAGGGGTGAGGAGTGAGGTGAGGGGTGATTAGGGCCCCCACTAGGGTACTGGCAGTAAAAAGGGACACAATGAAGACTTGATGGAACTTGGTCACCAACTAGACTAGCCTTCTTTGGCTGGATCATCACCTTGGGAACAATTCTGAATCCAAACCAGCTCAGCTTTTAGCTAAAGTTGTACCAGTTTTCTTTGCTATTTCTCAGGATCCTGACACGTAGCTTGAGTTGAATATTTTCAGTTCATATAGACCATGGGTTGGCAAACTTTTTCTGCAAAGGGCTAAATCGTAAATATTTTAGGCCTTGTGGGACACACGGGCTGTGTTGCAAGACCTCTGCTATTGTAGTGTGAGAAAAGCCATAGATCATCTGTAAGCTAAACAAATGGATGTGACGGTATTCTAAGAAAACTGTTTCCAGAAATAAGCAGTGGCGGGTCAGGTTTGGTTCATGGGCCATAGTTTGCCACCTGATCTAAGAGAAAAGCTTCTTTCCAGTTAAATACAATTGTCTGTATTCATTTTCACACCTCTCAGCTTGTTTCATTTGTCAACAGTGATCTCCTTGTCCACTGGAAATTCTTCTCTTGGCTTCTGTTTCTGTGAGGTGACACTGTGCTCTGGTTCTATAATCTCTGACCACCTCCATCTCTGTCTCTCTCTTCTTGTGCAACCTCCCCACTCGATGTCCCAGGCTCAGTGCTCAGCCCTCAGTTCTCCACGAGGGCATCAACTTTCACTTTTGAGCTGGGGATCCCAAAGTCACCATCTCTAGTCTATTTCCCCCTTGAACTCTTCCTATCTCAGAGCTCGTACAGTGCTGGGTCTATATCGTACAATCTTGTGCTGGATCGAATCCTCTCTTGAGTTGTTTAATAGTTATTGTTCATCCAATTCTACAGCACGCCACGGTAAGGCATTCGGATTCTGCCCCACAGGCAATGAGTTAGCGATGCTCCTATGGAACTCATTCAATACCATCAGGAAAAAAAAGGAACCATCCATACTCGGAAGAGCAATGTCTCCTTTCTCCAGTGAGAAAGGGACCAGGGATGAGACGTTACCTTTGGGTCATCATTTGGAAGGGGCAGAGGGGATGTCTGTACCTCCAGTTAATGCATGCTTCTTAATCACAACAGAATGGTCAACTCTGGGTACAACAAAGTAGAGACAGAAGGGGAATAGAATGGGGGTGGGGGAGAATAAGATGCCCTTCCTTTCTGCTTCACCCCCTACCACCAATGACAGAGGTTTGGGTATGGATAGCTGCTACCGCCATTACTATGAGGTCCCAAGACCTGCTAAGCTGGCCTCCAGAGCGTTCACAGACATCATGGCCGTCACTGCTGCCACTGCTTTATTTCGGACCCTCAACATCTTCCTCCAAGGCCAAAACTTCTCAAGGTATATGTGAATGGGTCACAAGTGTGCTGAGATCCTGAGCCCCTCGGCTTCTGGGTCCTGTTGCCTCTGGCCACAAGGTGCCTCATCTGTTTATTCCAGTGGGTCGTACAAATTGTGGCATTTTCATGATATGGAAAAGGTGGGGACACACTAACCTCAAGACCTTCAGTAGCCTCCTGATCGGCCTCTCTGCTTCTAGGCTCTACCCACTTCACCTCCATATTGCTGCCTGAGTGTCTTCCTAAAACACAACTCTCACTTAAAATCTTTAATAGCACATCACCTAAAACCCACTGCCTTCCAACATCACACAAAGCCTCTTGTGACCCAACCTATAGCTCCAAGCATATCTCCCACTAACTCTGCCCTCCTCCCGCCACCGTCCCTCACCGTATGCTCCAGCAACACCACCTCATTTACAGGGTGCTAGAGAGGCCTTGTTGTTTTACCCATTCATACCTTAGCCTATGTTGTTCCCTCTGACTGAAATGCTCCCGTGCCCCACTCTGTCCACCCAGCAAGCTGCTATGCGCTGGCTAGATGGCTCATGGACCACGCGACCCGTTGGGATGTGCAGCTGTGCATCCCAGAATGGGGCCAACGCAGGTCCTGCCCTCGTGGAGTTTATGAACCATCAGGAAATAAGACATAAATGAAGGGAATTTCCTGGCGGTCCAGTGGTTAGGACTCAGCGCTTTCACTGTGGTGGCCTGGGTTCAATCCCTGGTCGGAGAACTGAGATCCCACAAGCCTCGTGGTGTGGCCAAAAAAAAAAAAAAAAAAAAAAACAAAGACATAAATGAAATAATCACACAGAGGAATATGATTGCAAGGTATGATAAGCACTATGAAGGAAAAGTAGAGAGACCTACCAGAACACAGAATACCCTGGACTGGGGGACGGGTGGATGGGTGGGTGTGAATGTGTGCATGTGTGACTACTTTGGTTTCAGAAGCTGGAGGGAGCTTCTCTGAGGAAATGGCATTGGCTGACAAACAGAATGAGAGACCACTGGACCAAAGCACAGGCTGACTGGCTGGCTGACTGATGGAGAGACTGATAGACTAGCTGGCTGCAGAGTAGCCTGACTCGCTGATGTCCTTGCTGACGAGCTGTCTGCAGGACAGGCACAATGCCTCCCAGCCTGACATCCTGACTGGTTAGCCGCCTGGCTGGCTGGTCTGCTGGCCGATGGACAGATCGGAGGCTGAGTGCCTAACTGGCTGATGGACTTAACTGTCTGCCTTCAATTTCCCCTCTTCTCTCTTACCCCCAATACAGCCCAATGTCGGTAATAAAACAGCATGAAGGCAAAACCTTGTGCCCAGAGAGGGCCGAACACAGCCCGAACTGTTCAGCACAGCACATCA
Organism: Tursiops truncatus; assembly: GCF_011762595.2. NCBI lineage: Eukaryota > Metazoa > Chordata > Mammalia > Artiodactyla > Delphinidae > Tursiops > Tursiops truncatus. Next base: position 37,978,730 of record NC_047055.1, read on the forward strand.
GCAGCCTCTCGTCTGCATCCACCCACAGCCCACTGGGTCCCAGCACCGGCCAAATGCAGCTGGCAAAAGGGACACAGAAGCAATTTTTGCCAGCAGGGGTAAAAATCAAATCAAAGGCAGGCAAGCAAAGAGACTGGATAGGTTTTCTTAGAAACCTTCAGAAACAACATTTTATTTTAAATAGAATTTTAATGATCATGACGTCTAATGTAATGCTTGTCCCGACAGAAAGCACGAGAGCAATGAGGCTCAAACACGAGAAGAGGAGACACACTGGCCCGCAAGAGATCCCTTGGGACTTTCCTTTGATGGTTTACTTTCCCCCCTTACGGGCTCCTGTGGTAATGGGGTATGGTAGTGGCCCAGAGCTGTCTCATTCCCAGACTGTGCTGTCTCCTGAAGAAAGATATTTGCATACTACCTCACGTTTGCCCCACTAAGAGCAAGTAAGCTGAGTGAAAACTGTAACTAAATATGCCCAGGCCATCTTCAAATGGAAAAGGAGAAAAGGAGAATGGAGTTGGAGGCATGGCCAGCCCTGAGAAGGTACAGCAGGCATTAATTTGACATGCTCTAGCCCCATCTCCTTCCTGGGGTGCCCTGGGAGCTCAAACACAGCCAGCACTTTGGGATGCCAGCTAGGGAGGGGACTGGCTTTGGGGTAGCCTTACCTCATGCTAGCATCCCTGAAAACAGGGAAACAAAATCGGAATCCAGGGGTCTGGAGGAGTAAGTGTACAAGATGACGGTCCTTGAGTCCCAGGGGACCGGTACCTTTGAGTTCTTGCCTCCACAGCACTCACTCAGCAAAGTGCAACCTTCTCGTAGCCCCCTCCATGCACCAACACGATGTCCTGTTTATCCTGCGACGTAGGCTCTCACCTCTTCACCCACCCACGATTTGGACCGTCCGTGTGCTGCGTGCGCAGCACTGTCGTTCAGTGCACTCAGGATATAGGCAGCAGGCAGTAAGGGTTACGTATGACTTATGCTTTGTGTGTGCAAGACAGGAATGTGTAAGGGGATACGCGTGCACTCTTAGTGATTCTACGTTTCATCCTCACTCTTTCTTTTCCATTACCACTGCTATTCCTCCAGCTCAGGCCCTGCCCTTGTCACTTCACACCTGCACTAGCACTACGATCCCCTCCCCGCCTCCCTGGCTTGGCACTAGCCTTGCAGACAACCATCTGGTACATTGGTCCCAGTCAGCTTCCATCCTGTCACTCCTCTCTTCAAGGGCCTACAGTGGATTCCCACTAGGATTCTCAATTCCTCAGACTGGCCTTCGAAGCTTTTCACCAGCTTCTTCTGCCCACTGCCAATCTCTCTCCAATCTCTTTTCTCGTTATTCTCCTCTCCAGTCAAGCAACTATGCTTATCGACCTGCACATATGGCTTACTTATTTCTGTGCTTACTCTCTTCCTGTGAACACATCCCACTTCTCCCTGCTAATCCATGCCTATCACTTCAAGATCCAGCTTCAAATACCCTCTTGTGGGAAGCCAGTTCTGGTTAACCCCTTCCTCTTCTTTTGTTCCATGTTCCACACCACACTTACCTACAAAATTTTACTTCATATGAACTTCTCCTCATTGCTGTTTTGCTTCGGAAAAATAACAGGTCTCGTTTGTTGACTACTTACTCTGTGTCAGGCAGTGTCCTAAGACGTTTTACCTACATTTTCTCATTTAATCCTGAACGACAACCTATGGAGGAAGGCACTCCATTTTGCAGTTGAGGAAATCAGGGTTCACAGAAGTTAAGACACCTTTTCAAGGCCACACAGCTAGGAAGTGGTAGAGCTGGGATTTGAACCTGGTCTGTCTGATTCCAGAACTCCATACATGTTCCAATGTGGTGTGATTAAGGCAGGTCATGTGCCTTTGTGAGTCTCCCCACTAAGAGCGAGACCCCTCCTGGGCAGCATTCATGCCCACAACTGTGGCCAGATCACTCCTAGAAATGAGAATAGTGTTCCTCACTCAGGCAACATCCACTGACCCTGCTTGGGCTGGTTCCTCCCAGAGCTTTGGACCCAGAGGTCAGTGGTTCTCAAACCTGGCTGTACTACAGAATCACCTGGGAAGTGAAAAAGAAATAAATCCTGACGCTCAGGCTGTACCCTGACCAATTAAATCACAATCTCTGGGAGTAGGGTCCAGTCATCTGTAGTTTTTAAAAGCTCTCAAGGAAATTCTATTGCGTAGCCAACATTGAGAATCACTCGTAGAACATAGGAGACTTGGTTGGAAAGGTGTTTCTAGTTTTAAACCCTTTTTATTTCTCAGGAAGCCATATCTCCCCTGCATGTCTTGTCTTTCCTCCCACGCTTCCCTACCTGTCCGTTTGGCTTTTTACCCAGCAACATCTGAGGAGGGCAGCAATCATTGGTTGAGGTAGTGGCCACAAGCCAATGAAATATCAGCTCCGGGCAGGTTCCTAAACCAATGGGAAGCCTGTGAATCACAGGTGGAAAACTCAACATAATAAAGCTTCCTGGGTTTCACAAAGACACAAATAAATAATTTGCTCTTTTAGAAAGAGCAAACGTTCCACCTGTTAATCTGCTAACAATATCTCCCCCCGGGAAATCCTTTAAGAAAGGAAACTTGCACCTCCTCTAAGAGCATCCGCCAGCTGGCAGGCCGGCCTTCCGCCACCCACACTGGTCACTGGGTGTTGAAACAGGAGAGCCATGGAGGAGGCGGCTGACCACGGCTGTCAGACTCTGCACAGGCGACAGCTGCTTGCCAGTCTGAACGAGCTGATCTATGGGAAAGGTTCTAAGATTCGAGAAGAGCTGGACCCTGGGAGGTGAAATGGGGACGAGGTTCTGCCTGCTCCCTGTCTCCCCAGGCCCCCTTGGTTCTGTCCACATACTCAGACACCCTCTCATCCATGGATCCAAGTGTGCACGCCTACGGCAGAGCTCCCTAACTGGCATGCACATATCCCTTCAGCCTCAGGGGCAGCCAGGCGGGGCCTGGGGTGGCCAGAGTCCCCGGGGCTGGTCCATTTAACCCAGTGTCCTGCATGAATATAATTTTCTCTGTGTGCTGTGACACGAGAAAGATTGGGAAGCAATGGCCTGGGAGGTAGCTCCGAGTTCCCCAATCCCCCTGCCCATTGCTGAAAACCTGTCACAGGTTGATCAGACACTTTCTAGCCTTCCCTAGCACCGCCTGATCTTAATATGGGGTCAAGACAGTGTCCCAGAGGGTTGAGAACAGAAAGAAAGATGAGCCCCCAAAGGCCCAGGGTCTGAACCACTTCAGAATCACTGAACCTCACCTAATGGGTTGACACTCTGTTTCTCAAGTTTACTTCTTCCTCTGTTCCCAAGGCCTGTTCCTGGGAAGAAGTAGCCCCTCGAAGCCGCGCTTACCTTGGCATCCATGATGCTGGTCTCCACCCGGGCCACGCCCTGGTTCTCCCGGAACAGCTGGATCTTGCTGATCTTGCTGAACTCGGACAGCACAGTGGTGAGGTTGGTTTTGAGGTCAATAACATGGCTGATGCCGTGACGGGGTCCCACTAGGAGGGTGGTGGCCGACTGCTTCTCATCCTGGTGCCCCAGCGTGGTGGGCAGCATTCAAAGAAAGAAGGGCAGAGGAAGTGAGGAGAGGAGGCGGGAGGAGGAAACAGAAAACAGGCGTTGGACCGGTTCTGCTGGAAGGTCTGGAAACATCTGGAGCTCAGTGCCAGGGCCAGAGGACAACCTCGAAGGGAAAATGGTCTGGGATGCCCCTGTTCTCAGGCCAGGGCCCCGGATCATCGGTCCAAATGGACACATTAGCCTCAGCAGAAGGGAGAGTGAAGAGGGCAGCAGCAGGGCTGGTTCTAGCAAAATCGTCAAATAGGTGAGGTTTATTTTGGCGCCTTGGAAGCACCCTCTTCCTACCAAGCCCCAGGGATTTTCCATTTGTTGCCTCAGGCCACTCAAGGCTCCCACCTGGTGCTCTGTCTGAACAGGTGACATCCTGTGTTTGGTCTTTACCCTTCCTCACCAACAGCCACTTGAACTTGCACTTCTCACCTGGTGCTAAAAGCTGAAGTGACAAAGTAACTCTGCCCAAGGTGTCAAAGGTTGACTGGGCGCTTAATGACTGGAGGAGTGGAGGGGGACCTCCCTCCCTAAGAAGATATTTGCCCTTTAATAGGCATTATAGCAGTCTTACCCCAGAGGAATGACCTATAAGAATTTCAGCACTGGGCTTTCCGTAATCCTCAAATCCCAGTATGTAAGTGGCCACCTCTGCGCCTGATGGACTGGATTCCCTTAAGTGGTCGTGACAGGCTCCTTGACGCCATCAAGCCTGAGCCCTCTGCCGGCCCATTCCCTGGCATTAGCATCATTCCCGAGGAACCTATTCCATCTGCTCTAGACGCTTCGGTAAGCGGCTTTCCATCAGTTGCCCCACGAGCATGACAGCGTGTTCCCCAGAGCGTGACAAGCACCTGGATCCAGTCAGCAAGATGATTTGAATTTCCTTTCACCGAGGCTCACTAGGGTAAACTAGCCTGGGGCACAGTCTTAGGGGGACCACTTGTGCCCCACTGGAGAGGAGCGTTGCTATAGTGAAGGCCCTGGCAGGGAGGGGGGACGTCTGGGCTAGGGGATTGAGGGAATATGGGTAAGAGCAATGAAACAGGGCAGGGGTCGGCAAACTCTGGCCCACAGGCCAAATCCAGCCCTCTGCCAGTTTTTGTCCAGCTCACGGACTAAGAATGGTTTTATACATTTTTAAATGCTTGGAAAAAATTCAAAAGAACCGTATTTTGTGACATGTGAAAATCACATGAAATTCACATTTCAGTGTCCCGTAAACAAAGAGATATTGGAACACAGCCAGGCCCATGTGTCTATGCGTTGTCGACGGCTGCTTTCATGCTGCAAAGGCAGGGCTGAGTAGTTGCGACAGGGATCTTCATGGCCTGCCGGCCAGGCCTAAACTATTCACTTATCTGGCCCTTTATAAAAAAAGCCTGCTAACCTCTGAAATTGAGAAAAGGGGGCACAAAAGAGCCTAGAGGGATACTGTTAACAAATATAGCCTCCTACTTTACATTTTATCTTTTCTTTTTGTCCGCATCGCGAGGCTTGCGGGATCTTAATTCCCCAACCAGGGATCGAACCCAGGCCCTGGGCAGTAACAGCGTGGAGTCCTAGTCACTGGACCGCCGGGGAATTCCTGAAATTTTTTATTTTATTTTTTTGCCTCCTACTTTCACCATTTTACCAGAGGCGGGACCAGAGCACCACGGGAGGGAAGAGGGAGAAGAAGGAGGAAGAGGACAGAGCATGCCACCTGAAAGATCTAATGGAGTCTCTCCTGTCCCCCCAGCCAAGGACAAGCGCCCCCGAAGGGTTCCCTCCCCCTCGCTGCCCTCACTGACCAGGCCCACAGTGTTGAACAAAACGCCCGTGAACGTCGGAAGTTCATTCAGAATTCGAAGATACTGGAGTTTGGCCTGAATTGCAGAGCCCTGTGGAAACAACCGACTCAGAAATATGAGAAACTTGAGGTGCACAGGAAAAGCAAACCCATGTCCGCAGGAAGGAGGGTCAACAGCTTAGGACAGGCACTAGTCAGACCAGTCAGAAAGCCCCACTGTGGGACGCTCGGGAGAACCACAGGAAGGTTCCAGTTTGGACAGCTCTTGCCAGACTCTAGCATCCCATCTCCCTTCCTAAACCCTCCTCCTATCCCCCGATCTTCATTCCTGAAGAATCCAGCTTACTCATTTTGTTCCTCGGTTAATTTCGACGCCTTTCCCCAACTCCAACACCCCACGACATCTATACCTCTCTCCTGAGATCCCTGATGGCCACTAGGTACTGGCCCTCCCCAACTGGGGGTCGCACTCAGTACCTTTATCCTGAGCACCTCTAAGTCCCGAGCCTGCTCTTCCTCTGGCAGAAAAGTCTCCATCAGTGGTACCCGCATCCCCCGGGCACTTGAGCCAGAAACCTGTGAGTCACACTGGACTCTTCCCTCAGCCTCTCACCTGAGGGCCACCAGTCACCAGATCATCTTGATTCTACCTCCTAAGTCCCTCTCCACCCTACCCATCCCTCTTCTCTAGCCCCGTGGTCATTGCCTGGATGTCCTCCACTTGCATCACGGTGGCAGCCGGGTTACGTTCAGTACTAACACTCCTTTCCCTCCATCCCTCCACATTTTCAGTTAGAGGGAACAGCCTAAAACATAATCACACCACTGGCCGCTTAAAGCCCTCAGTGGCTCCATGCTGCCTACAGGGTGAAGGATGACCCCTTTCCACGGCACACGAAGCCCTCCGTGAACAGGTTCCTGCCAACCTCTTTGGCCTCCTCTCTTGCCCGCACCCCACTCAGGCAGCTTCCTTGAACCCTCCGCACTGGTTTCTGCTGATCTCTTTGGATCTCCCTGCCTGGGAAAGTCTTCCTCCCCGCAACTCATCTAGACAAACTTCTATCTGTCCTTTAAGACCCAACTCTGGCATCAAATGCACCGACTCCTGGCCTTTTCCATCTCCTCCAGGCTGGGCTGGCTGCTGTTCCTCCGCGCTTCCAGGGCACCTGCACTGGTCGCACTGTGTTGTGACTGCCTCTTGTTTCCCCACCAGCCCGTGCCTGACTTGAGGGCAGAGACCGGGCCTTCTTCATCTTTGTATCTCCGGCCCAAGCACTGGGGGTGGGGGGCGCTCAGAAAAAGTGTTTGCTGAGGAGATGGTTGGGAGCCCTGAAGCTCTCAGCTGGGAAGAAAACAATCTGATTAAATATGCACAGCAAAGTAGGAATGGCTTAACTCTCGGGGGAAATCTGCGTCTTAAAAGAGAAGCTAGTTGGTAATGCAGGGAATCTGGCATGGGTGGAATATAAGGGGGCAACTGTGTCCAGTGTCTCCATCTGCATGTGGATTCTGGTGCCCCTCACCACCCGCCTGCCTCCTAGGCAAGCAGACTGAGCCTTGCAAGCCTGAGAAGGGCCTGCGGGGTTGGGAAGGCAGGGAGCGGGAAAGCGCGGGAGAGCACAGCAGTGACCTGAGTCCTCCACCCGCCACCCGGCGACCCATTCTCCAGGTCAGGCCTTGCCCCATGGGGCTGGGCTTTTATCTCCCAGAATTCCCTGTACCAGGGCTGATGAATTAGAAAGCTGATGAGGGACAGAGCAGTTGTTTCCACGGGAAACATGTCTCCCCAGGGTCCAGTGCTGTCCACACCACAAGTGCTTCATCAGCACTGACTAAATGGGTGGAACGACCCAAGAATATTCTCCTCCTGCACCTTTGTCCCTTTGCTTTGAGGACCCTGGGCTCTCCCAGTTACTTGCCACTGAGCAGTCTCTGGGGGTGTCTCAGGCTTGGGGAAAACCCCTCTCCACAATCATGCCCCATATCTGGCCAAGCTAGATGTGTATCCAAGTCAAAAACAGTGGGGAGGGTTCCCCAGAAGACCACACCTGCTGGGAAAGCACACAGGAGTCCCCCATGGCCACTAGTGCCCGAGCAGGGTGCCCGGTGGCCTACTCTGGATACCTTGGTGCTGCTGGAAGGATGTGTTTGGTGCGCCTTCAGCTGCTGAGAGAGAGATTTCCGGAGGTTCTTCTCTTTGATGCCCTGTAGGAGGGAGGGGGGAAGAAAGGGTTCCAGGCCCCACTCCTTCCTAAAAGCAGAAGAAAAGTAAGAAATTAGAGAGACAAGGTGAGACAGAGAAAGCAAAATGGTAAGACAGAAACTAGCTGAAATCTGAGACAGAGATGGAGGAATGGAGATTAGGAGAGAGAGACAGAGAGGGGCTGGAGGCAGGCGAGTAACATTGGCCACAGTTCTCTAGTAGAAGCTGTAGCCCAAGGGCATCCTGGTCTAGGTGTGAGGAATTCCAATTCTCACTCCCATCCCAGGCCCACATTCCTAAAACGCAGAGCACAGCTCAACCACTGCACCTTCTCCCTACACAGCTATTTGCCCCCATCCGGAAGGGCCCTGGCGCAACTCACTCCACATTCTTGAGTGAGATCTTCTGACTAGGTCGAGTAGCTGAGACAGTGATATAGATGTGGAGGGCAGCAAGGCCCAAAAGCATCTCTGGCTTGGAGTCCATTCCAAAGCGTTCTCGGATGACATCGTTCCGACTCTGTGAGAGAGGGCAGTCCAAACCCGTCAGTTAAAGGAGACGTTCCCTCCCCACCCCCCACCCCACCCCACCCCACGGACTCCCTTATATCCTAGAAAAAACTCGTGGTGTAAGTAAGCATCCTAGATCAAGCCGAAGAGGAAGATTCTGCCCTTGGGGAAGAGGTAACAGAGGAACCTCAGGTCTCAGAGACACTATTTGCTTCATTCAGCGGATACTGGACAGCCCCCTTCTCAGTGACTGGTACACACAATGGCAAGGCACAAATGGTCAGAACATCTAGGGCGCTGCAAAAGTGAGACATGGCAACACTCCCTTTCTTTCCTCCTGTTACAAGAGACCTTTCTGCCTTTTCTCTGGGGCCTATACTCACCGCCCCCCAGCCCCAGCCATCGGAGGCTCCTCTACCAGCTCAGATGGGAACAAAGGAAGAGAGACACTGGGAGGGATTCTCTACAGGTCTCTGGCCCAGAAGCCCACAGTGAGAGATGGATTGCAGGGATGGGGCAGATATTCTTTCCTTGGGGTCTGCAGATCAAAGCAGTGATGAGTCAGTCTTCCCTATGCTATCCTAAAAAGGGTCTCCTGGAACTACTGGCCAAAGGTATGACAACCCCTAAACCCTGAAGGTCAGAATCCCAGCTATCAAGGATTCAGCCTTGGTTAGACCAGTTGCCCATTGTGCTGAGGTGAAACCAGGATGAGCTAAGAGACTAGAGAGCCACAGTGGTTTCACTACAGCATAGGAGAGAGTGTAAAAGGAATACTCCATCAGTGATCATCTATGCAGAAAATCCAATGGAATCTACAAAAAAAAAAAAAACTACTAGAACTAATGAGTTAGCAAGGTTGCACGATATAAGATCAATATACAAAACCAACTGTATTTCTACATGCTTGCAACAATCAGAAATTAAAGTTAAAATCGAAACCATTTACAATAGCATCAAAAAACGAAATAATTAAGGATAAATCTGTCAAAACATGTGAAAGACCTGTACATTGAAAAGTAGAAAACACTGCTGAGAAAAATTAGAGAAGCCCTAAATAGATATATATTGTGTTCATGGGTTGGAAGACTCAAACCAATGTATAGATTCAACACAATCTCAATCAGAATCACGGCAGGTTTTTGGTAGAAATTAACAAACTAATTCTAAAATTCACATAGAAATGCAAAGGACCTAGAATGGCCAAAACAACTTTGAAAAAGAACAAAGTTGGAGAACAGACACTACCTGAGTTTAAGACTTAATATAAAGCTACAGTAATCAAACGAGTGTGATGTTGGCATAAAGATAGACACATAGATCAATGGAATAGAATGGAGAGTTCAGTAATGACCCACACATATACAGGCAACTGATTTTTCACAAAGGCACAAAGGCAACTACATGGAGAAAGGATGGTCTTTTCAATCAATGGTGCTGGAACAATTGGATATCCATATGGAAAAAAGAAGAACTTTGGTCAATACTTTGTACCACATATAAAAGTTAACTCAAAATGGACCACAGACTTAAATGTAGAACCTAAAATGATAACACTTCTAGAAAAAACTAAGAGCAAAATCTTTGTGACCTTGGATTAGGCAAAGACTTCTTAGATATGACATCAGAAGCACAAGCCATAAAAGAACAAATTGACAAACTGGACTTCATCAGAATTCAAACTTCTGCTCTGTGAAAGACACTCTTTGGAGACTGAAAAGACAAGTTAGAGACTGGGAGAAAATAACTGCAAATAACATACAAATGACTTGTATCCAGAATACACAAATAACTCTCAAAACTCCATAATAAGTAAACAAACAACCCCAATTTAAAAAGTGGGCAAAAGAGTTGAATAGACACTTCACCAAAAAAGCTGTATGATGACAAGGAGGCACACGAAAAGGTGTTCAATATCATTAGTCATGAGGGAAATGCAAATGAAAACCAGAATGAGATACCCCTGCATGCTATTAGAATGACGGAAACTTCAAAAATACTGCTAACACCAAGTGCTGGTGAGGATGTGGAGAAACTGGGACTCTAACACACGGCTGCTGCTTACATAAAATGGTACAGCCACCTTGGAAAACAGCACTGGAGTTTCTTCAAGAAATTAAAGAAAGATAGATCTACCGTATGAATCAAGCCATTCCATTCTTAGGTATTTACCCAAGAGAAAAGAAAGCATATGTCATACAAAGACTTGTACGTGAATGTTCATGGAAGTTTTATTTGTAGTAGCCAAAACATGGAGACAACCCAAATGTCCATCAGCAGGTGAACTGTAAACAAATTTTTATACATCCATACGATAGAACACTACTCAACGATGAAAAGGAATGAACTACTGATACACACGACAACATGGGTGGACCTCAAAACCATTATGCTGAGTGAAAGAAGTGAGATCAAAATAAGTGTTCACACCGCTATGATTTCATTTGTATAAAACTGTAGAAAACGCAAAGTAATCTGCAGTGACAGAAAGCAGGTCGGTGGCCGCCTGGAGATGGGAGTATGAATTACAAAGGAGCCTGGGGAGGCTTTTGGGGGTGTTGGATGTGTTTAATATCTTGAGTGCGGTGATGGTTTCGTGGATATAAACATATGTCAAAACTTATCACACTGCCGTTTTAAATACGTGCAGTTTGCCGTGCGTCAATTAGACCTCACTAAAGCCGTTCAGTATAGAAAAGGAAGACAGCTGAACACATCATCACAGAGGGGAGAGAGAGGGTGGACAAGGTCCTGTCACCAAATTCCAAACTATCTGAACTAAACATCCATCTCTGCACCCAGCAAACATCCACTCATCTTTCAAGGCTAACAGCACGCATGCATCACTTCCTCTGTGAAGCCTGCATCGTGCCCCTCCCAGGGAGAGTTGGCAAATTGCTTCCTGAGTGCCCCTACTGACATTGTACCCTGCCATCCTCGTGGTGCGTGCCTGTCACACTGCCTTTATTTGTGCACATATCTGCCTGTGAGCTCTAGCGATCTAGGATAGTTCTTTGACCACCTTGATTGTCAGCACCTAGCACAGGGCCTGGCCCAGAGGAAGTGCTCAGCAAACGTTTCTGGATGAACTGAACTGGGAACCATCTCCTTAGTGGAGCTCGGGATTGGGGATTGGGACCTCCTGTTACTCAAATGCACTTGTTAAACCGGGGTATGCTGTGAAGATGCCAGAGTTACTGGGGTTGCTTCCTCCTGAAAACTGATAAGATCTGTCTAGACAAACAGACAAGACTTGGAGCCAGAGCCAGCTCAGGCTGCCAGGCCAACCAACTTGACCATGGCCTACGGCGGTAGCAGAAAATAAGAGAGCCTTCAGAGCTACCTGAAGGTTGGAAAAACTTACATAGCGACTTCATTGTGATGGCAGAACAGCCTGCCAGCTTGTTTGTCCATTGGTCTGTCTGTCTGTGTATCCCCAAGCCAGACTCTACCTGGATGTAGAGGTACTCGAAAGCAGCAGGATCCCGACGCAGCAGCTCCACCGGGTCTTTGGGAAAGAAACTTATCCGGAAGAGGCATTTCATTCCATGATAGTGTGTCCGCTGCACTACCTGAATCCCAGGGGTGAGAGGTGGGAGGAAAAGAGAGCTGGGATCAGTGGCTGGGTGCCAGGAGTCAGCTCGGCGGCTCTTCAAGGCAGGGCCTGGCTGATCCCAATTACCACTGGGGAAAGTGATGAGGAGCTAAGTCTTTTCTGCCCTTCTGACCCAAAGTGACTAGAATTTTCGAACCACTTATCCACGACTTGGCCTTTATCAACAACCTAAGGCCCAGGACATGAGGTAGGAAGCAAGGGCTCCTGGCAACTTCTCTGACTCTTCTTGCTGCGGGGCTAATGCCTTTGCCTTGCAGAGGGGCTCAGCCTCAAGCAAAGGAAGTTGCTTATGAGAAAGCAAATCAAAGACTTAAAATCCCATTTGGAGGTGTAGCTGAAACAAGCTGGCAATATACCAGTAACTGCTGAAGCTGGGATAGGTAATGAGGGTTCATTATCCAATTCCTTCTACTTTGGTGTATATTTGAGATTTTTTTGTAATAAAAATGCTTAAAAATCCCATTTGGAACAAGAGACCAGTTGGATCCACAAGGCCCCTTGAGGGGTGGGGAGGCGCTTAGGCATCCCTCCAGGCAGGACACCCACCTTTCCTTCACAGGTTGGAACCTGTGAGTCTCTGAAGTGCATCTGGCTGAGAGCTAAACTTGAAGAATTCTTCTTTCCTAAATCCTTTCATTTTTGCGTGTCTGATTTCAGCTTTTGTTTCGCTTCCTTCAGACATTTCTTCCCAGCCGTCTCTCTCCAACTCCTTCCCTCCCTCCCTGGGAATATATTTTTTTTGAAGCAACTGAGAAATTATTTATTTATTTGGCCGCGGCACGCGGCATGTGGGATCTTAGTTCCCTGACCGGGGATTGAACCCCCGTCCCCTGTATTGGAGGCGCGGAGTCTCAACGACTGGACCACCAGGGAAGGAAGTCTCCACTCCCTGGGAACACTGATTGGCCCTGGTTGCCTCTCTTGCTCTCCATGGTGCATCACCACTGGTAAAATACTATCGAGCAATCCTGGATTTCCTTGGCCTTTTTCCAGAGGCTGGGAAGATAAGACACTTTCTCCTACTCTACGTTGGAACTTGACACGGGTGACATGCTGTCTATGCTTGGTCGCACCCAGCCCGTTCCCAGCCCACATGTGTCCTAGCCTCAGAGGTCTCACTAGACTCCACTCGCTCATCCTTCCATATTACAGCCTTCACCCTGAAGGTAAAGTTTCCCCTCGCAGGAGGAAAAGTCTAGCAGGACCTCCAGGAGACAGTGGAGTTGACACTGCTCAATTCAGTCTTGCACGCGGTAAATCACCACCCCATGCTTTCCCCACTAGTGACCACCAAGACTAACAACTGTCATGCCTTTCTTAGGTCACAAGAGACATTTTACAGAGTTTTTTTTTGGCTGTGCTGTGTGGCTTGTGGGATCTTAGTCCCCTGACCAGGGATTGAACCCGGGCCCTTGGCAGTGAAAGCACAGAGTCCTAACCACTGGACATCCAGGGAATTCCCAAGAGACATTTGAAAAGGCCTCTGTGGGTGGGTCATAAAGATCTTGATTGAGAATTGGGACTTCTGGGAGCTGGCTGAGCATATCATGATGAATTTTCCAGAAGGAGAGTACCTGGTGGCCTCTTCTCTACTAAAGGCCATATGCAAAGCTATCAGGCCAGGACAAAGGAGTTACTTACATAAGCCAGGGGCTGCTTGTCCTGGAGAAGCAGGAACTTGTGGTTCTGTTCTGGCCCGGCATATTCAAGGACAAGGGCAAAGTGCTCAATGTACCTCAGGGAAAGCCGGTCCTGTAATGTCACCATGACATCCTGTGGAAGACAAAAGAGCCTTGAGAGAGAGATCCCTTCCAGCTCTAAGATACTCTAAGCAGGACAGGACCCAAAACGGGAGACGGGGACTGAACATCCAGAAAGATAGTCCTGGGGGGAAGGCTGAGGCTGGGAAAGTGGGCCAGACAGAGACACTGGCCTTTATGGTAGCCCAGGCATGGTGCTCCAGGATGAGGAGAATGACCCAGGAGTGCTGTTCAGAGGCCTGGGCCCTGGGGAACACCACAGGTGCAGGGGGTGGAGGGAGGTGTTTCTGAACTTGGCCGGGCCAGGCATATGGCAAAAGAAGGTCATGGCCCTTCCTCCCCCTCTCTCTCCTTTCATTCAACAAATTGTCTCCTGAGTGTGTCCTAAGTGCCAGGCACTGTGTTGGTTCTTCCCTCAGCTTCTCACATGAGTCAGAATGTTCACTCTGGTTTGTCCGGCAACTTAGGAATTAACAAAAGCCAAAGCCACAATTACATGATTAAAAAGTAGATGATTTCTGGATTCATAACCTAAATTGAATGACTGGAGTTACTGGCAAAATGTTCATCTTTGATTTAGCTGGCTTTGAGAGACGATCAATTTAGCAACTTGAAAAATGCATCCACGCAGAGGAACAATGTCATGTGTTTTATGTACAGTCATGAATTTGACTACTTCTGCACTCTGCTCCGCTGCCCTACTCTTGATATTAGGGTGTCTGGAAGCAGATCCATGGGGGCTGCCCACATGTCAGTTTTGAGACTTCTACCATCTATTTGCTGTGGCTTCAGCATACACTGGCCTCCAGCGTGTGTGTTCGTAGAATCGGCATCGCTCAGCCCCCGAAGGCCGGAAAGAAGCAGGCTTGGGAATGCGAAGCTCCCTTCCAGCCAGGGTTGCCAAACAAGCCCCTCAGCGAACATTGACAGCTGTTTAGCTATTCAAATGTTAGGCTGGAAATTGGTGGGTACTTGAGAATATCTCTTTGTATTATCCAAGTAGTCACAGAGGCGCCAGTGTTGCTGAAGTGCTGGCAGGGAGAGATGAGATTTTCTCTGCAGTTCGGCTGCTTTGGGACTGTGGACGGCCAAGCTGGTGATTGCCAACCGGTGTTACAAGTCTAACAGCTCCCATGCCAGGCTGTCAATTCACCCAGGTACCTCTCTGGGACAAGCGGCCTGGCAGCCTGTCCAAGTTCCAATGAACAGCCAGTGCACCCTCCCTGAAGTCATGGTAAGGTCACAAGCCAGGGGACGCTGCTGTCCTGGAAGGCTGGGGCTACCTGGAAGCACTAACGGCGGTGACATTGTGAGGTGGGAGGACGCTCAGAGGAGCCTCCACGGGGAAAGAGAGGAGTAAATGCTCCAGTGTGGAGACAGATCGACAACGGACATACCGGTCCATGATTTAACACAAAGGAGGATTCTGACACAGAGAGATACCCGCATCTGGAGGAGGGGAACTTGGACACCCCTGGGTGGCCTAGTTTCAATGTCCCTCCCATAGACGGAAACCTTCGATAGTCAAGAGACCATTCTGCGGCACCCTAAGGAGTGTGTTTTGGTCCTAAGTCCCCTGGGGGACCCACCCAGGACTAAGCCTTCCTAAGAAACTCTCGGTTCAATCAACACGGGTTAGGCCCAGGCTTTTGCAACTCGGGCGCTACTGGCACTTTGGACAGGACAATTCATCATTCGGGGACTGTCCCATTCCTTGCAGGACATCTAGCATCTCTGACCCCGAGATGCCAAATGCCAGTAGCATGCCAAACCATGGGGATGACCCCAAATACCCTCAGACATTCCTAAAAACTACCTGGGAGGGGACAGTGCCAACCCTGGCTGAGAACCGCTGGCAAAGCCAATTCTGAACACCTGATAACTCCTCTTAGGGAAAGTTTCCTGGCCCAGGGCTTGCTTTATTTATAGGGTTGTCTTAGCCCCAGCAGGGGCACCTCAGGACATTCGTGGGCCAAGGTGGGTTTTCTGGGCAGGCAGCACTGATTGCATGGAAACATTCATTCTGGGGATGGCATTCTCTTTCTGGAGAGAATCCAGAAGAAGCAGGAGCAGATATTTCTATCCCAGAGCAGAGCTGAACCTGAGGGTTAATAGTACATCGCCTCTCCTCCTCAGGACTAAGGGAATAACTACAACTTCTAGATGCCTGGCTGAGCCGTTAAGAATCAGAGCTCATTAATTGCTCTTCCTGGGAAAGGAATAGCCAAAGGGACTGTTGGTGGACTTTTCAAATCTTGGTTCAGTGCTTAAGAGCTGGCTGGTATTTAAAAAGCAAGCCATGGCTAAGCTAATCTCCTGAGAGATGGTTTGTTGATTTCTGTGTGTAAACTTGCGTAGGTGTTATTGTATCCATTTAAATCACTTTTGCTTTATAAATGGTTTAATGATCTTCATACTCCTTAGCTCCTAAGCACTCCTTGAAGGACGCAGTGTAACATGGACACGAAACAGTTAGCAGATGTGTGCACACATGCATGCATACACACATGCATGCACGTGTACATGCGTGCACGCACGCACACACATACACACAAACAGTCACTAGCACACAGTCGGGCATTCAACTTTCCCTCACCACAGTCATCCGAGGACTGTATGTTTTTGCAACAGGGTGCTCCCAGAAGCAGGAGTTCAAAGACCAAGACCACCTTGCTCTGGTAGCAAGCGGCTTGGTGCAGACTCAGAGGAGCCCAAGGACCAGCAGGGGTGTGTGCTCCAGAGGAGAGCACCTCCTAAGAGAGGACAACACCAATCCGGGAGAGGAGACCCTGTGGGTACCTTAACAGTGGTCCGGCCATCAAACGTGAACGACTTGATCTGCCCATTTTCTAAGAAAACCTTCAGGACATTGGGGATGAGGAGAAGAGCTTCTTTCTTCATCATCTTCTGTGAACAGGCAGGGAAAGGACAAGGAGGGGGACTCATTTAGAAGGAGCAGGGAAGCCAGAGGAGGGGCGTGGAAAGGAAGAGAAAGGAGTGAGTGAAGGAGACAGGGAACCAAAGGTATGGAAGGACAGAGATACAGAAGAAAGAACCCATCAGTGATAATGTTAACGTGGAGACCAGAACCGAATTCTCCAAGAAGACACTGGGCCATATCCAAAGCTCACCCTTCATTCGATGTCACTGCACATCCACAGTCTACTGTGGCTCAAAGCTCCGCAGCTCAGAGGGGGCTTGGCCCATAGAGACCACCGCACTCTGAAGGGCTGATGGAAGGCCTTAGGAGCCTGCCTCACTCACCTGCTCCTATCTCCTGACTCCTGCCTTTCCACCTGGCCCTTCACACATCGAGATCACTTCCATGTCCATGCCTTTGCTCTGCCAGTCTCCCTCCCTCAAGGCATCCTAGGTCTTCTGTGACCTGGCCCCTGCCTACTTTTCCAGTCATATCTTACCATTCCCGGTACCCACAGTGCTCTTTCATGTCTGCATACCTCTAACAACTCATCATTCAGGGACTGCCATAATCCCTGCAGGACATTTAGCGTCTCTGACTCTGAGATAATAAATGTCAATAGCATGCCAAATCGTTGGGATGACCCCAAACACCCTCAGATGTTCCGAAAAGCTTTCTGAGAGTGGGCGGTACTGACGCTGATTGAGAACCACTGGCAACGCCCATTAAAAAAATATTTAATTAATTAATTTATCTGGCTGCACTGGGTCTTGGTTGTGGCACACAGGATCTTCACTGCCGCGTGAGGGATCTTCACTGTGGCATGCGGGATCATTTAGTTACGGCACGTGGGATCTACTTCCCTGACCAGGGATCGAACCCAGGCCCCCTGGATTGGGAGCACAGAGTCTTAGCCACTGGACCACCAGGGAAGCCCCCAAAGCGCATTTTCGAATACCCGGGGCTACAGCAAGCGCAGAGGACCAGGGTCTAGCCTTACACTAGTAGTGACCTGGCACACATACGCAAATCCACTAGAGAACAACAATAACACCAAATCAAACCAACAGGTATAAGATAGCTACGGTTTCCCAGATGAGGTGAATTGGATCTTGATTTTAAAGGAGGTGGCAGGCGTGGACTATTAGAGAGGCCAGACAAGAACAGTCCAGATCTAGGGACTGTCACGGACAAAGTATGAAAACATAAGCAAGTCCTCCTGGGTCAGGGTGTGGTAGGGGGAGGGGGGTGGTGCTATCATGACATCAGATCATTTCGTGATGGAGTCAAGCCACAGTGGGGAGTGATGGGATCTAAAGTTGGAAAAGTGACTCCCCGGTCCTCTCCCTGATCCCGAGACGCCTCGCTCCCGCCAAGCCCAGAGGCCCCGGATTCCCAGGCTGATGACGCTCAGCGGTGGCTGGTTTTATTTAGCACACTGGGTTGGACTCAGATAATTACTTAATTGATTGTGCTTAAAAATAGAGCTGGCAAGGAACACCCACAGGATTTATTTTTGCTCTGGCTACTTAATAAAGCGCTGGAACACCAAGAGAAAGGGATGATAGGGTAGCTGGGAGTCACCTGGGCCTGGACTCCCCCCGGGACCTGACCGGTGGTGAAGCTGCTACGGTCCACACTGGGGTGGTGGTGGTGGGCGTGTATTGTGACATCATTTCCTGAGCACAGTGAGAGTGAGAAGGTTGATCCCTGTGTCTCTCCCAGACAAGAGCCTCCACCATGCTTGGTGGCCTGTCCGGGAGCCTGTCCTGGAGCGACAGAGTAACCCTGGGGGGTTTCTAGCTACACTGGGGCATTTATGTGCAGACTGGTCTGCAGTGGGGGCCGGCTTCTGCCTGTGGCTAGACGTGACATGTGGAGAGGGGAATCATGGGGGAGGAAGAGGGAGTGGGGAAGGGAGAGGAAGAAAGAGGAGGAAAAAGGAGGGAAAGAAGGGGAGGGGGAGGAGAGGAGGGATTCTTCACTGGGTGGCCTGGCCTTGGTGGGTTACTCGGTGATGCCAAGACGGGATAGGTTGTACCTATCTGTACTCTCCAAATTCAAGCCTCACTTCCTCTGGGTGTTCAAGGGTTCAGGACACAGATGTCCCCTTAGTGACTTGGACCTCAGGATCTGCTTTACTCCGATCCACAAGGACTCCACACCACTCCCTTTCCTCTCTGCTCACTGGCCCCGGCTTCTCTTCAACCTCTTCTTCTGTGACCGACACGGAGCTCAGCCACCAATTATTCCGATGGCTTAGCCAATGGGGCCCAGTTGTCACTTGGGCTTCACAGCCTTCCTTGAACAGGGATGGAGGAGGGCCTAGGTGGAGTTTGGGTATGAGAGTCAGGGAAATGGAGACGGAAGACACCTCTGTCCTCTATCCATCCCTTCGTCTGGGTGGCTCTGCCTCAAAGAACTATAGGGGTGCCTGGCAACCTACTGATTTCTCCACTCAGGCTGGGCCTCCTAGCTTGTCTCAGCTGCAGCTGTTCCTCACTACAGAAATGCCACGGGCCTCCCGAGAGTCCAGCCCAGGACAGCCTGTAAATGCACACAGTGCCTGTTAGCTCCGGCTGTCCTTCCCTCACCCAACCCCATGGGATGTCACCAACTTCTGCGGATTCCTAGAGGACTCGGAGTTATCCATGGCCGCTTAATACACATCTTTCTGCGCTCCACCCACCTCTTCTCATTTGCTTATCTGGAACAGATGGCTCAGTTCACGTTAACCCCACAAAGCAGTGCGAAAGAGTGGGCTGGCCATGACCCCCCAGATTGGCCGCTGCATGGCATGGGCGGTCAAGCATCACCTGCTCCTCGAAATCATACCACCCTGCGGTGGATTCTACACTGTCTCAGTCTGAGCCGCTTGTACTCCCAACATCACTGAGAGGTACCCAGAGGCAGGGAACAGGCATTTATTTTGCATCCCTTGTAACGCTGGGAACACAGCCGGTGCCTACTAAAAGCTCTGTGACTTAATGAGTCTATATCATTTCCCCCAGGCTGCTTCACCCTTCATTGCACAGTCTTCTCCAATTGAGACCTGGAGCTGTGGGATCACTTCAACGTGAAGAGAGCTCAATGTCACCACCTCTTCAGAAAACCACTATTTCCTTCCTTCAAGTAGCCAAACGATGTTTATGGAGCACTGTGCTAGAGACGGAAATTTCTTGAAGCACCGTGAGGATTCTGAGAGTATTGATACATATCCCTTCTCCCCACAATGCCCAGGGCTTCTCTGGATGCCACACACCCCTCACTCAATACCCACCCAGAGTCCCGAGGTCCCCGCTCCAACCCCTTCATCATAATGCTGTCCATTCTGAGGAGCAGCAGATGAGCAACTGGCCCAGAGCGAGACCTCGACGGCCAGGCCGACTCTGGCCAAGGGCCGCGGGGAGGAGGCCGAAGCTGCACTTACTGCATCTGTTTCTCCAATTGCCACCTGCTCAGAAAATCGGACCTTCACGGGATTGGATCTCAGCTTGGCCTTCTTCGCAGCACTGATGAAGGCGGATTTGGGGGACTGGAAAAAGAACAGAGAGGGCTGGTGAGTTCTCCATCCCTGGGAAAAACCCGACCTTTGCTGCACGGGACTTAAGATGTCTCCGTATGGGTACCCTTTGCCCTGCTGATCAATAAGCCAATAAATAAGTATTGATTCCCTACTAGGTGCAAGGCAATGTGCTAAGTGCTTCCTTAGGTGACTGGTATGTTCTCTGTAAGCTGGGCATGAATCGAATTGGAGTAAGTTGAATCCCATTATTAATGCTCTAGGCCTAGGGGAGTTTGCAAAACTTCTTTGTAATAACATGCACTGAAGTTTTAAATATTTGATTTTCTTAATGTGAGATATACCTAAATGGTGGTTTTTATTACGTCTGAATATGAACATCGCAAAGGATTTACAGAAATAATCTTATTCACTTCAAAGATATGCCCTGCCCCTAGGATGGAGGCTCATAGAAAATATTTTAGATGTGGAAGAAAGGAGGTCTAGCCCTCCAAAAGGATTTCTCCACTATTTCTACACTATTGGGGAGTAGAGCCATTAGGGATTTTACCCAGGTGTCCTGGCTTCCTAGTTCTGGGCTCTCCACTACTTTGTTCATCCAATTCTATAAGAAATGCTCAATCAGCTAGGCTCTCCAGTTTTCGAAAGCTCCCACAAATTCAGCAGGACGCATGGTTAGCAAATGCTGGAAACTAAGTCTTTCCTGGGTGGGCCGTGGATTTGAGGAAATGCAGGAGCCCTGGTGAGGGGCACCCTCATGTCTTTGGGGGCATTTATTCATCCGTGTGACAAATTTAGGGAGGGCCCACTCTGTACCAGGCACAGTTCCAGGTGATGAGGGATCCAGCAGTGAACAAGATGGGCAAAACTCCCTGGCCTCAGGGAGCGCCCATCCTAGCAGGGACAGACAGACAGACAATAAACACAGAAATATCTCTTAGGTAGCAAATAAGGACACGAGGACAAATCGAGCAGAGTGAGGGACTACAGCAGAGACTGAGGCCGTGAGGGTGGGGAGCGGCCGGGGTGTTATCTTAGACGGGACCGTCAGGGAAGACCTCTTCCAGGACGTGACATTTAAGCAGAGGCCTGAAGGAAGTGAGGTTGAGACCGCCATGAGGACATCTGGAGCAAGAGCCTTCCAGGAAGAAAGAACAAGAAAGTCTCTAAGGTGGGAGGAGGACTGGGGTGCGTGGGGAACAGCCAGGAAGCCCAGTGTGGCCGGAGTGGAATGACTGAGCGGGGAGCCGCAGAGGAGTCTGGGGGCTGGATCACGTAGGGCCTTGTAAGCCGTGTCAGGAACTTTGGATTTTGCTCCACCGGAGGGTTTTGAGCAGACAGGGTCTGACTTGCATTTAAAACGGATGCCTCTGTCTGCTGTGTGGAAAATAGTACAGGAGGGTGGCAGCCAGAGGAGGGAGGGTGGCAGCCAGAGGAGGGAGACCTGTTCGGAGTCTACTGCAGGAATACAGTTTAAAATATGATGGAGGCTTGGGCCAAGATGGTAATAATGGCGCTATGATCCCAAGTGAGTGGATTCTGGCTAGATTCTGAAGATAGAACCAAGATGCTATGTTGACGGACTGGTTGTGGGAGGTGAGACAGAGGAGTCAGCTGGAAGAATGGAGATGCCATTTACTGAGATGAGGAAGGGGGAAATCAGGCTTGGGGCTCCTTCAAACCATCTCCCCTACCAGTCTTGACGTGGAGCCTGCGAGCCCTACAATCAAGCATTCCTTTGTGTTAAGGCCCTGAAGGGTCCCCACCAGCTGGGAAGGCAATACATTAAGCTATTTTCTGCCATTAACGCTGCGGTTGGGATTCATTTACTAGATCAGCCACAGGAGGGCAGGGCCCTAAGATAAAGACACACCAGCAACAAACGTCCTCGTCAGCTCTTGGGCCCTGGTCCCAGCTGTGTTCTCTTCCGGAGCCGACAATCTCACTCCCCACAGAGGGCAGACTGCAGATAGCCACTGAGTCTCAGTGCCGGCTAGAGGGCAGAAACACCGGAGGGAGGAGCTTTAAAAAAAAACCCGGGGCTTTTAAAACATTTTTAAATTCCTGGGGCTGGGGCCCAGGTATTGGTATCTTTTTAAGCTTCCGATGATTTCAAAATGCAGCTAAGGTTGGGAACCACTGAGCTAAAGGAACCTTAGACTTCTCCTCCTGAGCCACAGAGACAATTTGTTGGCAGCAGACAATATAGCACAAGGAAATCCAGGGCTGGAGATCGTTGCAGAAAGTGATTACAGTATTGATTGTTCATGGAAGTCGAGAAATGCCTTTGTGTTGCACAACTTGGTGCTCAAATCTTGGGTGGAGGCTGTGGGCTGTGGCAGGAGCAAAGGGAGGGGGCAAGATAGAAGGATCTGTACTTCTGTTCAGGCAGCTCTGCTTGACTCTGTCTCCACAGTAGTCACATTTCCACCGGAGGTGCCAGACCCAAGGTAGGTGAACTCTGTTCTACCTGACAGCCGCCCTCTCTTTTCTCTGTGATCATCCGTCATCGAATGCCCTCGTGCACAGTGTGGAATGAGGCATGTCTAGAGACCTGAATGGGCCATTTAGTCCACCCTTCATTTTTACATAAGAAACGGAGGCCAGGGAAGAGGATACAGTTTACTCAATGCATCAAAATAACTGAGTAGTGGAGCAAAAAACAGAACCCAGATTTTCTGAGTCTTGGATTAGCCATCACCCCCCACAGCGGACTGAAGCTGGAAGTCCATTCCTGGTCTTTCGTTCACTGGTCTGGTTCTACCTTGGTCCTAGTGAATGGATTTGAACAAATGAAGAACCCTAACTGGTACCCTCTTATGTATCACATATGGAGAGGGGACAGCCTCCTCGCTATCCTCAAGGGTTACAGTCATTTCCAGTGTCTGTTGTACAGCTGTTTTCAGCTTGTTTGTGCCTCATTCCTCATTGACCCTTGTCCTGTTGGTTTCGAAGACTCCATCCTATTCTCGGTCTTCAGCCTTGATCACTGATGGTGACTCACTCGTTGCCAGCTGGTCTCTGCTACATGTCACAGAGTCATGTCTAGCTTTATGCTGCGACACAGGTGACACCTGTCTTGCAGTGTGACTTGAGGGGCTCTCAAAGGTCACCCTGTCCCAAAGCATCTTCAAAGTGCAAATATGGGGCCTGAAGTTCTTGATACTAGAGTCGCTCATTTGAATTAAAGTATTGAGAATTGGGAAGGCCCTGGTCAACATCCAAATGTGGTACCTAGAAGGAATAATGAACCCACTTCAGGGGCCAGCAGACTATGGGCCTGTGTGGGCCAGCTCCTACCCACCACATATTTTAGTAAATAAAGCTTTATTGGAACACAGCCGTTAGGCCTACAAAGCCTAAAGTATTTACTATATGGCCCTTTACAGAAGAAATTCAGAGTCCTGCACTAACTCGTTAGCATGCACTCACCCACTATGTCTAAAACTTACCTGATGATAAGAATCACTGGGAAATGCTCGTTAGAGAACACAGATTTCTAGGCCTACACCAGACTTCAAAAGTCAGAATCTCTGAGAGGGTAGTGCCCAGGAATTGTTGGAAATGTCCTAACGCACTAAGCATAGACTGAGTACCTTAAAGCTGGGACATCTGAGCTCCTGACTGACCCCATTTTTCCTCCAAGCAGCTGCGAGTCTCATTTTGCAATGGGCACCCTTTCTGGCTGAAATGAATTTTGGCCTGAAACAGGGGACTAGAATTGCTAAGTACCTCCGGGGCCATTGCAAGCCCCTTGAAGTAAATATGAAGCCAGCGGCTCCGTGGAATAAGCAACAGAAGAGAGAGGCTGCTTTTCCCTCAGGACTGAATTAAGCAGCTGGTGATTCTTTGACCATTTTTTAATTTGGTGGCTCTATTAGTGCAGATTTCAGGGTTGTGTTCACTTACACCTTGGCCAAAGACAGGTATATGGCCAAACGTTTTAGTGTATGATAGGGCCGCACTTTGATAATTGTGAAAGGATTTTAAGAACACGGAGCTCAGGTTCCTGAAGCTTTGACAGCCTCCTGATTTCCCTTTCTGCTGCCTCATTTTCTTTGACACCTGAGCCTACTTATAAGCAATTCCCATAGCAACCACTGTGGGAGCCGGAGACAATGGAGGGCCATCCTGGTGTCAGGGGCCCACTGATAAGGGACCCAGGGGTCTTTCCTTCCTGCATTCAGGACTGCCTAGAGGGGAACATGTCCTCTCTCTGGCTTCCAAGGTCCCCCACAAACCACACATAACCCTCACTCCCCATCTATCGCCTAGTCGGGTGTTCTGCCCACAGCTCCCTGGACACATGGGGCTTCTTCCCACTTCTGTGTCTACCTCATGCTATCTCTTCACCACCCCCACCCTTCAGGGTCCCCAGCGTCCCTTTTGCTCAGCTAAATGCCACCTCTAAAACCCAGCTCAAAATCTACCTTGGTCCTGAACCCTTCCCCAACCTCGTCATTCCCCTCCCTGGGTTTCCTGTAGTACTCCTCGTGAATCCACACCATCATTGCTCATCTCCCTAACCAGGCTGCAAAAGAAGAGATGACATTTTATATTGCTGTGTCTTCCCGTAGCACCAAGCGCAGAGTAGGCAAATAGAAGGCAGTAGTTGATTGCTAGGGTTAATATCAAATTACTTCATCAATTCAGCAGATAGGGTTTGAGTACCTACTCTCTGCCAAGCAGTATACTGAAGAAGCTCTGTGGAAACTAATTCTGCGGTGGTTCCCATTATTTTGGCTTTTTTTCTGGACAGGTGGTTCCAAGCAGAGGGGACTGAGACTCTTTGGGTACAGGCTAAGTTTTCAAAACCAGAAAACTAGGGTTTCATCTGAAGGGACTGTCTGCTTGCTTTGCCAGGGCTATTCTAGGACACAAGCCAGTACTTTATTTTAAAATATTTATTGAGGGCATACGATGTGACAAGGTCTAAGGGTACCAAAATGAATACATATTCAGTCAATCACGGGGAATACTTGGTCACTCAAAGATTAAAGAACACTCTTAAATACATATAGACTTAATAAGTGGCTATCTATGCAGTATGGTTTGAGGGTCCCTGGGAAAGGATTCCCTATGACTGCCCAAGATACTCCCCAATGATCTGTCATGGTAACAGTCACTCCTTTAAAAGGAAAATGCCATCAGAAAGAGACTACACATTAGACTGTGTACCCTGGCTACATATCAGAATCATTTGGGGAGAGTTTTCAAAAGATCAATACCTGGGCTCCATCCCCAGAGCTTCTCATTCAATTGGTCCGAGGCTAGACCCCAAGGATCAATATGTTTAAGAGCTTCTCAGGAGGTTCAAATGTATAACCAGTAGAGAACCACCGTATTAGACCATTATCAGCCACAGAATGTAGGAGTGGCAGGGGCCTTAAAGATTGTCTGGTTCAATGTTTCCCAAATTCTACTGAGCATCAGAATTACTTGTGGCTCTTATCAAAAGTACAGATTCTTGGGCCACAACCTGGACCTATCAGGAGATTTTCTTCTGGAGACTGTCAAGCTTGAACATGAGAGTCTGGTAAGAGGCACCCATGAGATGCCAAGTGCTACCGTGTTCTGTGATGTAGGAGCTGTAACAGTGAACATGTGCTGGGGGTCTTCAAGAAGCTTTCACTTTAACGTGAGAGAAGATTCTCTCGGTTGATTTCTGCTATTCATAGTTGTGTGAGCGCTGAACTAATGAATACTGAACAGTTGTTCCTGGGGGAAGTGTGTGTGTGTGTGTGTGTGTATCTCACATAGATTATAATCTTAAATTCTAAAAACAACCCATCCTGGTAGATTCGATTTTCTTTATTTCACCAGGAGAAAATGAGGTTCTGAAGTGTTGTGACTTGCCTGAAGCTGCCCCATTAACAGAGTTGGCATTCAAACCCCATCCAACTGTCCCCAGAGCTGGAGCTTCCTGCGCTACACTGCACTGCCCCCTACCATCTCCATCCTCTGGACGGCTCTGCAGGACAGCTAAAACAAGAAGACAGAGCATCGTCTTGTTTGACCTCAGCTGGGAATGTGCATTGGGAGACTCAAAATTTTCACGCTGTGTGCATGTCAGCAAATGACCAGGAAACTGCCGTGAGTATGGATTTTGGAGTCACAAATAAATTTTAGGCAGTGGACGAATCTGCAAATACGGAATCTGTGAATACTGAGGATCGACTGTACGTGTATGCAAGGCTGACATTTGGTTGGGATGCACTGGTATGGCCATACGTGTTGTAAACTATTGAGGGATTCTCTCCCACTGATTGGTAAGTAGTCAGCGCCCTAAGCTTCCTGGGTGCCACCTGACCTCTCCCCTGGGACCTCTTTATAAAAGATCAACTAAAGGGTTAACACCTGGCACAGTTAGACGGCCTGCAAGACTATGCTCCAGTGCCTGTGGCTGGCTTACATTTTGATTGGAAGGCCCCTCCTGTACAGGTTGCTAATTGTTTTCCCTATCACTCCTATTTTTACAATATACACTCCTGTGTATATGTGCTCACCCACTTTCCAATGTTTCTAGGGTTTAGAGAGCACAAGGCCAAGAACTAGAATGTAAGCGCTCTGAGAGTAGGAACCATGTCTGTCCTGTGCACTGTCGTATTCCAAGCCTGGAAGAGTGCCTAGAATAGTAAGCATTCAGTAAATGTTTGGTGAACAAATGAATGAACTAGAAACTCTCATTGAGGTTAGTCAGGCAAAGGTGTTTGGAAGACGTGAGTCTCAAGGACAGAAGTCTGCAGGGCAGTGAGAACTAAGAAATGTACAAAGGAGAGAAGGAAAGCAGCCTGGCCATGGCAAAGAGGCCATGGGATGGGCAGTGGGGGCATAAGAACTGGGGGACAAAGGGGTGTTGGGGGCACTGGGATGAGAGTTGGGACAGAGATGCAGGGGGATGTTAGGCTCTTCATTCTGCACCTAAGTTTGGACACTTGAGTTTAGTTTAGTTTTAGTTTAGGTTGCCGTGATGGCTGGAAGTTGGATTTCCTTCGTTCCTCCAACAAATACTTATTGAGTGCCTATTCTATGCCAGCTGCTGTTCCAGGCGCTGGGGATACAGCAGTGAACCACAGCCTCTACCCTCGTGGAGCTGACATTCTATTGAGGGAGACAGACAATAAACACCTATAAGTATAATGTTTCATGGGAATGTAAAATGATACAGCCACTCTGCAAAGTAGCCTGGCAGTTTCTTAATAAATTAAACATACATTTAATATATGACTGAACAATCACACTTTTGGGCATTTGTCCCAGAGAAATGAAAACTTAATGCTCACACACACAAAAACCTGTACATGAATGTTTATAGCAGCTTTAACTGGGCTAGCCAAAGTCTGGAAGCAACCCCAATGTCCTTCAATGGGTGGATGACCAAACAGTGGTACATCCATACCATGGAATACTATTCAGCAATAAAAAGGAGCAAACTATTAATACAAGCAATGGCTTGGATGAATCTCAAGGGCATTGTGCTGAGTGAAAAAAGCCAACCACCAAAGGTTACATACTCTATGATTCCATTTATATAATATTCTTGAAAGGATGAAATTACAGAAATGGAAAACAGACTAGTGGTTGACAGGGATTGAGGGTGGTGAGTAGGGGCACCATAAAAGGGCAACATGTGGGATCCTTTCAGTGATAGAACTGTCCAGTATCTTGACTGTGTTGATACACGAAGCCACACATGTGATAGAGTGACACTGAAACTTACGCACACATTGTACTGACATCAGTGCCCCAGTTCTGATATGGTACTGTAGGTATGTAACATGTAGCCACTGGAAGAAACATGGTAAAGGATGTCACTGTACTAGCTTTGCAACCTCCTGTGACTCTACAATGATTTCAAAACAAAAAGTTAAAAAAATATAATATTTCAGCTCTGCTAGGAAAATTAAGCAGTATCAGGAGATAGTGGCAGGTAGATTCTATCTTAGAAAGGATAGTCCAGGAAGGTTTGTACAAGGAAGTGACATTTGAGGAGACCTGACTAACAAAGTAACCCACAATGGGTCTCTGATCAGAGAGGTAAATTCCAACCACGCCACAAGCATCATTTTTTGGGGGAACTGGTAGCCATTTTCATGGCAGGTGATTGGGGAATGAGGGCTGACTGCCCACTGCCCACTAGGCAACTAATCATGTGCAGTAAGGTGGGGAGGGAGGGGCCTATTGGTAACACCCACTGAGGGGTAGAGCTTGCAAGCCCTGAGACAGGAGAATTGGAATTGAGAAAGGCCTAAATACCAGAAAGCGTGTCTGTATGTTTGTGTGTGTGGTTCACATTGACACAGAAGATGGCTGGGGGCCATGAGGAGAGGCAGTAAATGCCAGAGTTTGATTTGAACCCCGTCTTCCAGACTCGTGAGCCCATGCCTTGCATCTATGCACTGCCCCTCGCTTTGCACAGAAATGTCATCTCTCTCTGGGTAATCTTTCCCTCCATCTGTGCCTGGGAAATCCTGCCCCATCTCTCAAGGTAGAGCTCAGGTGCAGCCTCCTCTGTGAAGTCTCCTCTGATTTCATGTCTCCCATCCCCAACAGATGTGACCTCCCCTGTGGCTATGCGATGGGGTTGGGACATAAGTGCTGGGGTGCAGGGTAGAGTTGGGGACACTGGAAAGGGACAACTAGGCTGGAGGTGGGAGGAGGGCCCTGAGTTTTGCATGCAGAAGTTTTGCACCTGGGTTTGTGAATTTGAGTTAAGATGACTAAAAGGATGTGACTAGCAATGGACACTGGGCCTTCTGATTTCAACTTTTGAGAAGGGTCTGGGGACTTTCACTTTTTTTTTTTTTTTTTTGTGGTACACGGGCCTCTCACTGTTGTGGCCTCTCCCGTTGCGGAGCACAGGCTCCGGACGCGCAGGCCCAGCGGCCATGGCTCACAGGCCCAGCCGCTCCGCGGCACGTGGGATCTTCCCGGACCGGGGCACGAACCCGTGTCCCCTGCATCGGCAGGCGGACTCTCAACCACCGCGCCACCAGGGAAGCCCGACTTTCACTTTTAATAAACAGTCCTGGTGACTATTATGATCAGGCAAGTTCAGGGAACATTGTTCTAGTCTAAATCCCTCAATTTACAGATGATGAAACAGGTTCAGAAAAGGGAACTAACTCACGCAGGGTCACATAGCCAGTTAGTGACTGAACCTGGACAAAGATGAACCTGTTTGTCCAACTGTACCTCCCCAGCAACTTTACAGTAAATCCCCCAAAACAGTGCTGTGTCTCACATATTGTAGGCCATTTAGTATACACCTGTGTGAATGAGTAAATAAGATTAGCATCCACCATCTGCAAGGATTAAGGGAATCGGACACTGGACAGGGAAATTTTGATGGGGCACAGCAAAAAGGAGGTAGAAAATATGTCTGGAACTGGGGCAGGGGTGGGGCAGCTTAAGTGGGGCAAAGCAGAGAGCACAAGACAGAACAAAGCACTGTGTAGCCCTTCAAAATCCTCAAGTCTGGGATGTGAGTGTAGACAAGATGTTCCGAAAGTATGCTTCTAAGTTCACTCCTAAATCCCTGGCTCACAACAATGTTGGTCTTCGTCTCTCTCCTCCCCTTCTCCCATGGCTATAACTTTCCGATATGGGGATACTCTTGTCTCAGTCAGGAGGAAGGGTGGATGGCAAAGAGGCTCACTCACCTGATGAGTGTGCAGAACTGTAAGAACGATGAATTCCTTAGCGTTCCTACAGAGAGAAGAGGGAACAGGAGAGTAGTGTATCATGCACTGGGTACTCATCTAGCACAAGAAGCAACACCAGAATTCTCCCCTGGGCTGCATTCAGGTACATGGATTAGGACAGAGGGCAATCTAAATATGTGCATGGCTGCCTCGCCTGCCATCATTTGTGGCGGCTGACATACGCCATACATATAGGTTCACACAGGCGTCTGAAGACGGTATTACCATTATCTCTGGGGTTGTCATTTTTCAGGTCTTTTTTAATATTCCTTCTCACATTCTCTCTGTAGAAATCCTCAAACCCTAGGAGCAATTTTATCTATAGGCTAAAAAGTTCTCAAGGAAAACTAAAGACCTGAATTATGAAACTCAAAGGGAGCACAGTCAGAGTCCTGGGAAATGTGTACCATGATTATTGGCAATTTGGTATTTAAGCAAGAGGAGAAACTGAAAGGAAAAACCCAAAGGAGGTCATTTGGTCATCATGACTCATACTCAGCAGATGTGTTTTAATTGAAGGACCAAAAAAATGAGAGCCAGGAAGCAACAGATGGAAGGCAAGACTCTCCAGATAGCAAATATTCAAAAGGATGAAGAATTTGAAACTCTTCAGACAAGAATTACGCCAATGATCCAACAAGCTGTGAGGTATGAAAATTCTCTTCCAGGAATACATAATCCTTTAAAAGAACTGAAGGAATGGAAAGAGTTCGCCTTGAAGGAGCTTCCCCTCTCTTTGTTGGCCTTTTTCAAATGTTTCTGGGAACAAAGGTGTTCAGGAAGCAGAGTCAAGATGCCCTTGATTCTGGGTATTCAAGAAAGGCCAAGGCTCCCTGCTCAAGGACTTGGACCATTTCCCATATTCAATGAGGCAGAGTCCAGGGATGAATCATCTGCAGGGTCTGGGAAGCTCCCAGGGGAAGGAAGGAGTTGTATTCCAGGGAAAACACCATAGAAAATCCTGTCTCTTGACCAGGGCAGGTGCCTAGTGTAAATTGGATTATGTGACTCCTGTACTCCGGCCCCTGCCACGTCTCCCCATGTCATGAAGAGCAAAGCCAAAGTCCTTGCAGTAGCTACAACTCTCCCCCTTCTTTACCCCACTCCACACGCTGGCTTCTCCCCTGTTCCCCAAACACACCAGACACACTCCTGCTTTAGGGCCTTTACGCTGGGTTCTTCTTGCCTTCTCTAACATCCTCATTTTCTTCAAGTCTTTTTTTTGGCGACGCTGCGCGGCATGCAGGATCTTAGGATCAAACTTGTGCAGTGGAAGCATGGAGTCCTAACCACTAGACCGCCAGGGAAGTCTCCAAGTCTTTCTTCAAATGTCACCTCCTCATTGAGGCCGACACTGGCCGTGCTATTTAAAGTTGCACTCTGCACCCCTGTGCCCAGCATTCCTGATCTTCTTTATCCTGATCCCCTTTCTATTGTTCAATAACATTCAGCAACTTCTAGTATACTGTACAATACTTATTTATCATGTTTATTGCTTACGGTGTGTCTCCTTCCACTAGAATGTAAACTCCAATGGGCAAGGATTTTCATCTAGCTTATTCACTGCTGTATATTTAGTGCCTAGAACAATGCCTCATGCACAGTAGACACTCATTATAATAAATATTTACTGAATGAATGAATGATCTGCTAGCCCCTGAGGTTATCAAATGAGTGAGCTCTGTCTTGACCCAGAAAATGCTCTGGGCTCCCTCACAAAATCAGGCTACCTTGTTCTGGGGTGCAAAGATATCCACTAGAAGCAAAGCAAAGACTTCCGAGGGGTCAGCCTGAAAGAACGCCAGTATACCCTGATGGGATTGAAAGAACTCACCCCACATTGGTGTGGTGGTGGAGTGTGAAGGGTGAAGGGTGGAGAGTGGGGGAATGCAATGGACAAACTGAACTTGGAGAAGAGACAAACTAAGGGTCATCAGGGACCAGACACATTCCACGATATTAAGCTGGAGGGGGAGCATGTAAAGGAAGACCTGCTCTGGACTTCAGGAGGGAGTATTGCAAACCCCTCCAGAGCTAGCAAGGGGGTACTGCTCCTCTGCCTTTGAAGGGGAGGGAGGGGGTCTGGAGGCAGGTGGGCTTTGGGAGAACAAGAAAGACAAGTGGGATGGAAACACTCCAAATCAAGAAGGGTTGAGGAGACGGACGCCGAGATGGAACAGACTACAGCAGGCAGAGAGGGAGAGCGGGAGGGCGAGCACAGGGTTCCATTTGAGGGGAGACAGCCCAGGTCCTCCAAACTGAGGTCAGCCCGTGGAATCTAGAGCCATCGTCTCTACCATCTCATTCCTTATCAACACGTGTATGCAAGGGGGCGTGGGGGTGCTGTGTGTGCATGTGGTGGGCATGTGGGAGTGCCTATGGTATGTGTGTGTGTGTGTGTGTGTGTGTGCGCGCGCGTGTGCAGGCATGTTTGTAGTGCATGATGTGTGTGTGTGTGGTATGTGGGGTGTGTGTGTGTGTGTGTGTGCAGGCATGTTTATAGTGCATGTGTGTGTGTGTGGTATGTGGGGTGTGTGTGTGTGTGGTGCCACGTTTTGTGTGTGTATGGTGTGCATGTGGGTGGGTGTGTAGTATGTATGGTGTGTATGTATGTGGTATGTGGTGGCATGGTGTGTGTGGGAAGGTATGTAGCGGCATGGTGTGTGTGTGTGTGTGTGTGGTATGTGGTGTGTGTGTGTGTGAGAGCAGGCATGTTTGTAGTGCATGATGTGTGTGTGTGTGTGGTATGTGGGGTGTGTGTGTGTGTGTGTGTGTGTGTGTGTGTGTGTGTGTGGTATGTGGTGGCTTGGTGTGTATAGAGGTAAAGGAGAGGAAAAGTCAATGTGATTACTCCACGGACAGAGGGTGGTGGTCCCGCTAACACCCCTTTCTCTCTCTCACCTGCCCCCATATGGGGAGGGCACTAAGGGGTCACACACACTGTGAGCAAAATCCACAATGGCAGGTTCCCTCCTTCAACCCACTGGCCAGGGATTTGGATTTTCTTCTTGTGTTTTTTTTTTGGGGGGGGATGGGAAACAGTGACTTAGTCACATTGTACTTATCTCAGAATGTCCTTTGAATGGCTTGTTTGGTTCTCACTGCTCACTTGGTCTGTCTCATTGGTCACTCATTGTTCTCATTGGTCACTCACTTGTTCTCATTGGTCACTTACTGCACAGCAAGTCGAAAACCAAAGGGCATGGGTAAGGGGAGTAGTTGGGTGGAGGGAGGTGAGGTGAGCTCTGGCAGGAGGCTGTCCAGTGATGTGAGCGGTGATGTCTGCTCACATCACTGGACGAGGCTAAGCCAGAGTGTGTGAGGGCCCTTGGGCCCCGGATGTCCTGCGTAGCCAGGAACCCTGGCTCGGGCTGCCCTTCCTGGGAGGGCTCCTCTCTCAGGGCCAGGGAGAGCTGTGGCAGCCATGGCTACGCCACTGGTGGGATGGGGAGGGCCGTACTCAGCTCTTGCCAAGGCCCTATTACCTGATGAGTTCTATGAACCTCTCCCTGGGGGCTTCGCTCACGTCCTCCTCATTAATAGCCACAATCTGGTCACCAGCCAGGAGCTTGTCCTCAGAGGGGCCTCCTGCAGAGGAGAGGAGACAGGCGTGAGGGTTGGGAAAGCGCAGGCCTGGGTGGGAGGGAGTTGACACTGCCTGAGGGAGCTGACGTGGGTGCAGGCGACGCTGTGGGCCGCGTGGCACCAGTGGCAGGGCCGCTGTTTGAGCCCCGGGCCACTGCTGCCTGTTGTGGATGGAGGGCAGAGGACTGGAGAAAGAGAATGGAGTGGCCCTCCTTTGGCTGGGAGTGGTGTGGTAGCAAAGGCCTGGTGCTCAGACGAGGTTCATGTGTGCTTCCTGGCTTGGGTCTAGAGAGGAGCACAGACTTCCGTTTCACCAGGAGGGATCTGCTTGGGCACAGAGAATGGCTTCCAGACTATTGGAGGGGCTACAGGTGATGGGAGGGGGCGAGGAATCTTCTTACTTGAACAATATCCAAACTCACTGGTCTGGAAGGATGTAGGCGCTCACTTGCCTGGAGACAAGGGGATGGACTAAAAGACCTGAAGGGTTTACTTTCTTTCACCTCTGAGACATGCTACTCTCCAAGAAATGAGGGGAACAAGGCATAGACCCTAAATCACAGGCACTTGGAAATTTCCTTTCCCTCCTTCCCATCTCTACTGTCAAGGTTTAGAAAGCAGACCTGCCTGAGGGCCTTACCTTCCTGTTTGGGGTGAAGGGTGGGTTTGAGGGGTGCCCCGGGCTATGCTGCTCGTGGTGTTTAGCAAAGACCTTCTTGGAGGAAAGCTTTTTAGAGATTCAGGGAGAACGAGAAGTTGGACCCAGCTTAACTCAAACCTGAAAGGGATGTTTAACGACATGCCTCTCTCAGACCAGCCTGGACGCTTACTGGGATCCACTCAAAAGGGCCAGATCCCAACTATTCCTCTCTCTACAAAGAAGTGTGCTGCGCAAATTCCACAAACATGAACAACAACAAGGCCACTGTGTCACCTGAGCACAGCTCAGCGGCTCTGCAGAGTGGGGCCTGTGAGCTAAGTGTGGCTCAGCCAGCAGGCCCAGTCTCCTGACAGCACAGTGACTTCAGAAATGGGGAGCATGGTGGTGAAGAGTCCACTCTTTGCAGCCAGCCAGCCAGGCCCAGACTCTTAACCTCATATCTGCAATTCACTAGTTGTGGACGAGACATTTAATCTCTCTGAATCTTTCTTTCCTCATCTGTGAAATGGAAACGTAACATCCTCAGGTGACACAGTGGCCTTGTCTACTTCTGCCAATTCTGCCAATCTTTTAGGTAGAGGCCACTCTACCTATTCCCTCCCTCCCTTCTTTGCTTCCTCCCTTCCTTCCTTCCATCCATCCATCCCTCCTTCCTTCCTTCCTTTTAATGGAGGAGCTCCTCATGGAACTCAATCTCCATCACAAGCCTTGGTCTCTGATGCAGTCGTAAGCTCAGTTTACTACTATTTTCACGGAATGGTTTGTTGGCTTCTTCAACCATAACTGTTCCTCTATAGGATGCATCTTCTCTTTTCTTGCTCTCTCAAAAACAAGTTCTCTGCAATCAGCCTGCCGGCCCCGTGGCCTCCTGTGGTCTCCCCTGTGGCTTTCCTTCTCTCCACTTTTCCAACCCCTTCTTCTACATTCTCATACCACCTGCAGCAACCTTATGGATTCTGTCTCCTCTGAAGTTAAACCAGGGGCTCCTGGTGGTCTGTTACTAAGTTTTATCTGGGTCCCTCTTTCCCAGGACAGATTTGATTTCTGATCAGAGACTCAAAAACCTTTCGCCAAACTGCATGACTGACTCGGGAGCCTTAGGTCAGCCATGAACTCTTGTACTGAATTGTTTTTTTACTTTATGCCCTCTAGTTGAAGAGCAAGCTTACAAAAATCTTTTTCTTTTCCTTGGAGGATTGCAAAATTCATCAAATTTCTGCTAGACCAGTTTGTACTCCGGCTGCTCCTCTTGACAGAGCGAGAAACTGTTGTAAACATCTAATGCCTCAGGCCCAGCAAGTCAGGAATAGAGCTCCTTTCGGTCTGTCTTTTCTGTCAATGCCGAGCAAGATTCAGAACAAAACAGTGCTCAGGCCCTTTCCCATTTCATTCGTGACAGCAGGCTTTACAGTTCCGGTGGGGTTCTCGCTTGGTCCACCCCGCATGGTCCCATTCAAGCCCTGCTCCCCCCCGCATGGCATCACACGGGCTTAAGTGCAAATCCTAGCTCTGCTGCTTCCTAGCAGAGTGACCCTGGACAAGTCATTTCCCTTCCTCTATGCCTCAGTTTCCTCATTTGTAAAATAGGAATGGTATTACTTACCTTGTGGGCGCAGCTGTGAGGATTGAACAAGATGATGTAAAGCACACAGTAGTACCTACATCAATGGTAGGTGTTGTATTGCCACTGTGGCATTCAGAGATTTCACTCTCCTCTCCCACCTGTGGTCTATATCCTGACTCCAATCTTTAATGGATGACCTATTTCATGAACGTGTACTAGTCTCCAGAGCCTGATGGTTAGATTCTTGGGGACAGGAACTCTGTCTTGTATTTCCCTATAACCTTGCTGGGCTTAAGAGTAGGCGATCAATACATATTTGTTGAATTGAATCGGATGAGTATTCCTCATCCAAGGCAGTATGGCTCTCCTATGAAGGTTCTGTGCAAAGGGAAGTTTTATTAAGACCCAGACCCTACTAAACCATCAGCTACAGCCTCTGTCTAGAGGCTGTAAGTCTTAAAAGCCTAGCTCCGTCACACAGGTACTGGTTGGCAAGTCTTCACCCACTCTTCATGAGTTCCTTGGCAACACGGTATACTCGGGTGCTCTGCTCTTTGGGGCGATGTGTGGGTGTTGGGGGGGTAGGAGCCAGGGCCACGGGGACACTCTGAGGGACACCTACCTGGCCTCACAGATCGCACCACCACAGGCCTCTCACTGCCGGCCACGAAGCCAAAGCCATATATAGGGTCCCGGTGAATGGTCACTTGTCGCAGCGTCTCTGCTGGCAGCTGCTCACATTCCATATCATTTGCGCTCTCTTCCTGTATCACATGACTGAGGGGAAGGGAAGACGGGAGCAAAACAAGACGCAAAGGCAACTAAGCCTCAGAAGCAGCTGGGAGGGACGCCGATAAGGGTGCTGCCCATGGCACCAGGGAGTTCCCGCACATCACTTCCTACATCCTCCGGCACCAGCAGAGGTGAGGACTGCCTCATATTTCAGACTGGAGAAAGAAGAGTCTAGAAAGGAGAAGCCACTTGTCTACAGGGCCAGGGCCAACAGAGGAAATTGGCGTCATGGAGCCTGACATTAGAGTCAGTCCTAAAAAGGACTAACAGCTAGTTAGTTCAAAAGGTTATCACCCATTGAACTGGCTATTAACTCCCTAAGAGAAAGCAGAACCTTGAGGGAAGGGACCACAAAACAGGCAAGGAAGTGGGGAAGGAATGTGAAGTCATTTCAGAATGTGGAGCACCTTCAGGAAGTCCTTGTGTAATCTTAAACTTTAATGTCCCTTAGGTTATATATAAAAATAAACTATTGAGATGCCATATGTAAACAAACGGGCTCATGTGGAGGACCCGCACCTACACAACCGTGCATAACGCCAGCTTATTTCAGCTAATGGGATAGCTGGAGAGCGGCTCCTATGGGCAAGAAGGGGGAGCTGCCTCCTGTGGCTGCCGGAAGACCGAACCCAGACGAGCTGGGAGAAGAGAAATCTCTGCCTCAGGACTCGGGGGAGATTATAGATAGCACTCCTGATGCTGACGGCGCAACTTACTGAAGCTTAGGAATTACACTAGGACTTTACAGAGGGTCTACAGTAAGGGCCAGGGTGAAGCATCCTGAAGCCAAGGATGGCTCTGAGCTCACTATCTGAATGAAGAGCCCTAAGGGGTGAGGGCGTGGGGGACCCTGGGCTTTGTGAAGGCACTGTGTGCGGGGGCAAGGGAAGAGGCAAAAAGGGGAACAAATGGCCAGCAGGCAGGAGAGGGCAGGTGGAGGTAGAAGAGAGCAGACCAGACCCAAGAGGCCCAGAGCCTCAGCCCCCTGAATTGGCCTAATAAAAGGGATTGAGTTTCCTAGCCTAGGTGTGTATATTCTCAAAAATTAAGGTTCCAGGCAGTGCCCTTGTGAACAAGATACAGAGGGCCAGGAGCTAATTAATCAAACTAGTGTAAGGTTTGGAAAAGAAGTGGGAGGTTCTGACACTGTGAGAGTGATTGTTGACTAGCGAAGAATCCCAGATTCCTCGGGAGCAAGTGGTTGTAAGCAATTAGGTTGTTTATCAGGACGCAGATTCGGTAGGTTTAGAGTAATCGTATAAGAGAGAAATTCACAGTCCCGGGCTTGTCTCTCTCACAGAAGAACTCAGGCAGGAAGACGGACTGTGGCTGGTCTGACTCCGACCACATCAACTCTGGCTGCACTCACGCTGGCTTGGGCCCTGTCTGGTGCCCCTGAGGGAGGTGGAAGGAGCTGCTAAGATGAGGTCAAGCCTGCGGAAGATGAGTTCAGAAACTGGCTCCTTCCCTCTCATGCTGGTAAGACAAATGGTCACTCTTCAACAGAAAGTCACTTGGAAGCTGGAACCTGGCTGGCCGGTGTTCTGGATAGGGACCCTCCCAGGACAGGGGCTCAGTGAGGGTGGCCTCAGGCTGGCACCTCTCTCATTTCTGCTCCTGGTAGCAGGCAGGCAGGCACTTGGCCTCGAAGGGAGCCAGAGAACATCTTCCTGTAGCCGCCATCTTGCCTCACCCCTACAGCTGCTTCCCAAACGAGCCCTTTGCCTCCTGTCATCCGACCTCAACTCAGTGGCACTAAAGGGGCCTCTTCTTGGGATGACACCAGCTCATTTCCGCCAAGGGCACCAGCCAGGGCAATCTGGACGATGAGAGCCTGTCGGGCTGCACATCCTGGGGCATGGGGAGCAGGGACACTGCAAGGAAGATCCAGGCACCCGTGGGAGTGCTTGCTACCCTGTCCTGCATGCAGGGCCCCTGGGCCACTGCAGCCTCGGTTTTGCTGCCTTTTTCTTTTTCCAAAGCTGATGACACGCCAGTCTCCATTGGGCCTTGAGGCACCACCAATCCTCGTGAAAACAGACACTCCTGGTGCCAGGGGACCCAACAAGCTAAGAGCCTTTTGTGACCCAAGTGTTCTGCTTTCCTGTTTTGACTATGTTACTCCATCAACAGGTATTTATCGAGGGCCTACTCACACAGCTGGAGCTTTGGGGGGGCCCAAGAAGTTACAGATCTCTGCCTTCAAAGATCTTCCAGTCTAGGGCTTCCCTGGTGGCGCAGTGGTTGAGAGTCCGCCTGCCGATGCAGGGGACGCGGGTTCGTGTCCCGCTCTAGGAAGATCCCACATGCCGCGGAGCGGCTGGGCCCGTGAGCCATGGCCGCTGAGCCTGCACGTCCGGAGCCTGTGCTCCGCAACCAGAGAGGCCACAACAGTGA
This sequence comes from Tursiops truncatus, assembly GCF_011762595.2. Taxonomy (NCBI): domain Eukaryota; kingdom Metazoa; phylum Chordata; class Mammalia; order Artiodactyla; family Delphinidae; genus Tursiops; species Tursiops truncatus. The sequence goes on from NC_047055.1 coordinate 38,017,364, forward strand.
GAGGCCTGCGTACCACACACACACAAAAAAAGATCTTCCAGTCTAGCAGGGGGCGCGGGGGGAGAGGGGGCAGGTCAGAGAGAAAAGTGTACACTGAACAAGAGAATTAGAGTGGTAACTGAGAATAGTATATGAAGTCCACGATTAAGGCCCAAATTGTGTGTTCAGAGAAGGGGGTGGAGGACCAGAGAGGGCTCCCAGGAGGAGACGGGAACCGTGCTGGATGGCCAGGAAAGGGCAGTGATGGGAAGAGTGACAAGAGGCTGTCTGTCTGTGGGTGGCCCCCATCTCCCCACAAGGGACCCGGCTATTTCTCCCACAGTCACAGGCATGTCTCCAGGTGCGACTGGAGCACATTTGTCCCCGGCTTGTCCCTAACAGAGCTGGACTACCTGTCCCTAATTGGATCCTCCCCCAGTTCTGCAAGCAGACATGTTTTCACACTGTCTGGGCCTTCCCAGCTTCTGTGGTCAGGGAAGAAATACCTCCTTTAACTGACCAGAAGGCCATTTTGCAATGCAAATGGAAGCTGTCCCTGCCCTCATGGGGTCTGCATCTTTCAGTGTCTGCGGCTCAGTCCCTCTGAAATTTGCTGAGTGCCTAGAGACTTGGGAGTGACACTGAAGTCAAGCGGTGACGGATGACGGGAGCTCAGCTGTCCACGGGTCACATGACTGCCATCCTGGGGGAAATACGCACTTTGAAAGATGCTTGGCTTCTGCCTTCCGGTCCCTTCGAACAGGGCAACCCTGAACAAAACTATGAAGCAGCCAAAGCTTATGGTCCTCTCTCCCCACCCTCTGCCCAGCTTTGTTTCTGGGATCTGCTATTTTCTTCTGTTTGCCCCAAAGCACGCAGTGCCTTCAATCTGTCCCTTTCCTACCCAAGGCCCCCAGAGGTGTCCCTTCACCCTGCGCCAGGCTTGCCCTCTCTAGTCAGTGACCCGGGTAAAGGTCTAGCCTTTTATCTTCTGCCAAATGATAACAACACCTTATAGCCATGTGTTTTTTTCATTTTTACACCCATTACCTCATCAGAAAAATGGTGCTTTCACATCCATTATGGCCTCACACTCGCTAACTGTCCTGCCAAATAGGCTAGGTCTCTGATCCTCCTCCAGCCCAGACTCCAAGGTGGAGGCCAATGAGGGCCTCGGCTAGAGCCAAATTTCTTGCACAGGGCCCACAATCCCAGCACCCACACCCACACCCACTCAGGGTCCTGGACCCTCTGGCTATTCAGTCTCCATCGCAGGGTGGGCCCAACCCTGCAGCCAAAGCTCTCCACATCCTGGCTGAGTCTGGACGGCCAGCCCACATCTTAATTCATCTGTCTCTGATCCCAGTCACTCAGTGTCATTGGGAGAATGAAATGACATCATGGTTACAGAAACACTTTGGAAGGCTTAATGTATCACGTAGATGTAGAGGTGGCAATGTTACTGGTAGCATCATTCAGCGTGACTGGAGGGGCAGAGGACGGGAGCTGAAGATAAACTTCACCTGCTTCCTACAATCCAGGCCCTTCCCCCATCAACTCCTTGCCTCTAAGTGGCAGCCCCATGATATGCTCTGCCCCCTCGTTTTCCAGGGAACTGTCCCAACGATTAGACGACCTGCCTCCCTGTGGACACCCTGACTCCAGGCCTTCTCGGGGCTAAATTCATCTCCCCATCACTGTCCAAAGAGGGACTGGTGGCTGGAGCTCATGCTGACAACTGTTGCTAGGCAGGATGTGGCTGAAGGACAGGTGAACTGAGAAGAAGATGGATTGATTCTCAGCTGCTGCTCTCTCCCCTGCACTTTTCGGCAGGAAGCTGTTACATTTCTAACAGCTAAACTCCCAGGCATCAGCTTTTAGTTCCTCATCCCTCCTTGCCTTTGGCTCCTTTTTCTTTACATTTGGTTAGCTCCTTGGGGAGTCTTGTCACTCCCCTTGCAACTGGCAGGCAATGGAGCCACATGGGGACAATTAGCTCTCTGATTCCAGTCACAGGAGTCTGATTCTCCCGGAAGCTCCAGAGATCCTGCATGGCAGCTGGGACCCCAGGAGATGCCATCTTCTCCTTGTGGCAGGGATGGGAGCTCCTTCCCTGGGACTGTGAAGGAGCTTCTCTGGGTGTTGCCTTACTAGGACCTTGAACACTAACACTTCTTCTGCTAAAAGAGCCCTCACTTGGGCTCCTTACTCTAGCAGTGCAGCTCAGCCTTGAGTGTGTATATGCACCACCTGGGGGTATTGCTACAGTAATTCTGATACAGTAGGTCTGGAGTTAGGTCTAATTTTCTAGCAAATTCCAGGGTGGTGCCCAGGCTGCTTGTTCATGGACCACACTTTACAATGCTATTCTCAGACGATGAGAGGGCCACAATTACATGGGAAGGATGAGGTGCTTTCATTCTGTTGGATTATAGCACTGAAGTTAAAACACAAATGCTGAGAGGGTAGACAGCAGAAGCAAAAAGAAATACAATCCTGCAGCCTGTGGAACGAAAACCACATTCACAGGATGATAGACAAAATGAAAAGGCAGAGGACTATATAGCAGATGAAGGAACAAGATAAAACCTCAGAAAAACAACTAAATGAAGTGGAGATAGGCAACCTTCCAGAAGAAGAGTTCACAATAATGATAGTGAAGATGATCGAGGACCTCGGAAAAAGAATGGAGGCAAAGATCAAGAAAATGCAAGAAATGTTTAACAAAGACCTAGAAGAATTAAAGAACAGAGATGAGCAATACAATAACTGAAATGAAAACTACACTAGAAGGAATCAATAGCAGAATAACTGAGGCAGAAGAATGGATAAGTGACCTGGAAGACAGAATGCTGGAATTCACTGCTGCAGAACTGAGTAAAGAAAAAAGAATGAAAAGAAATGAAGACAGCCTAAGAGACCTCTGGGACAACATTAAACGCAACAATATTTGCATTATAGGGGTCCCAGAAGGTGAAGAGAGAGAGAAAGGACCAGAGAAAATATTTCAAGAGATTATAGTCGAAAACTTCCCTAACATGGGAAAGGAAATAGCCACCCAAGTCCAGGAAGCGCAGAGAGTCCCAGGCAGGATAAACCCAAGGAGAAACACATCAAGACACATAATAATCAAATTGACAAAAATTAAAGACAAAGAAAAATTATGAAAAGCAGCAATGGAAAAACGACAAATAACACACAAGGGAATCCCCATAAGGTTAACACCTGATCTTTCAGCAGAAACTCTGCAAGCCAGAAGGGAGTGGCAGGACATACTTAAAGTGATGAAGGAGAAAAACCTACAACCAAGATTACTCTACCCGGCAAGGACCTCATGCAGATTCAATGGAGAAATCAAAAGCTTCACAGACAAGCAAAAGCTAAGAGAATTCAGCACCGCCAAACCAGCTCTACAACAAATGCTAAAGGAACTTCTCTAAGTGGGAAACACAAGAGAAGAAAAGGACTTACAAAAACAAACCCAAAACAATTAAGAAAATAGTACTAGGGACATACACATCAATAATTACCTTAAATGTGAAAGGATTAAATGTTCCAACCAAAAGACACAGACTGGCTGAATGGATACAAAAACAAGACCCATATATATGCTGTCTACAAGAGACCCACTTCAGACCTAGGGACACATACAGACTGAAAGTGAGGGGATGGAAAAAGATATGCCATGCAAATGGAAATCAAAAGAAAGCTGGAGTAGCAATCCTCATATCAGATAAAATAGACTTTAAAATAAAGAATGTTACAAGAGCCAAGGAAAGACACGACGTAACGATCAAGGGATCAATCCAAGAAGAAGAAGATATAACATTTATAAATATATATGCACCCAACATAGGAGCACCTCAATACATAAGGCAAAACTAACAGCTATAAAAGAGTAAATCTACAGTAACACAATAATAGTGGGGGACTTTAACACCTCACTTACACCAATGCAAAGATCATCCAGACAGAAAATTAATAAGGAAACACAAGCGTTAAATGACACAATAGACCACATAGATTTAATTGATATTTATAGGACATTCCATCCGAAAACAGCAGATTACACTTTCTTCTCACATGCACATGGAACATTCTCCAGGATAGATCACATCTGGGTCACAAATCAAGCCTCGGTAATTTTAAGAAAATTGAAATCATATCAAGCATCTTTTCTGACCACAATGCTATGAGATTATAAATCAATTACAGGGAAAACAAAAACATAAAAAACACAAACACATGGAGGCTAAACAATACGTTACTACATAACCAAGAGATCACTGAGGAAATCAAAGAGGAAATCAAAAAACACCTAGAAGCAAATGACAATGAAACCACGATGACCCAAAACCTATGGGATGCAGCAAAAGCAGTTCTAAGAGGGAAGTTTATAGCAATACAATCCCACCTCAGGAAACAAGAAACAACTCAAATAATCTAACCTTACACCTAAAGGAACAAGAAAAAGGAGAACAAACAAAACCCATAGCAGAAGGAAAGAAATCATAAAGAGCAGAGCAGAAATAAATGAAACAGAAACAGAAAACAATAGCAAAGATCAATAAAACTAAAAGAGGGGTCTTTGAGAAGATAAACAAAATTGATAAACCTTTAGCCAGATTCATCAAGAAAAAGAGGGAGAGGACTCAAATCAATAAAATTAGAAATGAAAAAGGAGACGTTACAATGGACACTGCAGAAATACAAAGCATCCTAAGAGACTACTACAAGCAACTCTATGCCAATAAAACGGACAACCTGGAAGAAATGGACAAATTCTTAGAAAGGTATAACCTTCCAAGACTGAACCAGGAAGAAACAGAAAACATGAACAGACCAATCACAAGTAATGAAATTGAAACTGTGCTTAAAAATCTTCCAACAAACAAAAGTCCAGGACCAGATGGCTTCACAGGTGAATTCTATCAAACATTTAGAGAAGAGCTAACACATATCCTTCTCAAACTCTTCCAAAAAATTGCAGAGGAAGGAATACTCCCAAACTCATTCTACGAGGCCACTGTCACCCTGATACCAAAACCAGACAAAGATACTACAAAAAAAGAAAATTACAGACCAATATCACTGATTAATATAGATGCAACAATCCTCAGCAAAATACCAGCAAACAGAATCCAACAGCACATTAAAAGGATCATACACCATGATCAAGTGGGATTGATCCCAGGGATGGAAGGTTTCTTCAATATACACAAATCAATCAATGTGATACAACATATTAACAAACTGAAGAATAAAAACGATATGATCATCTCAATAGATGCAGAAAAACCTTTTGACCAAATTCAACACCCATTTATGATAAAAACTCTTCAGAAAGTGGGCACAGAGGGAACCTCCCTCAACATAATAAAGCCCATATATGACAAACACACAGCAAACATCATTCTCAATGGTGATAAACTGAAAGCATTTCCTCTAAGATCAGGAACACGACAAGGATGTCCACTCTTGCCACTATTATTCAACATAGTTTTGGAAGTCTTAGCCACGGCAACCAGAGAAGAAAAAGAAATAAAAGGAATCCAAATTGGAAAAGACGAAGTAAAACTGTCACTGTTGGCAGATGACATGATACTATACATAGAGAACCCTAAAGATGCCACCAGAAAACTATTAGAGCTAATCAATGAATTTGGTAAAGTTGAAGGATACAAAATTAATGCACAGAAATCTCTTGCATTCCTATACACTAACAACGAAAACTCAGAAAGAGAAATTAAGGAAACAATCCCATTCACCATTGCAACAAAAAGAATAAAATACCTAGGAATAAACCTACCTAAGGAGGTAAAAGACCTGTACTCAGAAAACTATAAGACACTGATAAAAGAAATCAAAGATGACACAAACAGATGGAGAGATAAACCATGTTCTTGGATTGGAAGAATCAATATTGTGAAAATGACTATACTACCCAAAGCAATCTACAGATTCATTGCAATCTCTATCAAATTACCAATGGCATTTTTTACAGAACTAGAACAAAATTCTTAAAATTTGTGTGGAGACACAAAAGACCCCGAATAGCCAAAGCAATCTTGAGGGAAATCAAAGGAGCTGAAGGAATCAGTCTCTCTCACTTCAGACAATACTACAAAGCTACAGTAATCAAGACAATATGGTACTGGCACAAAAACAGAAATATAGATCAATGGAACAGGATAGAAAGCCCAGAGATAAACCCACACACCTATGGTCAACTAATCTATGACAAAGGAGGCAAGGATATACAATGGAGAAAAGACAGTCTCTTCAATAAGTGGTGCTGGGAGACTGGACAGCTACATGTAAAAGAATGAAATTGGAACGCTCCCTAACACCATATACAAAAATAAACTCAAAATCGATTAGAGACCTAAATGTAAGACCGGGCACTATAAAAGTCTTAGAGGAAAACATAGGCAGAACACTCTATGACATAAATCACAGCAAGATCCTTTTTGACCCACCTCCTAGAGTAAGGGAAAGAAAAACAAAAATAAACAAATGGGACCTAATGAAACTTCAAAGCTTTTGCACAGCAAAGGAAATTATAAACAAGATGTAAAGACAACCCTCAGAATGGGAGAAAATATTTGCAAAGAATCAACAGGCAAAAGATAAATCTCCAAAATATATAAACAGCTCATGCAGCTCCATATTTAAAAAACAAACAACCCAATCAAAAAATGGGCAGAAGACCTAAATAGACATTTCTCCAAAGAAGACATACAGATGGCCAAGAAGCACATGAAAAGCTGCTCAACATCACTAATTATCAGAGAAATGCAAATCAAAACTACAAGAGGTATCATCTCACACCAGTTAGAATGGGCATCATCAGAAAATCTACAAACAACAAATGCTGGAGGGGGTATGGAGAAAAGGGAACCCTCTTGCACTGTTGGTGGGAATGTAAATTGACACAGCCACTATGGAGAACAGTATGGAGGTTCCTTAAAAAACCAAAAACAGAACTACCATATGACCCAGCAATCCCACTACTGGGCATATACCCAGAGAAAACCATAATTCAAAAAGACACACGCACCCCCAATGTTCACTGCAGCACCATTTACAATAGCCAGGTCATGGGAACAACCTAAATGCCCATCGACAGACGAATGGATAAAGAAGATGTGGTACATATATACAATACAATATTACTCAGCCATAAAAAGGAACGAAATTGGGTCATTTGTAGAGACGTGGATGGACCTAGAGACTGTCATACAGAGTGAAGTAAGTCAGAAAGAGAAAAACAAATATCGTATATTAACACATACATGTGGAATCTAGAAAAATGGTACAGATGAACTGGTTTGCAAGCCAGAAATAGAGACACAGATGTAGAGAACAAATGTATGGACACCAAGGGGAGAAAGCGGGGGTGGTGGTGGTGGTGGGATGAATTGGGAGATTGGGATTGACATATATACACTTATATGTATAAAATAGATAACTAATAAGTACCTGCTGTATATTAAATTAAATTAAATTTAAAGAAAAAAGAAAACACAAATGCTTTCTTGGAGAAAGAATACATAAAGCCATGCAAACAAAGAACTGATTGCCTGAATCAGAAAAGGAAAGAACAGGGAGGGCTCTAAAAGTATATGAAATAAGAAAACTAAGGTTGCATTAGGGAAAAGGAGAGACAGATCTGGAGAGATGGCGCACCGTTTAGCCTTACTGAAGAGTTTGGTTATCAAAAGAACAGCCTGAGGACACACAACATCTGGGAGTAAGTTGAGGAAGATGCTGAGAGAGCACGGTACTGAAAACAACAGCTGCCATTCACTGAGGACTCGCAATGTGCCAGGTACGGTGCATATACTGCCTGGATCCAGCCTCGCGACAACCCCCCAAGTAGGAGATATTATCGCCATTTTACAGATGAGGAAACTGAGAATTTGTGAAGAGAGATTAAGTTAAACTTGCTCTGGAACACCCAGCTGTATACACTGTGGTGGAGCTACAATGCCACCCCAGGTCCATCCAAATCCAGAGCCAATTTTCCCACATGATTTTGGCCAAGAACCCGTGGGCTAAGTAGAAGGCAATGAGTAGACGCGGGGGGACAGTCAGCAGACCGCTCCTCTGCCAGTGAACGGAGGGCCACGCCAGTGCTCTCTGTCAGAGCAGCCTGCCTTGAAGCCACCACAGTAGAAGGGGCATATCAGAGACTCCGGCTGCAGGACTGACTTCCTACCTGCCTGTGAGTCCACCTTCCCGTACGGGAGACTCAGCCCAGTGGGCCTCACATGCCTGTTAACTTCGGTCAACACCAAAGAGAAGTCCACTCAACTCTGGTCATCCCTCAGAACCCAAGGATTCTCATCCCCGTAGGGGTCTGTTCATCCCCTAATGCCACACTTCTCTTCTCTTCAAACCCTTCCGCTGTGCCCTCAGGAACTCTTGGTCAACAGCAACCCCCACTATATCTTTCATTTACTCTCTGAAAGTGCACTTTCACCTTCTTTCTCAATGGAAGCCTGGTCTATTCCTTGAGGACATCATTTGCCCGCCAGCCCTCTCAAGCGGAAGCTGGATTAGTTTCCCTCTCAAATCTCAAGACCTTCAGGGCCTGTGGCGGGCGGAGGTAGGTGCAGGTGCCTCCTTGCTTGCCAGTGCCATTCCTCCTTCCTCTGCCAAAACTCCTGCTCCCTTGAGGAACATGCCTGCCGCCCACCTCTACCACTCTATCTCCCTCCCCACTGCTGTCTATGATATCCTGGGTGGTCCCCACAACTCACTGAGGACTTCAGTTCCTAGTCACATGGGATCTTCCCCTCTGCTCTTTTTATTTTATTTTATTTTTGGCCACACTGTGCCGCTAGCAGGATCTTAGTTCCCTGACCAGGGATCGAACCTGCACCCGCAGCACTGAAAGCGCCGAGTCCTAACCACTGGACCGCCAGGGAATCCCCTAACTTTTTATTTCATTGTGGGAAAATGTACACAACATAAAATTTACCATTTTCATCATTTTTTAAGGACACAGTTAAGTGGCATCAAGTACATTCATATTGCTGTGCAACCATCACCACCATCTATCTCTGGAACTCTGTCATCCTCCCAAACTGAAATTCTGTATCCATCAAACACTGATGCCCAATTCCACTCTCCCCACTGTCGCTGGCAACCACCATTCTATCTTTCTGGCTCCATGAATTTGACTACTCTAGGAACCTCGTGTAAGTGGAACCATACAACGTTAGTCCTTTCCTAACTGGCTGATTTCACTTAGGCTAGTGTCATCAACGTTCATGCATGTTGTAGCATGAATCAGAATTCCCTTCCCTTTTAAGTTCGAGTAATATTCCATTGTATATGTGTACCACATTTTAGTCATCTGTCAATGGACACGGGTTGTTTCCAACTTTCGGCTATTGTGAATAATGCTGCTGTGAACATGGGTGTACAAATATGAGTCCCTGCTTTCGCTTCTTTTGGGTATACACCCAGAAGGGAAATTGTTGGATCATATGGTAATTCTATGTTTAATTTTTTGAGGAATTGACATACTGTTTTCTACAGTGACTGTACCACTTACATTCTGTAATAAATGTATTTATTTGTTTATTTATTTATTTTTGGCTGCGTTGGGTCTTTGCTGCATGCGGGCTTTCTCTAGTTGTGGTGAGCGGGGGCTACTCTTTGTTGATGTGCGCAGGCTTCTCATTGCAGTGGCTTCTCTTGTTGTGGAGCATGGGCTCTAGGCACGAGGGCTCAGCAGTTGTGGCGCGAGGGCTTAGTGGTTGTGGCGCATGGGCTTAGTTGCATGTGGGATCTTCCCGGACCAGGGCTTGAACCCGTGTCCCCTGCATTGGCAGGCGGATTCTTAACCACTGCGTCACCAGGGAAGTCCCCCATTTTACGCTCTGAACAGAAATGCACAAGGATTCCAATTTCTTCACATCCCTGACATACTTCTTACTTTCTATCTTTTTAATATTAAACATTTTTTTGATAATAGCCACCCTAATGGGTGTGCCCACTCCAACTCTTGATGCCACCATTGGTGAATTCAACATCCACAGGGTGATGAAGAGGCCTCCAAAAACTGCTTCCTCTGCCTTCACTCAGTCACTCGCTCCATCATTACACCTAGATTTGGGGTCGTCATTAGATACTCGACCACCTCCCCAATCTCCCTTGCCAACATCCCACTCTGTATTCCCCATCTATCCTGCCAGTGTACCTCTGCAGGGACTCCCACTGCAGGACTAATCGAGATCACTTATTCACTTGTTATTCCCTTCCTTGGAAATCTGTTCCTCCATTCTTTGCAGAGCCAACTCTTCATTCACCCTTCAGGTCTCAGCTTAAATGTCATCTCCTCAGAGAGGCCTCCCTAAGCACTTGCCCCTAGTTATTCACTTTCTGCTCTCCTTCTTATTGTCACTTCCCTTCATGTTCACATCATTCTTCTGCAAACACCTTCAACTTCCTTACTTCCTCTTCCTCTGCTATTCTTCCCTTGCAAACTCCACTCCTCAATAAACTCAACCATATGCATTATCCATGCCTGTATCCAAGTAGCTAAAGGCAGCTGGAGAAAAACCACACACTTGAGTAGATGGCTTTCACTTTGTACCCATGGTCTCAAACCTGGTATGGGCTCTCAATGCTATCTGGCCACTATTTTCTCACTCTCTCAGATGACTCTTTCATAGCTCCTCCTCTCTCCTAGATCTTCCTTCCCCACCTCCCCATTTGTCCCAACAAGTCTCAGCTGATGACCTTATTCCATATGTTACTGAGAAAACAGAAGCCATCAAATGAGAGCTCCTTCATCTTACCACCACCGAATCTACACACCACCCTGTCTGCACCTGTCCCTGTGTTTGCTTTTTCCCCTTCTACTAAAATGGAGGATCTTTCTTTTCTCCTATCAATGGCAGATCTCTTCAGTTATGCTCTGGTACCATAGAGGGTACTCTTAACTTCTCAAGGATTTTACTCCTTTGGGCATTCACTCTCTTCCCTAAGTCATCAATCTCGTCACCTCTCCAGAATCGTGCTAGCACACTGACGGAAACCATCCGTCCTTAAGAAAACTAACAGAAACCACCTGGCTCCACTCCACAATCCCCTTACACTGCCCCACTTCCTGCCCCCCTTCATGGCAACATTGCTCAAGAGTTTTCTACACATATTTTCTCCACGTCTTCGTCTCCCACTTGCTCCTCAAGCCACTCTAATCTGGCTCCCACATCTTTCAATTCCACCGAGTCACTCTTGTTAAGGTCACCAATGGCCTCCATGGTTATCTCTCAGCCCTCAGCTTACTCAGCCTCTAACCAGCTTTGGACACAGTTGACCACCCCCTCCTTCTTGGGACACTCTGCTCCCTTGGCTTCTGTGATTGCTTCCTGACACCCAATTACCCTTCTGCCCACTTTTTCTTAGTCTCCTTTGTGGGTTTCTCCTCCTCCACTTAATCACTGGATACTGTGGTTCTTCTCAACTCGGTCACAGGCCTGCTCTTCTCTCTCTACTCTCTTTCCCAGGTGACCTCATCGGTCCCCTAGCTTGAAATACAATCTATGTGCAGACAACTCCCAAATTTCCAATTCTACCCACACCTCTTCTGTGAGCTTCCAAACTCCTACATTCCAATGATCTACTCTGAATCTCTGCTGCCATGTCTCACCGGAATCACAAACTTAACATGTCCAAAACTGAACTCTTGATTTTTTTTCCCCCTCAAGCCCAGGCCTCCCTCAGCCCTCCTCATCTTAGTACATGGCACCATCACCTCTTCAATGACTCAAGCCAGAAACCTCAGAGTCATTCTTGAGTTCTGTCTCTCCCTTTCCCTCACCCCCCACCTCTAACCCTTCAGTACGTCCTTGCAGCTGTTCTTTCAGAATCTGACCAACTCTCTCCATCTCCATGGCTGTCACCCAGTTCAAGCCACCATCATCTCTCCCCTGGATTGCTGCAGTAGCCTCCTTCCTGGTCTCCCTCTGTAGCCACTGCTGCCCCCTTTTAAGCCTGGTCACTACAGATATTGCAAAAGCCCAAATCAGATCCCGTCACTCCCCTGCCTAACACCCTGTAGACGTTCGTTTCCCACTGCAAGTGAAGAAAATCCAAAGTCCTTTGCCGTGGCCTACGAGGCCCTGTTGTGCTCTCTTCCTTGCCAAACTTCTCTTATGCTACTCGTACTCTTGCCTAGGACAATCTGGCCCCACTGGCCTCCTTTTAGTTTCTGAACACATCAAGTTCTATGCTACCTTGAGGTCTTCCCACTCCATACTCCTTTTTCCTGGAAGGCTCTCTCCCCGTTCTTCACGTGGCTCATCTTTCATCCTTCAGGTCTCCATGTAAATATCACCTCCTCACAGAGGTCTTCCCTGAGAACTCTGCCCCTTGATATTCCTAACACTGCAACCCGATCTGTTTCCTTCGTGAGACTCACCAGGCCCTGTAATTATAGATTCATTTCTGTGATTATTTGGCTGTAAACCCTGTAAGAGAATTGACTATGTCTCTTTTGTTCAACAGAGTATCTCTGCCACCTAGTATGTACCTGGCACAGAGTAGGTGCTACAATAAATATTTTCTTTTTTATTTATTTATTTTTTGGCCGTGCCGCACAGCATGTGGGAATCTTAGTTCCCCCGCGCCCCCTACATTGGAAGAGTGGAGTCTTAACCACTGGACGGCCAGGGAAGTTCCAATTTTTTTTTTTTTTTGGCCGTACCGCACAGCATGTGGAACTTCCCAGACCAGGGATCGAACCCATGCCCCCTGCAATGGAAGCATGGAGTCTTAACCACGGGACCATCGGGGAAGTCCCATATTTTCTAAATGGATTGATGGATGCACGGGTAGGAGTGATTTTGAGGTATATGGATTAGAATCCTCTGGCCATTCCATGCAAACCATTATCAAATGCCTACTGGTTCTGCCTCAGCCTGTGAAAGACAGGTTTCTAGTTGGGGAGTCTGGTCCACGGGAGAAACCCTTCAACATCTCTGCCCAAAGACAAAAATAGGGAGAGAATGGAGTAAAAGGAAGAGGAGGGCTACAGTCTAAGAAGTGGGAGCCAGAATGCCTCCAGTCCTTTTAGGAGTACCAGGGTGGGAAATCTAACGGCTACTTTCTTTAAAGAGCAAACAACTCCTCTTTCGGGATGGCCAGAGGCCCAGGGGGTGGGCAGGATGACTTTGGATAGATAGTCTTTTCCCTTCCTGAGAGCCTCCTTCTTTCCCTCCAGGTCTTCATGGCCCTGCAACTTCCTCCTTAGCTGAGTCTGGAGAGGGATCTTCTGGAAAACCTGCTGGCGTCTGGATTCGTTTTCTGGTTGTCCAAGCAGTTGCTTTTCCCTTGAGGGCTGGAATGGAGGCACCTGTCACCTGTTCTACCAGGTCACAAGGGAGCAGGTAGAGAGACCAAAGCCATTTGTCCTTCCACAAATACCTGGGAGACTGGAGTCACCTCACAAAAGATCGACCCCATGAGGCTTCTGAGAGGATACTGCAGAGGACCCTCTTAACAGCCGACCCCTCCCCTCCCTACTTCTCCCCCTCAGGGGCTACACATCCAATAGACTCAAACGTGTTGTCTAATAGGCCCAGACACGCTCCTAAACCCTCCGTGCTGGGGCTGCCAGCCCAGTGACAGATGTGAGGCTCATGCTATATGGCAGCGTGGGTCACCAGGTCTGAAGCTGCTGACACTGAGCTGTGGCGGAGTTAGTGCCTGCATTACAGACCCCACTCACCTGTCACTGGCAGAGGCAGTGAGGGGGACTGGAGCAACACGGGAGCTTGAAGGAGTTGTCGTGTCACTCCAAGGGGCTCTGGGCACCCCGCCTCCACCCTCCACGTACCACACCAAGTATTTCTAAAGTAGGCAGAGACAGAGATTGACCGAGCCAGAGGGGGAGAGGTGAGGACAGGAAGGGAAGACGGCTGAGCAGGAGAGGGGGCCAGACAGAGCCAGGAGGGAGGGGAGAGGCGAGATGAAGCAGAGAAACCCAGACAGAAGCGCAGAAATGAGACAAGAGGAGGGCCTTGGAGACAGTGAAGGAGAAAGGACAGGCCTGGAGAAGGCAAGCCTGGCAGAGAAACTGTGCCCGCCGACTCTCATTTGCCTTAGCTTTTTTTGGCGGCCCAGTCCTGTGCCTCGCCTGCTCTCAAAATGCCCTCGAGCTGTCCCCAGCTCTGCCCTCAGGCTCCGGCAGTGGGCCACGCAGTAATGAGAGCCTTCTGGTATAGGACTCCGGGCGATCAAGCTCTTTGGGGAAGGGCACTGCTATTCTGCCACACTGACAGCAGGACGGCACCCGCCCCATTTCACAGCTGGGGATGTGGCGAGCAAGGGGCAAATCCGAAATAGCCTGAGGAAGAGGACCCAGGACACCGTCTCAGCTTGGGTCAATTCCCCAGCCACCAGAGGCTGTATTTTTCTTGCAAAAGAGAATGAGATCAAGAGGAGAAAAGGGGAAGGGGAGAGAATTCCAGAAGGTGAGAGGGAATGGTCATGATGGGAAAAGTGGAGTTGGCAGGGAAGGGAGCGGTAGGCCTGAATTCTTCCCCTCAGTGAGCACATCTCTCCGAGGCCAGGCTGGGCTGCAGAGCTCTGGCACAGAATACTAAGCCGGCAGAGGGTCCCTGGCCACCCAGATCTTTCTCTCTTTTCAGATCCTAGCCTCTAGTCTGCCCAGGGCTGAACTGTAAACAAGGTTTGGAGGCCAGATAGGGGGAGCAGGTGTGGACAGGAGCTGCTGGGAACATCCCAACAAGTAGCTTTCCCCCGCAGCCAAAGACCCAGGGCTCAGACAGCGGCCCTCTGGGGGCTGCTTGGCAGGCGCCGGCTGCACAGGGTTCCAGGCAAAGCCTCCTGAAGCCAAACGAGGGCCTACTCAGTGGGCTGGCTGTGCCACCTCCCTCCTCTCTGTGAGGCTGCCAGGCAGCGATGATGGGCCGGGCCGCCAGCCTGGGAGGCTCCAACCCCTGACTCTGGTCAAACAGCTGGAGAATCTCAGAGTCGCCGGGGACTTGGGAAGTTATTTATTTAGCCCTTATCCACTCTCTGCGGATTTCCAGAAGCAGCAGGCCAAGGCTTTCTGGAGGACTGCAGCGGGGGATTACAGGAGGGGTCAGATTTGGGCCCGTAGAGAGGGAGGGCATGGAGAACTGGCCCAGAGACAGATGGGGCAGGGGCGTGGCTGGAGGCACGAAGAGGACAGCCCGAGTGGGAAAGGGGTGCTGGGGAGAGGTGGACTGGGGGAGCAAGTAGCTGGAGCTGACACAGGGAGACAGCGAGCAAGTAAACCTTCTTCTCGCTCCCTCTCTCATGTCTGGCTCTGCTGGGGCATAAGGTCCCCTCCCCAGTGCCCCCTCGGGGCAAGCCAGCTTAGTCGTAGCTGGACAGAGAAAGGCACATCCTTCCCGCTGCTTTGCCTAGATGGCCCATCTGCCCCCTCCTTGCCTGAGATGATGCGGGTGGTATGTGAAGCCCAGGCACCATGCCTAGCAGGCACCAGGCAAACCTCTTGTGAGGGAGCAAACCGAGCAAGGCCCGACTTCTGCCCTGTGCACCAGCTTCAAGCTCTGTCCATTAAGTCAGGGGGAGGGGGGACAGGGCAGAAATCAGGCCAAGAAGCAACTTAACAAAAGAGGCTATGTGAGCAGAGGCCTGGTAAACTCATGTCACCCCGTTTGGAGATGTCCAGAGATGCAAACTACAGCCTCAGGGCAACGAGACACCTTTTATTCTGCCTAATTGCATCTTCCTGCTGAGAGGGAGGAAGGAATTAGAAGGTCTTTCCTAAAGCACAGGGAAGATCCTATGGTATCAGAAAAGGGGAAGCAAGGTTGGTGAACCCTCCGCCTAAGGATAAAAGTGAAGGGCAAGAGCAGGTGCTGATTTTCTAGCACCAAACACTCTGCACCTCTTTCATGTTATTAGTTGGGTCCCCCTGTCAGTTTCGAGGATGTGAGTAGCAGTAAAACTGCAAACCTCAAAGGGCTTGTAGGCTTGTCTTTGGGTGAAGGTGGTAAGGTGATTACGCCATATTCTGCAACCAGGCTTGGGGAAGACAGAATCCTAGGGAATCCCAAGAACCCACAGGCTACGTACTTGGCAACACAGATTCAATGACGGACCCCAGACTCAATTCACTAATTCTGGTTTTCACTACAAAACCAGACCCAGACATTGTAGCAAGACCCAAAAAAGGGTAAAGAAAAATACCTACTTTTTTTTCACCTAACCCTCAGTTACCCAGAACGTGCTACTAACCAAAAAAGCCCTTCCCCAAGCATTCAGGTTTTGGCATTACGGTGTATTTGTATTTTTTCAGTGATTAAAATCCACAGAACTGGGACCCTCTGTTACAGAATAATGCCAGCTCTGCTCCCACCTGCCTTCTTGTAAGGGGAATAATAGCAGAGCCCCTTGCTGTGAGTCAGGGACTCCCTCCACCGGCTCTTAGATAGCATTCATTCATATACACAACAAAAATGTACTGAGCACCTACTATGTGCCAGGTACAGTGCCAGGCACTGAAGAGAAACTAGGGCCAGTCTTTCCCCTCAGGGAGGTTGCAGTCTGAGGTGGGGGCAGGTATGTCAACAGACAGATAAAAAATCATGTGTCACCTGGAACCACAGGGGTCAGCAGAAGATGTTATGGGAGTAAAGAGAAGGGCCGTTGTCCCCTCCCCATGACTCCCACCAGACCCCAGCACCACCCCAAGCTGAGTGGTGAAAGTGAACAGGAGTCCAGCAGATGGACAAGGCAGAGAAGGGCATTCCAGGAAAGGAGAAGATTCAGTAAAGAGGGAAACCTCTAGGTATTTAAGCCACTGTAATTAAAATAAGTCATTGAAAAAATGCAGGCAAAACTGAAGTGAATCTGTAATTTCTAGCCACAGGAATGAGGGCAGAGGACTAGTGCTACCCAGTGGCCCCTTTCGTGCAGCCTTCTGACATGATGCACTGAACCCAGGAGAGGCCACAGAGACAACCAGGGACACAGCCCAGCACTGGATTACCAGCCACAAATCCTATGCACCACCGAAAAGCTACAAGTGGAAGACCCCCACCTCATGGGAGGGGGCAGGAGGGGTGGACCGCCAGCAGATACACTGAAGTTCAGCCACAGTAATGGAGACCAAAGCCACGAAGCTCACACGCTGTTATGTCCACACCGAAGAGGGTCTGTGGAAGCCAGCTCTGTGAATGGGTCAGGGCTAATGGTGGGAAATTATAAACATCCCCACTGCAGGGCCAGACGTGCCTCAGGAAGAGCCCCTCGGAACCTGGCCACATTCTGTTCAGTTCACAGGGGCCATCCTGGGGGAAGGAGGGACAAAAATCAATAGGAATAGCAATACTTCTACACAAGTGTCTTCTGCAGTCTCTGCTACTGAAGTCCCGGCCGAAAGAGAAGCCCCCTTTCCCTCTGCAGGAGGTGGGAAGATGGCTTTGCTCAGCATTGCAAATAAGTTTCTAAAAATGTTTCAGAAAATAATTCCTAACAGTGGTACTCAGATAGAGCCATAATGTTGGATTAACAGCTCCAAGCCAGCAGACCAGACACTTGTCCAATTAATAAAACTTATAAAGCAGAACAACTTATTGATGTTACAGGCACAGCACTTAGTGCAACGACAAAACCCAAATCCATGCAGAACACTCCATGTTCTTTAGGAAGCCCTTTCTCCATCAACCTGTACAATCCTTTCTTCAGTGCAAACAGGGGGCTGGGGAATGGAGGGAACAGTGCAGGGCTCTGGACAACTGGCGGAGGACGAGATGGCTCAAGGAGTTGGCACAAATCTGCCAGAGGTGAGATCTAATCTGGACTTTGGAGGCAGAGGATCTGGGCTGGAATCCGAACTCTGTGGCAAGTTACTTAACCTCTTGAGCCTCAGTTCCCTCATCTACAAAATGGGGTTCATGATAGTACCTACTTCAAAGTACCTACATGAAGATTAAATGTACAAAGTAAGTGTTGAATCACTAGAGGCTATTAGCAATCACGATTATCATTGTTATGTTTAGGTACTAATAGGATCTGCTGTCCTGTTACAGTCCACTTGGTTTGCCTCTCTCCACAGAATGTAATGAGGATGATTTGAAAATTGGTTCAAATCTCTTTGGACCTTGGGCCCTGACTTCAGATCTACAGAATAAATAAGCTGCACTGTGGGGAAAACAAAGCCTGTGTTATTACTTCATTAAAGTCAAATTCTCACCCTATTTCCAGTGGTTAACAGTCGGGGTGCAGACGTAAGAAGTGGGGGTGTGGAACACGGTGGGGGGGAAGCCCAGCTCTGTTTCTCACCAGCTGTGGGACCTTGGGCTTGTCCACCCCTCAATTTCCACCACCTCAATCTACTCATCTGTAAAATGGGGAAAATATCGGGTTCTACCTCACAGAGTTGTTGTGACGATTCAACACACGTAAAGCACTTACAACAACTGTGCCGGGTACACAGAAAGCACCGAGTGAATGCCAGCTACAGTTCTGACTGTACACGAATTCTCATTACTACCTAAAGAGGTCAGCACGATGCTTGGCACACAGTAACAGTAGCTATTATGATCATCAGGACCCTTGGTACAGATGAGAATCTGGGGGGCGGGGGTGGGAAGCATAAGGGAGATCTGGGTCTTCTCTAAGAATGGGACTCTGTGACTTTGGATAAACTCACCTTTGTGATCTCAGACACCACCGTCCCCCCCACCCTAGAATTTTACACAGCTCAGGAAAAGAGAGTGACAGGTACGGGCCTGCATATTCCCACCTGCCAAGCTTTCTACAAATAATGCATCACCTTGTCGGGCGGGCGGTCTTGTTTCTCAGCGCCGAGATGCTTCGTGAACGCTGAGGCCACGCGAGGGCAGGCCAGCCAGGGTGCGCCGGCCCTGGGGAAGCCGCGCCTAGAAGCCCCAGCACTTCTGACGTCGGGCTCCCGCGGGGGTGCGGAGCTTTGGGACAGGGCTGCTGCGGGGAGGGCGGGGCTCGAGTCCCCCAGAGGTCGCCCCTGCCCCCGCCGGCGTGTGCCTCTCGGCTTCTAGCTCTCCTCCCCCCTCGCCACCGCCACTTCCAGAGGAAAACTTTCCGCTCACGCCGCCACTTTTCCACGGGCGTCCAAACCCTCGGCCCCGCGCATCTTGTCTTCCAATCTCCTCGCGGGTGGCGCCGCGATGGGGCACGCGGGTGGCCTGTCAACCCGAACGGCTCCTTAGGGACTGGCGGTGGGGGGCTGGCGGATGGTGGGGAGGAGGGATGTCGGCTCCGGACGCGCCAACTCCGTCCACGGTCCATCGACTGCGGGAGCCCAGCGGGCGCGCACCCGGGACGAAGGACCCATGCCAGCGCCGCCCGGAGTCGCTGTGTGGGGCTGGCGAGGACCCCAGCACCCGGCTGCCGACCCCCCAACCCCACACACCCCGGCCTCATCAGCTTGGGCGCCCCGCTTTCTGGTCCTTTCCCAGGCGATCCCAAACCCGGCTGCGCGGAGCGCGGTACTTACTGTCGAGGTCCCCTGCGGGCCGGGGCTGGGCGGCTGCCCTGCCCGGGGAAACCTCTGGCCACCCTCTGGCCGTCTCCCCCTCGCGCTGCCCCGGGCTGTGCCCAGTGCCGACGGTAGCGGCAGCGGCGTCTGTAGGAAGAGAGAGATCACGCCTGCCTTAGAAACCCAGCCCCTGCTGTGACCAGAATCTTAAAGAAGGAGGCGACTGGCTCGGCCCCAGAGCCGCGGCTGAGCTGAGGTGGCGAACTAGCGAGGCAGCTGGTAAACTCAGCGTCTGCTGCCTCTCCCCCGCCCCCCGCCCGCAATCCGCCGCGGAGAAGCTCCCCCCTCACCCTTTACCCTGGACAGGCCCCCGCAGGGGAGCCGGCGAGGGGGGGCTCCAACTACAGTGACGTGCGGATAATCCAGCTGCCACTGGGTGAGCACTTACTAAGCGCCGGGCACTGTGCTTTCCATCCATTTTCTCACCTCAGCACCCTCCCCATTGTACAGAAAATAAAACCGAGGCTCAGGGGAGCAAAGGAAATAGACCCAAATGCAGGAGCTGGTAGTGAGTGGTGGGGGAGAGATCGGAAACCCGAAGGGTCGCAAATTCAACGGTGCCTGCCTCAAAAGCCACTCTGTGCCACTGCAAAGCAATTATTTGAATACCCGGGTCTCCACCTCCTGTTCCCCCATTTTCCTGCCAGGACTAGGGACAGGTGGCAACTCCAGGCCAGTTTGCTGGTGGAGGTGGGGTAGGGGCCCTGGGAGGTAGGATCCTGACTGCAGTGCCTGGTGCCACGGAGCGGTCATCCCTTTTTACCTCAGACAATTCACCTACTACGTGCCAGGCCTTGTGGAAGACAGAAAAAGGTCTAGGAGGTAGTCTCGGCCCAGGTGTGATCCAAGAGACAGGCAGTGAGCCTGTGAGGTGTGGGTTATGCTAGAAGGGTCAAAGGTGGCGGGTGCCGAGGCCCTAAAGGAGCAAGTAACCAGTGTCCTCAGACACCCACCGCAGAACCTTGGGGAACCGCTGGCGGGGATCACACCACCCACTCCTCTTTAAAGGATGAGTGGAAGGCAGCCTTGTTGGGAGACTGAGCCCCGTGGCTTCTCTCTGGGAGCTACCCTGCCATGGCAGTGAGATCTGTGAAATGGGAAAGATCTCTTGCTCCTTCCTTCCTGGTCAACATGATGAAATAACACCGAATTCCTGCCCTTGTATTCTGATCATAAAAAAGAGAGCAGTTTTAGAAATTGTATTCCTCCCTGCCTTGCCCCTGCTTATCCACTCAGTCACTCATTTGGCAAATGTTTATTAGCATCTACTGAGTGTCAGGTACCATGGTAGGTGCTGGGCACCTCCACACTTCTATGGGGGAGTCTACATGGGAGGTGGAAGGCACACAGGGATGGCAGTTAGGAAACACATTTTAAGTCCTAGTTCTTTGACTAAATAGCTGTGTGACCCTGGGTGAGTCATGTATCCTTTCGGGACCTCAGTTTTCTTGTTGGTCAAACAGGGATAATAACACCTTCCCATCCTATTTCACAGGGGTGTTTTGACACTCAGTGGAGACGATGGATGTGAAGGAGCTTTGAAAAGTATAAAGCCACTAGACAAATGTCAGGGATTAGTCTGTCTCCAAGGTGGGAGGGGGCTGCTGGGAAGTAAAGCTTAAGAGAAATCCTGGCTGACTTTCCCAAATGGATTGCACTGAATTCCATCTTCCCCAAGTCACTGATTCTGCACTCAGGCAGAAGTCTCTGCTCTGTGAAACATCATCTTCCGTCAGCAGTGCCCATGACACCAGGGTTAGTGATGACCTGGTCTTAAGCCAGGGAGATTGTTTGGGGAACTTGAGTGGAACCAGGGGGGCAGTTTTGCCTCTGGGTCTCTAATTCCTGTTAACAGCAGCATCCTCCCCCCAAATCGAGCCCGCCGGATGTGTCTAGATAGAAACCGCTTGAGGCCCCCAGAGACACCCTTTCAGGAAGCACAGGGCTCATGTCAGACAGCAGTGGTGGCCTTGAGGGTGGATGCTCTCTCTGTTCTTTTGGAAGCTAGGGGTTCTGGGTTCAGCCCAGATGACTGAGATCTGCAACAGAACTAGGGGAGCCTCTGGGAGGGTCTTCAGTGTGCTCAGTTCAGCCCTGCAAGCAACCTCAAATAGCCCTATAGTCTAAATTATACTACTACACTTGTTATGCAACACACAGCTACAAGGCAAATTCCCAAATTTCCAAGAAGCACTCTCCCCTACCCCCAGCTACCCCAAGTAAACACACAGTCTAAGGAAATACAGGGTCTTACCAGGCAAACAGCTTCCAGACAAACCTGCTAGCCTCCTTCCTTCTTCCCTCTCCCCCTTCCCACCAGACTGTCAACATGAAGCCCCTTCCATATAAAAATAGAGAACCGATGCAGAAAAGGGAGGGCTCTGGGGACCATGGCCGGGCGAGTCCAGAGCTGCACTACACAGCTCTGGAGCCAAACCAGGATGGAAGTCAGAGGGAGAGACAGAAAGGAGCCCGGACTTGGGCCAGGGCACCTCCAGTCAGCAGGCCCCTGGGGGGAGGTGCAGACTCCCAACCCAGCATCTCTTGGCAGTCTCCAGGCGCCTCTCAATGTCCTCATAGATTCCGTTGTCACATCCATCTCGCCCAGGCTGCTCCTCTTAATAAAGTGCCCCTGCGGCCACGCCAGACGGCCCGATGTTATCCTTCTTCACTCTCCCACCCTCCTCCCCAGCGTGGGCCACACAGTAGTGATTCAGGTCTCCTG
This sequence comes from Tursiops truncatus, assembly GCF_011762595.2. NCBI lineage: Eukaryota > Metazoa > Chordata > Mammalia > Artiodactyla > Delphinidae > Tursiops > Tursiops truncatus. The sequence continues at coordinate 38,039,626 of NC_047055.1, forward strand.
GGTCACAATACAGCCTCCTGGGGAAACGCTTCCTGAGTGCCCAAGCCAGGGTGTGACGAAGCTTTGGGTGTGGGTGTATCAAGTACTCCTTCCTTGCCCCCTCAGAGTGGCCTGGGCCCTGGATTCAGAGTCTCAGCCTGCATCTTCCTCCCTGGGCCAGCTGCCACTGCTCTCCCCCCAGCTGTATAACCTGAGTCCAATTTGCAAAGCCCTTCCTCGGTGATTGTCAATAAATCCCCCATCTATATCCCCCTGAAAGACCAGAAAGCTTCAAGAGCCAAAGGAATGAATCACTCATGGTGAAATTTCAGGCACAGTGACAGGCAATCGAGGAGACATATTTGATCACATCATGTTTACCTATGTGTAAGGCTGGCCCTGAGGATATTCTGGTATTTTCCCTCAACTATAATGAAGACTTGGAATAATAGCAAAGGAAGCCACAGAAAACACACCAGGCTGGGAGCGGGGACATCTTGCTGCTCATTCCAGCTCTGGCGCTAGTTAGATGTATGGCCCTGTACTTTCCCTTTCACAGCCCTGAATGCCCTCCAACTGTCCCCACCTCCTTCAGATCCAGCAACTAAAGGGTTAATGCCTGGCCCAGCAGGGGCTGATCATTCTGCCTGGTCAGCCCTATAGGCCATATAATTAATATTTGTATTATCACCCCACTCTAGGATTCCACTCTAGTCTAACACCCCTTCCAGGCCATTACTCTGTGAAGATGTGTCAAGGGCTTTCTGGACCAAGGTATGCCCCACTTCCTGCCTCTGAGGCAGGTGGGTCCTGGTTGTTTCACAGAAGGTAGAAAACGAAGGGAGCAGGGGTGCTGGGGGTGACTGGCTCTGCAGTTAGTAGCAGCTGCCCTGGTGACTCTCTGTCCTGTGGTCTGGATGCACTTGCCAGAGGATGAAACCAAACGTGTTGAAGTTGGAGGGACGCTCCTTTCGACTATTACCTGAACGGGGCATTGATTCTGTACCCCTCCCTGGCCTCCCCTCGCCCCTGCCACCTCACCAAGGCCTGTCAGGAGCTCTTATCTGCTCCCCAGGCCTACCTGGGGTGCCTGCCACCATTTCCTTTCCCTCCTTAGTAGATGACCACTTCCCTTCTGCTCTTAGCCAGAGCCAGCCTCCTCAGCATTGAAACCCCCCCTCCCTTGGCCTGTCTCCCCGCCCTCTGCTCTTCTACTTCCTCTTCCCTGCTGAGGCCTGGCTGCTCCAATGGGTGCTTTGCCCCTGTGGTGTGAACGTTCTGTCCTGGCAGGGCCCGATGTTAATTTGCTCTCATTTGTGAGCTGCTTTGTTAACCTAAGTGGCCTTTTCTCGATGTGTCGATGTGTCGTGCTTAGTGCTGCCTCTGTTACCTCCCCACCACACCCTCCTTAAGCTTGTAATAAGAAGCCCTTCCCTGTGGAGAAGGGGTTGGGCTTTTTCAAAGCCCTTTCTGGTACAGGCTTTAGTAGCTCAGTACATCTTCACAACCACCTGAGGAAACACAGCGAGTGGGATTACTGATTCCTGCGGCAATGATGAGGAAACCGGGGCTCAGGAGAGCTGAGAAGGCCTGTCTGCTCGGAGATACAGTGTGATGGCCGAGCAGGCCTAGAACCACAGCTCTTTTCCATAGGACCCCGCATGCTTATGTCATTCATCTTCGACACTGTTCTCTGAGGCCCCAACCAAGACCCCACAAAGGTCACATATGCACACAAGCCCATATGCAATTTTACTTATGAATCTGTGAGGGCTCATAGGACCTCTGAGGGTCAAGCCCCCTGCATCAGTATTTTTTTAAAGCTGCAAGGAGTGAGAACCACTGCTTGAAAGGAAGGTGTGAAAATTAGAGATGAGAGTGTAAAAGTTTTAGGAGCCAAGAGTTTTCTTAAAAAAAAAGCCTTGGGTGTCCCCGATAAGAACTGAAGGGAGACTGGGATGGGAACTATGGCCTAGCTTCCCTGCCTCGGTTTCCTCCTTTCTGCCTGAAGGAAATCATTCTGCAGGCCTTCACCATCCCTCCCCAGCCCTGGACTGGCTTTGTAAATCAGTCAGCCCTGATTTTGCTGTGTGAAGGGACATTAAGAAATGCACCTCCCTCTCCATATATACATATTGGCTAATTGCTGGGTAAGCACATCATTAGTATCTTCTGCCTATAAAGGTGAAGCTGAATTCCCCTGAGTAAGGCATGGGGGTCTCTCTTGAGGTGAAGGTTAGAGACTTTCATGTCAATCACCTAGAAAGAGGTGCTCCTTAGGTAAGACACGGGAACTCCTAGGAATAATAATCCACCCAGATAGCTATCGTGGATTAATCACTTAGTATGTAATAGGCTTTCACTTACACTTCCTCAATTAATCCTCAGACTCATCCTTCTTTTACATATTAGGAAATTGAGGCTCAAGAAGTTACATTACTTGCCCAAAGGTCGCCCAGCTAGTAAGCAAGTATGTTTTGTTTGGCCAGCTCAGTGTTTTCAAAAATTTTACAATTTACTGCTAAGATTTATAAATCCTCAGATTTCATACAAGAATCAGGATTTCTGACTTCTCTTCAGAAATCCTACCTGGCAACCCTGGGCCTTAAAGTCCCACCTAACCAGGATCAGCTGGCGCTAAGCAGCAAAAGCCCTTCTGGATGAGGGATGCGCTCTCCCAGTCCCCCCAGCCCCCATCATTCCTTCTGTCCTCTAATCATGGGGCCAAGTGTCAGCTGCCATTTAATATTGTTCTTGTAGTGCTGTGTTCCTGGTTTTATTTTTTATTATTTTTCCACTTTATTTTAAAAAAAAATTTATTGGAGTATAGTTGCTTTACAGTGTTGTGTTAGTTTCTACTGTACAGCACAGTGAATCAGCTATACGTATATATATATCCCCTCTTTTTTGGATTTCCTGTTTTTATTAAAAGAATAATAAAGAGGAGAATGAAACATTTCTTGGGCATACATCTAATCTTGCCCTAGTGAATACATTTACTCCTTTAGGTCTGGCCCTGTAGGCATCTGTGCCTATGATCCCTCCACGCCATTCCTGTGCACTGCCTCTTTAACGTGGGGAGAGAGAAGGCTGGGCACCCCAGTTTGGGAGGGCACTTGTTGGTGGTTGGGACTATAAGTGCTCTCTGGTCCATGGAGGTGGGCTGGGAGTTAGGAAGGAGGAATGGGTCCCCAGGGGACCCCAACAGTGAAAGATGACTGAGCGATATCTTCTAGGGCCGATTGTCTAGTCTAGCTTCCTGGCCGTTATCTGTGAAATGGGCGTAATGATAATAATAGTACCATGTCTACTTCATGGGCATATTAGGAGGATTAAAATGAGTATATGTGTACATATACATTTAGAATCGTGCCTGGCTCAAAGGAAGTGCTCAACAAACGTTAGCTATTTTCATTATTATTATTCTCCATGTTGGTTTCCCGGAATCTTGTCATCTCCTAGCCTTTGACATATGAAACTTTCAGCCTGATCTAAACAATACTGTAGAGTATTGAAAGAGCCCTGGGATGCGTCAGTGTTACAGGGGAAGGTGAATCTCACTGATGCTTCTTCCCGCTGAAACCATCTCTTTCTAGTGCCAATCGTGGAGGTTCTGGGTGACATTTTACTAAGTGAGATGACATTTCCTACTCTAGGGAGAAGGCAGCCTTGCCTTGCACACCAGAATGCCCTCCACCACCTTGTCTACCTGGCAATCTCCTACACATCCTTCTGGACTCAGCTCAAATCACTTTCTCTGGGAAACCCTCTCTGAGCCTCATCTGCCTCCCCAGGTGGAGTTACTATAAAAGTCTACCCCTCATTAGAATATGAGCTCACTGAGGGCAGGGCAGGGCATGACTTGTCCACTGGATCCCCAGTGCCCAGAACAAGTATAGGTGCTGAGTAAATGCTGGTTGAATGAACTGGGAGAAGGCGGATGTGGGGAAAAGAAAGGTTCAAGCCATGTCCTGGCTACTGTAAATAGAGCTGCAGTGAACATTGTGGTACATGACTCTTTTTGAATTATGGTTTTCTCAGGGTATATGCCCAGTAGTGGGATTGCTGGGTCGTATGGTAGTTCTATTTTTAGTTTTTTAAGGAACCTCCATACTGTTCCCCATAGTGGCTGTATCAATTTACATTCCCACCAACAGTGCAAGAGGGTTCCCTTTTCTCCACACCCTCTCCAGCATTTATTGTTTCTAGATTTTTTGATGATGGTCATTTTAACTGGTGTGAGTTGATGCCTCATTGTCGTTTTGATTTGCATTTCTCTAATGATTAACGATGTTGAGCATTCTTTCATGTGTTTGTTGGCAATCTGTGTATCTTCTTCGGAGAAATGTCTATTTAGGTCTTCTGCCCATTTTTGGATTGGGCTGTTTGTTTTTTTGTTATTGAGCTGCATGAGCTGCTTGTAAATTTTGGAGATTAATCCTTTGTCAGTTGCTTCTTTTGCAAATATTTTCTCCCATTCTGAGGGGTGTCTTTTGGTCTTGTTTATGGTTTCCTTCGCTGTGCAAAAGTTTTTAAGTTTCATTAGGTCCCATTTGCTTAGTTTTGTTTTTATAACCCTAAGTGTCCATCAACAGATGAATAGATAAAGAAGATGTGGCACATATATACAATGGAATATTACTCAGCCATAAAAAGAAACGAAATTGAGTTATTTGTGGTGAGGTGGATGGACCTAGAGTCTGTCATACAGAGCGAAGTAAGTCAGAAAGAGAAAAACAAATACCATATGCTAACACATATATATGGAATCTAAGAAGAAAAAAAAAAGGTCATGAAGAACCTAGGGGTAAGACAGGAATAAAGACACAGACCTACTAGAGAATGGACTTGAGGATATGGGGAGGGGGAGGGGTAGGCTGTGACGAGGTAAGAGAGTGGCATGGACACATATACACTACAAAGCGTAAAGTGGATAGCTAGTGGGAAGCAGCCGCGTAGCACAGGGAGATCAGCTAGGTGGTTTGTGACCACCTAGAGGGGTGGGATAGGGAGGGTGGAAGGGAGGGAGACACAGGAGGGAAGAGATATGGGAACATGTGTATATGTATAACTGATTCGCTTTGTTATAAAGCAGAAACTAACACACCATTGTAAAGCAATTATACTCCAATAAAGATGTTAAAAAAGACAAAAGAAAAAGAAAACTGACTAATGCCACATGTTGAAAATTATATGTTTGAAATAGTTGGTGAAATAAATCATTTAATTTCAAAAAATATATAAAAAAATTAAAAAAAAGAAAGAAAGGTTCAAGGCACATTTTCGGGGGGCTCCCTGGCTCCCAGCAGACCTTCTAAGTCTGCTTCTGTGTGGCTCCCTAAATTCTTCAAACCAGCATCACAAACTCTCTGTGCCCCTCCCAGGCCTATTTTAAGGCTCACCTGTAAGGTAGATGGATGTGACCGTTTTTTGGAGCCTTCCCCAACTTTCAGCATGGCCCTGCTCCTTTGAACAGCCCCTCACTATGATGGACCCATGAGCTTCCATCCCCTAGGCTGTTCAGGGTGTCCCCAAAGCATTGAGCACTTCCTGGGGCATCCCTCGTGAGCATCAAAATTGAGATGTTTTATGTCCCCATAAAACATGTCAGGCCCTGCTCTCCCACTAGGTCTTCCTTCCCAGACGAGATATCTGAATCTCCGATGCCCCCATCCAAAGGGGATTTTGAGCCCTGGGAGGCTAGCTGGGGAGCCACTTCTGTGTGAGTAGGGTTCCAACAGTAATACAGCTGGGGTGAGATCTGTATCATCAACCCTGCCACCCTCCACTAACAATAGCCCAGGGCAGCCATGGAAACCCCCCTCCCAGCCCTGCTCAGCAGTCTCCCCCAACTCTGCTCAGTGTGATCCTGGTCACCATCTCCTACCCCACTGCAACTTCCCTGCCCCATTTCCTCTGGATGATCTGAGTTCCTTAACCAGGAGCAACCTGTCTGCGTGCAAAAAAACAACTTGAGAGCCATTAACGGGAAAGAGCATCTTTCAGAAAAGCCAGATGATTTTAAAGCATTAACGGACACCTTTGCAATTCTGTCTCAGGAGGAGATGATGTCTCGTAAGCTGGCACTGGGCTGAGGACTGCTCCGCACAGCAGTCCTCCAACACTGAGAACACGTGCCCTAGAACCAAAGATATGCCAGAAGAGCCAGGTGACATCGAGGAGCAGTGAGAAAACCCAAAATGTGAGCTCCCGGAGTGCCAATCCCAATGCACGTGTGCGTGCACATGCGCGCGCACGCACACACACACACACACATCCAGAGACACAGGCGGGGCCACACATTGGCACAAAAACACCACCCACACTCTTGCTATAAGATCCACGTGTGATTTGCCAACAAATTGCAAATTAACCTCCTAGTGAACAGATTAATGATATTCATGGTAATTTACACTCCAAGTTTCATAGCAACAGACTTTGAGCATTCTGGTTGCATAAGAATTCAAGGATTTTCAAGTTCCTGGAGACACTGTAGTAATTAACCTGATAAGCCTATGCAAATTAGCCCTAATTTGACACTGTCATTTTTGAATCCAATATCCAGGGTATTTGCCCAGAAGGTTTCCTGTCGCGGCTCCAACTCCTTGGCTTGAGGTGCTAAGCTGACAGATGCCAGTCTGCATTTGTCTATGCAAATGAGGCCCCAGAGCAGAGCTCCCCATCAGGCTGGAGAAGGGACTGGACATGGGATCCTCGCACCGTGATGAGAATGGAGTCAAGGCTTCTAGGAGAAATGGGGAGGGGGCTCCAGTCAATTTGCACACTACTGACAGCTATCTTTTTAAGATCCTTGGTTTGAGGACAAAAACTACTGACTTGCACAAGAGTTTGAGCTTTTCACCTGAAGGTCAGAAAGAAGCCTCTTTGCGGCCTGTTGCCAAGTGCCATTGGAGTTTTTATCTTTCCAGAAAGATCAGCTTCTAAAAATAAAACCGAAAGCTGGGGTTCCCCGTTTCTTCCCTGGGAAGGTGAAGTTTAATTGGCTCTATTTCCCATTTTGAGCAAAAAATCACAGAACGTACTCAACTCCCTCATCAAATCAATCAGCCTATGGGCACAGCGTGTGTGTTCTCTCCATGGGTGGACTGGTTCCTGTCTGATAATGTTTAGCCTCAGAAGGTGGCCACTCCTCCACCCGCCCCCCACAGAGCTCCATCCTTGACCTCCTTCTTGTTTGAGCTCTTGAACCACCAGGAGTCACTGAACCCCCGGGGTAATCTGCCCTGTGCTTCGCGCTCTGCAGGGCACAGTAATGAAATGTCACAGAGGACAGTATTCTTGGCCCACTGGCTACCCACTGCTGCCCCCAGCTCAGCTCTCCCCAGGACCTCAGCTGGTTGCTCATGGTGCTGCCACCCCACAGATTGGTTTAGAAACAGCTTTCTGAAGCCCCGATTTGGGGGCAGGGGGTGAGGACGGAAATAGTGCAGAGAAACTGTCCAGGTCACCCAGATCCAACCTGCCCCTAATGGGCTACCATCTGGAGCTCAAAATTCTCTGGAATGCAAGGCCAGGCAAGGTGATGATCAGAGCAGCCTTACCACTCTAGAAGAGCTAATACTTGCATGTCATAAAACACCTGAAACATATACCAGGGCCTTTCAGTAATAATATATCTTTACCTGTCTTCCTCAGTAACCTTTGGTTAAGTCAGGATTTCAGAAGTGTTGGAAGGTCACCTGTGTAACTGTTGGCTTCCTCTCTGAATGCATACATCAAGCCACCAGTCCAAGATGATGCCACTCTCCCTCTTGTCTACTTCCCCTTCTCACCATGTCCACATCCCTATTCACCCAGCTACCAAGACCTCTTCTTTGACTGCCAAACTTAGTGTCCACCACACTGACCCCCAGAACTGTATGCCCAGGACTCCTGGGCTGCAGCATACTGCAGCACATCCATACACTTTGAAGCATTACCTGTGGATATGTCAATCAATAACCGTACTATGATGATGATGGTGATGATGATGATAATAATAATAATAACAGCTTCCATTTGGGGAGCATTATACTACATGCCAGACGCTTTACACGAGCTTGACATGCAACATCTCATTGCATCTTCATAACAACCCTGTGAGCTTGGTACTGTCGTTAGCCCCGTTCTGCAGAAAAGGACACTGAGGCAAAGGTTTAAGCAACTTGCTCAATATCACACAGGTGATACTTGGCAGTGCTGCAAATCAAACGCTAGCTGACAGACGCCAGAGACTAAGCATTTAAGCACCATCCTAAAACATCTCACACGTGTATGTACCACTATTTTCCAAATGTGAGGCAGATGTCATAATGATGAACAAAATTACTTTAAAAATATCACATATTTAGATTACTTTGTGGTCATTATGTGTTTCTCAATCAATGGATACTAAGAGTAAAATAGCTATAAGAAGTGTCCAGAATATGGGTCGTTGGTTTTAGCCAGATTGAGAACCGTGGGTATTTTGTGCATAGAGTATTCCCACCCCAGGTCCTCTCAACCACGAAGGCGCACATTCTTTTTTCTGTTCATCTTCTGTTTTATCTCAGAGGACCTATGTGTCTCTGTAGCTAGGATGCAGTGGGGAGCCATGTTTAAAGCTATCTGTACATTCATTAAGCAAACATTTATTGAGCTCCTACGACCTGCCAGACACTGTTCTAGACACGGGGGACGCTGCAGCGAACGACGTAGCTAAAAAATCCCTGTCTTCGTGGCGCTTGCCTCCTAGTGGCAATATACAAATAAATAGGTAACATTACATGATATTTTAGAGAGTGAGAAAGTGCTTTAGAGGAAAAATGAAGCAAGGAATCAGGGATGAGTGGTTGCCATTTTAAACAGGGTGGCCAGGGAAGGCCTCTGTGAGAAGGTGGCAACTGAGCAGAGTCCTGAAGGGAAGGAGCGAGCCCTGTAGCTGTCTGGGGGCAGAGCCTGCCTGACACAAGGAACCGCACAGGCGCAGGCCCGGGGATGGAGTGTGCCTGGGGTGACCAAGGACTGCGAAGGAGGCGAGCTGTTGGAACAGTCTGTCTACGAGAATGTTGTATGTAGAGAGGTGGATTCAGAAATGGGCTCTGTCATTATCTCTCCAAGTGGCCTATGAGGGCCACCTTAACCTCGGCTGGTTTGCAGGACTAGCTCAGGGCAAAATTATGAGGCAAATGCTTCTGCCCATCACTCTTCAACTCCCTAGTCCTTTCTTGTTTCCTCCTCGGGAGCCCATTTGCTCCCCTCTCCCCCAGCATTTGGGGCCTCTCCAGTCCCCCAGCCTGAGAAATAAAGAGTACGACTTGGGGGTCCCAAAGATCTGGGCTTTTGCCCCCTGGTTCCGCCTCTGGGACTTGCTCTGGGTAAGTCATGTACTTCTCTGAGCCACAATTTCCTTATTTTTAAAATGGAGATCATAAGGTATTGGGAGCATTAAATGAAATAAATGCATGTAAAATGTCGAGGCGTGTGCTCAAGAAATGATAGCTGCTATCTTCATTCACACCCAGGTATAAGCTATAGAGACAGTCTGTGTGCCTTGGGACCCCTGAAAGGCCTGTGGATTCCTTGCAAGGAAAATTCTCAAATACACCAATTGTGGGTTGTCAGCAGAGAGAGAAAAAAATGCGAGTAGAATCACTACTGTCGGCAGTGTCCTAAATTTTTAACATTACAAATGGGTATTGATACTTAGAAAGCTTAGGAACTACTGGCATCAATTGGCAATGTCAGCATCATTGAGCAGGTGGGAAATTCAAAGGAAGCCTTGGATCTTCTGATCCAGCGTGAGGAGGTGTTTCCAGAGTCTCTTCCCTCTTTACTCTGTTGCTTCTGCTCACATGGGAGAGTGGGAGAGGTCAGAATCATGGTTCTAAACCCAGAGTGGGCAACCTCTGGGGTTGGCAGGCCTTCCAGCCCAAAGGGCCTAATGGTGTATGTCTCTTTTGCTTTCACACATCTCTAAGTACCATCCCGCTGCTCCCGTTACCTCCTCTTCCTGTACTCTGAGCAAACATTCCTGGCCAGCCAGAGAAAGTGGCCACTGAGAGAGTGCTTGGTGATGACATCCAGGAAACGTTGCTGAGGGCTTTGCCGTGACCTAACCAGAGCTTGGGCATGTCGGTCCCTTACTGTACGGAACGGTTGCAACCTGGACAAGTTTCTCACAAATCACAATTTCACATATCAAAGCCTATTTTCCGTTTAACTTTGAACATAAAATTGGAGATGTGTTTCTCAGAGGAGGAAAAAAAATGGGGCCTGAGACTTAATAAAAAGCACGTTTATGAATGCAATGCAGCAACACACTTGAAAATCACAAATGTGAGCGGAAAAAAAGGAGAATTTTCTTATAAAATATTAACAATGCCCTCAAATGAGTCACAAGATCTGAATACAAAATAGCTAGCGTTATTTCGATGTTTGGCACAATAGCTTAAAGGCCCTAAAGAAAAACAACAACAGCTTAACTGAACAGAACACACTGGACTGAAAAGTTGCCCTATAAAATTGCCTTTCTAACGTTTTACAGCAGGGGACCAGGCACGTTCTTTGGAGGCTCGGATCCTGAGCTGTAGCACTCTGGAGAAGATGCTGGATTTCAGAAACGAACAGGTTGATCTGGCCCAGAGAATAGGCAAAGCAGCACAGCCGCGGCGATGCTTAAAAAGGCCCCAGGAAATGAGTTCATTGGGATCGTAGAGGTATAGGAAGACTTTCTGGTAACACAAGTCTTGAAACTTCTGTAAAGTGAGGCTTTGGGTCATGTACAATAATCAGTCCCCCAATTTCTAACTGTTGCTCTGGCTAATGTCTTTCTATGGAGTCTCTAGACAATGAGAAATTCCTATGAAGGGCTTTCTACCCTTGGCACTTCCCCCAAAGTATGTTGCAAGGAACACCGATCCCAGAAGAGGCTCCATAAATGCGTTTCATGGACAAAAAAGTGGGAGAAATGCCTGGTTCTCTAAATCAGTGCTTCTCAAATTTTAATGTGCATACGAATCGACCGAGGATATTGTGACAATGCCGATTCTGACTCGGAAAGTCTGGGGTGGAGGCCTGAGATGTTGCATTCCCAGCAAGCTCCCAGGTGATGCATATGCTACCAGTCCTCAGACGACACTTTGGGTGGCGAGGCTCTAAATGTCCTCTTGGAGATTCATGATTCTCATTAGTATGTTAAGGGCTCTGTGAAACCCTGTAGTAAAGTTGAGCTTATCTAACCCAGCATTTGTTAAACTCATTTGTACTCGGAAACCTTTCTTTCTCGTGGTACCTATTAATCCCTCACACTCTGGGTACTGTGGAAACCAATTTGGGAAGTGCTGCTCTAGCTAATACTACCCTACCTGGAGTGATTTCACATCATCTGAGAAGTCTATATTTTTGGGTCGTGGCCATAGCCCTCATCTAGGGCTGGTTAATAGCCCTGCAGAGACAAAGGTGTGCCAGGGCTGTGAACTGCCGTTGGTTTTCAAAGACTCCGAGCTCAATGACAGCAAAATACTATACAACTCTATTTACCTTCCTGCCATACTCACCACTTTCCAAAATGCTTTACAACCTTAATGTGGCTTGAGCTGAAATGAAAGGGAAAAGTAAAGAGATTTGGAGCACAGAGGGGCAGGCATTTTCAAAAGAGGAATGAAATAAGATGAGCAAATGGCACTGAAAGCAGACGGGAGGTAAGGGACTCAGGGGTTAGCTGGGGTGAGGAGGAAGGAAGAGGCATCAGTAAGAGATGTCAGTGGGCAGGGTGTCCCAGAAGTGCAGTGAAGAGAGAATATACACCCTATAAAACCCAACCTCATAGAATGAGGAAGAAGAAAATATGAAGAGAAGAGTCTTCTTGTTTACCCGGCTTCCACCTGTACAGGTCTCAGCTATGTATTTTCCCAAAGTTCTGCTATACAAATTGTTTGGCCGGGAGGCCCTCTCTGGGCAGGTTTCTCATTCTCATGGCATTGGCTGCCAGATGGAAAGGGACTGGGTTGTCAGTTCATGTAGGAGGGCATCTGCTCACACCCGTGGTGGCCTGTCACTCCAGCCCCTATCCCAATTAGCAGATGGGTCCGAGAGAGCTCTCCAGTTATCAGAAGCCAGTGGCAGACAGCATTTCCAAACTGGAAAACAGGGAGGGATGGGAACTCCTGCCCTGGGAGTCAGACAGAGACCACACCTGGGCTCCGCTGCTCACACTAGCTGTGAGGTCATGGGGTAAGTTAGCCCATCGAAACTTCAGTCTTCTCCTCTCTAAAACAGGGTTAAGAATAGGATCTATCTCCCAGCGATTTGGTGAGGAATGATTACGGTGATCCTGGTAAGATGGTTAGGACAGTGCCTGACACAGAATAGGAATCCAATAACTGTTAACTGCTATTAGTATTATTCTTTTTTATTATTAATAAAGGCTGTTTAGTGCAGTTGCTTGGCACAAAGAAAGTACTTGACAAATGATCGCTGATATGATGACAGGATGACAATGACCGTGACAATGATGACAGTGATAATGTTGCTGTTCTTGATGGGGAGGGAGCTTGCCTTGCCTCAGCCCTGCTTTGGCAGTAGCATCGCAAGGGGGTGTGCTTTGAAAGGCTCTGGGGTCTGATAGTCCTGGGTTTGAATCCTGACTCTGCTACTGACTAGTGGGTGAGCAGTTTTCTCATTTGTAAAATGGGGACGATAATTCTACTTACCTCCCTGTTGTGAGCAGGGAAAGAGATGATGCATGTGGAGTAGGAAGCCCAGTGCCCAGTGCACTGTGAGCACCAATAGCTGTGAGCCGGCTAACTAGCCACCCAACGTCTGAGAACTTGAGAGAGTTCTGGAGAGCGAAGTGGCAGGAGTCAAGGTGCCCTTACAGTCCAATCTGAGAATCACAGGCCCATAAAAGGTGAACATACACACCACGTGCCTTTTCACACATTACCATTTCACACATACAAAAGGGAAATAACTTGTTCAGGCCCATATGCAGAAACCCACTCGTGAGCTGAGAATTTCCAGTGCACAGAAATTCCTGACTCAGAGCTTAAAGTGTTTGTTTTTCTTTTTTTAAAATAGTGCCTTTTTGTTCAAGAAGAGTAGTTCCAAAAAAAGATGACTAAAACCCTCTAGACTGCCAGCAGCAGGCATGCAGGTTTGGGTCACCATCAAATCCAAAACACCTAGTCCAGTGTCTGGCATACGATAGTGCCCAATAACCATCCACTGACTAAAACATTACGTTTTCACCTCAAAGTAGTTTTGTAGCAAGAGTATCTATCTATCTATTTTTTAGGTCATGAATCAAGGACGTTTTTATCGGCACTTAGGAAAGTCCCGTCAAGCCTGCACATGGGCCAAATTTGAATATTAGCCATAAGGGCTAGACACCCACAAGTACACAAAGACTCCCTCAAGTGGATACACAGACAGTCACTCTCTAAATGCTTTGCCAACTTTGGGCCTCCCCTGCAAGACGTGGGCCCTGCTTCTTTGGATGGAAATAGCAGAGCACGCGTCTGTGATCGTTCTCAGAGCCAGTGGAGATACGGCGAAGAGGCCATCCAGGGTCCTTGTCAAAACCAAGTGGATCTGGGGTGAAATTTCAATCATCTCACCAGCTGGCACCAGAATCCCTCTTAAGGAGAGAACGGGGACTGTCTTTAGGAAAAGATGTTGATAAGCTACTTGCCTTGACAGCATTGGTAGGCAAGAGTCAAGGCAACAGAAGAGACAGCATAATGCCAGGTGGTGAAAGTGAACAGAACTTTGGGGTTGGTGGGGAGCAGAGGGGAGAGGAGTAGATGGAGGAGAGAGAAGGGAACTGGGGAACATGCTGGGAAGCTAGAGCCTGACTGGGAAAATGACCAAGGCCTCCCTAGGTCTAGGATTCCTACGTTTACATTCTCAGTTGTTTGTGCAAGTTGTACAACAGAATCACCTGAGGGAGCTTTTTTCAAAACCTGGGATGCCCCCGGGACCTCCCTTCAGAGATTCTAACATAATTAGTCTGGGGTGGGGCCCAGGCATCAAGGCTTCTAACAGCTCCCCAAGTGATTCTGAACAAGCCAAGGTTTAGAACCACTGCTCCAAATGGAACTCTTTCAGGAGAACCACGTGCTGGGGGTGAGCGATGAGGAGAAGGGAGGCCTTCCCTGGGAATGCAGAGGTCTGGGAGGATGGCGATTTGGAAGGATCTCGATCTGCTGGGCAGAGAGGACCACGGGGACGCCTGGATTACAGGGATAAGTGATGCCCATTGTCTGATTTCCTCCTCGACTGCCCAGTCCTCCCTCCCTGCCCGAGCAATTATGACTCTCGGCTCAGCTAGCCCATTATGCTTCTCCTTGTCACAAATATAACCTCTCTCCCCTTCCCATCAAGCATTACTTGCCCTGGATCCCATTTCTTTGTGAGCCTGATTTTGGCAGGTAAAAGCCAATGAATCCGATATATGAAAACTTTCCTCAGACTGAAAAAAAAAAAAGGTATTTTAACAAAGGGCTTCGGAGGACAAATGCCTTGACTCACAGCAATAACGACAAAGCATGGAGAACACATTCTGGGGTGGAAGGGACCTGTGGAGGTCCTCAAAGCACACCTTGTGAGTAGATGGCTAGCCATGAAGCTGATGAATGGAGATCCACGTCTGAGAAATGTCGGGAACAGCTGGATCCATTCTTTGTGGGCGACTGGAGATGGCACCCAGGAAAGGTCCAGGCGTCCCCCGGCTTCATGGGGTTCTTCTGACATCCAGCCACCAGTGTCTTCCTCCCCACTCCTCCACCAGCCTTTCTAGCTCTTTACCCCTTCAATACAGCTCTGAAGAAAATAAGCTCCACAGGCCAAGCTACCCTGTTAAAAGCTCACTTCATCACGGATAAAGCAGGAGTCAGCATTTTAGTGGCACTTTAGCCTCCGCCAGAGAAGACATAGGCAGAGAAAGGCAGATTGCAGGTGCCAATTTCCTGGTTTTTATAGGTCCAGGCCTGAGGGATGGATCATCCTGTGACACCTCCTGAAGCGAAATGTGACAAATGAGTGCTTTTCAGTGGGAAAACCATTAAGCAGGATGGAACCAAGGAGGAACAGTCCTCCTTCCCCTGTGGCCCTCCCTCCGTCCGCTCCTGCCCTCCACACGGGGAAAGCCTAAGATAAGGTGAGGCTTCCAAAAGCCTAGGGTCTCAGAGGCTACCAGTGAGCTGTGGTCACAGCTCCGTTTCCCAGGGTGACTTACTAAGAGGCAGGAGCTTGAATGGAACAGGCTGTAAACTCCACATCAGAATGAAACCTGTTAGACGAATGGATAAAGAAGATGTGGTACATATATACAATGGAGTATTACTCAGCCATAAAAAGGAACGAAATTGGGTCATTTGTAGAGACGTGGATAGATCTAGAGACTGTCATACAGAGTGAAGTAAGCCAGAAAGAGAAAAACAAATATCATATATGAACTCATATATGTGCAACCTAGAAAAATGATACAGATGAACTGGTTTGCAGGGCAGAAATTGAGACACAGATGTAGAGAACAAACGTATGGACACCAAGGGGGGAGGGAAGCGGTGGGGTGGGGGTGGGGTGATGAATTGGGCGATTGGGATTGACATGTATACACTAATATGTATAAAATGGATAACTAATAAGAACCTGCTGTATAAAAAAAATAAAATTCTAAAGTTCAAAAAAAAAAAAAAAAGAATGAAGCCTGTTAATTTGCTGACCCTTTCCTTCACTGAACTGGGATTCCTGTCTTATTGAACACAGAACTAGAGTGCTTTTTAAATCCTAGCAAGCCAATTAAACCTGGGAAGGAACCTGCATATTTTCTAACATTATTGAACAAAATATAAACACCTACTACATCTGAGCAGTACTAAACATTTAATTTGGTCCAGGATCGTTCTCCGAAGCTGGGAGATGCTTGTTTGGGAACTCTTTCCTCTGCCTCGACCTTTCCCTCTGCTCCCTGGCCCCCCATCTGTCCGGTGTCCCTGTCCCTGAGCTCCCCACCCCCGCAAAGAAGATCTCAACTGACAAGTTCCTGCAGTGGGATCCCTGCAAGGACGCACTCAGCCCTAAACCGGATTCCCGAAGACCCGCCTCACCAGCAGAGGAACCCAAGCTCCACGGCACAAGCAGCCCTTCCATCCCACGGCGCCTGCCCCTTTCCTTCCCCCTCACCAGATTACTTGGTTGGCTTAGCCCACTGGCGTGACTAAATTGGAACACTCTTCCAGGGTGTGCGGTTCTTTCCAAGAAGACTTCAAAGAACCCGGAAGCAGACATTTCTGACTGCGAGCAAACTGATCTGGGGTTCCCTCTGTAACCCTTACCTCTTGGAATGACCAGATCTTCGGCCTTCCCAATTAGCTAACCATCTCCTTTGGGATTTGCACCCACGTCTGGGGAGCAGACTGAACCGTGAGAAGTCCGGGAAGTGGAGGATGGTGCTGAAGCAGGCACTGGGAAAACCAGCAGCTTCGATTTCCCTGAGAGGCAGCAGAGGGACTACTGTTGCACTCTACAAAGCTTGGCTCCCTGTCCAGTTGGTATCCATCTAGAGTTGGACTTGCCCTGGTCTGTACATTCCTTAAAGGACCCAGGCTTGCTGGGCTTCTCTGCACCCCCGGAGGAGCCCCCACCTTCTGCCCCTGCCCCTGGCTCTAGGACCCAGCACCCGACTGCGTCCTGTCTCAATGCCCCTGCTCCTCTTGGCCGAGACCCGAACCCAGCTCCCCTCCCCCTTGCCCCAAGGAAGTCAGCAGGAGCCAGGGATGACGCAGCTTGTCAGGGCAGGAGATTGATGGCCCGCCCTCTGCTTTCTTTCCCCGCCCCTTCTTCCACTGTCTGGCTCCTTCCAGCTCTGGGATTTGGAGACGACGGAGGAGGCAGAGAGGGAAAATGCTTAGCTGTTCCATTCGCATTCTTCTTGATTCAAGGGCTTTTGCTAGTCTTCATTTGAAGGGGTTCAGCTGAGAAGACGCTGGCCTCCTTGTCAGAGTGGAGAGGTTTAGGGAACTGGGCTCCCTCCCTGTCGCCTCCCCCCTGGCTGGCCCAGCGCTGGTTCTGACCCGAGGCCCCTTTCTGAGCCCCCTCTCGTCTCAGAAGCACTTTGGGCAGTTTGCTTCAGGCCCATCTGGCACCATAACCCCCTGGCCTCTGGGAGGGCCCAGAGAGCTCATTTAGAAGCCTTGGGCCTGGGCCTTCACGCAGTGTGGGAGGGGACGCTTTAAGCATCACCAGAAGGAACTGCTGGATCCCAAGGACTAACCTGTCCTCCCCTCAACACGCAGGTTTCTCCCTGCTCCTGGCCCTGCCACAGCTCCTCCGCTGCAGCTCAGTAGGACAGGGTGGGGTCTTGACAGGCACTATGTGGATACAGCAAAGCTGTCCAGCCGAGAGCCCCTGGCCACTGTCGTCCTCCTCGCCCACCTGGCACACGTGGTCTCTGGCAGTGAAAAGCACCAACAGGAGGCCTCCATCCAGATAGGCAGGCAGGAGCAAGAGTGAGCTGGCGTGCTGAAGGCAAGCCCCCCGCACCGGGGCCCCGTAGGCCTAGGGGCTGAGTGCTGGCTGCCACAACTGACTACACAGGGGCAGCTAGGAGGGCAGGGCGCAGAAAACTGGGGACACGGCCGTCAGAGTCACGATTCAGACAAACAGTTGGTACCAGACTACCAGGAAGGGAACGGGCATCCAAGACGTGGTAGCTGAGCCAAACAGGTGGGCAGAGCACAGGAGCAGAAAATGCAGGGCTGAGAGAGCTGAGAAATCTGGGAGTCTTCCTGAGGTGGGCCTGGGGCCCAAGAGACCTGCCTCACTAGATCTCCCGCCCTCATGCTCAGAAGATGGCTAGCAAGAACAAAATGCCTGGGACCAGGGGGTACACAGGGAGGAGGAGAGCCTCAGGGGGGGACTTAGGAACCTAAGGGTGGGTCACCATGGAGCACAGGAGCCCATGGCTGATGGCAGCCAGAGCCGCCAGTAGTCTATTCAGTGCCTTTGTGTAAAAAGCTTAGAAGAAGCTACTCCCTCTGGGTGAACACAGCCCCATGAACATATGGCTTTGTCAGATGAAAAATGTACCCCTTCATCCAGGTGGACTCAGCCCGGCACGAGGGCACATGATTTGCGGAGCAGACTACGGGCGGGATTTCCTCCCCTACTTACCTCTTTGTCTAATCACCTTTATGCAGTTCACAACCTGCACAACTGTATGTGGCAACCCAGACTGCAACAAATAACTCCCCTACTCCTCCACATTGAGGCGCAGAGAGACTGAGCTGCCGAAAGCCTTGCCCACATCCCATCCTCACCGGTTTAGAAGCAAGGAAAGCTGGGTTCACCGTTGGACAGGGACAACGGTGAACCCGGCTGGGGTACCAGACCATTGGGAGGCTACATTGTGAGATGGAGATAGAGAGGCCTTTTCCTTTTTGAGAGAGTTATTTTCTAGGTCCTTCTGCCTGTCAGCAACTTTGCAACTTTTTGTTTTTCTGTGTTTTTTTCTGTCATGGAAGCAATACGCATGTCGTGTGTGTGTGTGTGTGTGTGTGTGTGTGTATGTATGTGTGTGTGTGTGTGTGTGTGTGTGTGTTTTAGGAGTCAACGTTTTTAATGCAATACATACAAAAAACCTATATTTATTCTATCACCAACACTTATCCAGGAATTATTTTATATATTTTTTTAAATTGTGGTGACGTATACATAACATCAAATTTAGCATCTTAATTAAGTGTCCAGTTCAGTGGCATTGAGTACTTTCATATTGTCGTGCAATATATACATGTCTTTTGCATCCCCCATCTCACCTGCATTCCCCTCCCCCCAGAGCCCCCATGTAACCACCCTGCCCAATAGTGTTGGTATGAAAGCCAGCTCTCTGTGGCTCTGCTCTAAAGTAGAACCTAAGTAAGCTATATTATTGTGACAGTGCTCCTCAGTTCCCTTATCTATACATTGGAGGCAGATCAATGTCCCTTCCTGTTCTGAGGGTCTGTGACTATGAAAAGCCCACACCACCCCCTGCCCCAACGTTTGCTTCCTGACCCCTCCTCTCCGGCAACTCAACAGAGGACCCCGTGGCCCTGGAAGCTGGGGTGGGAAAAATTACGAACCCCAGGGCAGAATCTGGTGACCGCTCGGCTCAGAGTTGAAGGGGAGAGTTGGGCCAGGTGCAGCATAGATCAAGCTCCTCAGCCCAGGACCAAGGGAGATAGATGGCTGAGCCCGTAGTCAGCCAGCAGCTACCTACTAACGAGCACTTCACTGACATTATCTTTATCCCGGAGTGGCCTTTCCAGCAAGTCTCTGCTGACAAAGGTAGGGGGGCGGGGGGCGGGGCTTGAGGGTGGGCTGGAGACTGAGCGAGGACCTACTGGATCCTGGCCTGACTCCAGAGCATGGCTACCTTGCTGGGTAAGACAGGGAGGGAGGAGGGGCGAGCCTCTTCCAAGACTGAGCTTCTGTCAGGGCCACCTTGCAAAGATGTTTGAGAGAAAAAAGAACTCTCAGCTCACGGGGGTTTTGCCTGCCAGCATAATGTGTGTTATGATTTATAAACAGAGGACTGGAATAGGATTCAGGGGCTCCACCTGGACTAATTAATTAGCTGGGTGACCTTGGGTAAGTCCCTTCCCGTCGCTGAGTCTCGGTTTCCTTCTGTGTACGATTCGGAAGGAAATTGAACTAGTCAATCATCTCCAGAATTCTATCCTATCCAGGTCTGTCCAATCTCCCACCTGCATTCATTTGTTATGATGACACTGCATCAGGCCCTGCTCACAGCCTGATTTCTTGCAGCCCCAGACTCCATTATTTTGGAACATGGCCATCAAACATGACGTGGAAGGGGATCCAATTTTCAAGAGGCTGAAGTGAGAACTCACCACAGATTCCTTCTGGCCGGCTCTTTTGCAAACCATCCTGTTCCCCTCCCATTAGGCCTCACTGCTTGCTCAAGCGTGCGCCCGCTCTCTGTCTCTCTGTCTCTCTCGTTCTTGCTCTCTCTGGCTTGCTCCATTCTCTTGGTGCCATTTATCCTTTATGGTGATTAATGTAGACACCAGGCAAATGCTGGCCAAAGGAGAATGCAAATTAAGTCCCTGTCCCTTGTGCACTGGGAGGGGCAGTCAAAAGCCCTTCTATCTGTGTCTGCTGAGGAGGGATGAGGCCTGAACCTGGTGGGTCTAGCAAAGCAACAGCAGGGGCAAAGTGACCCTTACAAATTACAGCTTGTCATGTGCTTGGGAGGGCCAGACCCCACCCTAATGGCTCTGTTTGTTGAGTTCTGAACTGACCTTAAGCCCTGCCAGCAGTGAGATGGATAGCACCTTCATACTCCAGCCAAGAACATCTGGAAGGTCCCCCAGCACTGGGCTAGATCCTTGTCTCTCACCAGCAAAGGCTCAAATGGCCGACAGAACACGCGAAGGTAGAGCTGGGTGACCGAATCACAGGTCTTTCCTTTTGACTTCTCTTCTCGCCAAACCTTGGACCACCAAGCCATTATGGATCACCTTTCAGCAAGCCCTTCTGACACCCACCTAGAGGATGTGTATTTTGATAAGATTTCAAGAGTGGAGATGAGTCCACAAAACCAACCAAATGAACTGATGACAGTTTTAGCAACTTCTATTTCTGTGTCCATCAATCAAGGAAGACTCACAAGCATCTCCATGGCCCAGAGAAAGGGATGAGGCAGAAACTGGACAGCCAGTCTCTGAATAACTTAGAGCCCTTGAGATACCCATAAACATGAGCTGTGTTATGTTGCAACCTAGGGACCCTCCATGTGACAACTTTCCTATCACGCACCCCAGGTAACATCCAGAGTGGAAAACTGTTTGAGCTCTGCCATCATACCCGTCAACCAACCAACAATGGCCAACCACACAGCAACTCATCATTGCCTCCTCTCCATCACGTGTCCCAAATTTCCACGTGCCCTTGAGGCCCGTGACTCATCTCTGTTACAATGTTTGGCTGCTTCCAACAACCATGTGTCCATTTCTCCATAAGCCTGCTCATACTAAGAGTTTCTTTTATTCCCTATGTTCTACTACGAATATTTTCAAATATACAAAGCTGCTAAAGTAGCCCTAAGACCAATACAATAATCACCTTTATAGTCATCACCTAGATTCAACATTTATTAATATTTTTGCTGTTTTTGCTTTATCTATCTCTGTATATTTACATATATTTTAATTGTTGTAAAATATCACAACATAATAGTTACCTTTTATTTTTATTTATTTTTTTAAAATTTATTTTGCGGTACGTGGGCCTCTCACTGTTGTGGCCTCTCCCGTTGCAGAGCACAGGCTCTGGACACGCAGGCTCAGCGGCCATGGCTCACGGGCCCAGCCGCTCCGCGGCATGTGGGATCTTCCCGGACCGGGGCACGAACCCGTGTCCCCTGCACTGGCAGGCGGACTCTCAACCACTGCGCCACCAGGGAAGCCCCATAATAGTTATCTTTTAAACCATTTTTAAGTGTACAATTCAATGGCTTTAAGTACATTCACATTGCTGTGCAACCATCGCAATCATCAATTTTCATAACTTTTTCACCATCCCAAACCAAAACTCTGTACCCATTAAACAACTCCCCATAGTCCCCAATCCCTATTCATATCTTTTTAAATGCTGTATCAGTTTACTAAGTTTCAAACATCATGACACATCGCCCCTAAACACTTCATCATTCGTCTCCTAAGAATCAGAAAATCCCTACATAATCACAACGTCATTCTCACACTGAAGACAACTAACAATCTGCTATCCAGTTGTCGGGGTCTTCTTAAATAAGCAAAGGGTTCTACATGTAAAATGAGGGGAAGGAGTCACACGTAGTCATTTCATAAACCATGGAGGGCTGTATAAATGTAGGGCATTAATAACCTTATTAGATGATCTTGAAATTTTGGTTCAGCTCTAAAATTCAATTCGTGTTTATGATTTTCCAAAGGGTTCCACCTCCAGATCAGCTGATATGCCAAAGGCAGCTGCCAACCCCGCCCTAGCGCCCCAGGGCAGGGAGACACTCCTGGGGGTGAGAGCCTTCATTCCAGCTGCCTTTTCTACCCTTACGCCTGATCAGCCATCAACAAACATATCAAATAAATCCGTACAAATCCCAGACTGACTCCACAAAGGAGTAAAAAGGCCATATAAAATAGGTTCTCGAGACTCGGAACACGAAAGGAGCTGTAAGTACCTGGCCACAGCCGAGGGGGCCTTCATCGGCACATGGAGGACGGCAACAGCCAACGTGGCCGCTGGCCCAGGGAGCAATAGGTCCCAAAGCAAGTGGGGTGCCGAGGGCCCTCCCTCCCCACCTCTAGCACTGCCCCCACCTCTCCTCAAACTAGGTTCTTGGCTCTGTTAGCGCAAATATTTGAGCTCCTTGGTCTCCGTTTTTGTCTCTGGCTCCAGATATCTGTGCACAGTCACCAATCACTCGAGTTTTCAGCTGCTTTTTTCCAGCCATCTTAACAATTGATTGCAGTCTAGCACAACCAGGCACTGAGTCAAACATTTTCTGTTTCTTTATTTATACTGTGTCTTGTTTCAGAAAGGATTTAAAACGAGGAGACAAACATTTAGTAAACATCCTGGACCAGATGCTCGAAACTGCGCTAGGTGCTGTGGGAAATGCAAGAGAGAACACATGGTTTTCTGGGGGGTTTGTTGTTTTGGTTTGGTTTTTTGTTTGTTTTTACCCTCAGTTGAGTTTACAATTCACTTGGGGAGACACAACTCTCTAAGGAGGCAACTAACCCACAACAGCTCTGGCCCGGGAACTGGGAGCCTGAACACCTGGGTTCTTGCTCCCAGCTCAGCCACCTAGCCAGCTGTGTGATCTTGGAAAAATCACCTCACATTCTCTAGGCCTCAGTTTCCTTACAGGTAAAATGAAGAAGCTGTGTATGAGCGTAGAGACAGAATGAAGAGACTGGTAATATTGATTTTCTGAGGGGACAGGATCAGAGGGGCTGGAGAGGGGGATACTTTTTTGTTCTTGAAGCTTCTCTGTGGTTTCTGACTTGTAATGAGCACGCATTACTTTTGTGGTTAAATAAATTTAGCATTTACAAGTGGGGATGGATGGAACTTGCTAAATTCTGCTTTGGCTCTAACCGCGGTCTGTGACTATCTGTGGCTCGGACAACACCGGGCCTTTGGCGTTGGGAGAAGGGGAAGCTCACTGATGGCTCTGACAGTCAGGAAAGGCTTCCTAGAGGAGGGGAGACTCCAGGCGGGCCCTGAAGGGTTGGCATGCTTTGGATTGGGAGAGACATGGAGAGGGCATCCTTGGCGTGGGGTGGAGATGGGCAATAAACTAGCTGAGACCATAACAGAAGACGGAGGACAAAGAGTAGAATAGAATAACTCTTTCCCAAGGCCCAGATGCATCTTGGGTTGGGGATGGGGGCATCCCGGAGGGAGGGAGGGAGCTTGGGAGCAGGAACAACGCAGCTCAGTCCCCTCCCAGGGGGCAGACGCCAGGCCCACCTGCCATCACAGCAGCTGCAGAATCTGAGTGGCAGAAAGTCTAGAGGCCCCAGCCTGGTGCTCCTGGATCACGGAGTAAGCATAACACTTGGGTATTAGCTAATCAATCTCGTAAATTCATCTCTCTTTTAGTGGGATCTGTCAGGAAGCTGATTAAATGCTGTGCGAGTGGGATTTGGCTCAGATGCTAGCCGGGAGCTTGGGGCTGAAGTTTTTCAATGTTCAGCTCATGCATAAAATTCATAGTTTATCATTACCCAGACTTGCTTCTTTAGAGCTATCCAGATGGGAATGCTTCTCCGTGACAGTCCTATCCTGGGTGTGCCGGTTGCCTGGCCTCGCCCCCCAGTTCTTTCTGCAGTAGGTGCTGCCCTGGCCCCCGCCACCAGCTCAGCTCTGTCTGCAGAATCACTGAGCCAGGATGCCAACAGCCCTGGGCACTCAGCTGGCTCTTCCTCTTTCCTGGGGCCCCAAAGGGATTCCCTGGGGCAAAGCCTATACCTCCGATGTCCTCGGGCAAAATTGGGGAGTAGGCTGGATGTCTTGAAGGAGAGATGTATATGCCACCACTACCACTCCCTGCCCCCATCCCTGGGTAGATGCCCTTTGGCTGTCTTTTTAGCCTGGGTGCCCCATTCATCCCTGCTTTCCTCTCTCAAGGCCCCAAGTTCCCCAAGTAACCTAGGCCTGGACTCCTACCCCGGAGGCCAGTCCCTCCTTTATCCTAAACCCTCAGTCTAACCAGGTGAACTAATCCCAGCCAACAGGCCGATGGGAAAGGACCAGGGAGGAGACTGAGCCCAGACCACAACCTTCTTCAGCTTTGGTCTCTCTGCTTCCCTCTCCCCTATCTTCTCCGAAGGGACAATGGTTAGATTTGCCACCAGCATACCACCTCTGACCTTGTTTCCTCATCTGTAAAGTCTCTTCCAGCTCTGCTATTCCCCTTGCTATGATTACACATACAATTCTAGCAGTCCCAATGGAATTGGAGACCCCATGTTCATTCCTACTGTCTTCCCCAGTTTCTAGGTAGTCCCCAGAGAATAATGATACTAGGACCAGCAACTACCATGCATTAAGCACTCACTGAATGCCAGGCCCTGTGCTTGTCCAGGTCTCAAAGCGGGGATCCCGTATGAACCTGCAGCCTGGCCAGGGGTGGAGGGATGAAGGCATCAACACAGGCACAGATGTCAAACGTGACTAAGCATCGGGTAGGTGCTTACAACTGAACTGGAAGCTAAGGGGTTTGAATGGTGTGGGGCAGTGTGTCCTTGGGGGGTTAAGAGATGGGACAAAAGTCCAATCTTCTGATCCATCAATTGATCATATACACTTTTTGTTCACTTGGCTGTTTGGTAAAAGAGGCAAAGGCTAATGAAATAAGCCTGCATGAGGGAATGATTCAAGTAAGTAATTATCAGGGGATAGTCTGGATTCAGTACACATTTTCGCCTATACTTTCTCCATCCTATAAAAATAACAAAACTCCACCTTACAGACAAGGAAATCGAGGCTCTAATAGGATAAGCCACAGCCCAAAGTCACGCTGCTAGTATGTGGCTGCACCGGAAGTGGAACCTGCATCCTCTGACTTCTAAAAATCAGTGTTCTGACTGATATACCATACTATCTTCCTGTGACCCCAAACATCGGGGCTGACATTTAGAAAGCGAAGTCCTTAGTCATCAGACAGAATCCATTTCACTGAGCCTTACATTCCAAGGCAAGAAAGGGGCCTCAGACTTTAGAGAGAATTTCAACAATGAACTGAAATGAAAACCCTCAATCCACCAGAAAACTGCATTACTATCTGCCCATTCCCAAATATTCTGGTCAACAGAGGTTTCGCTCCATCTACGGATAATTCTCTTTTAGGCATCTGGAAACAATGGCCGAGCTGACATTTCATTGGCTCGGAGATTCTTCTCAAACCAATGATTGCTTCCCCCTTTGGATGTTGTTGAGGAAATAGCAGCTCAGGCTAAGGTTGGGGCAGAGGAAAAAGGAACCGCAGAAAACAAAAACACATTCCCAGCTGGGGCCCGTCTTCCACAGAGCAGAGCAAGACACTTGACAGGAGCTCAGGGAGGAAAGAGAGCTGGGATTAAATGGCCTTCACGGGCCAAGTAAAGACCCACTGCCACCCAGACAGCGGACAGAGAGCATAATCCCTTTCACACACATCGTGTGTGTTATCCATGGGTGTGCAATGCGTCTGTGTACTGGGAGAGGAAGTGTTCCTCTCTGGGAGCACACATACACAACACACACACGCACACACACACACACACACACACACATTCAAACACATTTGGTGGCCTTACTCTAAACTCAGAGCTAGCCCTGCTGTTGGTGGAGGTGGGCCTGATACTTCTGTAAAATAAGATTCTGGAATATACACCCATCTCTGGGGAGTCTCCCATACCAGGCCTTGATTTAGTCAACTTGTCCTCCTCGGGCTGCCGAGCAGAAAGCCTGCATCAGCACCCCTGCCCTCTACCCCCTCAGAGGCAGTTTAACCTGTTGCAGCCTTTGTAGACCCTTTTGCTTCTTTCCTTTTCTTTACTTCTTGTTATTTGATTTTCTTCAGTCTCATCTGCACATAGGAGGTGCTTTATAAATGTTGCTCATTAGTGGCAGCAGGGCCAAGGGGTGGCTAGGGGAGAAACCAGCCTTCCCCATCATTCTCTAACAAGCACCTGCCCCCTGCAAGCTACCCCCAAGAAATATGCAACCTAAGTGAAAACCATGTGCACAAAGGCAGCTTCCAGTCAAGGCCCCTCAACTCCCTACCAATGAGACTGTTGCCCCTGTGTTCGCCCTGCAGGACAATTGCGGAGGCCACCCTTTCAGGTTTTCTCTGCATTTTGCAATCTGAGTTTGCCCTCCTTAGCTTCCCTCCATTCCTCCTGTCTCTCAAACTCCACTCTTCCTTGATTTTCTCTTCCCTTTCCCTTAGCCTCTCTCAACCCTTGTGCTTTTTTTCTTGATCCTCTTTTGACCTCTCAGATCTGCATACTCCTCACCTCACCTGCCTCTCTCTCCACACTAAGCCTCAATTCTGGAATCTTCTCTATTCCTAATTCCTTGCCTCAGACTCCAAGGGTTTCAAGCTCTTCCCTCTCTGCACCTATTGCGGATAAAGAAGAGGATGAGTCTGTCGTGAGCTGTGAGTCCAGGGCAAGTTGTGGCCAGCCCAGATCTCCACCTCCTGCTGCAGGGACCGAGGTTTCCCTTGGTAACGAACGAGGGGAGGGGATCTGCAACTCTGACTGTGCTCTTGGAGCTTAGCATTTTGAACAGGTCCTCAAACACACCTGCATCCGCCTCCCAGTTTCTTGATCTCAGAAATGTGTTCAAAAGGAAATTAGCCATTTGGTAGAAAAGTGTGCGTGTGCGTGTGTGTGTGTTAGGGGTGAGGGTGGGAGAGTGTTGTTATACAAATTAGAACCTCTATTCCTGGCTCAGTCATGTGGAGATGGAGTAGAAACTGCAATACAAAGTCGAGTTTGTGGGGCTCCAAAGGGTTGTATGATCTGGACCCAAGCCTTCTCCCTCTGTAGCCAACCTCTGGTCCCACTGTCAACCTCCATCACATCCTGAAATCGGACTCAGGGCCAACTAACTGTGGGTAGGATAGAAAAAGGGCAAATTTGGGACCATGACCCAGGTCATGGTCCCAACTCTGCCACCTGTTATTAGCTGTGCGCCCCTGAGCAAGTCACTTCACCTCTCTGAGCCTCAGTTTCCTCTTACGTGAAATGGCGATCATTAACGTGCCTAACCCATAGACCATGTAAAGCCCTCAGCAGAAGAAGACACACTCAGAGGGGTCCTTATTGGGTTGGGAAGTGGGGCCTGCATTGGGAGAGATCTGCCTCATTTGGGCTGGGTGCCCTGGGTCAGAGCCAGGTACATAAGTAATAGCAGCTACCCTTTATTGGTACTTTCCCTACATGAGCTCACAATTCCTCACAACAACCCTGAAAGCTAGGGACTATTTATCTCCATTTTGCAGAGAAGGAAATGGAGGTACCGAGAAATAAAACGACTTGCCCTTGGTCACAAAATCAGCAAGTGGTAGAGCCAGGACAGGAACACAGGAGCGACAGCAGGGAGGAGGAGGCGCCAGCAGGCAGCTGCTACCCACAGCACTGCTTTGCCCAGGGCTGGCTGGGCCCACCTACCCAAGGCCCAGACCCATCACACCCAAGGGAGCCCACAGCCCATGCAGCCCTTCTTTACTGTTAGCCAAGCTCACCACCCTGCAAACAGCGGCTTGGAGCTGACACGGCGGCAGTGGCCTGTGGGAGGCAGCCAAGGGCTAGCTCAGCAGATATGACAAACCCTCCTGCTTCAGCCCCTTGTGTGAAGCTAAAATTAACAACTTTCCCAACTGCAAACAAATGCAGTTGCTGAACCTGCATTCCCCTCTCTTGCTTCTGCTGCCACTGGGCTTCCTGGACCTCATCCCAGCTCCCTCTTCTCTCCCTGGCCACGCCCACAGGGTGGGTCTTGTGGGCAAGGGCTGGGGGCGCTGATACCTCTGCACAAATATGGGCCTGGATCAGAGGAGCATCGCAGGGCATCTGGCAACTGCAGGTGTGGGTCAAACACCTCCCAGCTACCGCCCATGCTACCTTTTCATTCCTCTCTTTGTCCCTTTGGTATCCAATATCTCTGGCTATCACTAAGTCCAGTAACGACTTACGCTGACCCTCAGTTGGCCAGGCTATTCCAACTTTCCACTTCACTGGGCACTTTGTAACACCTACCATCAATCCTCATCCGTTTGTGGCAGGCAGCCTCTAAAATGGTCCTGATAATCTCCAGTTCCTCATATTTACATTCTGTGTATCCACTCGCCCTGAGCTTGGGCTGGACCTCGGGGCTCATACGTAATGAATAGAATATGGTGGAACTGATGGGATAACTTCTGAGATAAGGTTTGCAAAAGACTGCGGCTTCTGCCTTGGGCTGGCCCACCCTTGGTCATGCATCTGCCTTCTCTCTCTGATTAATCATACTGGAAGAAGCAAGCTGCCATGTTATGAGCCACCTAACAGAGAGGCCCACAGGCATGACAAGGAACTAAAACTCTTGAAGTCTGCCAACAGCCACGTGAGTGAGTTTGGAGGCAGATCCTTCAGCCCCAGTTGAGTCTTCAGATATGACAGCCCTGACTCACGACTTGACCACAACCTCCTGAGTGGCCTTGAGCTAGAACCACCCACCTAGGATGCACCCAGACTCCTGACCCACAGAAACTGTAAGATGATAAATTTTGTTGTTTTAAATGGCTCAGTTTGGGGATCATTTGTTATGCAACAATAGATAACTAATATACCAGCTAGTATCCCATTCCCTCAAAGCTCTGCTTTATCCCAGGTAACAATGGCCAATGACCTAATGTTTTGATTTTTTTTTTTTAACATCCAGCTAAGAGGATACCTTAATTCAGTTAAAAACGCTTGAGTCGGGGCTTCCCTGGTGGCGCAGTGGTTAAGAACCTGCCTGCCAATGCAGGGGACAAGGGTTCGAGCCCTGGTCTGGGAAGATCCCACGTGCCGCGGAACAACTAAGCCGGTGTGCCACAGCTACTGAGCCTGCGCTCTAGAGCCCGTGAGCCATAATTATTGAAGCCTGTGTGCCACAACTACTGAAGCCTGCATGCCTAGAGCCTGTGCTCTGCAACAAGAGAACCCATTGCAATGAGAAGCCCGCACACCACAACGAAAAGTAGCCCCCGCTCACCGCAACCAGAGAAAGCCCACACGCAGCAATGAAGACACAACACAGCCAATAAATAAATAAATAATCTATTTTTTTAAAGCCAAAAAGACAAGACAAACAAAAAACACTTGAGTCTCTAGCTCACCACTAAAGAACAGTGGGGATTTTAGATGTTGGTAGAAGGCTAATGGAAAAGATTATTGGGGCAGAAGTCCCACACTTTGTATACATTGGGTCCTGAGCCCAGGCAATGCTCGCAGCTTCTTAGAATCCCCAGCTGATCAAATTGTGACCAAAATAACTCAAGGTTCATGCCAATATCCACACTGTACCTCCTCATACCAGTTTCCTCCTTGGATAATAGTAGCTAAAGTCTAAGTGCTTCATATATTGTGCAACACAGGGAATATAGCCAATGTTTTATAATAACTATAAATGGAGTATGACATTTAAAAATTGCGATTCACTATATTATATACCTGTAACTTATGTCATACATCAACTATAATTCAATCTTTTAAAAAGTCTAAGCACTTCATAATGATTAACTCATTTAATCCTCACAATAACCCCATTCTACAGAGGAGGAAACTGAGACACAGAGGAGTTAAGTAACTTGTCCAAGTTCAGAGTCAGTAAGTGGCAGAGCAGGGATTTGTACCCAGGGTCATAACCGTTTTCCTCTAGGGGAGCCCACGTGTACAGGGCAAAAGGATGGATTACGGTTATTCCAAGTTGTCAGGACCTTTCCTTTATCTCCTTCTGTCTTCCTTTCATTTCATGCTCAAAAACTAACAGCAGTTTCCCACTGCCTACTGGATCAAGTCCAAAGTCCTCTTCACAATCTTTACCATAATTTGGCCCCAGCCCATGTATCTTTTTCTATTCTCCACCATACTTCTAGCTACAATAATCCCGATTTCCCCCCCACCCATAAGCTATCTTCCTGATTTTGTCCTACCTGAAAAGCCTCAAAGTTTCTAGCTCGAAATGACTAGGTGTGACATAGAAAAGGTTTTAGAGTCAGATCATGTGGAAGAATCCTGCAGACCCTTCCTCTTACAGTGGTCATCTCAGATTCCAAGGAGAAGATTAGGAATGCTCTACCTGAATGGAAAAGCAGCTCTCAGTGGTCAAAGCTCTGAGCCATGCACTTCAGCCAGCCAAACCCCACCTCCTCCTGAAAGTCTTCCCCACTTCCTTCTGCCCATACGAAGTCTCTGTCTGAGGCACAGCATGGACTGTCCTCGAGCCATTCAATTCTGAGCTCAAACGTCACCTCTGCAGAAACACCTTTCCTGACTGTTACTCTCCATCTCCGCCCATTGTTTCTTTCCTTCCTGGCAGTTATCGATACAAGCAGTTAATATTTATTTGCTGGCTTTCAAAACATATGTTCCCATTGAACTGTATGCTCCACGAGCAACGAGATTTTGTCTTTCCTGTTCACCACTGTGTTCCCCGTGCCTATAACATGGTGGGACACGTTAGAGATACTCACTGAATATTTGTTGGTTGAATGAAAAAGATGTTTCACCTGGAAGTTCCTTGTTTGAAGTAGTTGAGAACAAGTGTCCAAAGGGCAAAGCCCACGTCATAGTCTTCAGTTTTCCATGGCATGTAGCATAACACAGGATATAAGTAAATCCTGAGACCATACTTGTAGAGTAAAACTGTTGGGATGTCTTACCCCAGGACTCAGTTTTTTCAACCCATTTAACTGTACTACTACTCCTAGGTACCGGGCTGCCGGGGATGGGGAGTTGCAGAGGGGGCATGGGTTTTTCTACTTCACCATGTTCTAGTCTCGAACCTTCCAAGGGGGTGAGCGGGGTGGGGTGGGAGTCCAAGGCAGGAGTGGGGAGTTTGGCAGGTTTTCTGCAGGTTCTGGGTAGTGGAGAGAGTCTTTGCAGGGGGGAAGGTACAGCAAAATCAAAAGGAAAGATGGAAGGAGCTACCCGGACAGGCAAAAGCTGAAGCCCACATATGTCGGAGAAAAGGAAATCTTGGTCCTGGATCACGAGGGGGCACTTGTGATATCCAAACTGCAGGGTGGTCAGGACATTTTGAGGCTTCAAAGCAAACTCTGGGGGTCTCTGTGTGAGTAGGAATGTGGACTATTACTGCAGGCCTCAGTGACCTGGCATGAGAGAGGGAGGGAGGGAGGGAGAAAGAGAGAGAGAGAGAGAGAGAGAGAGAGAGAGATAAGAGAAGGAAAGCCTGGGGTCTTCCTGTCTAAAAATAGAAAGAATCTAGTGAGAGGGAAAAGCCCATTTCCTAACCTTGATGCAGTTAGGCAGCGAAATAAACTGCCTAGCGAGGCGGTTCAGTCACCGGCATTAGAGGCATTGAAACTAGGCAAGATCAGATCCTAGGGGGGTTCTCAGTACCAGCAAGCCCTTCCAGGCTGAGGGCAGTGGGGGAGGGCATGGGGGTTCAAATGGATCCACTGAGAGGCCTTTTGCACGGTCGGTCCCCAGGGGCCCAGTCCCCAGGGGCGGCTGCACGTGCGTGCGTGCGCTCACACACACAACTCACACTCCTGCACCCTGCGTGGAGGGAAATGACCCTGCTCCATCTTGTCTGTTTCACTGAGGGTGAAAGGGGCTATCGCACTACGGAGATTTCATCCCTTCTCCCTACTGACAAGTCACTTCTGTGACCCTGACACCCCTGTAAAGGTCCAGGTGTCCCGTAGGCCTCCTCAGTCAGGAAAGGTCCAACAACCTTGCAGATTTACCTTCACACACACAGGCATGTACATGTGCACTTTCTCTAAATACATCCTCTCCGTCTCTCTGTCTGTCTCTCTCTCACCGGAGCTACTTTCAACAGCTATCAGCTGGACTCCTTCACCCTTGTGTCTCTCTGGTTCCCAGAGGGCACCCCCTGCCTTTCTCATCCTCAACGCTTCCTAGATTCTCTTGGCAAAAGACAGGAGTTTTCCCTGCCTCCCGGGGTATCCTTGTTACCTCCCCAAGGCCCAGCGATGGCTATAGAAGTGCCCGTTCCTGCTCTGAGAACGCAGGGAAGATACAGACTCGCCCGGGGTCCTGCAGAAGAGGCCATGTTCTTCTTCTTGCCTGCCCCCCACGCCATCCTCTCGTTCCTTCCTTTGGCAACAGAGAACTCAAAAGCCTCCCCTCAGTCCCACTGAAGGGAAAAGGAAAGAACAAGACCCAAATGAAATGGATCAACTAGTAGACTGAGAAATTGAAACTACTCCAGAGGCCCAGGGAGGGAACGGAGAGCAGCGGGCAGGGAATGAAAGTGGAAAGGCCCCAGCTGAGAAGCCAATGACCACAAATGGCCCTGCAGGGGACTGGCCCGGCCAAAGCTGCTCTCCTCTGCTCAGCTGGCTCAGAGCCGAGAGCATCTACCAGGGCAGCCTGGTGGTAAAACTGGGAGGTAGGGGGAGCTAGTCTCCAGCATCCCCTGGCTTGTTTTTCTCCCCATTTTGAGGCTTTCTCCCAGACTCCCAGTGCTCTCTCCCTGTCCCTCCCCACCACAAAATTCTCCCAGCCCTGTCCCATTTCTGCAGAACCTTGGGTGCAGCGAGTCATTTGTGCACCCGGGTGTGAATTGTTGGGTCATGGCTGAAAGCTGAATCCGCCAAAGCTATGGTGCGGATGTTCACAGACTGTATTTGAGAAGGAAAAGAGAAGGACGGTGGTGGTCTGTGGTCAAATATATACTGAAAACCTTAAACAAGGATAGCAGGTTTCTCTACTGTGGGACTTCTCAGAGCCTTTAATATGGTAATGTGCGTTGTGAAGATCTAAGAAGGGGATTTAGCATTTCTCAAACTTATTTGGCCACGGAATCTTTTTTTTTCTTTTTTGTAGAGCAGCTTACAAGGGTAGTGTAGGAACCTCCAGTAGCTCCTGTTGACAGAGCTGAGAGGCTTTCAGCATGGTGAGCTGAGGGGTGGGTAGCAAGCAGCTCTTTTGAAAAAGGTGACAGTCCTGTTGAGAGTCGGCTACCTGAGAACAAGATGTTCTCTCTGACAGCTCTCCAAAGGTGAGAACTATGTGATATCAAGCTGTTCATAAAATCACTGTGTCTACTGTGTGCTGGTTAGAGGACCCCAGGAGGACTGTTCAGTTCTGGATAAGACCCCTAAGAAGCATCCTCAGAAACCGGAGTGTTATCAAAGAATGGTAACTAAGATGCTATAAGGCCTCTTCTAGGTCCTGGACCAGTGTTGAATGCTATGAACACAGGGTGGAAGACATGCAGGCACACTTAGCCAAGGTTTTACATCACAATTCCAGGAGGTCCATGGACCTCCAGGTTAAGAAGCTCAGCTGTACAACCATACCACAAAAGGAACCACTGAGCTGGAAGCAACCTAAATGTCCATCAACAGAGGAATGTATAAAGAAGATGTGGTACATATATACTGTAAGGAACGGCACCAAGAAACAGGGGAGAGTTTAAACAAGCTTTATTTGGGAATGCTCCCGGGCGAGGTTCACTGGTCCGAGAGAAAGGGGCCGGAGAAGTCGCGCCCGGGCGAGGGTTTGGGCAGAATTTATAGGGGAAGAAGGGAAAGGGGTGTGGTGAATCCGGGAGGGCGCAGGGTATTCCTTATTTGGTGGTCTTTTCGGGTATCGTGGCAATATCTGGTGCCAGTCACATCAGTCTTGGGACCGTTAGTCCCACCCCTCGAAAGGCGGGAAGGCTGGGCCGGGTGGAAAGTCCCCAGGTCAGTTCCTGGAACTGGGTGGTCCGGAAAGTCTCCAGGTCAGTTTCTGGAACTGGGTGGTCCGGAAAGTTTCAGTCTGATGCAACCTGTGAGTCTGATTGCGTTCCCCTGCCTCGGGCCAGTTGGCCTTACATCTACAATGGAATATTACTCAGCCATAAAAAGGAACGAAATTGTGCCATCTGCAGAGAGATGGATGGACCTACAGACTGTCATACAGAGTGAAGTAAGTCAGAAAGAGAAAAACAAATATCGTATAATATCGCTTATATGTGGAATCTAGAAAAATGATACATACGAACTTTTTTGCAAAGCAGAAATAGAGACACAGCCGTAGAGAACAAACATATGGATACCAAGGGGGGGGGTGGGATGAATTCGGAGATTGGGATTGACATATATACACTACTATGTATAAAATAGGTAACTAATGAGAACCTACTGATTAGCACAGGGAACTCTACTTGATGCTCTGTGGTGACTGAAATGGGAAGGAAATCCAAAAGAGGGGATACGTGTATACGTATAGTGGATTCACTCTGCTGTACAGCAGAAACTAACACAACGCTGTAAAGCAACTATACTCCGATAAAAGTTAATTAAAATTTAAAAGTAAATAAAGTAAAAAAAACTCATTGAGCAAACTGGGTAGATTTGAAACCAACTCCCCCTAAAACCCAGCTCCCCTGAGAGTTTATGATTATCCTCTCTATCCAGAACGTTATTCCCTTTCTTGTCCCGCCCCTATTCCCCTCAGGATTGAGGAGTATCAAAGAAAAAGGGGGACTGAAACTGAGCAGGACCCTGTGGGGCCCTACCGGGTACAAAAGTCCCTCTGTGTCCCTGTTTCTTGTTGTAGGAAAAGGTCTCCTAGGCCTTCCCTGAGTTCCAAAGAGCAGGCAGAAGCGGTTACTAATTAGGGAAGTGAGGGAATGCAGAAACAAAGCGAAAACATTTAAGCCATAAAAGTAATGATAATAGTTCAGCCATAAAACAGAATCCTAGTTCCTCCTCAAGAAATATACGTAACAACCTGATGCATGTCTTTGAGCTGTTCAGCAGAAATTAAGACACCCCCTCCCCCCCACCCCCCTCCAGGATGGTGACTACATGCTGACCACAAGACTGCTTGGAACCAGAAGGCTGATGATTAAAATTCCTGAACCACCACCCTGTTACCTCACTACCAACCAGTCAGAAGAAAGCCATGCACCCTGCAGCCCTCACCCCAAATGTTGCCTTTAAAAACACTTCCCTGAAAGCCATCCAGGAGCTGGCATCTCTTGAGCATGAGCTGCCCATTCTTGCTTGGTGCCTGCATATAAACGCTGTACCTTCCTTCACCACAAACCAGTATCAGTAGATTGGCTTTACTGTGCACAGGGAATGGACCCAAGTTCGGTTCAGTGACAGATTTAGTCAGGAAAGTCAAAGAAAATAGAAGTCAAAAGACAGACGGACTTGAAGAAACCTAATAGCTATATTCAGATACTTTAAAGGCACTGCCAGGAGGAAGAGGAAGGAAAGAAGTTACTGAAAGACTTTCAGATCAATATAAAAAAAATGTTCTAATTAGACTTTTTCAACAATCAAATGGGCTACCTTAGGAGGCAGTGGATGGCCTGCTGATGAAAGTGAAAACGTGAAAGGGAGACCGAACTAGATGATCTTCTAGGACTGTCTTCCCAACCTCACATTTCCTTCTATCCATGTGTTTCTGTCTGTCACTGAGAACCTTCTTAGTTGATTGCAGACCAGAGTCACAGTCCTGCTGACAAACCAACCCCAAAAGGCAAGAGCAGGTGGGAGGTGGCCCAAGCTCTGAACTGCCTGTCCCCCATAATCCTCTACTCCCACCTGAAGTCCTGTATCTTACTAGCCCCCTGACTAGGGCTCTCACAGGTTGCTCGCGCCAGCTAGTTGATCTGATAAACTAATCTGCACTAATGGGATCATGAATGCTAATGAATTAATGTGTTACCTTCCCAAGTGGCATATTTGCATTTTAACAGAGGTTTTTAGGAGATAATGCCTTAACTCAAAGGAGTGATTAATGTTGAAATTTCGCCTGTTTGGCAGTCTAGTAAAGGAGATATTTTTGGAAAGGGAACCTTTTTCTACCCTTCACATCACACCATCTGCTAGAAGAGCAAAAAGTATGTCCCTGCCCTTGAGGGGTTTACAGTTTATAAAGTTGGGGGATTACAATGGCTGACATTTATTCCACCTCCACCAAAGTGTCAGGCCCTGTGCTAAGTGCTATATAAATACTATCTTTGAACCCTCACAACAACAGCCCTCTCTGATGTAAGTACAGCTCTTGCAGAGAAAGGGGCTGGGCCTCGGAGAGGTTAAGTAACTTAGTACCATTATTTCATTGACTCTAGAAATTAGAGGCAACATTTTCTTAGGTTTCCCTGAGGAAGAAAAGATGCTGCCGGCTAGCCTACAATGCACCATGGATTCCAAGAAGCACTTCAATTTCAAAAAGGTTAAAATTGTGTTTTCGAAACCATGGAATACAGTAACTGGTAAGGCTGGCTCCTGAGTAGCTACTCTGCCTAATGCTTTTCACAGAATGCATATGGGAACTAGCTGGGCAACACCTTGATATAATAATATAATAGCAAGCACATAATGTTTTAATACAAAATGATTATACAAAGACTGAGAAGGTTGCACACTGAGTCTCAGGTCAGTGGCAGCATGTGTCGATGGGGTCATGAACCTCAGTGGTGGAGAGAAGCAGGGACAGGATTCAAGGTAGAGGGACTATGTTACGCAGGGCTTGGGACTGAGGTGGGGGGATGCTGGTAGCAAATAACCTACTGTCAGACATCCTTCCACTAGGGAAGTAGGGTTTTGAGGGTATGGCTCACTGGCTGGCTTGGCTCAAGTGAAGGGGTTAATTTGGGAAACCATGAGAGATACCTTAGCAAGATGGGGTGGGGAAGGAAAGTGAACGGGCAGATGGTTTTCCAAGGCCAGGATGAGACGTTTCAATTTGATATGGTGGACAAAGTAAGCTACTGATTCTTGCAATTTAATGCCAGCATGTTAGGAAAAGCTCATTCTGGCCACCGGGATGAACTAAAGCTCTCACCTCAAAGCCAGGGGCTTCCTGAAGGGGGAAAAAACCCAGCACCGAGCAAGGGGGTTGTGTCATCAGAGGCAGCAGAGTTCCGGGGAACCAGGAACGCTGACCTCTCAGCGCTCTCTCTGGATGTGCAGTGCCCTCTCTCCGGCTGCATTCCTCCCCTGGAAGAGGAAGTAGCAGCACCACCTAGGTGTGTGCCGCTCTTCCCTCCGCAACGGGCAGAGAGGTACAGACTGGATGATGTACGGCTCATCTCCCCTCCACCCACTAACTAGGGTTTGTTGAGCCCCTACGATGTGTCCGTGTGTCCAGCACCACCCGGCGTGGTACATGGATCAAAGAGGCCCCTGAAGGGACTTCTCTGGTGGTCCAGTGGTTAAGACTCCATGCTCCCAATGCAGGGGGCCCAGGTTCTGTCGTAAAGAGCTGACTCCCTAGCTGTCCGGATTCCAAAATGGAAGACGGGGAACTGTGGGTGACAATTGCTTTTCCTATATTTTTCTGTATTCTCAAAGTTTTCCCCTCTGTATAGGTATTACTTTTTATAATCAGGGAAATTTTATAATTAAAAAAAGTAGGGCAACCAATGAGGGTGAGAATAATCAGGAAAGGCTTCACAGCAGAGGTTGGACTTGAGCGTCTTAGAGGATGCAATGGAAGGATTTCCAGAGGTGGAGAAAAAGGGGGGCCCTGCAGGTGGGGGAACAGCAGGAAGATGAGTACACAGAGAGGAGTAAGCTGTGAGTGGGGGTACAGCAGGGCACAGAGAGTAAGGAGACTCGTGGAGCTTCGGGGTCTGGAAGAAATGGGTCACAGGGAATATATATTTATACGGTGGAGCTCAGCTCTTGTGGAAGGCAGGCCTTGGCTACCAGGGAGAGGAGTTTCTATTTGACATCGTAAGCAAAAGGGAGCTATTATAGGCTCTTGAGCAGGGAAGTGACATGATGAAAGATGTTTTAAGGAGATTCCTTTGGCAGCAGTGTTGAAGGATCACTTGGCGGGAAGGTGGGTAGGCGTAGCAGGCAGAGGGACCAGTCAGGAGGCTGCTGCAGTAATCTGGGCACGAGGTAACAAGAGCCTGGGCTACGATGGCGGCGGTGGCAATGGTCAAGAAGGCATGCATTCACGAGGCACTTGTGAGAGATCAACTGCCAAGACACGGTGGTGACTGATAGGAGTGGGGAGGGGGGGACTGATTCCAAGTCTCAGCCCATGGGCTATTGAAAGAGTGATGGTGTCACTAACAGAGGCGGAGATCCAGGGAAGGGCTCGGGGCTGGAGATCAGCGTGGAGGGAAAGGTTGGAGAGGAGATCCTGAGTTTCGCTTTGGCTATGATGAATCTAAAGTGATGGTAAACTCCTAAGAGAAAATGTCCTTAAAGGTAATCGTGAAATGGAACTGGAGCTTAGGTTAAAGGCCAGGCTTTATCATTTCCTGCAATCACCCAGGATTCCAAAGCAGGACAAGCTGTATTTAGACTGACTGTAGAAACCACTTGAGACAGAAGGGGGGAAGAAAAAGGAAAAAGACCCAACAGCCAATTCTGATTTGGACTTTGCAGGTGACAGACACTAAACTGTGTGGCAACAGCAGGCTGGTGGGTCTGTTTAAACACCCCCACCTTCTCTCTGTCAGTGAGTGATTTCCCTGCGTATTCGAAAGATTACAGCTTGACTCCAGGTGACAAGATGAATATGGAACACAGTCGCTTTATTAATCATATCTGCATTCTCTGTGATTTCACCGAGAGTGGCAACAGAGCCAATGCGACACACAGCGCCCTCGCCAGCCCTTTGAGTGGGCTGGTTTTCAAAGTCCCAGCCCACAAACGCAAGATCCAGACTTTGGCTGTCTGGATACAGAATCGGAGGCAAGTCTCATTAAAAAAATAATCTGGGGGACTTTCCTGGCGGTCCAGTGATTAAGACTCCGAGCTTCCACTGCAGGGGGCACAGTTTCAATCCCTGGTTGGGGAACTAGGATCCCACATGCCGCGTGGCGTGGCCAAAAAGGAAAAAAATAATAATAATCTGAGTACCTCAGTTTCCCCCTGTGTCAACTGGAAATTCATCTGTAACTGACTTGCTTGGGTCTGGGTTAGAAGCGGGAAGATAAAGAGAATGACTACCGAAGGGGAAATGGATAGATGAAAGACAAAACTTGGGAGAGAAGCAGAGTGCAAATTGCAGCAGGATTTCCAAAATGAGAGGTCTTGACACTTCCCTGGTTGCCTCCTAAGCCAGTTGGCACCACCGTGCCCTCTTCTTTTCCACTTTCAATGGGCTTTTCCACGTGAAGGGTCATAAATGGGACAATCACCCTCCTCGGTGACTTGCACTCCCTCCTCCCAATCGCGCACTTCCACGAGCATCTTCCACTCGGGACACCTGCCCACTTCTCAGCACCCTCCTTCCAACCATCACCCCTACCTCAAACCAGCAACCAGAAGACTGATCAGAAATCAGAACACAAACCTCCAGCAGGGAAATGCTGGAGACCGCTGGTCGACAGACTACGCATCGTGTGTGTGCGCACGTGCGTGCGCGTGTTCATCCACCAGTCTAGCCATCTGTTCCTCTGTTTTCCCAGTGGGTTTGGATCAGGGCAAACAGAGAGGCCTGTTTGGGTGGTCCTGCCCCCAGAGGTGAGTTCCCTTGGCGGTTAGGAGCCCACAGCCTGGGCAGACTTACTCTCCACTCATTCACCTTTAGAAGACATCACTCCCTCCCACAAGAAGAACCGATAAGAGGAAGGGGGTAAAGTCCCACAAATATCCCTTTATCGCAGTTCTCTATTCCCCTCCTACCCAGGAATGGGGGACTTGGTCGAGACACCTGCCCAGGGATGAAATTCAGTGGGCTGGGCAGGCAGGGGAGAGCTGGTGAGGGAAGCAAATGAGCAGGCAGGGACCTCTACCATCACCCTCCCACCCACCTGTGGGCTCCTCGCTCATTTCTCTCATACCAGCTGGAACAACAGGGCTCCAGCTGGCACTAAAGTGCTGTGGTAGCTCTTGCCGTGCCGCGGCACAGGTGTAACCTCCACTGGGATGATCCCAAGCGCGCAGAGGCATTTTCAACCTGATTCTACCAGGGCAGTTGAAAGGTGTCTCCCCTGTCACAGGTCTTGGGAGCTTGAAACAGACAGCCCCTGCCCCCAACTTCCCTGTTCCCAGCACTCCAGCTCAGCTGTCCTCTCAGCCAGATTCTGTGGCCAGACTCCCCACTGCTCACTCCTTCAGGTCGGGGCATGGAAGGCCCGGGTGCAAATCTTCTTTACTCGGGATAGTTCAATTAACCCATTGTTGTCTTAGCTCCAGTGACATTCTGCCACCGAAGGCCCTGAGGCCTGGGGGCAAAAAGAATGTGTAAGTATTGAGGTTAAGAGGAGGGTGTGGATGAGACAAAAACAAGTCAGGAGAATCTACTTAGTGGTGTACCAGCCACGCCAATGCCTTCCATGCCTTTTGGATCTGACCCTCCTCTCTCTGCCCACTGCCACCACCCTAATTATTGTACCTCTCACCTGGATTGCTGTAGTAATTTACAAGCTGGTAGCAATCCCTCCTTATTCCAATCAAGTCTGCTTCCTATGGCAGGGCTACCCATCCTAGAACACTTCAGTTAATCGGCCAATAGCCCTCCAGGGCCTCCTCAAGTCCAAACTCCTTCCGCTGACATCAAAGACCCCCTAAATCCAGGTACCCCTTCCCCAGTAAGTCATTTTTCCCCACCGCACCTCCACACCCACCCTCTCCTCTAGTCAGATCTCGTCACTCTTCCCTGATCACACCAAGACAGAGCTCTCCACCTCCCCGCCTTTCCCCTAACTGAAACAGGAGGGAAGGGGGCAGGGCACAACCTTTAAAAGAATGACATAGCCCGAGGACATGACATAAACTGATTAGAACCAACTAGGTCCAAGATGGTCCATGAGTTGACTTCCACTAGACCTTGAGCCTCAGTATATGCTCATTGTAACACGTCATCAAGCTAAATGACACACCCGCAGGTGCCATGGCAGTTCCAAGGCTGACCATAAAGGTGGACAAGTGGGCCGTGGCCCAATTCCTGGAAATCCCCACCCCTTTCCCCAAAATAGCTGGAATACTCCTCCCATTCATTAGCCTATGGAATTACACACCCCTATAAAAACTGACAACCCCATACCCTGGTGCCTTTCTCACCTTCTGAGATGGCCCACACTCTGTCTGTGGAGTGTGTTTCTCTCTAAATAAATCCACTTCTTACCTATCACTTTGTCTCTCACCGAGTTCTTTCTGCGATGAAACATCAAGAACCTGAGCTTCATTAAGTCCTGAGACCAGGTGTGTGATCTCAGTTAAAAGACCGTGGGTCCAAGTCCCAATCTGAGGTGCACAGTTTCATAAGCATGCCTCCCCCTTGGAAGCCTACTCCTTTTCTAGCCAACAGTCTCAATCTCACACATTATTCACAACCGAACTCAAGTTCAAGCTCCTCTGAGAAGCCCTTCTCCCTCCAATCCAGCCCACACTGCTCACTTTCTCTGTGCCCTGAACCCCTGTGATGCTTACTGTCGAGAGCATGTAATGTGGTACATAATTATTTCCCAACTTGTATTATTCTTAGTTGCTTCATATGAATAAGTATGATTTTTCTGCTAAATTATGAATTTCTAAAGAGCAGACCCTTGGCTCTCTCCTTCTCACCAGAACACTGGCATTGGGCTAGACCCAGGAGCACTCCTTAACTCCAAAATGAAGAAGGAAGGATGAGATGAATGAAGGCCCTCTGAGGATCTTCTCCGTCGGTTGCCTCCACTTTCTCAAAAGACATTCCAGGCAGTTGAGGAGCTGAGGCTGCCCAGAGAGGCCTAGCCAGCCAATTGGCGATGCATCTCTAGTTTTCAGTCCATTCCTACCTCCCAAGGCTTTCAGAGCGATCAATAATGCTGCTTAAGTGATCAGTCTGAGACACAGTGGGCTGCAGGGGCCAGTGTTTGATTAACTCAAGAGAATAAATGTATGCTGGAAGAGATGGAGCAGAAAGGGAGGAGGAGAAGAGAAAGCAGGAAGAAGGATGAGCTGGGGGAAGGTGGAGGGAGAGGTTTTATGAATGAGGATCCAATAGCATGGAGCTGAGAGTAGTTCTCACCTGATCTGATTCAACAGCTGAAGCACGTTCTTACTGAGGCAGCTAATGTGGGGACTTTCTCAGAGCCCAGTGAATCTCCCGGGGCTGCTGGGCAATCTTTGACCTTGGCAGGACCATTGCTGCCATGGCCCACTGAGGGCTTAAGAGGCTGCAGGCTCCCTATTGGATGGAAATTGGGTGTGGGATGGAGACTTCAGGGGACCCTAAGGAAGGACTTGGGTCTTGAGCTATGCTCACTGGCTGAGTCTACAGATATCCCAAGCCCTGGCATCCTTCGGTCCTCCACCCAAGACTGGTGACTGTGATATCCACGATGATATGCGACAGTTGGCTGATCTGCCTGGGTGATGTCAGCATTACCTTTTCTCTGTCCATTGGTGTACACACTACCCCTCCTCCAAGGCTCGAGGCCTGGAAATTTAATTATTTGGCAGTTAAGAAAAAATGAGGAGTTCCTTTCCGATCTTCTTTTACTGGAGGGCCCAAATTTCTAGCTATACCACTAATCAAAGTTTTCTGGGAAAGACAGTGTTATCAGGAAAAAACAGAGCAGACGGCTTATTACTGTGTGAAAGTTCCTCCTTTCATCTAACCATGATTCCTGCTGCTCTCATTAAAAACCTATCCTTCAGATATGATATGATGGTATTATTACTCTCCCCATCACACAGGCTCAAAACCTCTGAATCACCTTTGACTCTGTTTCCTTCCTCACCCCATTCATCCCATTGGTAGGTAAATCAGGTTTCTTCTACCTCCAAAATCCATCCATCCACCTCCTTCTTTCTATCCCCAGCCAGCTACTGTAACAGCCTCCTAACTGGTCTTCACGCCTCCAGGATGGCCCCCTTTTAATCAATCTGCCAAAGGGAAAAAAAGGAGAAAAAAAGAGATAGCTTCCACTTACAAGAGATGCAGGAGATAGTGGAACAAGCTAAATGACAACAAGGGGAAGCAAGCGGACCAGAATGTGGGATGGTGGACGGAACAACTAACGTGACTTCTCTAACAAGTCAGAGACAGGGGACTGTCGAAAGGGCCTTAAGAGACATAATGACAAAATGTAATGTGCAGAGCTTTTTTGGATCTCGATTCTAACAAGCCAACTGTAACACATGTCCTGAGACAGCTGATGACATTCACGTATGGACTGGGTCGCGGATAATAAAAAGGACTATTGTTACTGTTGTTAGATGTGTTAATGGGACTGTGGTTATATGGGAAAAGGTCCACTCTTCTCAAATATGCATAGAGAGGTATTAGCAGTGAAATGACATCATTGATGTTTAAACTCTATTTTAAAATACTTCAGCCAAGAAAAAAAAAAAAGATGAGTGAAGCAAATATGGCCAAGTTCTGGTAATTACTTAATGTGGATAACG
The DNA here is from genome assembly GCF_011762595.2 of Tursiops truncatus. Lineage (NCBI taxonomy): Eukaryota > Metazoa > Chordata > Mammalia > Artiodactyla > Delphinidae > Tursiops > Tursiops truncatus. The sequence continues at coordinate 38,083,178 of NC_047055.1, forward strand.
AGTATATGGAGTTACTATACTATTTTCTCTATTTGGGGGGAGAAATGTTCATAATAAAGAACAAAAACAAGGGACTTCCCTGGCAGTCCAGCGGTTAGGACTCCATGCTTGCTTCCACTGCAGGGGGCGTGGGTTAGAGCCCTGGTGGGGGGAACTAAGATCCCGCATGCCTTGAGGCCAAAAACAAAACAAAACAAAACAAAAACGATAGTCATCCACTATATCCCAGACCCCCTTCCTAGCTTTATCTTCTACTCCTACCTCATTTCTCTATGACATCTACCCTATGTCCTTGCTCAAATGATTCCTGTCCGAACTTCATTTCTCCACTCACTCATTAATTCATTTGTTTACTCAATAAATATCTGGTAAGGACCTCTTGTATGCACTAGGCCCTGTAAATGCAAAGATGACTGAGGCTGAGGAAGACAAGAGGCCTCCTTCATCTTTATATCCTTTCTAGCAACTAGCACAGCACCTTGCACATAATAGGTGCTCAATAAACATTTATGGAGCTGATGTGCAGGGGGAGATGTGATAGAATCCCTATCTACTATTAACTAGTATTCAATCCAATCCAAGAAATGCTTATTGAACACCTACATTGTGTAAGGCATTGTGTGCTATGGAGATAAAAAAGAGATGAAAAACACCGGGCTTTTTCCTTTGTTGAACTTATAATGTAGACCAGACATACACATATAATAAGTTATATTTGCATGTGAGGGATATATGAATTAATGATTCAAGCAGTAATAGTGAAGTGTATCAGTGATGTACTTACCAAATGTATTTTACAGACAGTAAGTGCAGGAGTTCAGAGGAGGGAGAGAAAGGCCTCCAGTCTAGAATGATCAGAGAAGACTTCACAGAGGAGGTGAATTTGAATGAGAGTTGAAGGACGGGTATTGTGGTATTGGATAGAAGTAGAGCACAGGCAGAGAGGAGAGGGGCCCCTGGTGAGTGGGATAGCATGAACAAGAGCACAGTTGCAATTAAAAAATGTACAAAAGACATGTTTAGGAGAGCCTGACGAAAGACACTTGGCTAGAGTAGAGGGTCCACGTAGGACTGTGTTTCTTAAGTAGACCAAGAACATCAGCATCACTTTGAAACTGAGTAGGACCCTGTGGGGCCCCCCAGGGTACAAAAGCCTTTCAGGCATCTGTCAGTTTCTTATTTGCAGAATAAAGGCTTCAGCCCCCTAGACCTCCCCGAGTTCAAAAGGGCAGATTCAAACAGTTGCTAATCAGGGAAGGGAGGCAATGAAGAAACAAGGGAGGAGCAGTCCAGAAACAATAGTGCAGCCTTGGAGCAGGAACGTGGCCCCTCCTCAAGGAATGTACATAACAATATCTTTGAGTTCTTCTGCAGGAACTAAGGCTCCCTGCCGGATGGTAACTTCAGGCTGAGCGCAAGATTCGTGGAGCACCACCCTGCTACCTCATCACCAATCAGAAGAAACCCATCAGAGGAAAGTCACACATCCTGCAGCCCTCACCCCTAATTTTGCCTATTAAGAACTTCTCCCCCCAAATCATTGGGGAGTTCGGGGGTTTTGAGCATGAGCCATGCGACTACCTTGCTTGGCCCTGCAATAAACCTTTCACTGTTCCAAACTCCAACGTTTCGGTGTTTTACTTGGCATCACTGTGCGTCGGGCACGTGAACAAACAACTTGGGGGAGTCCGTTCAAGTGCATGTTCCTGGACTCAGGCTCTAGACCTACTGAAGCAGAAGCTCAGATGGTGGGACCCAGGAATCTGCATTTTAACAGTTCCCCCAAGCGATTTTGAGACACATTAAAATGTGAGAATCCATGATGTAGGCAAAGAGTAGGAAATAAGCTTCAAAGAATACACAGTGTTAGGCCCACTCAAGGAGAGCCTTGAATACCAGGCTCAGGAAGCTGAAATTTACCCTACAGGTATCACTCTCTCAAAGACATTGATCATACATGTCTTGAATAAAGGATATTTAGGAATATTAATCTGGCAGGTGTATTATGGACCGGAAAGGAAAGAGACTAGTACAGTGTAGACATGAGGTGGTGGCAGGGTCAGGGTGGACCAGGGTAGAATCAGAGATGGTTCTGTATGTAACAGAGAGGTCAGAGGAGCAAGGCATCTTTGGGAGACAATGAGATGAGTTTGTGAACGCTGAGTTTTGTGACATGATGGCAGACTATCCAAGGGGAAATGTTCAGCAAGAAGGTGGAAATAGAGGACTGAAATAGCGGAGAGGGGTTAAGTTTGGGCGAGAGAAGTGGGAGCGGCCAGGAGAGGGGTGAGAGGGGAAGCCATGACCCCCAGCTGCCAACAGAGGAAGCAGACACAGAGGAAGAGGACACTCAGATCTGAGGTCAGGAGAGTAACTAGCAAAACAGAGAAAAAAGGAGGAGTCACTGAGGTGGAAGGAGACCCAAACAGTACAACCAGGCAGACAGCATCTTCAAAAAGCTAGGGATGGCTATAGCAGTGTGGCTAATGCCGAGGTGAAGCTGAGGCTCAGAAAAGGTGACTAGCTAGGGATGCTCCCAGGGAAACCTGCTCATCTCTGTTCCTCAACGCAACACAACAGGTACACTGGCTCCTCCATGTAACAGGCAGCACCCCTGCCTCGCCTCCCCCTGCCCCCATGTCAGGCCCACACTGATTCCCAAGCTATTTCTTCTAACTGCCCAGGGGAGCAGGCGCTAGCGTGCCACTGGACTGTTAATGTTCCACCGTAAGGATGGTGCCCTCAGAAAAGGGGGCGCTGCCTGTTGTGGGTGGGAAACCACACTGGACCCCAAGATCCCTTCCCTCTCCTTACCAGCTCAGCTGAAGGGGGGCTGGAAAGGAGGGAAGGTGGTGCACTTCCCTCCCCTCCCCTCTCCTCCCCTCCCTAAGCCCCAGCCCTCAGATTTCACAGCAGGGCTGCAAGGTCCAGCCCACTTTCAGAGTCTTTCATTTTGGCTGCTGATAACGCAAGAGAGTGTTTTGCTTTTTGAATTTATGGTAAGAAGGAAAACAGAAGTCCTTGAGAGAAGAGCCAGAACAGAGTTTTCTGCTTCGAATGCTAATAGCCTTAAGGCTGGACCCGGGCTGAAGCTATCTTGGGTGTGGCCTCCTCTCAGGGGCCTGTCAGAGCTAAGGGTCTTCGCCCACTATCGATGGGGACCCTCTCAGCCCCCCTAAAAGGGATCGCCAGGACCTCTGAAGGCATGAACCCCTACAGCCCCCAGAAGCTGAGCTTGTCAGCGTTGAGCCTCATTTCCCATAATTTGCTCCAGGTGTGTGTGTTTTTGTGTGTGTTATGTGCATGTGAGCGCAAGCGTGCTTGTGTGTGCGTGTCTGTTTGGAGGTACCGTGTGCAATTTGTGTGTGTGTGTGTGTGTGTGTGTGTGTGTGTGTGTGTGTGTGTTGTGACTTCATCTAGCCTAAAGGCTCCAAAAGAACAGGGATCCTTCTTCCATTGCATTGGTGCTGCCCTCTCAGGGTGCCTCGTCTGGTGCTGGGTGCGGAGCCCAGTCATTTCTGCAGAGTGTGTAGGGGGTGGGTACAGAGTGCTTCCACTGTCCTGCATCCACCTGTGCTTCCCTCCAAGGACCAAGGGGGGTACTGCTGCAGTGGGGCGGTGCCAGACCAATGCCTCTCCTCTGCCCCTGCCCCCCTGAACACCCCCCAACCCCGACCCCTTGTGCTCTCCTGCCTTGCCCAGCCTGCTGCTGTTATCAGCAATCCCAGGGCTTTCCTGTTGCACTTTTTCAATCTACCATGGCTCCCGAAGGACTGAGTTGGTGGCAAAATCCCCCGATCAGGCCACACAGCTCACTTCCCAAGACCCTGGGACTGCGCCGTTCACCAGAGAGTGAGGTCCTCAGACTCATTCAAGATGGGGCCTACAGCCTCCTAGGAGTCCCCAGCCCGCTCACCCAGGGAGGCAGAAGCTCCACTGCATTCTCAGAAGCCACAGCAACGACAGCATCACTAGCTGGTGTTTATGGGGGCACTGGCTGGCTCTGGGCAGCTAGCCCAGCCAGTCTGCAGGGCACCTCAGATATGGGAGATGCTAAGAGCCAGGAACCTGGGGCACCTACCCCCCTACTCTGGCCCGCCTCCTCTCTCTGGTGGTCATCAGCTCACACTTGTAAGGCAATTGTGGTGGTGACTGCCGGTGGGAGAGAGGAGAGGATCTCTCCACACGCAGCAAGGAGTGTTTCTCTCCTGCTCGGATCATATCCCTCCCTTCTCAGAATCCTGCAGTGGCTCCCAATTGCCTCTCACATCAATTTAAACCTTCTCTCTGTGGGCCTCCAAGTCCTCCATAATTACATCCCACCTTCCCACATCCCCACTCCCACACACACATCACGCATAACTCGGGGCCAGACAGAGACGGTTGATGCCATCCACCCACAGCGGCTCCTGCCTGGGTCCTGCCACAGGTGCCTGAAATCACCACCAACGGAGCCGCTCCTCAGCCTCCTTTGAAAATGCAAATGTTAACTGAAGGGGGAAGGCAATAAACCACCATCAGCTATTAACACCTTGGCCAGACAGGGATTCTGTCTTCAGATCTGACCGAGCTTCGAGCAAAGCCCCACCTAAGCGTCTAGGGGGGCGGGGGAGGGGACCCAGAGGCGCCTGGAGCAGCGGACGGGAGGGGTGTAGGGAAGAGGTTCTGACGTCGAAGCATCTCTGTCACGATTTTACCAAGGGCTACAGTCTGACTCGGCATCTCCACTTAAACCCGTCAAACCCACTAGTCCTCCCTCCCTCCCCCCAACCTGCTTCCCCCTCCACACATACATTATGTCTTATTTCACCTCAGGGGTGCCCTCATGCCAAGCTGCTGAGATTGAATTGCTTCTCTCACGTGAAAAAAAAAAAAAGCTACGAAATTGGGTAGAAGCTGGCATGTCTGCCCGGGCATGGCCAAGTCTTGCTGAGGTCTCCCGGGGGAGAGCTGAGAGCCTTTCGCTCAGTGGAAATAGCAAAGGCTTCCTGGGAAGCCTCTCTCAGCTCCCAGGAAGCTGAGGGCTGGGTTCCCCGTTTCTCCTGCAGTGAGCTTGATGGGCAGGGAAAGGGAAGGAGGGGCAAGGTCCCCCAGCCGAGGGCCCCAGTGGCTGAATCGCCACAGCACCCCAGGCCTTCAAGGCCAAAGTGTGTGCCTTTTACCCCAAGACTTCCAGTGGGGAAAACTCACTCGGGGCTCCTCTCTGAGTCAGCATAGACTCACCCACCCTCCACGACACGAAGGGCGCCCCCAAGGGAGCCTTGCTCTTATAGCAGTTTCTCCAATAGGCAAGAGTCCAGAGACAGCCCTGCCCTCTGCAAGAGCTGCAGGATGCTGAGACCACCCGGTGGACTCTAGGGCTCTGCAGCTGGGCTAAGATGCCAAGAGGAGGGGGCAGGTCTGGCAGAATCCAGCGTACACCGTGATCAAGGGATCTTTGGTGGCAGCTACAAGACAAGGGTGGGGATGCCACTTGCTTCTAACGGAAGGTGTCAAGCATTTTTGTCCCTGCAGTGGTTTCAGTGTGTGTGTTTGGGTGTGCAAGAGAAGCCCAGGAGCTCGGGTGTGGATGGGCACGACTACAAGAGTTGGGAACGCTTTTAGCCAGAATGGAGTTCTTAAGGGCCCTGGTAGAGGGCTCTACAGCAGCTTGGGGTATGGGGGGCTGTGTGTTTGTGCCTTGGGGGGCAGCAGGTGCAGCTGTCATGTAGTTTCTCAGGGACACTCTGAGACAACACACTCACTCACATACACTCACTCCAAGCTCCAAAGCACCCGGCTGGGGGATAGAGAAGCGAGCGTGTGTGTGTGTGTGTGTGTGTGTGTGCATGTGTTAGCAGTGCTGGGGAGGGGGTGCATGTAGCTGTTTGTGTTTGGGTGACTGCTTCCTGGCGGGAGGGGGGCAACTGTAGCTGTGTGTGTGTGTGTGTGTGTGTGTGTGTTTCACCTTTGGATGAGGGTGACTGTGTAAGCTGAGCGCCGGGTATACGGTGCGGCTGTGTGTGCGTGTGTGCGTCCGTGTCCGCGTGTGAACATGGCCCCGGGAACCACGCACATGCTTCAGACAGCTGTTTCTGGCAGCCCGGGGGCTCGGGCTTCTCGGGGCACCCCGGCTAAGGGGCCCCCTCCCAGCAGCCAGGCCCCGCGTCTCGCCGGCTCTCGCAACTGTGCCCACGGCCCCGGCGCGCACACAAAGGCTCCATAATGAACGCGCTGCGCTCCCCTGCGCTCGGCTCCTCAACCCGCACCCTCAGCGGCCGAGGCGAGCCCGCCACTCCGGCGACTCACCGGTCAGTGGGCACGCCACCGGCCGCTCCCCCCGCCCGCCCAAACTCCGGGCGGCCCGACGCTCGAAGCCCCCCTCCCCGGCCCCGGCTGCCGGGGGCGCCCAAGCTCCCGGCCTCCCCGAGCCTGCCCAGGGCGGCACGCTCCCGCCGCGCCTCACCCCCAGCCGGGCTGAGACTGCGGGTGCGCCTCCCTTTAGGCAGCGCGCCTCTTACCTTCCTCCTCCGCCTCCTCTTCCTCCTCCTGCTCTTCGGCGGCGCGGCGGCGGCGGTGGCGCGGCGGCGGCGGCGGCAGCGGGACTAGGGCGCCCGTGTCCCCGAGCCCGGCACGGGCGTGCGGCTCAGTGGCGCCGGGCGGCGGGGCGGGCGAAGGTTGGCGGGGCGGCAGCAGCTGGCCCGGGACGCGGGGAGCTGGCGCGCAGGCGGCGGGCTGCGGGCAGGCTGGCAGCGGCGCGCGCGGGCTCCTCGGGCGGGCTCCATGGCTGCGCCGCGGGCGGCACCATCGCCGTGGCTCGCTCGTCTCTCGCTCGCTCCAGGAGTGCGGCAGGCTGCGAGGTGACGGATGGCGGCGAGGCGGCCGGACGGCCGAGGAGGGGAGGGGAGAGGGGGCGGGGGAGGGGAGGGGAGGGGGAGGAAAGGGGGGAGTACGGAATGAGGGGCCTCTCCGGCGCCTCCCGACCCTCAAGTGCGGGCGTCGATTTCCCCGAATGGGAACGCGGCTTAAAGGCACAGCTGCCGGCTCGGGTCACAACTAAAAATACGCACAAAATTGACAATTGGAGAAAGAATCTCCCAGGATACAACCCAGCCACCCAGCTACCCAGCCCGGCGCTGCCTCACTTTTTGAACCTGACCGTTCTGCCTGGGCTCTGCGGGGAACTGCTGGCAGCGAAGAGGGCAAGCCAATTTCCAAAGTGCACCCGCGAAAGTGGGGGGAATGGGGGCGGGGAGTGAACTGCCGAGAAGGGGCCACTGGAACGCTCGCTTCGGGACTCCATTCCCCGGCCCCTGACCTTGCCTCCCCGAGCACCCCCTCGCCCCCTGTTTGCTCTCCTTCTGCTGGGGTTGCCCTCCCTGCAGCTCCCCTTCTGGTCGCCACCGCCAACGTCCACACGCACCTTGAGTTTCGGCTCCGGCTCCAGCTCGCAGCGCCTCTCCCCAGCACTGGAGTGCGAGCTGTTTCGAGCCCAGGCCCGGCCCGGGAGCCCACCTCAGGAAGGGAGCGATCTGCCAGCTGGCAGAGGTCCGCTTAGAGCATGCGGTTGGTTTGGTGAGAAGGGAAGGAGGTTAACATGTGTGTGCGTGTTTGTGTTCAACAGCAGATGGAGGGAGGGTCCTGCACACCACACACACACACACACACACACACTCCCAAAGGAGAGCAACCAGGCACACAGCACAGTGCCTGATGAATGATCTCAGGACATTTTTAAGAGACACGCTGTGAATACTAAACATGTAGCAACCGAGATTCAAGGAAGGCTCTTGGTCTCCCAGGTGGCTCCAGACCCCTTTGGAGGAGTTCTGGGGATCTAGAAGAAAGGCCGCTCTCCTTCTCCCCTAAAAGGTAGCCTCAGTGGGGACCCAGAGGGACTGGGAAACTGGACAGTGGGTCTGGGAGGGCAAAGTTGAGGCCAGGGAAAAGAAAAACAGAAGGAAAGGGTGGAGTTGAAGGCTCTGGTGATGCCAAATGCGTGGTGAATTTTTGCACGCCAGAGGCCCCTCGCAGACACAACTAACACTGGCACACTTGAGTCTCAGCAGTTCTAGGGTGAAAAGTGAGCCCTCCTCAGTTTCCCTCGTGTGCCTGGACTCTGGAAGGGAGGCTGTTGGGAAAAGGGGACCCATTCCAGTTGGAATCTCTTCCCCATCTCCAGTTCTACTTAAGCATTTGGGTAAAGCCTCAGAAGAGGCTGGAGGGCTACTGAGGGGCAATCATGGGGCAAGAGGATGGTCTTGTGAGCTGCGTGGAATTTCCAGGATACAGAGGAGAGCTCCCAGTGCAGGGCTCTGTGGCTCCCCGCAGCTGGGATCGGCAGTGGGGTAGCTGACTAGCAGATTTGCCCATCTATCCACTGAGCACACTTTTTGCTTCCTTCCTGGCACTTCCTACTGTGAAAAAAAGGATGGAAATTCCCTGCATCTGGATGGGTTAGCCTAGGCTTGAACAACAAGCCAATGGAATTATTAAAAATGGATGGTGAGTGAAAGTAAAGACATACAGGGAGAGAGACACACAGCATTCCTGGGCAAACGCACAGGCAGACCAACACACAGGAAGATGCTCTGAAGAGCACAACACACACACGGGGACACACGGATCACACGTGGGGCCACAGACACACTGAGCTAGTACCAAAAAAAAAAGTCTAGTCTAGCTAGAGAAGTGACTCAGACTTGATTTCTAATCCTTCCAAAAGAGAGAGGTGACGAGAAGCAGGGAAGAGCTGGCCTCCTGTCTCCAGGGACTGGAGAGGGAGCAGGGAACCAGCCGTCTAGTATGAATAATGCTCTTTGCAGCCAGACGGTCCCTAGCTGGTTTCCTTGGGGTGGTGTCTCCGGGGCGGGGGCATCCCCTCCAGAGTTCCCTGATCCTTACCCAGTTTGTTCCTTATTAATATTAACATTAATAACACATACCAATAAATTGGTTTGTACCAGTTCTTACAATTAAAACTCAACGGGTTAATAACTAAAACAAATGCATTTTACAACTCTGATTAGCCATCTTCTGCTGCTTGCTGGGCTTGCTGGGAGCAGATGCCAGTCTCCAGTCATTCTGCTGTGCAGTAGACACAAGCAAATAAGGGGTACTGAAGGGGAGAGAGTATTGGGAGGGACTGTATCACTGGACATAAGCATGTGTGAGGGCTCCTGGGTGAGGAGTGAGGCAAGGTACAGTTTAGAATCGAGATTAAGTACACAGCTTTTGGAATCTGCTTCTTATTAGAGGTGTAAGCTTAGGTAGGTCACTTAACCTCTCTAAGCCTTACCTGTGAGATGGAGATGCTGGCAGAACCTACTTCACAGTTATTGGGGGTATTAAATGAGATAATGGATGTAAAGATCACAGTTAATGGTAGCTGTCATTCTTTCTCAAGAGGAATCTGCCTCCTAGTCGCCTACTAAAAGGCTCCCCGTTTGGTTCTCACTCTGCTTGTTTCCTGTCTGAAGTGATGTAGGTTTTTTAAAAAATAAATTTATTTATTTATTTTTCTTTTTGGCTGTGCTGGGTCTTCATTGCTGCGTGCGGGCTTTCTCTAGTTGCGGAGAGCGGGGGCTACTCTTTGTTGTGGTGTGCGGGCTTCTTATTGCGGTGGCTTCTCTTGTTGCGGAGCATGGGCTCTAGGCGTGCAGGCTTCAGTAGTTGTGGCATTCAGGCTCAGTAGTTGTGGCGCACGGGCTTAGCTGCCCCGCGGCATGTGGGATCTTCGCGGATCAGGGCTCAAACCCGTGTCCCCTGCATTGGCAGGCGGACTCTTAACCAGTGCACCGCCAGGGAAGTCCTGAAGTGATGTAGCATTTGCATTGTGTCTTACTCTTGTCCAAAATGAGTTCTTGAGCCTACATGCACACTGGTGGATTTCATTTCCAAAAGTTGGACTCCCCCTCCCGCCCACCCTCCCTACCCTCCCCAGAATCCAGAATCACATAGTAGGATTTGGGTTTTATTGGCCACACTGTGCGGCCTGCGGCATCCTAGTTCCCCAACAGGGATGGAACACGCGCCCTCGGCAGTGAAATCGTGGGGTCCCAACCACTGGACCGCCAGGGAATTCCCAGGAGGATTTGTTTCTGGTTTTGTTATTTGACAAGCTGTCTGCACCCCCTATGCTCAACAAGGAGGAGGGAGAGCAGGAGACAGGGTACAGAGAGGGTTCTTCAACATTCTTAACCCTGTGCCCAAATGCAGCAAAATGAACACTTGCATGTAAAATTGGGACCCTCAATCCAGTCACACTGAAATTTGGTGAGGAAGATCCCCTCGGGATAAACATTTAGTCTCTTTAAATCTCATTACAATTGGATGACGAAGGATGATCTTCCAGCCAGACGTCTATTTCCTATTGAAATCAATACATTGAGAAGAAGCTAAGAAGTGGCACTATTTTTCTCCCCTGCACACTCAGAGTGGATGGAGGCAGCCCAGCCTCACTGGCACCTTGGACTGTAATCGACAGTTAACAACCAAGCAACTCAACTCACCTTTAACTGAGAATACAGGAATAAATGGACAGAGACTCTCCTGGCCTTCAGTAATAATAGTAATAATGGTTACCATTTATCAACCCATCACTCACTTTGAGATGGGCGCTCTGCTAATGCTCCTAGGAAAAGGCGGATGGTTCTTCATCCCAGGGGATACAATTAGTTCCACTTCCCTGGTAGGACCTCCAGTCAGCCCTGAGAGATTTACATGCATTAACTCATTTCACAATTATCACAACCCTCTTACTTAGGAAACACGATCATCCTTTTTTTACAGAGGAGGTAGTAGCCAAGACTTAAAGAGCAATAAGTAGTGGAACCTGGATTCCAACCACAGAATGAGCATTAATAGTAATAATAATGATACTTGCTAACTTTTATTGAGCACTTATTATGGGCCAAGCACCATGCTAGCATTTTGCATGCGTTTGCAAGTGTAATCCTCCCAATAAACCTGAGAGAGTAGGTACTATGATTATGACTATTTTAAAGGAAAATGAAGGCTCAGAGAGGTTAAGTAATCTCCACAAAGTCACACAGTTAGTAGGGCCTAATTCAGGATTTGAACCCATGCCAATTTGACTGCAACAGCTGTAGTGTCTCCAAAAAGGCTGTGACTCCCAGCCTTCAACTGGGGTTATACAGTGTAGACAAGCTGGTAGCCTTTTCCAGAGACATACTCAACTACCTGCCTCTGCTGGGACAATCCAGTAACCCCCTAGCACCCAGGGAAAGATGCATAAGTGAAGAGCAGAGTATCACCAATGGCCAGTGGCAAGAGCAGGAAGTGCATCTGCCTAAGGCAGGAAGGCCCGCCCCCACTCGCAGTTGGCTAGGCAGGCCCTGGGGTGGTAGAAGGAGGGATGGCATAATCAGAACCATCAAGGAGGAAACCACTCACTTTGTAATTTTTCAGCCCCAGTCCCTTGGTCTCCATCTTGCCTTTTGGCAAGACACCCACCAATCCTAAAGCATCTGGGGCCAACCAGGGCCCTGATGTTTGGGACAGGGTGGGTGGAGAAAAATCGAGAGGAACCTCCTGATTTCCTGAGCTCCTGGGGAAACTGGGAGCTATCAGGAAAGCAGGAGGCCAGAGAGAAACCAGAGAAAAATGCAGACGGAAAAGGGCCATTTCAAAGGAATTGTCACTAGGATTTGTCGCTAAGAGGGCTTTTTAGTGGCCCTTTGTGTACTGAGCCTGCCGACCCAGTGTGGGCTGGGTGACACTAAGGGACCAACTCCTGGGCTGATGAGCTGCAAACTGCCAGCCAGTCCTTTCCCAAGGCTCGCTGGCTGGTGCCCTCTCCCCTCCAACGCAGCTGCCTGGCGGGCCCTGCCACCTGCTCATTCTGTGGGTCCCAGGTAGCTCCCAGCTTCCCAGTCTCAATTCATGCCCCTGTAGATGGAAGAACTGTAGTTCTTCCTACAGAGGTGCGCTGTGACCAGAATGGGGTCTTGGCGCCTCTCTGAGGCTTGGGGTCAGAGGGACACTCTTTGCATCCATAAATCGCAGACCTCTTTGCTGTTGCCGGCTCCCTAGCCTTCCCTGCTTCTGCTCATCTCAATTACTCGATGGAGATTGGCTTAACAAGATTTCCTAGCATCCCCCCACACCTCCCCTCAATAAGCCCCTTTCTTCCTGGATCCTCTTTGCGTGCACTTCCCTAGACAACCCCTCAGGCTCTGGGTGTTTCCCAAATGCAATCTCTGTCCCCCATCAAAATGTATCCATCCCTTGTCCTAGTCTTAGATAATCCAGTAAACTAATCTATACTTAGGGAAACACAGACTGTAACTGGCAGTGCTTCTCAACTTTTACCCATACACACACACACACACACACACACACACACACACATGGAGTCCCTAAGAACGGAATAAATGAGAATCCGGCCGTGAAGGCCAAAATGGCCCAAAGTGTCAGATTTCTTCAAAGTCTCACAATTTATTTCAGAAACATGAATTTTCAGATTCTCCATAGTACGCTGGTGTTTGACTTACCACGTAAGTATTGCATAGCTCTAAAATCCTTGAAGCTCCATAAAAGTGCACTGTGTTTATCCCGTGGCTCTGTGTACCCCACAAGAGGTACAGACACCCCCATTCAAGCGGCTCTGAATGAACGCATCATCCCAGAGCCTGCTTGCTTTTGACCCACTATCTCTACTGGAGACAGCGGTGAACAGAAAGAATGACTGGAACAGTTTGGAGTGTTGGGGCGCGGAAGAGTGTAGGGGGAGCCTGTCTTCTCGTGAAGCTCAATTTCTCCCGCAGGACCCGCAGCAGAACCAGCTGTACCCTTAGGTGCCAGAGGGCAGCGGCAGCTTCCCACCTGGCACGATGCGAGCCTTCCCCTTACTCACATTCACCGCCCCCCAGCTGCATGTGCCAGAAATTCTCCTTTGGGTTGAGGCCCAGGCTCCGGAAGTTCCTGGTAAATTGCACACGTTATCTGGAATGGACAGCACATTAAGTCATTAGCGCCCGTTAATGCACTCACCTGAATAAATCTATCAGATTGCCTGTCACCTCTCGGAGGGCAGAGCTGTGAGGGGATGAGACAGTGACCAGGGACCTTTCCTTGGGGTGCGGTGGGGTAGGGTGTCCGAGCTCGACCTCAGCCTTTCCCCAGCTGTGGTCCTGTTGCAATGAAAATGCTGATTCCTGGGCCACCCCCTGGACCCTCAGACTCTGTATTTAGCAAGTGCCTTGGGACAAACCTGCGTCCAAGCACAGCCAAAGCAAGGCTGAGGAGAAAGAATGCTGCTCTGGGAGAGTCGGGGACCAGGGCCAAAGGAGAGGCCATTGAAGGGAGGGAATAAGGAAATCTCCCCACCAGCAGCCCTGCATTGCCCTGGCCCTACTCTGGAGCTTCCTTTCTCTCTCTCTCTCTCTCTGTGTCTCTCTGTCTGTCTGCCTGTCTGTCTCTCTCTTTCTTTTTCTGTCTCTCTCTCTCTATCTTCTGCACTACTGGCCCTCCCCGCCCACCTCCCTCATGCACAGGGAGCCCCGTGGAGAGAGAGCCAGTGGCTCAGGGAGGCCTTGGAGTAGGAGCTGAATTGACAGACGCTGGGGAATCACCCATCGCTTCCTCGCACGCCTTCCTTCTCTCCCCACTGCTGGCATCTTAGGCATGTTTGCCCTCCTGGAGTTAGGAAGCAAAACACCAATTTCAATGGATGCTGACAGAGCCCGTCAGATGCCAAGTGCTTGCTACTGCTGCCGCCACCAGTACAGCTCTTCCCCACAAGGGATTCCGGGTGTGTGCTTGGGACACTGCTGCCAGGACCCAGCCTCCTCACCCTTACTCATATCTCTCTGGGTTGGGGTGGGAGTGGGGTGAAATTTGAAAAGGAGAAACTGGATGGATGACAGGAAATGTTCCCAGGCTGGTGAGCAGAGGCCTGGATCCTTCTGATCTGATAGGCTCTCCATCCTGGCTGGGCCACTGTGTGGTCATGGATGCTTGACTTAACCTCTCTGTGCCTAAGGTCCCCCTGGAAAAAAACCCAAAGGAGGGTTGAATATTTGCCCAATGCTTTTCATGGGGATGCAAACTTACAAAAGGATGCACCCGGACCTTTTTGGAAGGAAAACACACCCAGAGATAAATGTCCCTTGAAAGACTCTAGGGGAGAAAGAGTGTTTAAATCTACCTCCCCCCAAAGCCCTGGGGGTCCCCAGTAACCTGATAAATGAATTCTTGCTGATGTGATGGTGAGTGCTAATGGGCCAATAGTTCCCCTCCCAAAAGTTTGCATTCTTGTCCAGAGCTAAGCTATCAATGTCTTTCTCCAAAAGTGTGATGAACGGTGGGGATGTTTGACACGCAGGCAGGTGGCTGAGGAATTTGAGAGTATGGAGGCCTTTCCTGGTTCACCCTCAGACAATCTCTAGTTGGCTTTTATTTGATTTTCACAATAACACTGTGAGGCATGTAGGGCTGCTATAATCCCCATTTATAGATGAGGAAATTGAGGCTCAGACTGACTAACTGACCGTTCAGGACCACACAGGTAGGAAGTGATTGATTCCTGGTGACAGTGGCCCTCCTTCTTTTCCATGCTGACTCCACCTGAGCACGGGGCTCAGGAACACCAGGCCTGGAGGTTCAGCTGGTTTCTGCCATTCACGTTTTCTGTCTGTCACTAATTTCTCTTTTCTTCACTCTGTCTTTTCTGGGCCTCATTTTCTTTTTTTTCTATTTATTTATTTATTTTTGGCTGAGTTCAGTCTTTGTTGCTGCGTGTGGGCTTTCTCTAGTTGCGGCGAGCAGGGGCTACTCTTCGTAGCGGTGCGCGGGCTTCTCATTGCGGTGGCTTCTCTTGTTGCGGAGCATGGGCTCTAGGCGTGCAGGCTTCAGTAGTTGTGGCATGCGGGCTCAGTAGTCGTGGCTCATGGGCTCTAGAGCGCAGGCTCAGCAGTTGTGGCGCACGGGCTTAGTTGTTCCACGGCATGTGGGATCTTCCCGGACCAGGGCTCAAACCCGTTTCCCCCGCATTGGCAGGCGGATTGTCTACCACTGCACAACCAGGGAAGTCCTGGACCTCGTTTTCTGTTCCTCTGCCTGCCATTCACCAGACAGGGAAGAAAAAAAAATTAGCTTTGCAAGGAAAAGTGGGCATTGGTTTGTGTGTTTTAGTGGGCTAAAGCAATAACCCCCAGAAAGGCCTGCCTAGAACATTCTCACTGCTGGACTGTCAGTAACTTGCTGTGTTTGGCCTGAAGTCAATTGATTAACCTTTCTGTCTGCAAGTTCTCATCTCTTCAACTTGCAGAAGACTTGCCATGTTCCTGGTGGGGTGGGCCTTAGGAAAGGACGGGGAGAGGAGAGTGGGTGGGAGATGGGGATGCCTAATGAATTACAAGAGCTGAAAAGCACTTTGCAACCATCCCTAAGTGATGCAGCGATATTGAATGGCATTCTCTGCCTCAAAAGTCATGGCTCCGAAATGGGAGGCATTTGTTAAGGCACTGCAGGCAGTTCCCTGGTAATCCAAGAAGCCTCCTATTTAAGGAAAAACCCTAATTACAGCTTATTTTCCCTATCTCCTTCTCTTGTTCATTAAGACCAAAGGACATTTGCTCAGGAAATCAGATCTTGGTTTCAGAAGATTTCATCTGCTCCCACAAATTGAATTTCCCACCTGGAGTCAAATTCTCTATTTATAACAGAGATATCATCTGCCCAGAAATCTGTCCTTGGTCCGGGCCTAAGCTTGCTGCGTTGTGCTTTGAATGATGACCAGCTCCATGGGCTTGGTGGGCCTGAGAGATCCTTGGGCTCCAGCTGCTTTGTCAACTGAGGCCTGGCCCCTCTCTGCGCTTGAGCACATTTTCAGTGGCTGCAGCTGCAGGAGGTTTCTTCAGGGCTGTGCTGTTAGGCTTGGTCTCTCTGTCTCCACCTCCGATCCACCATGCCTCAATAAAGCCATCTTGCCAAAGCAGGGCTGGTGGCAAGACACCCCCCTGCTCAGCCGTCTGTAGCATAAAATGCAAACTCCTCTGCTAGCGCCCATCTCCTGCTTAGTCCATACCAAGAAGTACTCACTCCACCAGGCATGGCTCCTCACTCTTCCTTGCTTCTACCCTGCCTCCTGCACTTTGATCTTGCACTTTCCCCGGCCTATGTTGCTCTCCCTCTTCTCTGCCCGGCCACATCGTGTCCCTCCCCCAGGCTCCGCCCCATCACCTGTGGAGGTCCCATCCTCCTCAGAGTACTGAGCCCTTCTCACTGCACCAGCCATTTGGCATGTATCAGAGAATGAGTGCCTTGTTGCAGCACTTGTATTTTCAGCTTGGACTGTAATTTGTCCTTTTGCGGGCATAGCCCAGTCTCCCTACCTTTGTGGGCAAAGGCCAAGCCTTGAGCTCCTTTTGATCTCCCAAAGTGCCTGGCCCGATACTGGGCCAGGGAGGTAGCTGGGTTCAGGCTGCCTGCAGCTGTTCAGTCTCCGGTGGCTGATTTGTTTTCAGCCTTCAGGGCCTCCCCTTCCCCATCCACTTTTCTTGCCCTTCACTGGAAGCTCCTAGCACCATTCAGTAGCTTCTGCCTTTTATTAATCATTTTGGTGGTCCTTCCTTGGACCCTCTTCAGTTTCTCTGAAATTAATCAATTCAGAGGTAGCCAAGAAAAAAACTGGGAAGTCAGGGAAGTTGGTCTTTCATACAACGTTCCCTCCACTGGTGGCTCAGTGTCTGCAGTTGAGCCAAATAGACATTGATTTCACTTCCTGTTCCCTGAGATTAAACTTTACTAAAAAAAGGCATGTAAATGTCCTTTTTTTGATTAAAAACAATTGCGATTGCCTAGGAAGATGCTCTGAGTTCCTGAACCCTGAGTAGCTGGAAGCTGGGAAAAGGTGATTGTTCTAAGAAAGTCAGAAATGCATTATTTCCTGGGGCTCGAAGTGCGGCAGTGAGAATGTGTCCTTAGCTGAAGGAAGAACCTTTCTCTGTTCTGGGAGGGATCGCTTTTAGTCACCTTGATGGCCCAGGAAGTTATTCAAGTGCAACTTCAGCCTGGCCTGGGAGATCTCTTGAATCAAAAGAGTGGGTTAGTTGGGGGAGGGGTGTGCACCATTTATTGGTTGGGGAGCAAGAGCCTATGTTTACTGAGCCTTTACCACTTGCCAGGCATGGTGCCATGCAGGTTACATCAACGGTCTCATTAAATCCTCAAAACATTTCTATGAGGTAAATGCTTTTATCCCTGACCATAGGTGAGGAAACAGAGGCACAGACAAGTGAAATAACTTACTAGTTAGTAATTGGCAGCATTGGGACTCAAGCCCACGTCTATCTGATGCCAAAGCCCATGAACTTCACCACCACTCTATTCTGCCATGACAAATAAAACTGCCTTTGAGGAGCCAGCATCTTAAAAAGGGCTACCCTGGGGCTTCCCTGGTGGCGCAGTGGTTAAGAATCCGCCCGACAATGCAGGGGACACGGGTTCGAGCCCTGGTCCGGGAAGATCCCACGTACCGCGGAGCAACTAAGCCCGTGTGCCACAACTGAGCCTGCCCTCTAGAGCCCGCGAACCACAACTACTGAAGCCTGCGCTCTAGAGCCCGTGTGCCACAACTGCCGAAGCCCACACGCCAAAACCCCGTGCTCCACAACAAGAGAAGCCGCTGCAATGAGAAGCCCCACGCACCGCAACGAAGAGTAGCTCCCGCTCGCCGCAACAAGAGAAAGCCCGCGCAGCAACGAAAACCCAACGCAGCCAAAAAACCCCAAACAAACAAACAAAAAAACCACGAAAACGAATTATTCTTTTAAAAAAAAAAGGGCCACCCTTTCACTACTTTCTCTATACTCTCAAGGCATGCTTTGAAGCTACTAACTGTGACTTAATTTTTCCATCAGGGTCTTAACAGCCACAATGTGCCCCATGCCTTGCCCTGCATCTTCTTTACTTATCTAGTACAGAAAGCCAGTGGATGAGAGCACAGGCTCTAAAGCAGACTGCCTGGGTTCAAATCCCAGCTCTGTCACTTTTTAGCTGTGGGAATTTGGGTAAGTTGCTTAATCTCTCCGTGTCTCCTTTCCCTCATCTATAAATTATAATAATAATAATACTTACCTCACAGAATTGCTAGGATACTTAAGTGAGGTAGTGGATGCTCTGGAGTTGGATGGTGATGATGGTTGCACCACAATGTGAATGTACTTATTGCCACTGAACTGTAAACCTAAACATGACTAAAGCGGTAAATGTTATATGTATTTTATCACAATTTTTAAAAGCAATCCTTTTAAACATAAATTCCTTAACCTTGTGATGTTCCTAGGCACTTGAGGACACATAGTGAATAAGACAGATGAGGTTCCTGCTCTCATGGGGCTAACATTCTAGAAGGGAGGGAGAGACAAAATCTAGTCAACAAATGAACCAATAAGATCTTTTCAGATATGAAGAAAATGAAACAGTGATGGGGGAAAGCCACTTTACTTATTTATTTAGCTGTGCTGCGTGGCTTGTGGGATCTCAGTTCCCTGACCAGGGGTTGAACCTGTACCCTCAGCAGTGAAAGCGCAGAGTCCTAACCACTGGACCGCCAGGGAATTCCCAGGGGGAAGCCACTTTAGATTAAGTAGTGGAGAAATGCTTCTCAGAGGAAGTAACATCGTGACAGTTAACCTGAATTCTGAATGATAAAAGGAGCCAATCATATGAGGATCTGGGGATAAAGACATTCTAGGTAGAAGGGACAGCTAGTGCAAAGGCCCTGAGGCTTGAACTAGCTTAGTGTGAACTAAGAACCTAAAGAAGGCCAGTGAATGTGGAGATGAGTTTGGAGAGAGACAGAGGCCAGATCCTGGAGGGCCTTACAGGCCATGGTGAGGGTTTGGATTCTAGTCTAAATCCAATAGAAAGCCATTAAACAGTTTTAAGCAGGAGAGTGACATGATCTGAAAAACTACTTTAAGTAGATCGTTGGCATATATGTGAAGGATCGATCCAGGTGAGAGATGATGCTGGCTTGGGCTAAGATGGCAGCAGTGGAAAGAGACAGAAGTAGATAGATTCTGGATATATTTGGGAGTTTGACAAGCTGTATTGAAGGATTGGGTATAAGAGATGAGGTAAAAGGATGACCTAAAGGACGACACTTGGATTTTCCCTGAGCAACTGGATGATTGGTGGTGCCCATGTACTAAAGATGACGGAAAGTGGGGGAGAAGTGATGTTGCGGGTAGAAATCAAGAGTTCTGTCTTGGCTGTGTTAAGCCTGAGTTGCCTCTAAGACACCCAAGAGGAGATGCCAAGTAGACAGTCAGGTGAAATAACAACAACAAACTTTTATTGATGCTTACTGTGTGCCAAATACTGTCCCAGATGCTTGACACGTATTAGATCATCTAATTCTCACAACAACACTGTGAGGTCAGGAATTATTATCATCCCGCTTTACAGAGGGACCTGTCCCCAAGACCAATTCTACTGTAGTACCATTTATGAGTGTATACACACCCCATCATTTGGCATAGATATGCCCACTGTACCAGGGCAGAAGGATGGTATTTAAAAAGATGAGGGGAGGGACTTCTCTGGTGGTCCAGTGGCTAAGGCTCCGTGCTTCCAATGAAGAGGGCACAGGTTCTATGCTTGGTCGGGGAACTAAGATCCCACATGCCCCGCGGAGCAGCTAAAAAAAAAAAAAAAAGATGGCGGGAGAATTCACTAAATTCCTCAGGTGAATCTAAATTCAATAATATATACTTATATGTATATTTGTATATTCACATGTACAATACATATGCAAAACTATATACAAAATAATATATACATAAAACTAGATCTAGATCAAGATCTATTTATAGATCCATGTCTGTATATAAAGCAAAGAATGGAGACCCCTGGTTTCCTAAGACATACAGTGCCTCACAGCCTCCCGAGATCCAACTTTTCCAGCAGGACAGGTGACTTGAAACAATTTTATAACCCTCTCAGCGCCTGACCTACTACCATACACACACACGTACATAGCAGATCCTTAGCAGGTATACATTGAATCTACTAGAATTAAATGTGGGTTGACGTTGCTAATATCTGTAGGGCTAGTTGGGGTTCTAGTTCAGCGTGATCTTTATTAAGTCACTTTATCTTTCTGGCTCTGACTTTTGACATGTGCAAAAAGAACAAATGAAACTAGATGATTTATAAAAGGTCTTTCCAATTCTGGTTGCCAATGATTATCCGGCGCTAGGGTCTACAGGAGATGGAAAGGATCTAAGGGAAATCTCTTCTTTAAGAAAATGTGGCTCTGAGAGGCTCACAATGACTGGAGAAGAGTGCTGTTGGGGAAAGGATGAGCAGGTATCTGAAGCTAGAGGAGCCGGTGAATGCGAGAGGGAATAAAGGACTTTTCATTCCATATAATAATAGCTAACATACTGAACCCTAACTAGGCGTCAGGCCCGTTACCCGTCTCACTGAATCCTCACCATTGTACGAGTTAAGGACTGTTGCCATTCTCATTTTAGAGATGAAAACCTGGCACCAAAAAAGGTAAGTAAACTGTGCAAGGCCACACAGCTGGCCATTGGCAGAGTTGGCTTGCAAACCCTGGTGATCTGACTCCAGAGCGTGTGTCCTTAACGACTGTCCTGCCTCCAGAGACAGGAGAGGAAGATGATATTGAATGTGCAGCTCCATTTGGGTATTTGGTGAGCAACTCGGAGAAAAGGAAGCCAAGCCAGGTGCAGGAGCTGGGAAGAAACCAGTTAGACATTAGGAAGAAAGCAGTTCGGCTCTCAATCCCTATACAATACTATACTAAGGCTGAGAGATTCCTCGGTGCCCAGAGTGTAGTAGCTGCGTTCTAAGGCCTGAGACTCCTGGGTCCCTGGGGGTGGTAGCAAGGACAGTGCAAGCTGCCAGCCCGGCAGCAAGCTGTGTGCTGCCACCAGCTTTTGCAATCACTGAGAGCAGGAACATCATGTCCTGCCTTTGCCCTAGGCCCTGAGAACCATGCCCAGCACGGGAGGGGCATTTTTTTTGTGCTTTCCATGCCAAGCCCTCCCCACTTATGAGAAATGGCCTCAGTATTCATCTCTCTCCTTACAATACCCCATCCTCCTTCACCTGAATGAACCTGTCAGTTGTCTCCTGAGGAGGAGCCGCAGACAGAGCTACGTTCAGCAGTAGTTCAAACTGGATCAAATAAACTCCTGTCTTTGACTTATTCTAGAAAGAGAGTGACCACAGTGCCTACTGAATATCTTCAAACTCACCCAACCCGGGGGAACCTGACCAGAAGGAGGTTCCAGGAACCTGATAGACAAAGCTGAAACCCTGAAACCATTTGCTACCTCCCTGGAAAGGGGGAAATGTCTCTAGGACTGCTGACCAGGAACCTTCTCCCTGGGAGCCATCTTGCCTCCCACCCCAGATTTTTCACTGGCCCTTTTCCATGCTGGCCTCTTCTGGGTTCCCCTCATTTTTTTTTGAGGTATCTGATTTTCTTTATTTTTTTTTAAATATTTTTTGATGTGGACTATTTATAAAGTCTTTATTGAATTTGTTACAATTTATGTATTTATTTATTTATTTATGGCTGCGTTGGGTCTTCATTGCTGCACACGGGCTTTCTCCTCATTCTTTTTTTTTTAGTTTTAATTTTTATATTTTTTGGCCACGCCACACGGCTTGCAGGATCTTAGTTCCCCGACCCGGGATTCAACCTGGGCCCCCTGGAGTGGAAGCATGGAGTCCTAACCACTGGACGGCCAGGGGAGTTCCCAGGTTCCCCTCATTATAAGAACATTTTCTCCAGGAAAACCCAGTCAGCCCACGGGGGTTTCTGAGGGGTTGTCTGAACCTCAAAAATCTCCGTAGGGACTTCCCTGGTGGCGCAGTGGTTAAGAATCCGCCTGCCAACCCAGGGGACACGGGTTCAAGCCCTGGTCCGGGAAGATCCCACATGCCGTGGAGCAGCTAAGCCCATGTGCCACAACTACTGAGCCTGTGCTCTGGAGCCCGCAAGCCACAACTACTGATCCGAAATGCCACAACTACTGAAGCCCGAGTGCCTAGAGCCTGTGCTCCACGACAATGAAGCCACCGCCCACCAAAATGATAAGTAGCCCCCGCTCACAGCAACTAGAGAAAGCCTGTGCGCAGCAACAAAGACACAGTGCAGCCAAAAATAAATAAATAAATGTATATAAAAAAAACTCCGTACCCATGACCTTGCAGTGGTAAGGCGTGGGGCTGAGGTCAGGAGGGAGAGGCCTCACAGGTCACCTTTAGTCGCCTAATCAGGAAATGAGCAGGTTTGCCCAAACCATTGCCCGGGCATCCCCCAGGTTCTTAGGGAAGTGGCTCTATGAGATTATGACAGCTTGTTTCCCTTGTTCTCTACTCCAGCCTCTCTTGTTCTGACCCCCAGATAATCTACAGCTCGGCCACCAAGCAGTTTCCAGATTCCTCTTCAGAGCTGTCAGGGAGGACCGCCAGATCAACTGCATCCTCTGGACCTGCCTCTGCTTACCGGCAGACGCAAGCCCAGGCCAACTGAAAGGAGGCCATCTCCCAGCTGGTGTCAAAATGCTGGAGGCTCATCTCACCTAGCCTAAGAGGTGCCTCTGCTCTTCCCCATTCTTTACTCTACCTGCAGGAGGTCCGTTTAGAATTTCTTTTCCCCTTCAAGGCACTCCTTGATGTTCTTTTTTTTTTTTTTTTTTTGCGGTATGCGGGCCTCTCACTGTTGCGGCCTCTCCTGTTGCGGAGCACAGGCTCCGGACGCGCAGGCTCAGCGGCCATGGATCACGGGCCCAGCCGCTCCGTGGCATGTGGGATCCTCCCGGACCGGGGCACGAACCCGGGTCCCCTGCATCGGCAGGCGGACTTTCAACCACTGCGCCACCAGGGAAGCCCTGATGTTCTTTTTAAGAGGATTTCAGTGCTGGAGGGATAAGTACATACCTGATTTTCCTCAGCTCACAACACCCCCACTAGGAAAGGTTTCCAGCCCTTTCTGGGGTATTATTTGGCTGTAGACCCTTTCTCATCTAATGCACATCCTTGCTCTTTCTCCTTGCGTGGGCATTGCCTTTCCACAACAGGGCATTTTCTTTTCTTTCTTTCTTTCTTTGGCCATGTGGTGCAGGCAGGATCTTACTTTCCCTACCAGGGATCGAACCCATGACTTCTGCAGTAGAAGCGCGGAGCCCTAACCACTGGACTGCCAAGGAATTCCGCCAGGGCATTTTCTATCTCAACTGTCAGTTTGTCCTAAAGGGAAAGTTTGGACAGACCTTTGAATGAGGAATTCCCAGCGTGGTATGTGTGGTACAACCCCGACTCCCGGGTCACATTCTGTGCCAGGCACTGTTGTAAAAGAGACAGACTTTTCTTGTCCTCGTGGAGCTGACAGTCTAACGGGAAGAAAGACAATAACTGAGTCATCACACACATAACTAAAGTAGTTACAAGTTGGGATCAGTGCTCAAGCAGAGAATAACAGGGGCGAGAGAAGTTGACTTCATTTTTATCAAAATGACACACGCATCTGGTTAAAAAACCCACACAAACACTATAGAACAACTTCGAGTATAACAAACAGCATCCTTCCATCCTCTCTCCTCAACCTTCAGTTCCACGAGGCTGCTACTTTTAACCTTTCTCTTTGAATTCTTTTGCGGATTGACCTTTATTTCTCTAGATAATATGCTTCTGTCCTCTTTTCTTGATTTATCAACTTGAAACATTCATCTATTGCATTTCTCCTATGATAGATGAGTGTGCAGTGGTCAACAGTACACGCACTTTCATTCTCCACGCCTCGCAATGTAGGTATATAGTACAGTAGTTCTATTACTAAGTACAGTTGTAACATTAAATAATGTATGTAAACCCTTATGTGTTGTTCCATCAACTATAGACTGCGTCTCTTGACTCCCCACTTTTATCAGATGGAACTGTTTAAGTCTGTACCCTGCCCTCCACCTCTTTCCCCCTTCTACCTCTAGCTTCTGTCAAATGTGTAATTACTTTTACCTTGTCAAGGTTGATAACATTTACATACTCTTCTATAGCTGTGATTATATGCACCATGCTTTATTTATCTGTTGATTCTAAAAGTTGACAACTAATAAATACTGTTTACATTATTGTGACTTTAAAAATATAATTCACGGGCTTCCCTGGTGGTGCAGTGGTTGAGAGTCCGCCTGCCGATGCAGGGGACACGGATTCGTGCCCCGGTCCGGGAAGATCCCACATGCCGCGGAGCAACTGGGCCCATGAGCCATGGCCGCTGAGCCTGCGCGTCCGGAGCCTGTGCTCCGCAACTGGAGAGGCCACAACAGTGAAAGGCCCGCGTACCACACACACACACACACACGCACACACACACAAAATATATGTATATATAATTCATTGCAGACAAGGAGAAAGGATCAAAAATGATGTTTTATGGCTGTATTAGTATAAAGACAAATATATTCATCTTATATATTAAAGCCTTTTCTTTGACCTAAAAGTTCATTTTTCCTTCTGATTTCAAATTAAATTAAAACAAGGAATTCCCTAGTGGTCCAGTGGTTAGAACTCTGTGCTTTCATTGCTGAGGGCGTGGGTTCAATCCCTGGTCGGGGAACTAAGATCCCGCAAGCCGTGTGACCAAATTAAAAATAGATAGATAAAGAAGGAAAGAAAGAAAAAGAAAAAAAATAAAAAGAGGCCAGATTTTTTTTTTTTTTTTTTTTTTGGTGATACCCGGGCTTCTCACTGTTGTGGTCTCTCCTGTTGCGGAGCACAGGCTCAGCGGTCATGGCTCACGGGCTCAGCCGCTCCGCAGCATGTGGGATCTTCCCGGACCGGGGCACGAACCCGTGTCCCCTGCATCGGCAGGCGGACTCTCAACCACTGCACCACCAGGGAAGCCCCCAGATTTTAAAAAATAATAAAAAAGTAAAATAAAACATTTTTGTGGTTTCCAGCTTCATATAATGGAATCATACATATGTATCCTTCATGTGTGATCTTTGTTCAATTAAATGAGTATGATTTTTACAATCTTTAAAAACAGCTCTATTGAGGAATAAGTGACCTACAATAAATTACACGTTGAAAGTGTACAATTGCTAAGTTTTGACGTATGTATATATTTGTGAAACAATCACCACAATGAAGATATTGAGTATATGCAACATTCCCAAAAGTTTCCCTGGCCCCTTTGTAATTCATTCTTCCCATCCCTAGGCAACCACTGCCCTGCTTTCTGTCACTACAGATTAGAATTTTCTATAACTGGAATCCTGAAGTATTTATAGTTTTGTGTCTGATTTCTTTCACATATCATATTTGTGAGATTCATCCGTGTTATTGAGAGAATCAATAGTCAATTCCTTTTTATTGCTGAGTAGTACTCCACGGTACGGCTATACCAAAATTTGTTTATCCATTTGCTTTTACTGGGCAGTTGAGTTATTTCCAATCTTTGACAATTGTAAATATAGCCTCTAAGAACATTTGGGAACAAGTTTTTGTGTGGACATATGTCCTCCTCTCTCTCTAGGAGTGGAATGACTAGATCATATGGTAGGTATATGCTCAACTTTATAAGACACTACCCAAATGCTTTCCAAAGTGGTTGTACCATTTTAAAATCCCACCAACAATCAGACTTCCAGTTGTTTGACATTCTTGTCAAAACTTGGTATTGACATTCCTTTTAATTTTAACTTCTAGTGGCTGTGTACAGGTACATTGTTGTGTGCAGTTTTCTTGGGCTGTATCCCGCAGGCTTGAAAGCCCTGTACTTGCCCAGCTTCAAGACTGAAGAAAGAGCCCAGAGTCAGCGACAGAGACATCAAGGGTTTAATGAATGGGGGACCTTACGCGTCTGAAGTGACACCCCACCAAGTGTGCAAACGGTGGGCAGGACATGGCAGCAGTCTTTGCTGGGGGGCGGGGGAGGGGGGAGGTTACCGATTATAGAGGGAATTGACATCAGGTTGGCTCATCAGTTACCTGGGAAACCAGCAGAGGAGCACATCCCTTACTGCCCCTTTGTAAACTATCATGGTGGAGATGTTCTGATCTAAAGATTAGAACAATCATTAGCTGGAGCCAGGGGCAAGCACCTAGGCATTTACTGATTAGGCTCTATGATTAAGAGGGAAGGTCAGTCACGTGAGTAGGGCATAGGTAAAGCAGGGGATGTACAGAGAGCAAGGGAAGAGCCATCTTGGGTGGTCTGACCATACAAGTTTTAATGCTCATTTCCTGAATGACCATTTTAATGTGTTTATGAGCCATTTTTATATCTTCATGTGTAAAGTGGCACTTCAAATCTTTTGCTCATTTTTAAAAACTTGTTTGTTTCAATAAATCTTATTATTGAGTTGTAAGAGTTCTTTATATATTCTGGATACAAGTCCTTTGTCAGACATGTGATTTGCAAATATTTTCTCCCAGGTTTTAGCCTGTCTTTTCATTCTCTTCAAAGAGCAAAAGTTTTACATTTTGATGAAGTCCACATTATCAATTCTTTTCTTTTGTGGATCAAGCTTTTGGAACCATGTCTAAAAACTATTTTCCTAACCCAAGATTATGAAGATTTTCTCTTATGTCTTCTAAAAATTTTATAGTCTTAGGTTTTTACATTTAGATTGAATATTCATTTTAATTCATTTTTATATGAAGTATGAGATTTAGATCAAGGTTCTTTATTTAACATACAAATTTCTAATTTTTTCAGCATTATTTGTTGAAGACTGTTTTCTCCATTGAATTGCCTTTGCACCCTTGTCTCTCTCTTTTTAAAATATTTTTTTCTTTTTTTTACCTTTGTCTCTTTTTATAGGTCTCTGTCTGGACTCTCTTCTGTCCCATTAATCTATGTGCCTACCCCTTCACCAATATACCACATTGTCTTGATTACTTAACTTTATATAAATCTTAAAATCAGGGTGATTCCTCTAACTTTATTCTTTTTTCATATATTGTCTTGACTTTTCTAATTCCTCTCCCTTTCCATATTAATTTTAGAATAAGCTTATCTATAGCTACAGGAAACCTCTGGGGGTTTTGATAGACATTACATTAAAGCTATTGATCAATTTGGTTAACTGATATTTTAACCATGTTGAGTTTTCCAGTCCATGAACAGGTATGTCTCCCCACTTACTTAGGTTTCACTTCTTTCATAAGCATTTTCTAGGATTCAGTATATAAGTCTTGCACATGGCTGGGAACTGTAGCTTTGAAAAAATTACAGTTGACACTTGAACGACACAGGAGTTAGGGGCACCAACCTTCTTCACTGTTGAATATTTGCACGTCTTTACATTCAACCCTCCATATCCTCGGTTGGTCCTGTAGTACTATAGTACGTATTGAAAAAAAATAAGTGGACCTGGGCAGCTCAAACCCGTGTTGTTCAAGGGTCAACCATAATTCTACATTACATTTAGTTGGCTTTTTAATTAGAAAACCCATGTCTTCCATCAACTTTGGGAAATTTGATCATAGTACTCCTTTCATAATTTTCTTTTTCCTTCTTTTTGGAATTTCTAACAGTTAGATGTTAGACATTGAACCTCTTGAATTTTTCTTTTCTTTTAATATTTATTTGTTTATTTGGTTGCACCGGGTCTTAGTTGTGGCAGGTGGGCTCCTTAGTCGTGGCATGTGAACTCTTATTTGCGGTATGCATGTGGGACCTAGTTCCCTGACTAGGGATTGAACCTGGGCCCCCTGCGTTGAGAGCGAGGAGTCTTATCCATTGTGCCACCAGGGAAGTCCCCTTGAATTTTTCTTCTTTATTGTTTTTCTTCCCTCCTTTATTTCTCATCTTTTTCCTTCATTGTGGGAGATTTCCTTATCTTCATCTTCCAATCCTCTGTAGTAGGCAGAATTCTAAGATGGCCGTCAAGATTCCTGCCCCCTAGTGTACACACCCTGTATAATCCCCTCCCTTTGAGTGTGGGTGGGACCTATGAATATGATGGGATGTTACTCCAATGATTAGGTTATATGTCAAAGGTGAAGGGATTTTGCTGATGTAATTCAAGTCCCCAATCAATTTCTTTTTAGTTAATCAAAAGGGAGATTATCCTGGGTGGGCCTGACTTAATCAGGTGAGCTCTTTAAAGGAGTAGAGTTGATTTACAATGTTGTGTTAGCTTCAGGTGCACAGCAAAGTGAGTCAGTTATACATATGCATACATCCACTCTTTTTTAGATTCTTTTCCCATATAGGCCATTACAGAGTAGTGAGTAGAGTCCCCTGTGCTATACAGTAGGTCCGTATTAGTTCTCTATTTTATGTATAGTAGTGTGTATATGTCAGTCCCAATCTTCCAATGTATCCCTCCCTTGTGCCCCCCGCCCCACCCCATTCATCTTTTGAAATGAGGCAGTAGAGAGTCTGACTGGGAGCTGGGTGCATGAGCAGACCTTGTCAATAGGCAGATTTTGCTTAAGGATGATGGGAGAGGAGCTGGTTATGAATCTTTGATGGGGGGATGGTGGTGGGGGAGAAAGGTCCAGATACCAAACTGCAGAAGGCCTAAGTCTGAGGCACTAACACCCAACTAGTTGTCCTAATTCTGTCTAAATACTTTGTTCAGTTTCTGTAAAGAAGAAACCCTTTGTTTTTAGGCTGGCAAGTAAATATTGGGCTGCTGGACAGTCTCCATGTAGGAGTTTGGGGGTCAACCCTGCACTGTACAGACCTTCAGTTGTGAGGCCCTGTTGTCAGCTTCCCTTCTCACTCTCACTCTTTGTCATCCTTGCAGTCTTAGCAAGGCCAAACCTTGCTAAGGTTTGCAAGGCAGGCAGGCTGCCTCTAGCTGCAGCACTTCCACACATAGTTTAAGCTGATTGTTTGCTCCACTGTGCTTCATCAGTTAGCACTCTTCCAGATGCTTTCTGACTTCAGAAATTGATTTAAATTTCACATCCGCTGACGGCTCCCCTCCTGTTCTCTTTATTGTGGTGGGTTTATGCAGTTTAAAATTTCTGTACTATTATTTTAATAAGGTCTCTGGAGGGAGAGGACTTACACGTTTGTGCTCAGCCTACCATCTTGAACTGAAAAAAAATGTACAATGAGGATAATAGTGGTGCCTATTACTTTTTTGAGGATTAAATGATTTACACATGTAAATTGCTTAGCACAGTGCCTGGCACATATTTGATTATTCATAAATATTAGTTATTATTATTATTATTGCCTTGACAAGCAATTGGGGAATTGTGTTTCTGGACGGGAAATCTTTTCCTGATGCCATGGGAAACCACACCAGGCAGGTGACCACTACAGCCACCATTGAATTAAGTCCAAGTTTCAGTGCCTTTGGTTCTAAAAAAACAATGCTTTGGGAAAAAGTTTTAGGTTTGGGGAGAAGTCATGGGGGTAGAGGGGTGGTTGGAGGGAAGAGCTACATGTCTCAGGGGGCAAGCCCTGAAATGGAGGCAATGAAGCAGAACCAGGGTGACAAAATCTCAATTTTCCCTTGCAGCAAACTGGGAGTCAGCTGTGCTGATGGATGGAAGGTGGTCTGCAGCAGCAGCTTCAGCAAACTCAAGTAGAGACCAGAACCAAGGCAAAGAAGATGACAACAAAGGGCTCAGATTTGCCATTGACTCAAGGAAGCCAGGAGGCATGGAAGCAGGAACTAGGAGGTGAATGAATAGGAATTGGATTTGTTTTTCTCTCGGAAGGATTGGAAATCTTCCCACTAGCAACTCTTTCCTTTCCCCATTCATCAGGCTCCCTTGCTTCCTCCTGAGTGATTGCGGACACTGTACCTTGCTACACCCACTAACCCCAGAAGGATGAGTCACTGTGGGCCTGGATCCCCAGTCCTCCCTTCCAGCAGAGCCAGCTCCCTGAGGATGGGGCTGATCTTATATGCAGTGGGAGGAGGGAGCTTGCCTTGGTTTTCTAAAATCTTTAGCAGATCTGCCAAAATACGATCTTGACCAGAGATACCTCCCTCGCTAGCCTGCTACGCTGCTTGAAATCCCACAGTTCATTTCGGTTTGGTGTCTTCAGAGTTCCTAGTTACAGTGCCAACATCATGGGAAGTTTGGTATTCAGGCATGACTCCATTACCAGCCAGAAGACATTAGGTCTAACTCATTTGTTCAACCAAACAGCCACCTCGCAGATTTCCCAAAAGGGGTGGGAAAGAAAGGGTACCTATACCTGGCAGGGAGAGATGGACAAGTCACGTCAGGAGCAGGGGTACCCTCCAAGAAATCTTCTCAGCTTGATGGGAGGTTGGAATGCTTTCCAAGGTCCCTTCTCTTCCATGATTTTAAAGTTTTGAGACACTAGAGGTAAAATCATTTGACGATTGCTCTTGTTTATCTGGAATTCCATGGTATCCAGTCACTTCAGAAAAAGAGGGAATGACAATGTGGCCTGGGCAGTGGGTGAAATGCCTGGAAAAGAATTTGGAGCAAAGCCCTGGGAGGCCCCATCCTTCACAAAATCTTTAGGGAAACATACCAGAGATAAAAGATCCCTGAAACTTCACGTAGGGTTATGATTCTAGCCCAAACACACTCTATTTTCTAGGATAATCACTTGCTTTCTCTGCCTCAGTCTCTTTATCCATACAATGGCCACGGCAATCCCTGCCCTATCTATCTTCACAAAATTGTTGTGAGGATCAAAAGAGCTGACAGCCATGGAAGTGATCCAAATTGTCAAGAATTCTTTAGATATAAGATATTTTTGTATATTAGGCTTCACAAGGACATAGTAGCTGGCCTCAATTGGAAGGAAGACTTTTTAAAAATAACTTTTTTTTCTGATTATGAAAGCATTATATAATTATAGAAAATATAGAGAGGGATCAAGAGAAACATTAAAATCACCCTTAATCCCACCCAGAGACAGGTACCTTTAAGGATTTGGATTTTGGTGTATTTCCTTCTAGTCTCTTTTCCTCCATGAAGGCAAAGACTGTGTCTGTTTGTCCCACCACAGTATCCCCAGAATCTGCCAATGTACCCAGCACACATTAGATCTTCAATAAATATTTGTATAATTAATGAGTACATATACTTATTTTAATTAAAAAAATTCTGTGTGTACATTTTTATATCCTGCTTTTTTTTACCTAATAATAATCTGAGTATTTCCTATGACATTAAATATTCCTTGGGACTTCCCTGACGGTCCAGTGGTGAAGACTCCATGCTACCAATGCAGGGGGCCCAGGTTCGATCCCTGATGGGGGAACTAAGATCCTGCATGCTGCACGGCACGGCCCAAAAAATAAGTAAATAAAATAAATTTAAAAAGATAACACTTCCTATAAAAAATATTCCTTAAGATATGATTTTCCATGTCTGTACTGTATTCCATCATATCAGTGTATCAGCTCTCTATTATTGGACATCTGTGTTGCTTCAAACTGTTTGCTATTATAATTAAAACTGATAAATATCTTCATAGCAAAATCTTTGTGCCCATACCTATTTGTTTCCTTTGGATAAATTCTTAGCAGTGGGATTCCTGGGTGACATAGTAAGTACATTTAAAAGACTTTTAATACATTACTAGATTGCCCTCCATGAAAGTTGTACCAATTTACTTACCTGCCAGCAGTCTATGTTTTCTTTTAATGCACATAAGTTTTTGATTTTGACTTTGTCATGTCTATCTATATTTTCCTTTTGTGACTTCTTCCATTGCATTTATGCTTAGAAAGTCCTCAGGGAAGGTCTTTTAAAATGATAAAAGGTCAATTTGTATGCGGTTCCCTGCTTTTGCAATGCAATGTATTCATGGAAGCTTTATCATAAGACAGTCTACATACTGGGAAATAGACCAAGCTTATGCATACACATAGCTGTATTCATCTATACCAATTTTATTGGTTTCATCAGCAGAAACTAATGAATATGTGGGTGAAGGCAGCAAGGGGTGAAGTATAGGTGCTCAGAAAGCAGTGTTGCAGGGCAAGCAGTGAAGAACATCACATGCCTCTTAATGGTTCCTCTGTCTTTCTTGGATATTAGAGAGTTTTCATGCAAACTCAGTTCAGAAAACCTCCTTCCAAAGCTGGAGGAGCCCTAGAGTGTAAGACCTCTGTGACCAGTAGGTGAAAAAGAGGTTCAAGGAAATCCTAGGGTTATCCGTAGATTAAGGAGATGCTAGAGAGTGATAAGCACTTCAGAGAGGTTCACCGTGACTCTGACCTTCCTTGACTGGGAGGCTTGAGTGATTTGAGGGTTGGATGGCTGGGTTTCGGAATCAGGAAAGCTCAAGGTGGCCCTCAGCAGAGAGTTTGGGACAGTGTCTCTGGCCAGTGAAAGCTGCCTGTGGTTCACTCTGGGGCAGAGGAGGTAAGAGTGTTCAGAAAGGAGAAGTTCAGTTGTTGATCATCTCTATCCCCACAGCATCCAGCAGAGTGTCAAGCACATAATAGACACTCAGTAAATATTTATAGAATGCATGAATGAATAAACTAATAGTTGCTTTACTAGTCTGTGCACCCTGAGAGTTATTTGTTCACTCCCTGGTAGCTTCTATGCCTTGGCTTCCTCCACCATCCAAACTTCACCATCCTGTTTCCCATTCTCTCGGGGAGCCTTTCGCAAGGTCCTAAAACTGGATATTCTAATTATAACATTGGATAGTGGTTAAGAGCACGGACTCTAGGTCCATGGAAGTTTGGTGAAGCACCTTCAGTCTACCACTGAGTGGTATATGATATCGGGCAAGTTATTGATCATTTCTAAACCTTAGTTTCTCTATCTGTAAAACAGGGTTAACAATAGTATCTACCTATTGGGGCTGTTGTGAGGATTAAATGAGATAACGCACGTAAAGGCTTTAGCATAGTCCCTGGTACATAGTAAACACTCAATGGTTGGTAGCTGTATTAATTTCCTGCAGCTGCTATAACAAAACAGCACATACTGCGTAGCTCATAAACAACAAAAATTCATTTCTCATACTTCTGGAGGCTGAAAATCCAAGATCAGAGCGCTAGCATGGCTGGGTTCTGATGAAATCCCACTCTCTGGCTTTTTCTGGTTGTGTCCTAACATGGTACAAGTGGCAAGGGAGCTCTATGGGGTCTTTTTTATAAGGGCACTAATCCCATTCATGATGGCTCCACCCTCATGACTTAAGTGCCTCCCATAGGCCCCACCTCCTGATACCATCACGTTGGCATTAGGACTGCAACATATGAATTTATAGGGGACATAAACATTCAGACCATAGCACTGCTTTAAGAAATTACCACAAATCTGGTGGCTTAAAACCACAGAAACTTATTCTCTCACAGTTCTGGAGGCCAGAGTCTAAAATCAGTTTCACTGGGTTGAAATCAAGGTGTCAGCAGGGCCTCACTCCCTCTGGGGACTCTAGGGGAGAATCTATTCCCTGCCACTTCCAGGTTTTAGTGGCTGCTAGAATTCTGTGGTTGTAGCTGCATCACCCCAATCTCTGCCTCTGTGGTCTCATTGCCTTCTCTTCTTCTGTCTGTGTGTTTAATCTCCTTCTCTATCTCTCTTATAAGGATATGCAGGATTGCATTTAGACTTTACCTGGATAATGCAGAATAACCTCCTGTAGTGTAAGGCCTAGAATTTCATGTGCTCCCTCGATATCTTTGAGACTCACAGGGCCTCAAAGTCCTAACTGCTTTCTCTCATCCAGCAGGAAAGAATCCCAACTGGTGAGTCCCCCTATCAGCTGGATCAGCTGAACCTCACTCAGCCCAGTCCTCAACCTAACTGGTTTTGCCTCCCTGACCGCCTGTGAAATTATTCAAACAAACCAATCACAGTCTCCCTTGGGAACCAAAGGGTACCACACTCTTCTGTTACTACAAAGCCTGTCAGCCTCCCACAGTCCATTCTGCTTTACTCTATTCCTGAGTGTAACCTCCGTGTGGCCCTCCATGGCACTTGGTGTCCTCCTCCTCTGGACTGTGACTATATGTGACTAATAACTGCTGTCCATCTCATCTGTCCAGTGTCAGGTGCCATGCATTTGACCATCCCCAGAACCCTAAAGGTGGGACTCTCTCCCTCGCTAGTGGGGTGACGAGGAGGGGAGCAAAACATCTCCCCATTTCAAGATGCTTCATTTACTCACATCGGCCAAGACCACCCGCCCCCGCCCCCCCTTTTGCCATAAGGTGGCATTCACAGATTCCAGGGATTAGGAGGTGGGTCTCTTTCGGGGGCCATTTTTAGCTACCCACAGTAGCCTTTATTATTATTTAAGAGAGTGCAAGTTCACAAACCCCTTGGTAATTCTAAAGAGACAATTATTTAATTCGGTTTATCTCTGAGTTCCTGCTGACTTGTCTGTTAACAAATACCAAGGACTTAATTTTTTCAAGGAAAGTGAGGCAACATTGCAGCGTAAAGAATTTAAGGTTAATTTTGAACATCACTTAATGGTGGGAATATTCCTCTCTAGTTAAATCTTTGTTTCAGTTCTCCCGTCACATCTGATTTTCAGGGCTGTTACAAAGGCTGCTGCTTGGCCCCTCATATCCATTCTCCTTTTCTTCCATAGTGATAGAAATTTTAGCTGAGTACATGGCTTCCCAGAAAAAAAAAATTATATTTCCTTTCTTCACTTCCAGCTAGAAGTGGCCATGGGTGTGAGCCAGTGGTATGTAACGTTCAGGCTACTGGGATATAAGCTTAAGTGACGTATGTCAGCTTCTAGGAAACTTCTTTAAGAAAGCTGCCCATGTCCTTAATTTCCAAAATATACAAACAGCTCATACAACTCAACAACAAACAACCCAATCAAAAAATGGGCAGAACACCTTAATAGACATTTCTCCAAAGGAGACATACAGATGGCCGATAGGCATATGAAAAGATGCTCACCATTGCTAATTATTAGAGAAATGCAAATCAAAACTACAATGAGGTATCACCTCACACTGGTCAGAATGGCCATCATTAAAACGTCTACAAGTTATAAATGTTGGAGAGGGTGTAGAGAAAAGGGAACCCTCTTACGCTGTAAATGGGAATGTAAATTGGTGCAGCCACTATGGAGAACAGTATGGAGGTTCCTCAAAAAACTAAAAATAGAGTTGCCATGTGATCCAGCAATCCCACTCCTGGGCATATACCCAGACAAAACTATAATTAGAAAAGATAAATGCACCCCAATGTTCTTTACAGCACTATTTACAATAGCCAAGACATGGAATCAACCTAAATGTCCATCAATAGATGAATGGATAAAGAAGATGTGGTACATATATACAATGGAATATTACTCCACCATAAAACAGGATGCAATAATGCCATTTGCAGAAACATGGATGGACCTAGAGATCATCATACTAACTGAAGTAAGTCAGACAGAGAAAGACAAATTCCATGTGATATCACTTATATGTGGAATCTAAAATACGACATAAATGAACATATATATGAAAAAGAAACAGATTCACAGACATAGAGAACATACTTGTGGTTGCCAAGGGGGAGAAGGGGTGGGGGAGGAAAGGATTTGGGGTTTGGGATTAGCAGATTCAGACTATTATATATAGGATGGATAGACAACAACATTCTAATGTATAGCATGGGGAACTATATTCAATATCCTGTGATAAACCATCATGGAAAAGAAAAGGAAAAGGAATATATATATATATATATATATATATATATAACTGAGTCACTTTGCTGTACAGCAGAAATTAACACATTATAAATCAACTATATTTCAATAAAATTTAAATAAAAGAAAGCTGCCCATGTCTTTTGCCTCTTCTTTGAACCTTCCTTCATCTGCCTCTCTAGAATGCAGATGTGGTGGTAGGAGGTCTACGTTGGAGGTCCACTTTGGACCATGAAGACAAGGGCCATACTGTAGGAATGGCAGAACGCTGAGCTAGAAGTAACCTGGATCTTTGAGGACATCACGGGACAGAACCACCATGAGCCTGACACTCACATGAGAGAGAAACTATACTGTTGAAGCCATGGCTATTCTTGAGTTTTCTGTCATTAGAAGTTGAACTTAATCCTAATCAAAACAATTTTCTCTTCCTACTCCTCCACCACCTCCTCCTCATTTTTGCTCTCCAAAAGGCCTGCCTGCTAAGAGAGTTCAATTATGATGACCTTTGTGCAACATCCATGTTGCCAACTTATTCATCTGGCCTCTCCATTCTTTGGTATCTCATTCCAGTAACCTTGTCCTTTATACCACGTCAGCTACCCATGACTGTTCAATCTCTAAAATCAGTGACCCAAACACCCCACTGTATGACCACAGCTTCCTCTTCTTCTTAACTACTTATTCAAATATTCCAACTATGACTTTTTTGACCTAATCAGCACCTTCAGTATATTGACCCCTTAATTTTATCAGTCCATCAATCTCTCTTTTCTTCCATCCTTATTCTGCTTACATAATTCATCATTTCAACATTTTGCCACTGCCTCAGACTCTCTTGTACCTCCAATTTTTGCTGCACCTGTCTAGTAAAAACCTAATTATGGATGAACCGTATTATCTAGTTTCTCGATTTTTTTTTTTTTTTTTTGCCGTACGCAGGCCTCTCACTGTTGTGGCCTCTCCCTTTGCAGAGCACAGGCTCCGGACGCGCAGGTTCAGCGGCTATGGCTCACGGGCCCAGCCGCTCCACGGCATGTGGGATCTTCCCAGACCAGGGCACGAACCCGTGTCCCCTGCATCGGCAGGCGGACTCTCAACCACTGCACCACCAGGGAAGCCCCTAGTTTCTTGATTCTTTAACCCAAGCACCCAAGCACTGCCAAAGAAGTTAATACAATAAGGCAGACTGGCATCACTGTAAATTTATGATAATAGATTATTCTAGTTAAACATAGCATATTGAACATCTACCTATTCCCTCATTAAGCCCCATCAAAATGGGAGGAAAGAAAAAAAATTTCAAGTATAAACCCATGAGAACAAATTGCAGAAAAGGAGACCACAGAGGATAAGAGAGTATGAACACATTTTTTGAAGATGGAAAGAAATTGGAGGAGACAGCAGAGCTGAAAAGGTTGAATAGTAAACCCATGAAAATGATGATGCTGATGAGAAGCAAGCCAAGGCACCTACAGAATTCCAGAGAGGCTCAGGAATTGGAGGTGCTAGTTAATGAGTAAAGGATGGGAAATGACTAGAGGTGAAAAGAAGGAGTTTACTTGAAAACCTGTGTAAGAAAGAGTTCCCCACCCCCTTGGCCCACCGCGAACCTCTTCCCCCATCCTGGTAGGAGATAGGAGATTTATTCCACAGAGAAACTGAACCAGAGACACTTTGGTTTGGGGGTTATCAGGCACAGAGCATGGTACCATTTGAAAATAGTGTGATTAAGCAAAAGTCTACATATCCAATGGTGGAAACCGCCCCCCACCGCCAATACCTCTTGTGTCACGTAGCTCCAAGCATGTTAGCAGCTAGATATATAGTAGTCACTAGGCAAGGGATTGGAAGTTTGCTCTCCAGAGAAACTGAACGGCCCAGAGAAGAGATCTACTGATACAGGCAGTCTTTCATTCATGGCAGGGTGAGACCATAAAAATGACCATTGCAAGCTGGACCATGCAAAGTGATTTTAATAATCAATGGGAAAAACTACAATTATCTCATGACCTTTAACATTTTTTGGTCAAAATGTTAGAAAACTCTCTTACCATTGGGTATAAATGTATAGGGAAATGATGAAAATGTAAAAGTGATATTTACCTAGTATTCTGCAATTTAAAACATTAGGAACATTGAGAATGAAAGTGCTTTATTATTTTCTTTAGAGGGGAAAACTTACCAAGAAGTAGTGTGAACAGTGCTTGCCTTCTTCTCATAGTATAATTTACAATATGGAGCAAGCATCTTTTCTATGCCTTGGCTTGGAAATTGTCATACTCTTTTCTAAATTTGGATCAGCTTCCATCATTTTATCCTTTGCACTTTCAATCTTGTGAAACATCTCTGAGGGGTCCTTTAATGTGAAGTTTTTTGCCAGCATCACTTCCTTTGAGACATCTTCATCCTTTTTTGCACAACAACTTTCCTGATTTATGTTGATCAGCTCATCCTCACTAAGATGAAGTTT
This sequence comes from Tursiops truncatus, assembly GCF_011762595.2. Classification (NCBI taxonomy): domain Eukaryota; kingdom Metazoa; phylum Chordata; class Mammalia; order Artiodactyla; family Delphinidae; genus Tursiops; species Tursiops truncatus. The sequence continues at coordinate 38,121,235 of NC_047055.1, forward strand.
CTCTGGCTGCATATCTAGAATCTCTCCTTTATGGCCACTTCATGATCCTTCATCTTTTGTCATGTAAGTTATTGTTGGAGTTGCCTTTTAAAAGAGATCTCTCTCCTCAACATCAAGTGGTTGATGATCATTATAACCACCTGCCTCAACTAAGCCTTGGAATCTTGGTGCAAATTTTACAGCAGTACCCTCATCTGTGTTAGTAGCTTCACCAGGTAAATTAATATTAATCAATTCATGTCAACTTCGGAAATGATTAAAGCAGCCTTTACTGGTAATAACTTCAGTGCTTTGGCCTGAACACTAGCCAGATTGATGAGGATTTTTTTTATTACAATCTTTAATCCAAAGTAGAAGTAAATACTCCATTTCAATCATAAGCAGCTTTCTGTCCCTAGTGCAATTTAAACTAAAAGTTGATGTAACTTTACCTTTTTAGAAAATATTGATCAATCTTGTCCAATGTTGTTTGTACCATAGCTTCATGCCGGCCTAGGTCTTGTCCTGTTTTGCTTTGCTGTAGCCATTTTCGAATCATACCCAATTTCATTTCCAGCATTTTCATTTTTTGGCTGTACTTTCATCTTTGTTAGCCAATTCCCCCTTTTGATTATCCATTTTTGTAAAAGGCAGTGAGGTTTATCACCAGGAGACAAGGCGTCAACACTACAGTACATGTTTTGTAGTCTTTGCATGAACTGAATAATAGATTCACAGGGACCAATCACCAATGGGCTTTGAAAGAAGTGATATGGTCTCTTATTTTTTTCAATTTTATTTATCTTTGGCTGTGTTGGGTCTTCGTTGCTGTGTGCGGGCTTTCTCTAGTTGTGGCGAGCGGGGGCTACTTTTCCTTGCAGTGCACAGGCTTCTCATTGTGGTGGCTTCTCTTGTTGTGGGGCACGGGCTCCAGGTGCGCAGGCTTCAGTAGTTGTGGCACACGGGCTCAGTAGCTGTGTCCCGCGGGCTCTAGAGCACAGGCTCAGTAGTTGTGACACACGGGCTTAGTTGCTCTGTGGCATGTGGGATCTTCCCAGACCAGGGATGGAACCCGTGTCCCCTTAATTGGCAAGCAGATTCTTAACCACTGCGCCACCAGAAAAGTCCAGTGACATGGTTCTGACGCACATCTGTTATTTACATAGTGATTTGTGGGCTGAAGAGCTAGCAGCACAGTTTGTACTTTATGCAATTGCTTACAGTTAATATACTTTGGTAATTGAAATTTGAACTGTGCTATTGGGGGACTGGTGGAAGCTGAAACTTGTTCATATAGGAATCATGCAAACGAAGATTGCTGGTATTGACTATTGTTTTTCCTCCGGTGAGATGTCTGGGTTCCTGCACAGTCATCTACAGTGAAGCCTACCAGTTAGTAAGCCTTAGAAGAACTTGCATTTAAAGTAAATGGACAGAGGAGGGAAGGCTGAAAAAAAATAAAATATAAATGGACAACAGAGGATCACCAGGCATTTAAGGAAAGCCTTTAACACAAAAGAAAGAAAAGAGTGAGAGAAAGGGGGGGGGGCGGGGAGAGAACTCAAAGGAAACAGAGACAATGCATAGAGCAGGAGACTTTTAAAAACCAATAATTAATACCCTTAGAGAGGTAAGATAATTCATGCAATAAGCAGAAATCCTTAAAAAAAAAACCGAATAGAGAGCAAGAAAGAGCTATTAGAAATTAAAAACAGTATAACTGGATTTTTTAAAAAAATCACTGGAAGAGTTGTAAGATAAAGACTCTTACCCAGAAAGTAAACAGATAGTTATATAGAAAATCAGAGAGAAAAGATAAGAAACATTAGAGCATCAATCCAGAAGGCCAAAATTTAATCAATAAGAGTTCTAGGAAGAGAGAAGAGAAAAATGAATAGGAGCAAATTATAAAAGAAATAGTGTACACTTCTGGGAATGAAGGACATGAGGATCCAGATTGCAAGGGTCCAACAAGTGCCCAGCTCAATTAATGAAAAAGGACGTGAAAACTCAAATGCTGGGGATAAATAAAAGACAGTAGAAGTTTACATAAAGGAAAAACAGGTTACATACAAAGGATTGGGGAATCAGAATGACATCAGACTTTTCAACAGCCATATTGAAAATTAAAAAATAATGGGAGGGCGAAGATGGTGGCTTTGTGATCCGCCTGGCGGCCGCTGTGCAACCTTCCAAGAAGGCAACCGCCCGCGCCGTCTTTGCACAGCTGCCGGCGTACAGGTACCTCAGGTACCTCAGGGCCGTGTTGGACACGGAGGGGACCGAATTCTCGGGCTGAGCAGGGTGAACTATCATTACAGACTAGAGTTTCTGATGTCTCTGTGACTCCACTGCTTGGAACTGACCCAGCCCAGGGCAGGGGGGACTCGGCTGATAGTCGCCCTGGCTTCTGCTAACTCACTGGTTTCTTTCCAGGCCCCTGATTCTCGAAGGAGGGTCCGCAGCACCTTGAGGGGCTTTAAGACGTTCACTGGTTTGTTATTTTTGAATAAAGCTTGAGAGCTTTGGAAGCAGCCGGGGCAGTGCCCCTTCACAGAGATTCAGGGCTAGCCTGGTGGCTGAAGGCCTGAAGTTTGGAATTCTCCTCTTGGAGAAGTGCTGTTGGGATAGCTGGGATGCCCAGGTAATGGTTCCTGCCACTTCATCAACAAGCTGTGACAAGAAGTGGAGAGTAGCGTGCCTTCTACCTGGGTACTGTGAATTTTGCTCACACAGAGGATGTTCTCTACCTGGTGTTGGACAGATCCTCGGAACTTCACATCTTTCCTGCATTAACCCACGTGAGCAGCTGTCAACCTCCTGGAGTGGAGGGAGGGGACTGTCTAGAAATTTGGGGACCAAAATCAATTAGGTGGCCTTTATCTGTTCTTACCCAAAGGATTCCAATGAAATATTTTAAAGCAAATAAAAAATAGATTGGTCTCAGTGAAAACAAGATGGTACAGAAAGATTTAGGGACATGAAAGGTTAACCACCAGTGAATGAGCATCACAGTTGACATCTAGCTGTACCTCTTTGCAGCGACATACAAAAAGTAGATTTGCCACATATTGACACCAATATGAAGGATTTCTAGATTGACTGTGATAGTATTCTAATATTTGAGGTTTTTATGATACCATTAACACAGACATCCAATTTGCCTTTTGATCAATTGGTGAAAACATAGGTTTTCAGATATATTTTATATATCTGAAACATACATCTGAAACATATATCTGAAACAACATAGGTTGTCCAGATATATTTTAAAAGAATATACTGGTGGTTGCCAGGGGCAGGGAAGGAGGAAATGAAGAATTACTGTTTAATGGGTATGGAGTTTCCGTTTTAGAAGATGAAAAGTGTTCACGGGGATGGATGGTGGTGACGGTTGCTCAATGTGATGAATGTGTTTATTACCACTGAACTGTATGCTTAAAAGTGGTAAAGATGAGGAGGGGGATAAATTGGAAGATTAGGATTGACACATACATGCTACTACATATAAAAAAGGTAACTAATAAAGAGCTATTGTATAGCACAGGGAACTCTACTGAATACTCTGTAATGGCCTATATGGGAAAAGAATCTAACAAAAAAGAGTGGATATATGTATAGCTGATTCACTTTGCTGTATACCTGAAACTAACACGACATTGTAAATCAACTATACCCTAATAAATTTTTTTAAATGGCCAAAAAAAATAATAATGGGAAAATGTTTTCCAAATTCTAAGGGGAAATTCTTTCTAAAAATAATTTTATGTTCAGCAAAACTGTTAATCAGGATTTAGGGTAGAATAAATAAATTTTCAGACATGCAAGTTCTTAGAAAACTTAACTCCTATGCACCGTTTCTAAGGAAGTGATTAGAAGAAGTGCTCCAAGAAACAGGAACATTTGCAACCCAGGAAATAGGAGATTCATCATAGAAGGGGAATGAAAGGAGGCAGTAAGATGAGAACTGTGTAGCAGGGGACTTCCCTGGTGGTCTAGTGGATAAGACTCCAAGCTCCCAATGCAGGGGGCCCGGTTTCGATCCCCGGTCAGGGAACGAGATCGCACATGCTGCAACTAAAGATCTCACATGCCACAACGAAGATCCTGTGTGCCACAACTAAGATGCAGCGCAGCCAAATCAAAACAGAACAAAACAAAACTGTGTAGCCGGCCTAGAAGGCAATGACTCTAAATTGGAGCAAGAAGATGGAGACCTGTAGGACAGATGTCTCTATTTAAAAAACGGAACTGATAGAATACGATATCTTTGACCACGGTAAAAAACAATATTCTTGGGAGAGTATAATTAAAAGAATATTGATAATACCCAAATAGTAAGCCCACAATTTTTTTTTTAAAAGGACCAATTCACTCTAGGGAGAAAAAAGCATGTAGAAGAAAGAAAATATAATCATAGTATACTACTTGGCTCAGCAATGAAAGATATTAACATAGTCATGATAATGTAAATGATGAGTATCAGGGAATCCCCTGGCGGTCCAGTGGTTAGGACTCCGAGCTTTCACTGCCAAGGGTGTGGGTTCGATCCCTGGTCGGCAAACTAGGATCCCGCAAGCTGCGTGGCCCAGCCAAAAAAGAAAAAAAAAAAGATCAGTATCAATTTAAACAATAATTGTGACGTAACTCTGTTGCAAGGATGGAGGGTAGAGAAATCTGTGTGTGTGTGCGTGTGCGTGTGTGTGTGTGTGTATGGTGTCTTAAAGAACAAAACTCTATCTCCTCCTTAAATTATGGATGATTTGATGATTTTTTCCTCTCTAAATTAAAATGTCTTACTATAAAACTATACTAATCTAGACAGTGTGGTATTGGTGTAAGAATAGATAGATCAGTGGAACAGAATAGCATATATATATATACACATATACATATGTAAAAATATAATATATATATAAATTCAACATATATAAATTATATATATACATATATATATATATATTTACAAATGTACCAAAGTAATTCAATAGGGAAAATATACTCTTTTAACAAATAGTACTGGAAAAACTGGATATCCTAATGCAAAACTGAACCTCTATTATTACCTCACCTTAGACACAAAAATTAAGTTGAAATGGATCATATATCTAAACATAAAATCTAAAATATAAAACCTTAGAAGAAAAATAATAGGAGAAAATCTTTATGATCTTGGGGTAGGCAAAAGCTTCTTAGAGCACCAAGACACAAACCACACAATAAAAATTAATAAATTGGACTTAATCAAAGTTGTAAAATTTTGCTCTTCAAAAGACACCATTAAGAAAATGAAAAAGAAAGTCACAGATTGGGAGAAAATATTCACAATACATAAATCAGATAAAAGAATTGTATCCAAAATTTATAAAGAACACTTACAAGTCAACAATAAGAAGACAAACAGCCCAATTTTAAATAACGAGCAAAGGATTTGAAGAGACACTTCACAAAAAAACATATGTGAATGGCAAATAAACACATTAAAAATATTTAATATCTTTAGTCATCAAGGAATCACAAACTAAAACCACTACTCATCCAGCAGAAAGGCTAAAATTTAAGATATTGACCATAGCAAGTGTTCATGAGGATGGGGAGAAGCTGGAACTCTCACACAGTGCTAGTGGGAATGTAAAACAGTACAACCAATTTGGAAAACAGTTTGGAAATTTCTTAAAAAGGTAAACTTACTACGTGACCTAGGTGTTCTACTTCTAGGTATTTACCCAAGAGAAATGTAAGCCTATGTCCATACAATGACTTGTATACAAATATTCATAGCAGATTTACTTATAATAACTCCAAACTGGAAACTACCCAAATGTTCCTCATTTGATAAATGGAAAAACAAATTGTGGTAAATCTATATAACATAATATTACTCATCAATTAAAAAGAACAAATTATTGGTATATTCATCAACATGGATGAATCTCAAAATCATTATGCTGAGTGAAAGAAACCAGGCCAAAATAAGTACATACTGCATGAGTCCATTAATATAAAATTATAGAAAATGCAAACTAGCATGCAGTGACAGAAAGCAGACCACTAGAAGTCTGGGGATGAAGGTGGAGGAGGAATGGATTACAAAGGGGTACAAAGAAACTTTAGGGGGATGATGGAAACGTTTGTTATCTTAACTGTGGTGATGGTTTCACAGGTGTGTTCATGTCAAAACTGAGTGAATTGTATACTTTAAATATATGCAGTTTAATGTACTTCAATTACACCTCAAGAAAGTTTAAAAATATTTTTTAAAAAGAAACCAACTACTGATACACTACAACATGTATGAACATCAAAATTATTATGCCAAGTGAAAAAAAACAAGTGTAAAATATGTAGTATATATTGTATGATTCCATTCATAAGAAACTCTAGAAAAGACAAATCTAATCTATAGTGTTGCTGAGGCCAAGAATGGGCTGTGGAAATTAATTGAGAAAGACCACAAGGTGTATACAGTTGACAAAACTCATCAACTATTCACTCTAAATGGGTGTATTTTATTAAGTGTAAATTATATTTCAATAAAGTTGATTAAAAATTAAAACCATTACTATTTTTAGATGATATACCTGGTTACCCAGAAAATTCAAAATAATCTACAGATAAACTATGAGAATTAATACGTGAATTTAATAAGGTCATTGTTAATGAGGTCAATAAACAAAAATCAATTGTATTTCTATATACCAGCACAAACAACTTGAAAATAAAAATTTTAAAACTATACCATTACTCTGGATTGGCTCTTGGAACAGAAAGAGGACATGAGTGGAAAAGCTGGTAAAATCCAGATAAACTCTGGAGTTTAGTTAATAGTAATGTACCAATGACAGTTTCTTTTTTTCAATAATTAATTAATTAATTTTGGCTGCACCGGCTCTTAGTTGCTGCTCCCGGGATCTTTAGTTGCGGCATGTTGACTTCTTAGTTGTGGCATGCAAACTCTTAATTGTGGCATGCATGCGGGATCTAGTTTCCCAACCACGGATCGAAACTGGGCCCCCTGCATTGGGAGCGCAGAGTCTTACCCACTGGACCACCAGGGAAGTCCCAACAGTTTCTTAGTTTTGACAAAAGCACCATGGAAATGTAAGATGTAAACAATAGAAAAAATTGTAGGAGTGGTATACAAGAACTCTCTGTACTATCTTTGCAACTTTTCAGGAAATCTAAATTTAGTCCAAAATAAAAAGTTTATTTTTAAAAAAGCAACCCTTAAAAATAAAAAATTAACATAAAACAAATTGACTTAAATTTCTATCTAATGATAGAATTATTCAAAAAATTTAAAAACAGTAATTTGACTGTACATCTCCAGTGGGATATACCTTACAGAGATAAATAATTGTAAAGAAACGAATAAAAACAACAATACACCTTAATCCTCAGTATATCAGCAGAAATAGCCATCCCATTTAGAATCTGGATCCAATGTACACTTTTTGATATTTATATTTTTGTCATCTTAACAAGTAATTTACAGAAGTAAGAATGAAGACAAATAACTTTATAAAAACATTTAGGAAGGATTTTAATATAACAAATAATTTTGTATCAAGTAAATTTTGGCACAAAAACATCATAAACAATATAGAATGTAGTCACATGGCCTCTTCGCATAAAGGGATGGTTCAGGTCCATGTCACAAAATATTGCATAATAAAATATTTCCTGTTAACTGTCATTCTTTTTTTTTGTGAGTCTTTTTTGTTTTGTTTTGTTTTGGGGGGCTTTTTAATCATTCCTTTTTGTCTTTAGAGATATATTATAGACTCATCAATTCTTGAGTTTGAGAAAATTTATCTAGGATATATATCTTCATCTGAAGACTCATAATCTGAGATTTCACTTACAGAATCGATTTCACTGTCATAATCTGAGTCTGGAGTGCTGTTATCTTTCTCATTATATTCATTCACATTCTGACTCATCTAATAATTGTGAAATACTCTCCTTTGTTAATTGCCATTATGGGAAGACATTTTTTAAAATTTTGGATTCTCAAATCGGTTTATTAAAAATTAAAAGTACGTTACAAAACAAAAGCAAAACACCTAAACCATTTATAATAGCGTTGAAAAATATTCAATACCTAAGAGTGAAACTAGGAAAATTGTGCACAACTTCTAAACAGAAAGTTCTGAAACACGTTTGAGAAGAAGTAAAAAAGACCTAAATAAATGGGTAGATTGTAAACGAATTGTAAATCTCAATATTGTAGAGATGTTAATTCTTGCTGATTTGATCTAGAAATTCAGGACAATTCCAATCAAATCCCAGAAGTTTTTTCCAATGGTGGAAAATAATGGGAATTCCCTGGCAGTCCGGTGGTTAGGACTCCCTGCTTCCACTGCAGGGGGCACGGGTTCCATCCCTTGTCAGGGAACTAAGATCTCGCATGCCGCCTGGTGTGGCCAAAAAATTTTTAAAAAAAGAAAGAATGAAAATGACAAACCAAATAAAATTTATATGGAAATACAAAGGGCCAAGAATAACCAAGGCAATATTGAAGAAGAACAAAACAAGACATAATACCAGAAACTAAGCTATATCTAGCTACAGTTATTAAGATCATGTGGTATAGACACAAGGACAATTAGACCAATGGAACAGAATAGAGAACTTAAAACAAATCCATATCTATAGTCACCTGATTTATGTCAAAGATGACATTGCAGTTCAGTGGGGCAAAGAGTAGTGTTTTCAATAGATGGTGCTGGATCACTTGATTATGCATACAGGAGAAATTATATGTCAACCTCTTTTCATATTATACACAAAGATGAATTCCATATGGATAGCAGATATAAATGTGAAAGGTAAAACAATAAAGCTTTCAGAAGAAAATTTAGAATACAGAGCAGGCAACTCTCAGAAGCCAAGTCTGGGGCAATCTGAACAACAAAGTTAATAATGATAGCAACGAATTATAACTCATAGAATAAAAAGGGCCCGTATAAAACAAATATACATGGGTCCATACTCATGTAAGTAAATAAGTGAATAAACAAAGTAGGGGAGGGATAGCTCTTTCTTACAGAAGAATTCCAATTAATAAATGTAGAAGGAATAATGGAGATAGATCATCATCATGAGGCAAACACCACAGTAATATTTATTTCAAGCAGGAAACGCTGATGGATGCTTAAATTACTGGGCAAAACATGAGGAGGAACAAGATAGTATGACAGCCTCAAAGTAGCTCCTTTCAAATATTTATCAATTACAAAGGGAAAAATAACTTTATAGTGGAGAAACCTAATAGACGCTACCTTAACCAAGTAATTAAGGTTACCATGACCAATAATAGGGCATGTTGACATGCACCGCCTTACATGATGCACTGAGAAGGACACAGCATTACCTCTGTGATATTAGTGCCAAAAAAAATCATAACCTCAATCTAATCATGAGAAAACATCAGACAAGCTCAAATTGGGAACATTCTACAAAACGAGTAGTCTTCAAAAGTGCAGGATCATTGTAATATTTTCCTATTGCTGCAGTGACAAATTACCTTAGTGGCTGAAAACAAAACAAATTTATTCTCTTACAATTCTGGAGGTCAGAAGTCTAAAGTCAAGGTGTCAGCAGGGCAGTGCTCCTCCTGGAGTCTCTAAGGGAAGAATCTGTTTCCTTGTCTTTTCAGCTTCTAGAGGCTGCCTGCCTTCCTTAGTTTGTGACTCCCTTTTTTTTCATTGCTCCATCATTTTGCTTCCATTGTCACATCTTCTACTATTGACTCTGTCCTCCTGCCTGCCTCCCCCCCCTTATAAGGACCCTTGTGATTACATTGGGCCCGCCTGGATAATGCAGGGTGATCACCCCATCTCAAGAACCTTAACTTAATCACACCTGCAAAGTCCCTTTTACATGTAGGCTAACACTCATACGTTGCAGAGATTAGAACATGGACATCTTTGGGGGCCATGATTCAACCTACCACAGTCATGAAAGACGAAGACTGAGGGAATTGGCACGGATTGGACATGAGACTAAGGAGACATGATAATTAGATGCAATTAGATCAGGAGCAGAAAAAGGACATTAGTGGGACAACTAGCAAAATTCAAATAAGCTTATAAATTAGTTAATAATGTCTCAGGGCTTCCCTGGTGGCACAGTGGTTAAGAATCCACCTGCCAATGCAGGGCACACGGGTTCGAGCCCTGGTCCAGGAAGGTCCCACATGCCAAGGAGCAACTAAGCCCATGTGCCACAACTACTGAGCCTGCTCTCTAGAGCCTGCGAGCCACAACTACTAGGCCCATGTGCCACAACTACTGAAGCCCGCGTGCCTAGAGCCTGTGCTCGGCAACAAGAGAAGCCACCACAATGAGAAGCCTGTGCACCACAACAAAGAGTAGCCCCCGTTGGCCACAACTAGAGAAAGCCCGCACACAGCAACAAAGACGCAATGCAGCCAAAAATAAATAAATTTAATAAATTTTTTTAAAAAAAGAAAAAATAATGTATCAATGTTAATTTCCTGGTTTCTCTAGCTGCAGTATGGGTATATAATATGTTAACATTTGGGGAAGCTAGGTGAGGGGTATACAGAATTCTCTAATATTTTTGTAACATTTTCATTAGTCTAAAATTATTTCAAAATAATTAAAAGAAAGACACAAACAACAACAATAACAGCACACAATAAAATACCACTACACACCCACCAGATTGGCTAAAAAAAAAAAGATAATACCAACTGTTAGTGAGGATGAAGAGAAAATTGAATTGTCATTCATCTCTGGTGGGAATATAAATTGGTACAAACATTTGGTAAAGCTCTTTGGCAGTATCTTCTAAAGCTAAATATACATCCTACCTTATGACCCAGGGATTCCATTTCTAAGCATATACCAAACGTAAGTACAAATACATTTACCAAAAGATATGTACATGCCTGTCACTGCTGTCATAGTCCCTGAGAGCCTGAGAAAGGGGAAGTGAGAGGGAGCTATCAACTGTCTTCAGACGGTGGCAGCAGTGGTGGTGGTCACTGCCATTGGTCACTGTAAAGCAGTGTGGGCAGGAGGAGGCAGTGGTTTGCACGAGCCACAGAGAATAAACACTAGAAGGATAAAGAACCTCCAAAAGCAGGGAAAAGTGGGAAAAGTTCAAAAGGATAAAATACAGTAGAACCAGAGTGCTGCTGTCAAAGAACTGGAATTACAGAGCTTGAAATTACCACTGAAAAATGCCAAAGCGTTGGGCCCTTCAGCACCTCTTCATAAGGATACCAGTAGCTGCATGTCACATTAAGCCTGACACATGGCAGATCACTGTGCAAATTATTTTGCAGAAATCCAAATTGATTCACTTATAGTTCATCTGAACTTTGAATAGACTCTTACTTATTGATAGTTTTCCTCCCTAGTTTTCACCATCCTATTTCCACGCAACTTCTGGTTCCACCCAGTTACTAAAGACGATTGAGTTATGCATGTGAATTAAACCATTATTGTTCACGTTTTTACTCTCCTGTCTCTCAACATTCTTCTTAATTTGAACGTTTCAACCTGAACATTTCAAATAGGTTTGCTATTTCCATGCCAGTTTTCAAACTTTAAAATATCACATCCACCTTCACAACCACCAGTTGCTTTATCCTGTGAATTCCCCTCTATTAGGACATTAGAGCATACTTGAGAGATGTGGAGAACTGGTACTGGTCCAGAACACAGTAGCCGAAAAGGCTGGGAAAATAATACTAACAAAGTAAATGTTAAAGAACTTTGTCACATGGTTCATTGTTCTTTAAGAATGTGAAAGGTAATATTGACTGGTTGTTTTCTAGTCTTACCAAAGAGAATATGGGGGAAAATATGGTTAAATTGAAGAATATATATATATATATATATATATATATATATATATATATATATATTAGTTAGAAGCAAGGGAAAATTTGGTAGTATGGATTTTTAAGTAAGAAAACTGAAGCCTTGGAGATTGGTAGTAAAGGATAGAGTGGTGAAGGGGAAAGTGCTTTAGGTGAATCGTTACAAAATAAAAGTGCCCATTCCTGCTCACCATAAATGTCACCACATGCAAATCACTACCATATGATCCAGCAATTCCACTCCTGGAAATCATTTAACTTCTGTGGCATTGTTTCTTCTTCTCTAAGATGATTTGATGAGCTTAGGATTTAATCATTTTTAATTATATTAGATAGATTAAGCAGGATCCTTCTTGAGGGAAATTCCCCTGCAAGATGTATGGCCAATTATATTTTTCAATGTAACAAAATACTGTTCAAGGTTATAACTGCTGCAGTGTGATTTTTGCCTTTTCCCTGTTTTGTTTCTTGACTAAAGTGTATTGGTATATTTTTTCTTTTTCTCTCTAAAATAGAATGTTTGTTATATACACTAATACCACTTCTGAATATAGATGTAAAAATCCTCAAAAAAAGCAAAAAACAAAAAAACTACTAACAGACTGAATCCAGTAGCATATCAAAAGTATTATACACCATGACCAAGTGGGATTTACCCTCGGGATTCAAGGGTGATTCAACATAAGAAAATCAATCAATGTAAAACACCACATTAATAAAAGGAAAGAAAAAAAAACCCATATGATCATCTCCATTGGATCAAAGGACATTACTAAGAAAGTGAAAAGGCAACCTACAAAGTGGGAGAAAATATTTGCAGATCATATATCTAATAAGGCTCTAGTGTCCAGAATATATAAAGAACTCTTACAACTCAACACAAAAAGATAAACAACCCAATTTAAAAACGGGGAAAGGGGACTTCCGTGGTGGTGCAGTGGTTAAGAATACGCCTGCCAATGCAGGGGACACGGGTTCAATCCCTGGTCCGGGAAGATGCCACATGCCATGGAGCAACTAAGCCCGCGTGCCACAACTACTGAGCCTGCGCTCTAGAGTCCGTGAGCCACAACTACTGAGCCCGCATGCCACAACTGCTGAAGCCCACTCACCTAGAGCCCGTGCTCTGCAACAAGAGAAGCCACCGTAGTGAGAAGCCTGTGCACTGCAATGAAGAGTAGCCCCCACTCGCCGCAACTAGAGAAAGCCTGTGTGCAGCAACGAAGACCCAACGCAGCCATAAATAAATAAATAAATAAATTTATTTTAAAAATGGGCAAAGGATTTGAATAGACATTTATCCAAAGAAGACATACAAATGGCCAAGAAGCACATGAAAAGATGCTCAACATCATTAGTCATCACAGGAATGCAAATCAAAACCACAGTGAGATACCACTTGATACTCACTGGGACGGCTATTATAAAAAAAAGAAAGAAAATAATGAATGTTGGCGAGGATGTGGAGAAATTGGATGCCTTGTACATTGCTAGTGTGAATGAAAAATGATTCAGCCATTGAACTAAATAGTTTGGTGGTTTCTCAAAAAATTAAACATAGAATTACAATACAACCCAGCAACTTCACTCCTAGGTATATCTACAAAATAAATGAAAACAGGTATTCAAAAAGATGTAAAATCATATCTATAGCAATACTATTCACAATAGCCAAAAGGTGGAAACAGCCCAAATGTCCATCAATGGATGAGTGGATAAACAAATTGTGGTATACACACACAATGGAATATTATTTAGCCATAAAGAGGAATGAAGTACTGATACAAGCTACAACGTGATGAACCTCTAAAACACTATGCTAGGGACTTCCCTGGCAGTCCATTTGTTAAGACTCTGTGCTTCCACTGCAAGGGGCGTGGGTTCAATCCCTCGTGGGGGAACTAAGATACCGCAAGCCACATGGCACAGCGCAAAAAGCCAACAACAAACAAACAAACAAACAGAAGAACACTATGCTAAGTGAAAAGAAGCGAGACACACAGACACAACAGGGCACATATTGTATGATTCCATTTATATGAAATAGCCAGAATAAATCTATAGAGACTGAAGGCAGGTTGGTGGTTGTCAGGGGCAGAGGGAGGGGGAAAGAGGAGTGAGGAGCATCTGCTTAACAGGCACAGGGTTTCCTTTTGGGGTGACAAAAATATTTTGGACCATGATAGTGGTGGTTGTTGCACAACATGTGATCATACTAAATTCCACTGAATGGTTCACTTTAAAATGGTTAATTTTATGTTATGTGAATTTCACCTTGATAAAAAAAATTGAAAAAAAAATAGAATGCTTGAGTTTGACTTGTTGCCTATTCACATGTGTCCTGGAAATAAAAGTTTCCATCCAGTACTTAAGTGCTGGCTTATTTTATAGCTAACATTTAAAGAATGTGGCCATAAATGAGCTCATGAATTACTTGAAGTAGGAAAATTATTTAGAGAGTGACAGAGGGGATTCCCTTTCAAGCAACTTTCTCATTGTAACATTTAGTCTACGGGCATATAACTAGAAACATTTTATGAATATTTAGAATCAATAAATTGCTCTGAAATTCCTGAAGTTAACTTTGTAGGATTCTACCATAGGATGGTGTCTTTTTTTTTTTTAGCTTTTCTTTTTTTTGATTTGTGTGTGTTTACAAAGTTATGTTTTAAAATGTTTGAGTGCTTTCTGAAAAGTGATTTGTTTGAAACACATTTAAGACTTTTTGAGTGTTAAAAAATATATATACACACAAGAATGTAGTATTTTAGTAGCCCTTAACTGGAAATGACCCTAATGCCCTTTAACAGTAGAATGACTAAATTAACACAATGAAATAATATATTGCAATGAGACTAAATACACTACTATAACACACAACAATATGGATGTATCTCACAAGCAATGTGGAGCGATAAAAACTAGACACATAAGAGTGCCTATTGGATGATTTCATTAGAAGTCAAAAATAAGGAAAATTACTCCATGGTATTCGAAGTTAGGATAATGGTTATCTTTGCAGGGGCTAGTTACTGAAATAGGTTACAAGGGGACTTCTGGGGTGTTCTCTCTCTCTTTGTAAAAAAAAATATACTTCATTTTTTCCAGCAGTTTTAGGTTCACAGCAGTATTGAGCAGAAAGTACAGATATTTCCCATATCCCCCCTGCTCCCACACATGCATAGCCTCCCCCGTTATCAACATCCTCCACCAAAGTGAACCTATATTGATGCATCATAATATCCAGAGTCTGTAGTTTACATTAGAGTTCACTCTTGGTGATGTACGTTCTATAGGTTTGGACACATGTATAATGACATCCATTACAGTATCATACAGACTAGTTTCACTGCCTTAAAAAATCCTCTGTGCTTCACCTATTCATCCCTCCCTCCCCACTAACCTCTGGTAACCACTGATCTTTTATTTTCTCCATAGTTGTGCCTTTTCCAGAATGCTGAATAGTTGAATCATACACTATGTAGCCTTTAGGTGTTCTTTTTTTGATCTGGGTGCTGGTGATGTGGGTGTGTTCAGTTTGTGGGAATTCATCAAGCACATCTGATTTGTGCTTTTCTGTATGTATGTTATACTTCCATTAAATATCCAAAAACAGGCAAGCAAGCAAGCAAACAAAATCCCTCAAACTCACATACCCTTTCAGCTAACTGCCCTGTAGCTCTTCCCTCCTCCTTACCACAGCCAGCTTCTTGAGTTTTATATATTCACTGCCTCTATTTCCTCACATTCCACTCATTCCTCAACCCACTCCAATCTGGCCTTCTGTCCCCATAACTCTCCTAAAACAGCTCTCACAAAGATCACCAATGGCTTCCCATGTTGTTAAATCCAAAGGAAATTTTTCTATCCTGAGTTTGCCTCTCTTCTCAGCAATATTTAATACTACTGACCACTTCCCTATTTCTTTTTCTGTCTCTGTAATCATCCTCAATGGGGGGGGGGGGTCAGCTTTCAAACTTTCTTTCCTTTTTTTCAAATTCTCTTTTTAATTGAAGTCTAGTTGATTTACAATGTTCTGTTGGTTTCACGTGTACAGCAAAGCGATTCAGTTATACATATATATGTATATCTATTCTTATATACTCTTCCTTGTTTTTTGAAGCATTCTCTTCCCATGGATTTTTGTGACCCAGTGCTCTCACGGTATTCCTCTTACTTCTCTGGCTACTCCATCTCTGTCTCCTCATTCTCCTCTATCCAGCCATTAAACACTGAAGGTTTCCTGAAGCTTCAGCTCTAGATTTTCTCTTCTCTTTCTACACTCTCTCCTAAAGTGATCTCATTCATGCCCATGGCTTTCCACACAATTTACATCCTAACTCCCAAGTTACAGCAACATCCCAGACTTCTCTAAGTTCATACTCAGATATTCAATTACCTAATTTACATCTCCATTTGAATATTTCACAAACATCTCAAACCTAACTTGTCTAAGACTAAAATCTTGATTTCTCTCTGCCCCAAGCCTTTTCCTATGCATCTCAATAAACCGCACACAGCATCCATCCATTTGCTCAAGCCAAGGAATTTTTGTGTATTCCCCAGCTGCTCACGCCCAAAATCCTGGCATCCTGTACCACTCTTCTCAAATGTCACTTCTAGCCATGAAAGAATGTGTGCTAGAAGATAGGTGGAGGTGAAAGATTTACAGCAACCTGTTCTAAAGCTTTCTCTGAGGTCTGGCCAGGTCAATAACTAGTGGATGTTGTGGTACAGTTTACCCTCCATCCCAAATTCTACAGATGCTGGAAGCATTGGTTGTTGATGGCTCACAGTTGTAACCCTCTCTTGCCATTGCTATTAGTCAAAGGTGACCTTGCCCTAGGTTATGCTTTTTTAGGCAGGGTGGGGTGTGGTAAACAGCACACATCTAATGACAGTAGAAAGGCTCACCAAAGGCTCACACCCCTTGCCTCAATTTTGGACAACCCTGAAAGGCTATCCCAGCTCCAGAGCTCGCCATAGGAACAGCTGTGGCTTTCCAGTTTGCCTTCTCCCTCCCCCCAGGTCCTGCTTTCCGCACTCCCTCACAGGCAGAGGTCCCTGAGTGTACTCCCTAACAACCTTCCTGTATGCAAATCTCTGCCTCAGAGTCTGTTTCTAGGAAACTTGACCTAAGATAACAAACTCAAAATGGGCCTACCTGGAAGAGCAAAGGCAGAAGAGGCAACACTCCAATTTAATACAAAGAGAGAAGTATTACTATCAGGGTGGGGTAGATGGGGGTGGAGCAACTCTACCCACAAGGAACCAAGATGGCTACAGTTCAGGCAATGAATGGGGAAAGCTGTGCTTCCAAAGGCACAGCTAAGCAAGATTTCGCCTCTGCTCAGCAGCAAATTTCAGCTGGGCCCCTTCTTATGTAACTAGTCCAGGTTACCGTTCACTTCTGTTTCCTTAGGAAAGTAAACTCCTGCCCACCAAGCCCAGAAAATGGCAATTTGCTCATGGCCACACTATTCAAAGGCTAATGGTGGAGGTTCCTTCACCCTCTGTGCACATCTGTCCCCCATGCAGACATAGACACACATACACAGAGAAACAGACACATACACATGCAAACACAGACCACCCACAGACAGACAGACACATACACACACAAAATATTGCTTACTACAGACCAGGGCCTAAAAAATTTATTTAAACAACTCCCTGAGGATATTTATATTTTTGAAAAAATGTCGCCTAATGTGAAGACAATACTCCAACTCAAAGAAGAAAGGATTTTACACCTGTGTTTTCTGCAGAGTTTTATAGTTTTATCTCTTATATTTCGGTCTCAGATTCACTTTTATATATGGTATGAGATAGAGGTCCAAATTCATTCTTTTGCATGTGAATATCCACTTGTTCCAGCACCATTTGTTGAAAAGACTACTTCTGAGCCATTGAAATGTATTGGCACCCTTGTTGAAAATCAGTTGCCCATAAATTGCAGGGTTGGCATTCAGTTCTTTCTTTCAAAATAATGTGTTATATATTTTATATTTTATTTATTTATTTCATTGAGCTAGGTCTTAGTTGCAGCAGGCGGGCTCCTTAGTTGCATCTTGTGGGCTCTTTAGTTGCGGCTCGCTGGCTCCTTAGTTGTGGCACGTGAACTCTTAGTTGTGGCACGCATGTGGGATCTAGTCCACTGACCAGGGATCAAACCCGGGACCCTTGCATTGGGAGCGCAGAGTCTTAACCACTGCACCACCAGGGAAATCCCTGTTATATTTTAAAGACAAAAGTAATATATGTTCATTACAGAAAAATATATGTGAGCAAAAATGAAGATCGCATAGCATTCCACCTTCCAATGTCAAGGTCACACATTCTACTATGGTTAACATTTAAAAAATATCCTTCCAGACTGTTTTCTGAAGTGTAGTGTGTTACAAACATGATATACTATAATGCTGATTTGCGTCTTGCCTTTTAAAAAGCTTCGCAATGTCATTGATATATTTCCATGTCAATAAATACAGATCGATATCACATCATTGGTTTTATTGACCTCATGACAGTCCATGGTATGGATACGGCTTCATTTTTTTTCACCTCTTCCCCTATTGTTAGACATTAGGTAGTTTCCAATGTTTTCCCATTGTAACATAGCTGTCACAAACAACCTTATGCATACATACATCTTTACACACCGGTCGAGTTATTTCATAGGTAGCAAACTGACAGCCCACTGGCTGGCTGATTTTTGCTCACAGTTGTGTTTTGCTTGGCCAGCATACCTTTTTTTAGTAAAAAAGTTGTTTTGAATTTGGATGATTTGTTAGCGTATATTCCTAGAAATAGAATTGCTGGGTGTCGTGGCATTCAGTGCTGATTTAGCAAGGTTCTGCTGTATGCTTGCCCCCAGATGGTCATTGGTCTCTTTCCCTGAGCTAATGCCATATTGGGTGGGTGGATGACAGAGCGAATGGTATAAGGCAAACCTTAGACTTGTTCTCTGAGTTTACTGAGGACTCAACCAAAAAAGGTCTCTTTGGGGATGTAAGACACCAGACTAGGAGGACTACTGGATTAAGAATCAGAATACCTAGATCTAGTCCTAACTCTGCTATTATATAGCTCTGTGACTTTGGGCTAGCTATTACAGCTCTCTAACTCTCATTTCATTATAAGGTTGTTAGGAGAATCAAATGAGATAGTGCATGAAACATGTTTTGAAAAGCGCAGAGTCCTATACAATTACAAGGCAGTACTATTTTTGTAAATTACCAGAAGTGTGCTTACATGGGGTCAAACAGATATAAGCTTAGAATGCAAAGCATTGTCTGTTCTCAGAACTCTGCTTTTAGAGGAGCTCCTTTCCAAGGATAGACATGATTCTAGGTTGCCAGGATCTGATCTGGTGCACTCCAGTTCCACAATCACTTACGGATGGTTTCACATGCCAGACCTTGTGGGTACAAGAGTGATTATGATTAGTCCCTGTCTTTGCAGAGCTTTACAGTCCACTAGAAAGAGACAAATATGCATTGAGATCATCAGAAAGCAGAGGGATAAAGAATGTAATAGAGAGAGCCAAGACTGCAATGCATAAGAGGAGCACTCAAGGCCTGAAAGGGGGCCTTTTGAGGCAGGATTCCACAAATAGCACTGAGGAGGAGAAAGGACCAGGGGTGTGTGTGTGTGTGTTTGTGTGTGTGTGTGTGTGTGTGTGTGTGTGTGTGGTTGTCTATGCCAGTCGAGCCAATCTGGGGCTAGACTTTATCTTAGATTCTGTGCTCATTTCTATGCATTTACATTTTCTTTTTTTAGTATTGTGTTTCCCTTCATTTCCTAGTCAAGCTCTTTTTGAAAAATGCTAATCTGGTCTTCGCTGTACTAACAGGAAAAGAGATTTGTCTACACCCATGCCAAGAGACTTGGAGAACCCAGAGTGTTCTGGAAGCCAATCTTGCTGGTGAAATAAAGAGCCCATTTGGAAACTAGGGAAGAGCTTGGAGGCTCTCCTTCCTCCCTGGGTGCCTGCTTCATCTTGCATTCTTCCCGGATCATTTCCAGACCCCTCACCCTCCAACCATGTGTCTGCTGCCACTGAGGAAGCAGCGACCAAGATTTTAGAAAAAGCCAGCTAAACATCTTCTTGCCCTTCTCCACAACCCACCTCCTTCCCCCACTTTGGGTCATCTGAACTTTTCCACTACAAATAAAAAAACCAAACGCAATGATTATTGAAGCCAGAGGAAATAAAGGATGTTGTTCTACTCTTAATGCTTATTAAATTTGGACTTAATCTTCTTCATCGCCATTAAGCCTCTAAACCAGCCAATATACTTAAACGAGGTGAAATGAAAAGACTTACTGTAAGAGATGACAGGAGGCTCTTCGGGAAATGAAAATCTCCAGAGATTTCCAAAGTGAGAGTTACTGAGCCAGGAAGGGGAAAGAGAGAAAAGGACTTTTAAAGCTTAATAAACAGGATGTCTATTAAGTCTCGGGATTAAAAATCTAGGTGATGTCAATGTTATCGATAGGAGGAAGGGTTAACTGGAGCCAGGGAATTAATAAGCGCTGTGTTGTTTCTAGATTCTTCTTTGATTCATTTTTTTGGAAACCTGCTGGCAGTGCCTTTCCTGTCTCAGTTTATCCCTCTGAGACATAGGAAGAAACACAGGGAGATGAGGAAATTCCTATCTGCTTGTGTAATGGTTCAGAAAAGGTCTTTCCCCATTAACCAAGTCCCTAATCCTGTTCTGACACTTTTAAGGCCTGTAATTCGGGTGAGCTTCCTGCCTAGTGACTACAGACTGAGACTATGCCATTTTAGGAGGGAAGCTGTCAAAGTTACCCAATAACCCAATATAGGCTTGGACCGGGAAAAAGACCTCTGCTGGGTTCCGGACGTGCCTGGTTTTCTGTCACCTTTTTGGACAAAGAGCCCTTTCCCAGAAGCTCTCCTTTACACGCGCCCCCCCCCCCCCCGCCCCCTGCTCCCTCCCAGGGCACACGAGAAGCAGCTCTAAGGCGTGGGAAGGACACCTCCCAACTTGGGAGGTTTTCCAGGGCCCCAGTTTCCACCAGCCAGAAGTTTGATTTACTGGCACCATCTGCGTGAAGACAAATGGCCCCTTCTGGCTGTGCTGGTCAGATGCAAGGAAGAAAAGGAGAAAAAAATGGAGGAAGGCAGATTAGTAAATCAATAAATACCCAAGTGACATATAACGAATGAACAAATAAAAATTCCTCACAGGAAGGTGGCGGGTGTCCTGAGATGGTGATGTTGAAGTAGAAGGGGTGACACTATCTGTTTTTTTTAGCCCAAGGATAATCTCTTAAATTCTGGGTACAAACAATACAGTATAACTCTTATGGTTGCTATGACAACGCAAATCCCTCTCCTCTGATGTCAGGCTGCCCTCCCCCCCTCCTTCGGAATCCAGAGTGCCAGTTTTCTTTCTGCTGTAAATGCTGTGCTTGGTTTCAAGGGCTCAATGATGGGCTCATCTAATAACTCCCTGTCTCCCAGGACTGTTTGTTCCAGATCCTTAAGGTCACATTTCTTTTGGGGAGGAGGGAGTCTGACATGTGAGAGACTAGACCAAGGCAGACAGATAGTTCCAGCGAGGCATGTGACCTATTTCTGCTGATGTCTGGGTCAGTCTCTGACCAGTCGAGGGTCCAAACCTCTCCTCCCTCCACCTTGCACTGGCCTATGCTGTGGGAGAAAGCCAGACCTGACTTTAGGGTAACAGAAGACCAGGACCTGCTTTGAGAAGCAGGCTGCAGGCTATGGTATAATTTGAAGCCCTCCTGCCAAAAATCTCTTCCCCAGTTGGTCTGACTGAAACTCTCATTATTAGAATCATTTTTATAGATGAAAGCCTTAAAAGTGAAATGAAAACGCTGCCCGTGCATGGGAAGAATAACTAGCTTGCAACACCCCCAGCGTAAATTAGAAAGGGAGGACAGAGCTTTTGAGGTACTGGGACACAGGATAGATCACGTTTGAAGCAGGAAGGGAAGGAATCGATTCATAACACTGGGCACTCCTCAGGACCCGCTGCCTTTTCACATTCCGCCCAAGCCTTTTCCCCTTTCTAAGTCCTAGCTCAGTAAATCTGGAAGGCATTCTTTTGTTTGTTTGTTTGTTTTTTGACGATGTAGCTCTATATTTATTTTCTTCATGATGTAACTTTATTTTTATTTATTTTTTATTGAGGTATAGTTGATTTACAATGTTGTGTTAGTTTCAGGTGTACAGCAAAGTGATTCATATATATCTATATCTCTATATATAATATATGTAGTTATACCATATCTCCTTTATCAGATTCTTTTCCCTTATAGGTTATTACAGAAAAAAAAACCTGGAAAGCATCTTGATACTGCCCTCTCACTAGTCAAGTCCAGCTAATCCTTAATTCATGTCTCATCTGGGCTACTTTCCTGCATAAGCCTCCTAACTCATTTCCCTGCTCTCATTTTTGCCCTTTCCCCACCCATTCTCCACCCTGCAGCCAGAGTGATTACTCAAAAATGAGAACGCGGGGCTTCCCTGGTGGCGCAGCGGTTGGGAGTCCGCCTGCTGATGCAGGGGACACGGGTTCGTGCCCCGGTCGGGGAAGATCCCACATGCCGTGGAGCGGCTGGGCCTGTGAGCGATGGCCGCTGAGCCTGCGCGTCCAGAGCCTGTGCTCCGCAACGGGAGAGGCCACAACAGTGAGAGGCCCGCGTACCAAAAAAAAAAAAAAAAAAAAAAATGAGAATGAGATCATGTCACTCCTCTGATTAAAACATTTCAATGGAGTCCTCTTGCCCACTGGGTAGAGTCCAGCTTACTGAGCACAGCATTTAAGACCCTCTACACGGGACCCTACTCCTGCATCTCCAGCTATATGTCACATCTCTGACCCTAACCCAACACTTCCCACACATCTTACGCTCTGGCTACAACTAACTGCTCCTTGTGATTTGTCAAGCTCATCACGTTTCTGATCTTTTTCACAAGAGGCTTGCTCTCCCTGGAACCCCCATCCATTTCTTTCCCCTTTACCTAGTTTACTCGTATTTGTCTTTCAAGGGTCAGCTTGTGTGTCACCTACTCCAGGTCTTTCCTGACCCCTGCCCCCGTCTCAAGTCCAGATTAGTTACTTTTTTGCCAGGGACCCACAGTACTTCTGCCTCGCTCAGGAAATTACACCAACCACATTGTCTTGTAATTATTTGTTGATTATCTACAACTTCCAGTAGACTGTGAGTTTCATGAGGGCAAAGACTGTGTCATTATTCATCATTATATCTCTAGTCCTTAACACACTGTCAATTGGCAATATCCAGTAAATATGTGTTGAATGAACAAACGATACCCAGATTGTGTGGATAAGCTGTCGTTCTTGGTAGGGGAGAGATGGCAAAAGGGGGAACTGAAACTCAAGGGGAAAAGGGTAAGTAAAAAGTCGGGAAAATTCTGAAAGAACAACATTTGAGGAGAAACAAGGCCTATCAGATATAAAAACATGTTATGATGCTACCTTAAAACAGTTGAGTTCTTGAGGAAAAAAAATGCCTTTTAACAATCCTCAATACGTGTGGGAAATTAGTACATTTCAAAGATGTCATGTCAAGTCAATGGGGGAAAAGATGAATTATTCAAAAATTATATTTGCATAATGGGCTAACTGAATTCTCTAACTTACTCTTTATATCAAAATTAATTATAGATGAATCAAAGATTTTAATGTGAAAAATGAAACCTTAAAAGTACTAAAAGAAAATATGGGAGAATTTAAATACATATAATCCTGGAAAGGGGAAGGCCTTTCTAAGCAGGCCACCAATCTAGAAATCAGTAAAAAAAATTGATAAATGTGACCACATAAAAATTTAAAATTTCTGCACGGCAAAAATATACATAAACAAAGTCAAAAGACAAATGACAAGCTGCAACAAGATATTTGCAGCACGATGACAAAGGACTAATTTCCTTAATTTCCAAAGAGATCAAACACATCAACAAGAAAAACACCAACAAGTCCAAAGACAAGCAAGCAGATGATATGAACTGCCAGTTCACAGAAAAAGAAATACAAACGGCAAATAGACATATAAAAAAAAGTTTAACCTTGCTCCTAAACAAAAGAATGCAAATTAAAACAGCAAGATGCCCTTTCTTCACCTACTGTACTGGCATATGTTTAAAAAGATTGATACTATCCAGTGTTGATGAGGGCATAGGGGAACAGACAATTTAGCTACTATAATTTTTAATGTACATATCCTCTGACCTAGCAATTTCACTTAAATAGCATCGTGATTAAGAGCACAGGCTGTGGAGTCAGACTGCCTGCATTCAAGTTCTGTCTTGACGACTTAGCTTTACGACCTTGGGAAAGTTCCTCAAACTTTTTTTTAAGCCTCAGTATCCTTATCTGCAAGATTGGGATAATAATAATACTGTCTTAGTCTGTTTGGGCTGCTATTAAAAAATACCAAAGACTGGGCAGTTATAAACAACAGAAATTTATTTCTCGTAGTTCTGGAGGCTGGTAAGTCCAAGATGCAGGTGCAAGCATAGTCAGGTTCGAGAGAAGGCCTTCTTCCAGGTTGCAGACAGCCACCTTCTTGCTATGTCCTCACATGGTGGGAGAAACGAGGGGGTCTTTCTGACCTCTTTTAGAAGGGCACTAATTCCGTTCATGGAGGCTCTGCCCTAATGACCTATTCACATCCCAAAGGCCCCATCTCTTAATACCATCACATTAGACATTAGGGTACATGGGCATTAGGTTTTCAACGTATGAATTTTGGGGGCGAAGACACAAACATTCAATCTAGAGCAAGTGCTTACCTCATAGAGTTGTTATAAGTATAAAATGAGATAAGACATATAAAGTACTTAGCACAGTACCTAGCATATAATAAGCATACAACAAATGTGAGCTGTCATTATTATTATTGTGCCCAAAGAGGCATTTATTAGTAAACCCACTGCAGTATTATTTATAATAGCAAACAAAAACAAAACAAAACACCCTAGAAACAACCTAAATATCCATCAATAAGGAATTGATTTACTAAATTATGCCATACAGTGTAGTGCTATGCAGCCATTAAAAAGAATTAGGAGAGATACACCTATATGGATCAATGACTAAATCTCTAAGTTATGGTGTGTATAAAATGTATGATTCCATTTGTGTAAATAATAAAGGAAGTATGTCTCTCTCTCTCTGTCTCTCTCCACACACACACACACACACACACACACACACACACACACATATGTATTTTTTTTTTTTTCTGGAAGGTTATTCAAGATACTGAAAGTAGTGTTCATCTTTGGAGAAAGAGTCAGGTAGGGATAGATGAAAAGATGGAAAAGAGTTCTGCCTTCCACTGCATACTTTTATGCACTGTTTGATATTTTCATCATGTACATATATATATT
This sequence comes from Tursiops truncatus, assembly GCF_011762595.2. Classification (NCBI taxonomy): domain Eukaryota; kingdom Metazoa; phylum Chordata; class Mammalia; order Artiodactyla; family Delphinidae; genus Tursiops; species Tursiops truncatus. The sequence goes on from NC_047055.1 coordinate 38,146,485, forward strand.
TTTTTAATTTAAAGAAATGACCTGATAAACTCTGATCCTGTCACTGTTCACAACCCTTCAACTGCTTCCCACCTCACTCTGAGTAAAAGCCTAAGTCATTCCAATGGCCTGCAAGGTCCTCCTGATCAGACCTCTTGCTCTGCCATTGACTCTCCAACCTCATCTCCTGCAATTCTCTCCCTTGCTTCCTCTGCTCCAGTTACTCTGGCTTCTGTGCTGCTCCACAAACATACCAGCCAGAGTCCTACCTCAGGACTTGCTCTGACTGTTTCCCTTTGCCTTTGAAGGTATTCACACGGCTCACTCCCTCACTGCCTTTAAGTCTTAAGCTCAAACGCCACATTCTCAGTGAGGCCTCCTCTGCCCCTGCCTCATTTAAAATTGCAACTCCTGACATTTCTATCCCCATATCCTGCTTTACTTTTTCCTACAGTATTTATAACAATCTAATATACTATATATATTCCTTACTACTTTATGGCTTATCTCTCTCCAGTATCATGTAAGATTCATGAGGGCAGGGATTTGAGTCTGTTCCGTTCATATTCATTGTTCTATCTCTAGTGCCTAGTGTCTCACAAATAGTAGGTACTTAAAAAAATATTTGTTGAATGAATGAATAAAAGATTTCCAGGCAAGAAGGAGCCCAGGAACTCAGCCCTTCTTTTTCCTTATCCCAGATCCCTTTGGGATTCTCTCTTAATCCTCTCCCTTTTGAATTTCCAACTTCTCCTTTAACCTTGTGCCTGGCACAAAGCTCAAAAAATATTTGTTGAAGAATGGATTTATATATTCATTCTGAGATATGTGATCAGCAACTAGAGAGTAAAAGCCCAGGAGTATTTGAAGTTTAGCAGGGATCAAAACGTATTGGCAAAGGGATTAGCCAACTTCTTGGCACCCCCAAGATCTCCCCACAGTAACTGGTACATTTGTCACAAACTTTGGGGACCCACGGCCCTCTCTTTCCCCTTCCACTTATTTAAGGACCCCATGGGCCTAGCAGTAGCTTTAAGATTACTGTTTGATTTTTAAGCTTCCCAGGGCCTGAAGAGAGTTCGTAACAGTAAAGACAAACTCACATTGCAAACTATGAATATTCTTAAGGAAATACACACACATAAATAGGTATATACACATGTAATTATGTGCATACACACTTACATATACCAGTTGTCAGAAATATATCAGGGCAATTTCTAAGCAACTCCCCACAAACAACAGCAATATTTTATATTCTTAAAACAATAAAATCCTTGAAAAATTCTCGGTCTTGCCAAGTCTTGTATCTTTTATGGGTCAATAAAAAGGTAATCCCAGATCCAGGCATTTCTAGATCACTCAGGTTGGTTTCTCCTCCAAAGAGGCAGGAGGCAGGATGAGCTCTGCTAATAGAATTATACCTGGTTACGTGTGGGAGGGGCTGTGGGGTTCGAGCGTCTTAGAATCCTCTCAGCTCCCATCCAGTGTCCGTGCTTTTCTTCCTCCAGCACTGACTCAAGTACCCTCTCCAACACCCTTGTGGAGACTGGTCATTTCTGGGAGGTGGGAATGGTGGCTGCAGAGCTTAGAGTCTGATGGGAAATTGTACTATCTGGGATATCGAGCAAGACCTCATGGCAGTATCTCCCCAACCAAGTGACTAGCAATAAAGTCATAAGCATGAAAGAGCTCAGAGAGGAGAAAAATGGTGGAGTCAAATCCATCAGCTTAAGAAAACCAAGTCATTGGTCTGAAAGAATGTTCTGTTGTTCAGGCATCAGGTCATCTGATGCTTATAGAGAAAAGAGTCTACTTGTAACTCAGTGGTTCTTAAACTTTAACATGCCTGTTAAAAGTCAGTTCTGTAGGCCTCATTCCCATAGGTTCTTACTCAGTTAAGCTGAGGTAAGGTCTATGAATCTGCATTTATGAAAAACCCACGGGTGATGCCAATACACCTGGCTCTTCAAGGACCGTACTTTGAGAACCAGAGCTTTTAATGTTTTATCTCACCACTTGTCAAGTTTTAATGTGCATATGAATCACCTGAGGATCTGATCAAAATGCAGATTCTGATTGATCAGGTCTGAAGTGGGGCCTGAGGTTCTGCATTTCTAACAGGCTCCCTGGGGGTGACGGTGCTGCTGGTTCACAGACTACACTGGCTACTGAGAGTTTAGCATATGTCCCCTGTGATGGTTAATCTTATGACTGGGCTACTGAGCGCCCAGTCATTTGGCCAGACATTATTCTGGGTATGTCTGTGGAGAGGGGGTTCTGGATAACATTAATACCTGAATCAGTAGACTGAGTAAAGCAGATTGCCCTCCCTAATGTAGGTGGGCCTCATCCAATCAGTTGGAGGCCTGAGTGGAACAAAAGGGTTGAGTAAGAGGGAACGCCTCCTGCCTGACTGATAAGCTAGGACATCCATCTTTTCTCATTTTTAGACTCAAACTGAAACATTGACCCTTCTTGGGTCTGAAGCGTGTTGTGTGTCAGACTAGAACTTATATTATCAGCTCTCTTGGTTCTCAGATCTTTGGACTCAAACCAGAACTACACCATCACCTCTCCTGGGTCTCCAGATTGCTGACTGTAGATCGTGGGAGTCCTCAGTCTCAATTAGTGCACGATCCAGTTCCTTATACTAAATTTCGATGTATAACTATATCTGTGTCTATATCTATATTTATGTCTATATCTATATCTATCTATTTATCCTATCAGTTCTATTTATCTGGAGAACCGTAACTAACATACCACCAGTTCCGATTTGAAAATCCAGTCCCCCAGTGACTGGGCACTGTATATCAGTGGCAGGAGATATCAATTTATATTAGGATTCTGGAGACCTAAAGGGACACACTCTTTGGAATTAGAAGCAGGGGCCAAAATCTGCTATGGGCTCCTGGTTCCCTGGACCCCTGGACCCCGTAAACAAAAACAACTAGTGTTTACTGAACTCTCACATTCTGCCAGGAACTATGACAAATATTTATATGAATTATCTTATTTGAAACTCCCAACGGGTACTATTACTATGGTCATTTTATGGATGAGAAAATGGAGACTCAAAGAGCTTTGGTAAGTTAAGTAAGAGAAACACAACCTTACTCCCTTCTTTAATTTCCAGAAGAAGTTTTGGTAAGTGCTTCTAGGGGGGTTTGAACCCAGGCAGTCTCCCAGCAAGCCCAAGCTTCTATCCATAATATGACACTGTCCTCTCTGCTGGTCACTTGTGTCATTGCCTGATTCACATGAGGGGCTGAAGGAAGATTTCAGAGACACATCTGCCTACTGGTTAGTTGGGAGACACTCTGAAAAAACTTACTTTGGTTTCCCTCTTCTCCCATGACCATAGGTTGTTTACATTATTAAATATGGCAAGAGCTCTCGACTCTGCATGGCTCATTTTTGAGCCAGGGCTGTATGTTGGGTTTCCTTGGTGTAGGTAGGTTACAACTAGTACCTTCTTCTGGCTCATATCAGCTCTGGGTTGACTATTTTCAGTAGGTCAACAGTATTTATGGATCTTGTGTACATGCCTCAATATTGCAATTATCAGTAGATATCAGCTTCCAGAAGACAGGATCTAGCAGTTTGGATGATGGGCAAGGGGCCTGTAAATTTCAGTCCCAGGAGACGCTTCCTATCTGTGTAGGTGGCAGTAAGCAGAGTGATGGACCAGATGAAACAAACAGTTCTGGGAGTGGCCCAAGTTCAGATCCAGTAAGAGCTATCTTAGAAGCTCCCCTTTCTGAAATAACCCATAATTATCAGAGGAGAGGAGTATGGCTGTTTCAAAAGCCCAAAACAAACCCTCTCTGAGCAGATTAAACCTTCTGCCACAGAGGTAAATCTCAAAACTAAACAACTGGCCAAGGAGCGATCCCAGTGCCCAGCTATCAGCCAATCCAAGGGTGAATCAGAGAGCACACAGGATGGGGGGCAGAGTCAAACCAGTTGAGTCAACCGGGCCCTTAACTGTCAGAATGAAAAATATTTCTCAGCTCAACTGATGGCATTAAGATCACAAAGTACTGTGGCTCATTTATGGCGGTTGTTGATACATTTGTTTAAGGATCACGTGTGTGTGTTTGTGTGTGTGTGTGTGTGTGTGTGTGTGTGTGTGTGTGTGTCCCCTTACCTCTTTTGTGTGTGGGCCTCTTCTCTGCCCCATTGTGCAATTATTGCTGCACGAACTCAAAATTCTTTTGGGCCAGAAGTCTGAGTGGCTTGGCCTAACATTCACCCTTTGTGCAGAGTGAGGTTTTAGTGAGGCAAAGGAACTGGGGCCGGGCCTAAGCTCTGAATAGAGTTTTGTGGCTTTGGCTGAAGATGCCTGTGCTGTCAAAACCTCCAAGTCTATGTGTTTGCATTTGTTTTCTAATTCCAACCTTACCTCTGCTAAACTGAGGATTTGTCCACAACTGGCCAGCATCCGTCCTGGTTCAGGATTCTAGGTAATGCCTGTAGAGGTGGAGGAGTGGCAGATGGAGAGTGGAAGACAGGAGGGGAAGGCAGGCCACTGAGGTGGATGTGTCCTTCTTGCTTGAGACCGCCCTTCCCTTTTGATGTCTGTAACAGAAATGGCTGTACGACTACTATGTAATTTTAACGTCTCAGGCCGTGTGAGGAAATGCCACCAGTGCACCTGATTCACAGCTATCCAGAAAAGAGAGGTCAGCAGGACCCCTGGGCCCAGATCTTGAGCTCAACACAGCATCACATTCTGGCTGATGCTCAGGCCATTGTTCGTCTCAGGGAGCAGAATGGGGGTCCCTCAGAAATATTGATCCATCTATCCTGCCTCTCCCAGCTCTCCAGCACTAACCGAATCTGTAGGTGAAAAGATGGATCTAAGGGAGAGGTGCTCAAAATCAGAAATCTGTGTGGGTTTCTTCGAGAGGTCTGGGGCCTTGAGGGGCGGCAATGTAAAAATTATTGGAGCCAAATCTGCACATCACCTCAGCTTGCAGATTTTCCTTTCTTTTCTTTTCTTTTGACTTCATTTTGTGATGGCAAAAAAACCCTCCAGTGGCTTTCTTAATTAACTAAATTAAGGCCAGCTTGCACCTTTGTGCAAGAGAAAGAGTGTTTCAGGATCTTTTTCCTGATGCCTCTTTAGTGTCCCCCTGCACCCACCCCTAGCTATCTCTCCCCAGAGACTTCAGGTTAGGGAAATCTGACCAAGTGGCTAGATCTAACCACAGTCTCCTGGCAAGAAAGGACATTGCAGACCCCAAGGACAGTTCAGTGTGATGGAAGGGGAGTCAGCCATTCTGGAGGGCTTCTTTTCCTCTGTTCCCCACTCTGCTTCTAGCTTCTGCATCTGCTGTTTTTGTTTGCCTTGGGATGTCAGGCACAACCTCAGTCCCTTCTTTGATTTCCAAAAGAAATCTACTCGTCTCCAGTATTCAGCAAGTCTGCGTAGATTTTACTGATGTTGGGGGTAGAGTCCCAGGAAGGGGATCCCAGGATGGAGGCTTCTGCCAGACCCCTTGCATTCTGCTCCCTCTCCTCTCTTCTCTGCTCTTTTTACACTCCTCCTCCTAGATTGTGTTCCTACCTCTCATGCAGTTTCTTCTCACTCTATTAGAGCATCTAGCAGATTAATCATCTAGGCCTCCACAGATTTAAGAACATTTCTTTTTTGTGTACCAGTAGTCACCCTCTTTAAAGGGAGGATGGGATTATAAATATTTATTTTTTTGCGGGGTCATTCATCCTCATATTTTCCCATAAGACAGATGGAAAAACTGAGGTCTTAGCCACCTAGCAATCCAACAGTATTGCTCAGCTCCAGACACAAGTCCTCTGTATACTAGCCTGGTTCTCTTTTCTTCAGGTTTCTCTCTCTCTCTCTCTCTCTCTCTCTCTCTCTCTCTCTCTCTCTCTCTCTCTCTCTCTCTCTCCCTTTGTAGCAGCTTTGCCAGCTGTACATATTCTAATGTGAAATCTTTTCTGGATGGTGGATCTTGTTGCTATGCCCTAGGCTCCATACTTCTCTAGAATCTCAGGGGAAAACACCATCTCCTCAAAAGCTGGGAGCTCTTAGAATGCAGCCAAAGACCCTTCCAGGATCCATGAGAGCTGTCCAGCTTGTTTGGAGTTTGTGTCCCACTTTTCAAAACCCACTTCAATACTGGCTGAGAGGGAATAAGTCGGGGAGAGATGACTGGAAAAGGTGGAGAAAAGAACTGTGTCCCAGAGGATCTTTTTTAAAGCCAGATAGCCACCTACCACCGTGGTCAATGCAGGCAACCCAGTTCTGGGCTTGTTCGGGAAAGATCTGTCCCTCCCCTTGCACAAAGACCGCCTGCCTCTGAATTCTGTATGCAGGGAGACATAGCAGAGCTGGGGGAGGGAGCGATGGCGAAGGCAGATGTGGTCACGACATCTAGAAGATGCTATCAGAGCCCACTCGAGGTTTTGAAAGGGGTACGCTTCAAAAACCACAAATAAATGTGATTTTATGCAACAGGAAACAAATGTATGAAATTCATTAGCCTCGAGTTAGCGTAAGCTGAAATTATGTGTAAATACCTTTTAAGAAGGGTTAGATGCATTCATAAATTTATGCATAGCCGGTTACTAAGGGCAACGAGCATGTTTTCATAGGAAGCTGGAAACAGAAGAGACTTTAGAGATCGGCTAATCTCTAGTCCTCCGGCCCCCTCCCCCCGCCTCTGCAGTGACGGGTCATCAGAAAGGGGCCTCCTGGAGCCAAAGAGGGCACTAGATGGGAAATGGGTGATTCCTAGTGGTCCCCCAGGTAACCCCCACCCTCAATCTTTTCCTTCAAAGTTAAGTTTTAGAGAGGAGAGAGGTGACAAACCGGCTTAAATGCCTCTAATTAGCTGCAGGAGCCACAGAGACTCTGTGTGGGGCTTGGGGGATGGGCAGAGGGCAAATATGAAAAGACGGGGAAGAAAAAGATCCTACCTTGCCCTTGGAGAGATCATAGTCTAATAAGGGATATAAATAAGTGAGAAAATATTACGAGATTATGTACAACACAGCAGTGTACACCCTGGGGGTGTCGAGAAGGGATGAGTGCTGTGTACAAAGAAAGAGGGGAGCAGGGCACATTGGCTTCCCGATGTGAGAGAGCCTGAAGCAAGTGGCAGCGTTTACTTAAACACACAGGGAACGGTTAGCCCTCCCATCACCCAGTCAAGCCTAGACTCCATTGTAGCGCTCACGGTTCTTCAGAAACAGTGGGCATAGCGCCCCCTGAAGTTGTGCATCTCAACAGCCCTTCTCAAAAATCAGCTACTGTGACTCCGTCATTTCCAGGTGAGGAAATGGACGCCTGGAGACATGAATGAATGAACATGTCGCGCAGCTATTTCACGTCAGGGTGGGGCTCTACCTCACTTCTACCAAACTGCAGCCCAACCCTCCCACAACACACGCCTTGAGAGCCCTTCCTCGGGGCCACCCTTAGCCAATACACATTACAGTGAAATAAGTTTCATTAATTAGAGTTAGAAACGCTTCTTTCTGTGAATGGGAAATAGGGTATCCCTTCCCCTAGGCAGATGCAGACCCTCGCAAGGGTGCTCGGCTTGGCAAAGGGACCCCTCAGCTGGTTGTCCTGTGTTGGACACCCTGTCTCAACCTGTACAGTAGCCCTGCCCATTAGCGACATGAATCCTGGGCTATGGAGCTACTCCAGGAAACGTTTGTCATTGTAAAGACCCAGCTCCTGCCCGAGCCAATCCCTCCCCTCCCTGATCGCCCAGCCCCCAGGTGACGGCATTTCAGTGGTGGAAGACATAGTCCCTGTCGAGTTTCTTTCTGATTTTGAAGTCTGTAAAGCGCTGTGGACTCCCTCAGGCTATAAGACAGTTCATAAACATAAGATGTTATTATCTCACTATTAAATAAACAGAACAACGATTAAGTCTGATCTGAAAAAATGAATCAGCTTCCTTCACGCTGCTGGAAGTTCTCAAACGAGGTGCCAAACTTCATTTCTAGTGCCTGTTGAATAAACAGCTCACTCAGCCGCCTTTCTCCTAGCAGCGCCTTCCAGCTTTGCAATTCCAGTCACCTCCTCATGTCAGGTGGGACCTCAGCTGCCGCGAGCATTCAGTCTCCTCCCCCTGCAACTCTCTGAGGGCTGCGGGAACAGAGCTCGATCTCATCCTCTCCCCTCTGGCCCATGCGACTTGTCTCCCTCCTAAATCATCTGTCACAATTAAGCACAGCAACAGAAACTCTTAAAATTGAGCCCGTACAAGCTCCTCTTTCTATTGTGCCTCAATATCCTAGGGCCTAGAAGATAAGATTGAGCAAGAAGCCTGGGATAAAATTTCCCCCCGGGGCCCACCACTCAGTAGTGCTTAGAATTCTCCCAGGAGTCTGATTTCTTCCTAATGTGTGACTCCGAGAATCCCTAGGTAATTACAAATAGTTCTGATAAGGAGAACACACAGTACCAGTCACTCAGACTGCAGCGTGAATGTGTTTATCGTATCTTTTTCCAATGAGACAGAAGGATATATGAATCAAGAGACATGCGAATATCTCACACTGTAACAGAATGGATGTACTCCACCAAAGGTAGCTGTAAAAGAAGTTCTAGTTCTTCATTAACTGTTTCCTTTCTCTCTTTTTCCTTCTTTCTTTCCTTCCTCCCTCCCTCCTTTCCTTTCCTTTGCTTTCCGGGAGATTATTTCATTCTCATTGTGGTGTGAAAGATTGATGGGCAGAATTTCCCTGAGCCAGTAAGAAGTCAATTAATATAAATCATCACTAACTCCCTTCCTTCCTCCCTTCCTTCCTCCTTCCTTCCTTCCTTCCTTCCTCCTTCCTTCCTTCCTTCCTTCCTCCTTCCTTCCTTCCTCCCTCTCTCCCCTCTTTCCATTTGGAAGACTATAATAAACGGACTTATTATGGGGGAAATTTCTTCAATAGGCCTAGTTTAACTGCCTGATAACAGTTCAGTGGGACTTCAGTGGGAGAAACAGGAGAGGCTGTGAATGGCAGAGGGGTTCCTGTTCTTATCTGAGACTGTCCCACTAGGATTTAGCTGCTGTGTAAAGCTTGATATCTGAGTGGGGTTAAGACTGGTGGTGGAACCCAGCATGTGCTGCTGGTTTTAGTGGGAGGAGGGTTTTTGCAATTCTTTTGGAGACTAACTATCCCTTTAGCCATCAACCTCCATCTCCTGGGCAATGCCAGGGGTTTCTGTCTCCTCACTTGCGCCTTCCAGAACTGTTTCTCACACATTCCCTCCACTTTTAAAAATTAATAGACTATCTTTTAGAGCAGTTTTAGGTTTACAGAAAAACTGAGCAGAAAGCACATGTACCCCCTCTCCCTCCGCACCAGTTGCCTCTATTATTAATATCTTGAATTAGTGCGCTACGTTAGTTACAATAGATGAACCAATAATAATATATTATTATTAATTAAAGCCCATAGCTTTCATCAGGGTTCACTCTTTGTACTGTACAGTTCTATGCATTTTGATAAGTGTATAATACTGTATCCACCATTACAGTATCATACAGAATAGTTTCACTGCCCTAGAAATCCCCTGTGCTTTACCTATTCATACCTCCCCTTTAGCCTTAGCCCCTGGCAACCACTAACCTTTCTACTCTTTATAGTTTTGCCTTTTTTAGAATGTGATATAGTTGGAATTATGTAGTATGTAGCCTTTTCAGACTGGCTTCTTTCACTTAGAGATATGCATTAAGTGATATTAAGTGTCTTTTCATGGCATGAGTGCTCATTTCTTTTCATTTGCCGAATAATATTCTATCATCTGGATGTACCAGATTTTATTTATTTGCCTATTGGAAGATATCTTGATTGCTTCTAAGTTTTGGCAATTATAGAGAAGGCCACAATAAACATTGTGTGCAGGTTTTTGTGTGGAACTAAGTTTTCAACTCATTTGAAAACTACTAAGGAGTGTGGTTGCTGGATTATACGGTAAGACTATGTTTAGCTTTGTGAGAAACTGCCAGATTGTCTTCCAAAGTGGTTGTACCATTTTGCCTTCCCACCAGCAACAAATGAGAGTTCCTGTTGCTCCACATCCTCCTTGCCAGCATTTGGTGGCGTTCATGTTCTGGATTTTAGCCATTGTAATAGGTTTGTAGTGAATGGCATCTCATTGTTTTAATTTGCAATTCCCTAATGACATGATGTTGAGCATCTTTTCATATGCTAACTTGCCATCTATATGTCTCCGGTGAGGTTTCTTCTCAGCTCTTTCACCCATTTTTAAATTAGGTTGTTTCCTAAGTTTTAAGAGTTTCCTATATTTGGATATTAGTCCTTTATCTCTTATGTGTTTTGGAAATATTTTTTTCCCAGTCTGTGGCTTGTTTTTTCATTCTCTTAAGAGTGTCTTTAACAGGGAAGACTTTTTAATTTTAATGAAGTCCAAATTACTATTTTTTTCTTTCATGGACTATGCTTTAGGTATTGTATCTAAAAATCATCACCAAATCCAAGGTCACCTACATCTGCTCTTATGTTATCTACTAGAAATTTTATGGTTTTGCACTTCACATATAGGTCTAAGATCCATTTTGAGTTAATTTTTGTGAAAAGTATAAGGTCAGTGTCTATGTTCTCTCTCTCTCTTTTGTTTCTTTTGCTTGTGGACGTTTAGTTATTCCAGCACCATCTGTTGAAAGGGCTATCCTTTCTTCATTGAATCACCTTTATCTTTCTGTCAAAGATCAGTTAGCTATATTTGTGTGGGTCTATTTCTTTTTCTCTTCCAGTTTTATTGAGATATAATTGGCATACAACACATTGTATTAGTAAGGTGTACAGCATACTAATTTGACTTATATACAACATGAAATGATTACCACAAACCACAATAGTTTAGTGAACATCCATCATTTCATATAGATACAAAATTAAAGAAATAGAAAAACATATTTTTCCTTGTGATGAGAATTCTTGGGATTTACCCTCTTAACAACTTTCATGTATAACATACAGCAGTGTTCATTATATTTATCATGTTGTACATTACATCCCTAGTACTTATTTACTTATAAATAGAAGTTTGTATCTTTTGACCACCTTCATCCAATTCCCCCTCCACTCCCCCTCTGCCTCTGGTAACCACAATCTGATCTCTTTTTCTATGGGTTTCCTCGTATGTTTGTTTGGTTTTGAAGTATAATTTACCTACAACACTATGTTAGTTCCTGTTGTACAACATAGTGATTCGATATTTCTATACATTTCAAAATGATCACGACAACAAGTCTAGTTACCATCTGTCACCCTACAAAGATATTACATAATTATTGACTATATTCCCCACACTGTACATTTCATACCAGTGACTCATTTATTTTGCAACTGGAATTTTCTACCTCTTAATCTCCCACACCGATTTCTCTCCTCTCCCCACCCTCTGTGGGTCTACATCTAGGTGCTCTATTCTGTTATGTTGATTTATTTGTCTATTCCTTTCCCAATACCACATTGTCTTGATTACAGTAGGTCTTGAAGTTGGAGAGTGTCAGTCTTTTGACTTTCTTCTTCATCTTTTTCTTCATATTGTGTTGTTTATTCTGGGTCTTAATACCTTAGCATATATACTTTAGAATCAGTTTGTCAATATCCACAAAGTAATGCTCTGGTATTTTGATTGGGATTGAGTTAAATCTATAGATCAAGTTGGGAAGATCTTTGCATCTATGTTTATGAGAGATATTGGTTTGTACTTTTCCTTTCTTGTAATGTCTTTGTTTGGATTTAATATTAGGGTGATGCTGACCTCACAGGACAAGTTAGGATGGGTTTCCTCTGCTTTTATTTTCTGAAACACACTGTAGAGAATTGATATCATTTTTCTTTAAATGTTTGGCAGAATTCACAAGTCAAACCATCTGGGCCTGTTGCTTTCTCCTTTGGAAGGTTATTAATTATTGATTCCATTTCTTTAGTCAATATAGGCCTTTTAAGGTTATCTATTTCTCCTTGTCTGAGTTTCGGTAACTGTGTCTTTCAAGGAATTGGTCCATTTCATCTGAGTTATCACATTGGCGGGCATAGAGTTATTGTTAATATTCCTTTGTTTTCTTTTTAATTTCCATGGGATGCCCTCTACTTTTACCCCATTCATTCATTTAAAAATTATGTTGAGCACTTACTATTAAAAACATGAATTCAGCATACATTCATTGAATGTCTGTTATACGCTAGGTACTGTGGTAAGGTTAGGGATAGCATGGCATTGTCCTCTTGGAACTTACATTCTAGTGAGGAAGATCGAGTTTGAATAAATAAATAGACACATCAAACAACTGCAATTGTAGTGGATGCTAAAGAAGGAAGTAAACAGTCAGGAGAAAACTTCTATAGCAAGGGCGGGCCGGGAAAGCCTCTCTAAGGAGGTGACATTTTAGCCGAGAATTAAAAACTGAGAAGGATCCAGCCTTGAGAAAAGCCCAGGAAAGAGCACTGCAGGCAAAAGGAACCACACGGGTGAAGACCCTCCAGAGAAGGAAGAGCTCACGTAGGAGAAGATGAAATCCATTCAGTGTGTCTAGAGCATAGTGAGCAATGGAGACTGTAGCCCCAGAAGAGGTCTGAGAGGTAGGCAGGGGCTTGATCCTGGAGGACCTTATAAGTCATGGGAAGGAGTTTGGATTTTCTAAGTGAAATGAGAAGCTTTTGAAGGATTTTAAGCAGGAGAGCGACACGATCTGATTTACATTTTTAAAAGATCACTCTGTGATCTTTCCTTACAGCTGTGAGAAAAATAGAATGGAAGGAAATGAGAGGGAACAAGAGAGAACAAGCAGGGAAACCAGATAGGAGCTATGACTTTTGTCTAGGCAGAAGGAGCTGGGTGCCTGGACTTGAGGAGGGAGGGGGGTGACAGTTGAAATGGGGAGAAGTAAAAATGAATGAATTGGGATCTATTTTGCCAAGCACAGGACTGGACATCACAAGCTGCATTACCCGGGCCGTCCACGGAAGGATGCCTTTCTCTACCTCCAGTTTGAGGATTTCTTCCTCAAGAACCTCAGTTGCTCAGGAGCCATAAAGTGACCTCATTGGTTCCTCATATTATCCCAATAAGCTCTGGGAGTGACTATTATAGTTCCCTGGGCTTATCAATGACATATGTTCGGGGACCACAATTTCCATCTCAAACAGGTGTTTCTACATTCTGGGCACATTCCAAATAGTGCGGCCCTGAGGATTTCTGTTCTCATCTCTCCCAGGTGGGTGACATTTAGAATGATTATTGTTCAGTAGCACTCAGACTTCTACTAAATGGTATGGCAGAAGGAAGAACCTTGACTATCAGCGTGATTAGACAGTGGAATGGATTGCCAGGGGAGGTTATGAAGTTTCCTGCAGCCAGACAGGCTGCTGAAATATGAAGACGTTATGTACCAACGTGAGCAGCATCTTTATATTCTAAGGGTGGGTAGAGAAAGCAATTCAAGTGACAAGGGGAGTAGGGTGGAAGGACATGGTCAGTGCTAGGTCATGGGTGGCTGCCAAACAACGCAAGCCAGGACTCACAGCCAGGCTGGGCCAGCAGGTGAATAGGGGAGCTAGAATGAATGCCCAGGGAACTAGTTACCGTGAGTTATGAGGTTGAAGCCAAGGTCTGAATCCAGGGTGTAAAACCAAACTGGAGGACACAGACAAGGTCTGGAGTCTGAATAGACAGGAAAGAGTAATCCTGCAGAGGTCCAAACCAGGCAGAAAGCAGTGTCAGGGGAATCTTGGTCTAATGGTGGTATGGGTCTGTGGCTGGGCTTCAAGTTAAGAAGAGAGAAATAGGTGGAGATAAAATCAGAGTGGGACAGGTATCTCCTGAATCAGAACAGCTAGGTGGGTCCACATCGTGGCTCAGCCAGGGATGTGCCACTGGATCTCAGAAATGGGACCCAACTGCCCTCTGCCTTATTTCGAAGCTTCCCAGATTTTTGTGGCTTCAGCACAATGCTATGGGCTCCGGGGGATGGGGCCTCACTGGGTGATATACTGTCCCTATTTTCTGTGGTCTGTGGACATCCTTTTGACATGGCAAACAGATTGGAAGTAAAATCAAGTTCACAACATAATCACAGAGAGGAATTTCTCTGACTCTGCCCTTGCCTGTGTTTGCCCCTCTTCAAAGCCTTTCACTAATCCAACTATTTCTGCGAGTCTCCCAGAAGTCTGTGACATAGGTTCATTAACGATATCCTTTCAACTCCCCAGTGGCTTCCACCATTTCCTCCCTTCCTTCTGTAGCTCCCTGGGGTGATAATCTGCTGCCAAGTCTTCTGATGCCTGTAACAAAGGCATTGATGCATTGAGGTGGCCGCTGCTCGTGCTGTTGCAAAGCTGTTTCCCACCCAACTGGAACTACTAAAGCCAGTGCTTCTGATGTGCCCTGTGTACTCAATGTCCCACAGAGATTTTAGTGAAATAGTCCTTTAAATTGGTACTTACTCTTACAAAGCCCTCTCTACTTAGGACTCAGGTGTGAGTCCCAGGAGGTAGATCAGAAGATAACCAGGGTAGTGCCCTCTGGTGGGTATTGTGTTGGCGTTGTTGTTATTTGGTTTTTGCTCTTCCCAGCGAGCTTTCCCACTCCCCTTCAACTGGTTATAACCTCTACTCCTGGCCTCAGGGATAAGTATGTGAACTAGAGCTGGCCAGTCACAGAACATCCATTCTCTTAGCAACACTGATTGGATGGAATGATGGGCACATGAACAACAACAACAAAAGGCCAGTCAGAAATGTTCCCTGGGATAGATCCATGGACTCTGGGAGATAGAATTTCTCTTTGTGAGGCTTTGCCTGCTGACAGCCATGTCTCTTTCAATATGGAGAAGACCAGTCTGCAAGAAAGGATGAGACAAATGGGGAAAGAGAAGCAGAGATGAAATATAGACCCAGAGAGTTCTGACAATGTTGAGTCTCCAACCTTGGCTCCTTCCTAGCCTTCTGAACCAAAGCAATTCTTTTTTTTTCTGCTTAAGGTGGGTTGAGTTGGGGTTCTGTTATTTCTTATTTTTAAATGTTCTGATTAATTACAACCTAAGAGTTATACTCAACATCTTCCCTCCCCCACAACTCTGAGGTCTAGGAGGGATCTTAGATGTCCATTCTTTCTTCAATTAGGATGCCATCTTTCCTGCGAAGCTCTTTCAGCTTCTAAACACATAGTTTCTCAGTGGACCCACCTCCTAGACCCTCCAGAAAGAACAATACATATGTGAGTCCAAGGGTGAATCCAATTTAGGCTGCTAAGTTAAGCCCCTTCCACATAATCACTCATTTAACAAATATTTATTGAGCTCTTACTATGTGCCAGACACTGTTCTAGGAGCTGAGAATATAGAAGTGAATAAAATAGACAACATTTCTACCCTCATGAAGCTTGTGTTCTGATGATAATTAGATAACAAATAATTACACATATAATTTAATCTCATCAGTGTTATGAAAAAAAATAGAGCAGGTTAATAAGATAGGAAGTGATGGGGTAGAGTGCTATTTTAGGCAGTATGTGCTGGGGAGGCCCTCCAAGGAGTGAACAGTCCTGAATAAAATGTGGATATGAGTCATGTAGATATTTAGGAGAAACATAGTTTAGGCTAGGGAGACAGGAAATACGAAGGCCTGGAGGTGCTTGACATGTTCAAAAACAGCAAAGGAGACCAGTGAAGTAAGGTGAGTTAAAAGGAGGAGTGGTAGGAAATGAGGTCAGAGAGGTAGCCAAGGGCCAATCTGCAGCAGGCCTTGGAGGTTGGGGTAAGAACTTTGTATTTTTCCCTAATTGTGATGAGAAGCTATTAGAGTGTTTTGATCTGGGGATTGGCAGTATCAGATTGACCTTTTACAAGCATCCCTCTGGCTGTGGTGGAGATAATGGATTGTGGGAGGTGAAGCAGGGAGGCAAGACAGGAGATTATTGTGTGAGTCCAAGTAAGAGATGGTGGTGCCAACTAGGGTGGCAGCAAGGGAAGCAGTGAAAGGTAGGTGGATTCAGCATCTATTTTTCTTTTGTTTTGGTTTTGTTATGACCAGAAAACAAGTGAGAATTCTTAATTCACAAAAGATGAAAGCACAAGACATTGATCTCCTTATACATACAATATTACAATAAGCTGATTAGCTGTGGACTATGAAAACATTTAAGACTTCACATACACACATGTGTACTTTGAAACAAGAAACACAGGACAATTTTAATCTTTGATATGTCATAACTACCAAGAGAAAGAACACTGATTTGAGTCTAATTGTTTTCCTGGCATGCAATCACTATATAGGCCAGGCCGAAAGCATACTGTATATTGTTAAGGACATCTTTAGGCAAATATAAACATTCTCATTTGGGAGCTTTTTCTCCCTACGCAAAACAATCTGCTTTTCCATCGCTGTCAAGTAGCTTGGTTTGTTATCAGTTTAACAAGATCATGACAACAAACAACATTTTCACCACAAAACTCAGGTGAGAGGTTTTTACACAGGTCATACAAAAAATATTTTTTCCCAAGAAAAGCAATCTGTAAATTATAGATGCAACCCTAAGAAAAAGAGTCTTGGTTACAAATCATTCACTTTCAAATACTGATGAAGAAATAAAGAATGGAGGGGTGGGTAGGGGTGGGTGGTAGAGGCAGTGGCATGGCAGGGAGCACAAAAGGTGTGAAATGAGGAAAACATTTGCCACAGGAAATACTGGATTCAGTTGATTTTTTAAAAAATGAGGTATTATAAGAATGTGCCAGTAAATGCAAAAAAAACCCACCGAAATTAAAAACCAAAATGCACACTTCCAATGGAAAAATCTCTAAACCTCTTATAGTTTTCTTTATTCAGATTAGACATTTCATATACAGCAGTTAATCTAGAAAAATACATTTAAAAAAATCTTCAGCAGACCATGCTCTCTGTAACAAAACTTTCCAAACCCTGTTTTATTATACAAACCAATCTACAACAGTAGTGTAAAAAGAAATTCTCAAATTTAAGTCATTTTCGATCTGACATCCATCTAATTTACACATGGGTTTCCACTATTCGTATTGCAGAGTTAGAATTCTGTAATAAATTTTTTCTAATGTATTCTGTACATATTAAATAATCTAAAAGGTTCCTCTTGTAGTGCATTTACCATTTAGCAAGTCTATTCAGCATTTTTCCAGTACCATTTGCATTACAGTGATTTGCCTGTAAATGTAATTAAAATCTAAAAGTGCACACAGTTAACTTTCTTAAATAACGGCCTGCTTCTGGAGGAAACCTGATATTCACAGAAAAGAATGACCAATATCGTGATTAGTAATGAGGGGTTAGAATGCGCTCTGAGACTATATAGCACAATTATATACATAAGCTAAAGGACAGTGAGTCTTTAGCCTGTATTTACAACAAATAACGTTGGTTTCCACAGGGTCATACCAAGAACTCAGTATGGCACTAGATAGAATTAGGATTGTTAGCTACAAGTCAGTGTAGCACAGACAGCCCCAAAATACCCTGAACCGGCTTATGCTAAATTAAAGTCCAGTATATTACAATGTTTTAAGTACTATTAGTGTGCTGCTGTGCTACTCGGTGAAGACAGCAAGCCTTCATCGAGGGATCGCATCTGGGTTATAATGGGTCCTAGCAGTCAGGATGCCACTGTATGCAAGAAACCCTGAAAAAAGAATACACAGGTTTCAAAACAGATATACTTCATTTTGTTTAAAATGCCCAGGAGCATTTTCAAAATAACTGATAGTAAGTATTGTTTTATAAAGTGATGAACCTATTGAATCATAAGAAGAAATTCTACATTATCCAGTTTGAGGAGAAAAAATGTAGTATTCTTACCAAATTATCCAGTGTATATGACTGGTTAGAATCGCAAGTTTTGATTTTTACTGGAATTCAGAGTATGAAGTGCAAACATTCAGGATAAAATTAATTCAAACGTACACACAGTTCTATCAACTTGCAACAGAGCAGCAAATATGAGGGCCTATCACACATCTGGACTCTCCCATTCCCTTCCGGTCCCTCAGAAAAGTGCAAAATCAAAGAATCACTGCTTGGTCCAAACATAAAATACATCAGGTATAAGGACTTGGAATCTGATGAAATCTGGCTTCTATTCCACAGGTTGTCTTCAGTAAGAGTCAACGTCTGAAGATGGAATTTATCTCGAGAAGAATTAACTCTACAATCTGATTCTGGTAGACGGTATAAACTGCTATGTTACCAGTCTCTTTCTCTGGCTTTAACAGAGTGGGACCAGACACAATTGCTATACTCTGATACGTCATTCTGTTTTTTTCTCTGTTTTCTATAACTCTTTTGAGATGTCTAAACAGAGTCTGCATTGTGTCCTGATTTGGCTTTGGCAACTGTTTGATTAGATCCTTCACAGCAGAGACACGCCGTCTTGGTTCTTGTTTAACTGCATTAACAAAATCATTAAAATGATCAAATGTAAGGAGAGGTTCTGGTAATTCTCGAAAAAGCATTTTCAGTGCTCCAGTGATGACATGAATATCTTCCCATTTACTATCCTTCAAGTCCAATTGACTGCAAACCTCAGCTTCTGGATCACTGCAAAGTTGCCACTAACTCTGTAAATCCCACCAACATCCAACCCATATTGTTCAACATGTTCAGGGCACAATTTCACAAATTTTGGCACTGTGCCATTCTCTCTCTGACACAAATTAACAAGATTGGTTCCAAATACCTGATCTTTAATATAACCTTTTTCACGAACAGCTTGCAAAGTGGGGCGTCGTGTAAGACACTTCTTTAAGTTGTTCTTGTTTTTTTTTCTGTTCTGAAGAATGTCTGCTA
Organism: Tursiops truncatus; assembly: GCF_011762595.2. NCBI lineage: Eukaryota > Metazoa > Chordata > Mammalia > Artiodactyla > Delphinidae > Tursiops > Tursiops truncatus. The sequence goes on from NC_047055.1 coordinate 38,165,295, forward strand.
GATACTTTTGTGGAACGCAATTTCTTCAGATCCTTATGGTCCTTTCCTTGATCGTGCTTTTCTATTCCTGGTGAATCTGATATATCTTCCTCAATTGCTTCATCGGGTTCTACTGTCTGATTACTGATAGTGCTACTAAGAACTTTAAACCACTCATTGATAACAGCGTCATTATCAAACTGAATCAGCACTTCTGTTCCTTGACGGGTTTTCAGCTCAAATACATTCTTTTTGCTGGATTTATCCTTTGAATCTCAATCCTCGCCCCCTTAAGGTCCACCGCGAACTCTGGTTTGGACTGATTACTCCCAAACCAGCTTGTGCTACTTCCTTGAGTTTTGGTAAACAGTAAAGATGAACCCTGCAACACGGCCCAAGAAGACAACTAGTTCTTTCGAACCTTTTTCCCATTTGCAGTAACTTTTGTTACATTTAATAATCCATATTTCTCTTGACCCTTTGGACTGCTGTCTGTATCTTGGCTCTTTGGTGAAGAGGGAGAAGACTCATTTTCAGAGTAGCAGGGTTTTGAGGCAGTTGGAGATTCCTTGTCATTGGTGTCCAACACAATGGTGCTATGTCTCCACTTTAACACTATTGGTTCTTGCAGCCGCCTGTCCAGACTCCTACTTTTAATAATTTCTCTTTGCTGCTGAGATGAGGCATTATACTTTGGCAACTCCCATTCTGACCGAGATCCATCTGCACTGTAGTAATATTGTCTACCTTGATCATCAACATGCTTGAGCCGCTCTTGATCTCCTGGACTTTGGGAATCTCCTTTGCTTATGTTTGTATCTCGAGTCCAACGAGGGGATTTCTGAGTTCTTTCCTGTGTTCCTCTGTTATAGTGATAACAATGCCCTGAACTATCTTTATGAGGTTCCCATTCTCCATTAATCTGAATTGCTGGGCTTCCGGGGCTCGGGGGGGAGAGATGAGTGGGATATTTTCAGTTCTTGCAGGTTAATGTAGACAGGAGAATCTGGCCGCCCTTGATTTGGAGGTGTTGTCGTCCTTATCTGCTCAGTGGAGCTGCTGCTAAGCTCATCACCGGACTCTGAATCTTAATATATCCGTTCCGAGCCTTCTCCTGCTGAATCACAAGACTGTTCCTGGGAGAAGCCACCTTCCTCTACGTCCAAGAACTCTGGACCGGGAAAGTGACCAAATAAACGTGTCCTATTCTGGCCAGAAACTTTGGGAGAATGTGAGTCACTGTTGAACTTTCCATTATTATGGGTCAGGTTCAGGCTGAGGTTGACAGTCTGACCTGGAATATAATTGGGTCCAAAATTCTGATTGGCATCACGAATAAGACCTGTTCCTTGAACAGACGGCGATGGCTTTCCAAAACTTGAAAGCTCGGGCAATTTGTTCACATTTTCTGCTGACCTCTGAAGGTGGAGACTCTGCATCGTTTTCACAGAATGATGCGGCAGCCCCGCTGCCGGTTGCACAGGCGGCATCAGGCCTCTGTGGCCGACCTCCCTCACGTACTGGGCAGGCACATAAAACGCTTTGGAGTTCTCGTCCAGCTTGACCTGCAACCAGGCATCGCTGGTCTTCTTCACCAGGATGTATTGCTCACCTTGTTTTATCATGACCTTTCTGTCCTTCGCTTCGTTGTTTTTTTTTTTTTTTTTTTGCGGTACGCGGGCCTCTCACTGTTGTGGCCTCTCCCGTTGCGGAGCACAGGCTCCGGACGCGCAGGCTCAGCGGCCATGGCTCACAGGCCCAGCCGCTCCGCGGCATGTGGGATCTTCCCGGACCGGGGCACGAACCCGTGTTCCCTGCATCGGCAGACGGACTCTCAACCACTGCGCCACCAGGGAAGCCCCCAGTCTTACATTTAAACCGAGGCCCCGGTGGCCTCGCGGGGGCCGGCTCCCTCCTGACCGCTCGGCCATGGCAGCGGGGAGCCCAGACAACCCCGAAGGGCGCTCACTCGCTTGCAGCTGGGCTGGCGCATCCCCATCAGCATCCATTTTAAAGGCAAAGCGAGTTAAAGCGAGTAAGCTGTGCTGATGAATTGGACATGGAGTGTGAGAGAGGGTCAAGGATGACTCCCAGTGTCTCAGCCTGAGCAACTAGGTTAATCGGGGTGACGTCTTTTGAGATGGGGAAAAATGAGAGAGGCACAGGTTCAGGGATGGGGGAAATCCTCAACTGAGTTTGGGATCTTTTAAATTTGAGGAGCCTATTAGGTATCTAACTGCAGTTGTGAAGAAGTTTGGAGAAAGGAACTATATATCAAACAAAGGGGTGCAAAGTGCTTGGATGGAAAGGGGGAGTTTCGGAGAAGCAAGCAGAGTTCCAGCAACACCCAGGCAGAGCACATCACACTTCCCAAAATGGAAAGAGAGCAGATTACATGTTTTTTTCTCATTATCTCCCTAACCAAGGGCTGGCAAAAAATTCAAGCTATATTAATTGGAGGGGTTTTTGTTACTGTAAATCAAGATAGGTAAAGGGACAGAGACTCTTCTAGCATCATAATCCAGCAAAAAGGCATGCCAAGAGAATGTCAATGACGGTGTGGAATGTTCAGCTTTCTCAAAGAGATTCCACCCCGAGGCCAGTCTTTGGTTTCTGCTCTCTCCATCCCCCGCCACTCACAGGACTGGAGAGGCTTCTTCATCTCCATTCAAGTTTGGAACTGGATGGAGCTGAGTGACTACCCAATCTAGACACCCACATCAGACAGGGAAGTTCCCAGAGGTCCAGGTGGATGGAGAGAAGAGGCAGGGAAAGTTTTCCCACCGACTGCAAGAGGGGGAGGAGTGCTCCAAAGCATCTAGAACAGAGGTCTTGTGCCCAATGAGGAAGTGAGAATTGAGTGGAGTAGTAAGGGGCCACTCAAAATCAACATGTCCTATAGATTCGGATTGGTTAGAATGTGTGATTTAAACGGGGAATAAAGGCCATTTTGTGCATTTTTCTGCACCCTGTGTATATATGGGTGACCAACTAACATGCTCTTTTAATGTCTCTCTTTCTTCCACCCAGGGGTTGCACAAGTATTCAGAGCGCATGGAAATACTGAACTCTTTGAAGGCAGGAACCGGCGCTTAGTTTAGTAGCCGCCACACAGTAGGCACTCAATAGGTGCTTGCTGAATTTTTTTAAAAAGCTAAAAGAATAATCCAAATAAACTGAGGTGAGAATCAAACCAAAGGGATAAGTGAGCAGAACAGAAGGAGAGGAGAAAAAAGAAAATGCAAATGTGAGGGATAAGGGCTGTCTGGCTGCACTTGGGAAAACAGTAAGATGCAATAGGAGTAGGGAAATAAAAAGGAAGCAAATTAGAGAGGTTAAAGTTATCATTAGAAAAGAAAGGTAGAATAAGAAAAGAAAAGAAAGGTAGAACTGAGCAAGTTTTGGCTGCCAGCTTTTCTGCCTGACTTCTGCCAACAAGGTGTGCAGTTTTGTTGATGACGACTTTTTCTTGGCCCTGTGCAACAATAGATCAACCACAGAAGAAAACTCAGAGTTTCAGCATTCAGTGGTCACAGCCAGGCAGTGGGGACGGGAGCCAGCCTTGATCAATGCAGAATTGACTTACAGTTTAATGCTTTTTTGTTTCAAAGTAAGATACCAGAAGAAGACAACTCGGGGGCAGGCTTCAAATTCCTCCTGCTAACACTGAAACACTAATAGGAGGAGTTGACATCATGGAACACAGCCTATACAGTATCACGAGAGGCTGACCTGTGGAAAGGGCATGACAACGAAGAGGTAGTGGGAAAAAGAAAGGGCAAAGACCTAAAAGGGAAGGCCAGGAAAGTGATGTACAGAGAAATATCAAAGGAGGGCTAGACCTATAAAATAGAAATTGATGGATGAGGGTATGAGGACATTAGAAAGATCTTTAAGAGGCTTCAGGGACTGTAAGAAAGAGGGCAAAGCAGAGATGTCACGTGGAACATCTTACATAACAAGTAGCTAGTGAAAGCTATTGTAATATATAACATGATGGAAAGAAGGGTGTGCATGCGGAGGAGGACCCCAGCACTTACTGTCCGCATGTAAATAAAGAGTGGAAATTCTATGGCTACCCAGCCAGTGGAGCCCTGATAAAACAAAAGTAGATGCTATGGTCCCTCTGTTTTAAACAGAAAGGAGACTGAGGCAGTGTGGTGACCAAGCATTTGTGTCAACAGAGTGGCATTAAGCATCTTAGTTCTGTCATTTAAAAGGTGTCCACTTTGGGCAAGTTCCCTTGATTTCTAAGCCTCAGTTTCCTTGTCCGTAAAATGGGGACAATAAAACCTAAATCACTGGGCTGTCATTAGTATTAGCAATGTACGGACCATTCCTTGCCCATAGGAGGCACTCACTATTATGACTATTAGTACTAGTACTCCTACTACTTTTTCTATTGATTCTATTATTCATCCGTCTTTTTACTTAAAAAAAAAATGAAATAAACAAACAAAATACACTGTTGAGGATTATCCCCACCCTAATGAAAACTTCTTTTTTCTCCTGGTAAGGAAAGAGAGTGAACCAAAGGAGGAAGGGCAAAAGGCATGACCTTAGACATAAAGCCTTATTCAAGTAGGAGAATGCTGGTGTGTGTGTGTGTGTGTGTGTGTACAGCAAGCTGTCAGAGCAGGAATAACATATACAGTTGGCCCTCTGTATCGACGGGTTCTGCATCTGTGGATTCAACCAACTCTGCGTGCAAACACTTGGGAAAAAAATTCCAGAAAGTTCCAAAAAGTAAAGCTTGAATTTGCCACCCTGTGGCAACTATTTACATAGCATTTACATTATATATACAACTATTTACATAGCATTTACTTGGTATTATAAGCAATCTAGAGATGATTTAAAGTATATGGGAGGGGGCTTCCCTAGTGGCGCAGTGGTTGAGAGTCCACCTGCCAATGCAGGAGACACGGGTCCCGGTCTGGGAAGATCTCACATGCCACGGAGTGTCTGGGCCTGTGAGCCATGGCTGCTGAGCCTGCGTGTCCGGAGCCTGTGCTCCACAACGGGAGAGGCCACAACAGTGAGAGGCCCGCGAACCACCAAAAAAAAAAATAAATAAAAAAAATTATATGGGAGACGTGCTTAGATTACATACAAATACTCTGCCAGTTTGCATAAGGGACTTGAGCATCATGGATTTTGGCATCCATGGGGGTCATGGAACAAGTCCCCCACGGATAACGGGGGACTACTGTACTAAGACCATAGATGGGGAAAGGGTGAAGATTAGAGTTTAGTGTATTGAAAAAGTGGTGTCGACCATTTGTGGAAAGGTGTTTGGTGATAGGAAATGAAGTATAATGGGCAGAATATCTTGAATCTTTTATAATTAAAAACCCCATGGAGGAAACTTACACAAGCCTCTTAGATAGCCTCATCCACCAGAGGGCAGACAGCAGAAGGAAGAACTACAATCCTGCAGCCTGTGGAACAAAAACCACATTCACAGAAAGATAGACAAGATGAAAAGGCAGAGGGCTATGTACCAGATGAAGGAACAAGATAAAACCCCAGAAAAACAACTAAATGAAGTGGAGATAGGCAACCTTCCAGAAAAAGAATTCAGAATAATGATAGTGAAGATGATCCAGGACCTCGGAAAAAGAATGGAGGCAAAGATCGAGAAAATGCAAGAAATGTTTAACAAAGACCTAGAAGAATTAAAGAACAAACAAACAGAGATGAGCAATACAATAACCGAAATGAAAACTACACTAGAAGGAATCAAAGGCAGAATAACTGAGGCAGAAGAACGGATAAGTGACCTGGAAGACAGAATGGTGGAATTCACTGCTGCTGAACAGAATAAAGAAAAAAGAATGAAAAGAAATGAAGACAGCCTAAGAGACCTCTGGGACAACATTAAACACAGCAACATTCACATTATAGGGGTCCCAGAAGGAGAAGAGAGAGAGAAAGGACCAGAGAAAATACTTGAAGAGATTATAATTGAAAACTTCCCTAACATGGGAAAGGAAATAGCCACGCAAGCCCAGGAAGCGCAGCGAGTTCCATACAGGATAAACCCAAGGAGAAACACACCGAGACACATAGTAATCAAATTGGCAAAAATTAAAGACAGAGAAAAATTATTGAAAGCAGCAAGGGAAAAATGACAAATAACATACAAGGTAACTCCCATAAGGTTAACAGCTGATTTCTCAGCAGAAACTCTACTAGCCAGAAGGGAGTGGCATGATATACTTAAAGTGATGAAAGGGAAGAACTTACAACCAAGATTACTCTACCCTGCAAGGATCTCATTCAGATTCGATGGAGAAATCAAAAGCTTTACAAACAAGCAAAAGCTAAGAGAATTCAGCAGCACGAAACCAGCTCTACAACAAATGCTAAAGGAACTTCTCTAAGTGAGACACACAAGAGAAGAAAAGGATCTACAAAAAAAAACCCAAAACAATTAAGAAAATGGTCATAGGAACATACATTTCGATAATTACCTTAAACGTGAATGGATTATTTTATTTTTTTAACATCTTTATTGGAGAATAATTACTTTACAATGGTGTGTTAGTTTCTGCTTTATAACAAAGTGAATCAGTTATACACATACATATGTCCCCATATCTCTTCCCTCTTGCGTCTCCCTCCCTCCCACCCTCCCTATCCCACCCCCCTAGGTGGTCACAAAGCACTGAGCTGATCTCGCTGTGCTATGCGACTGCTTCCCACTAGCAATCTATTCTATGTTTGGTAGCGTATATATGTCCATGCCACTCTCTCACTTTGTCACAGCTTACCCTTCCCCCTCCCCATATCGTCAAGTCCATTCTCTAGTAGGTCTGTGTCTTTTTTTTTTTTTTTTTTTTTTGCGGTACGCGGGCCTCTCACTGTTGTGGCCTCTCCCGTTGCGGAGCACAGGCTCCAGATGCGCAGGCTCAGCGGCCATGGCTCACAGGCCCAGCCGCTCCGCGGCATGTGGGATCCTCCCGGACCGGGGCACGAACCCGCGTCCCCTGCATCAGCAGGCGGACTCCCAACCACTGTGCCACCAGGGAAGCCCAGGTCTGTGTCTTTATTCCTGTCTTGCCCCTAGGTTCTTCATGACCTTTTTTTCCCTTAGATTGTATATATATATATATATATATATGTTAGCATACGGTATTTGTTTTTCTCTTTCTGACTTACTTCACTCTGTATGACAGACTCTAGGAATGTGAATGGATTAAATGCTCCAACCAAAAGACAGAGTTTTGCTGAATGGAAACAAAAACAAGACACATATATATGCTGTCTACAAGAGATCCACTTCAGACCTAGGGACACATACAGACTGAAAGTGAGGGGATGGAAAAAGATATGCCATGCAAATGGAAATCAAAAGAAAGCTGGAGTAGCTATACTCATATCAGATAAAATAGGCTTTAAAATAAAGAATGTTACAAGAGACAAGGAAGGACAGGACATAATGATCAAGGGATCAATCCAAGAAGAAGATATAACAATTGTAAATATGTATGAACCCAACATAGGAGCACCTCAATACATAAGGCAACTACTAACAGCTATAAGAGAGGAAATCGACAGTAACACAATAATAGTGCGGAACTTTGACACCTCCCTTACACCAATGGACAGATGATCCAAAAAGAAAATTAATAAGGAAACACAAACATTAAATGACACAGTAGACCATATATATTTGATTGATATTTATAGGACATTCCATCCAAAAACAGCAGATTACACTTTCTTCTCAGGTGCACACAGAATATTCTCCAGGATAGATCACATCTTGGGTCACAACTTAAGCCTCAGTAAATTTAAGAAAATTGAAATCGTATCAAGCATCTTTTCTGACCACAATGCTATGAGATTAGAAATGAATTACAGGGAAAAAAAATGTAAGAAACACAGACACATGGAGGGTAAACAATACGTTACTAAATAACCAAGAGATCACGGAAGAAATCAAAGAAAAAATCAAAAAATACCTAGAGAAAAATGACAATGAAAACACGCCAATCCAAAATCTATGGGATGCAGCAAAAGCAGTTCTAAGAGGGAAGTTTATAGCTATACAAGCCTACCTCAAGAAACAAGAAAAATCTCGTAAACAATCTAACTTTATACCTAAATGAACTAGAGAAAGAAGAACAAACAAAACCCAAAGTTAGCAGAAGGAAAGAAATCATAAAGATCAGAGCAGAACTAAATGAAACAGAAACAAAGAAAACAATAACAAAGATCAATAAAACTAAAAGCTGGTTCTCTGAGAAGATAAACAAAATTGATAAACCATTAGCCAGACTCATCAAGAAAAAGAGGGAGAGGACTCAAATCAATAAAATTAGAAATGAAAAAGGAGAAGTTACAACAGACACCGCAGAACTACAAAGCATCCTAAGAGACCACTACAAGCAACTCTATGCCAATAAAATGGACAACCTGGAAGAAATGGACAAATTCTTAGAAAGGTATAACCTTCCAAGATTGAACCAGGAAGAAACAGAAAACATGAACAGACCAATCACAAGTAATGAAATTGAAACTGTGATTAAAAATCTTCCAACAAACAAAAGTCCAGGACCAGATGGCTTCACAAGTGAATTCTATCAAACATTTAGAGAAGAGCTAACTCCCATTCTTCTCAAACTCTTCCAAAAACTGCAGATGAAGGAACACTCCCAAACTCATTCTACGGGGCCACCATCACCCTGATACCAAAACCAGACAAAGATACTACAAGCAAAGAAAATTACAGACTAATATCACTGATGAATATAGATTTAAAAATCCTCAACAAAATACTAGCAAACAGAATCCAACAACACATTAAAAGGATCATACACCATGATCAAGTGGGATTTATCCCAGGAATGCAAGGATTCTTCAATATATGCAAATCAATCAATGTGATACACCATATTAACAAACTGAAGAATAAAAGCCATATGATCATCTCAATAGATGCAGAAAAAGCTTTTGACAAAATTCAACACCGATTTATGATAAAAACTCTCCAGAAAGTGGGCATACAGGGAAGCTACCTCAACATAATAAAGGCCGTACACGACAAACCCACAGCAAACATCATTCTCAATGGTGAAAAACTGAAAGCATTTCCTCTAAGCTCAGGAACAAGACAACGATGTCCATTCTCACCACTATTATTCAACATCATTTTGGAAGTCCTAGCCACGGCAATCAGAGAAGAAAAAGAAATAAAAGGAATACAAATTGGAAAAGAAGAAGTAAAACTGTCACTGTGTGCAGATGACATGATACTATACATAGAGAATCCTAAAAATGCCACCAAAAAACTACTAGAGCTAATCAATGAATTTGGTAAAGTAGCAGGATACAAAATTAGTGCACAGAAATCTTTTGCATTCCTATACACTAATGATGAAAAATCTGAAAGAGAAAGTAAGGAAACACTCCCATTTACCATTGCAACAAAAAGAATAAAATACCTAGGAATAAACCTACCTAGGGAGACAAAAGACCTTTATGCAGAAAACTATAAGACACTGATGAAAGAAATTAAAGATGATACCAACAGATGGAGAGATATACCATGTTCTTGGATTGGAAGAATCAATATTGTGAAAATGACTGTAGTACCCAAAGCAATCTACAGATTCAATGCAATCCCTATCAAATTACCAATGGCATTTTTTACGGAACTAGAACAAATCATCTTAAAATTTGTATGGAGACACAAAAGACCCCAAATAGCCAAAGCAGTCTTGAGGGAAAAAAATGGAACTGGAGGAATCAGACTCCCTGACTTCAGGCTCTATTACAAAGCTACAGTAATCAAGACAATATGGTACTGGCACAAAAACAGAAATATAGATCAATGGAACAGGATAGAAAGCCCAGAGATAAACCCACACACCTATAGTCAACTAATCTATGACAAAGGAGGCAAGGATATGCAATGGAGAAAAAACAGTTTCTTCAATAAGTGGTGCTGGGAAAACTGGACAGCTACATGTAAAAGAATGAAATTAGAACACTCCCTAGCACCTTACACAAAAATAAACTCAAAATGGATTCGAGACCCAAATGTAAGACCTGACACTATAAAGCTCTTAGAGGAAAACATAGGAAGAACAGTGTTTGACATAAATCACAGCCAGATATTTTTTGATCCACCTCCTAGAGTAATGGAAATAAAAACAAAAATAAACAAATGGGACCAAATGAAACTTCAAAGCTTTTGCACAGCAAAGGAAACCATAAACAAGACCAAAAGACAACCATCAGAATGGGAGAAAATATTTGCAAATGAATCAGCAGACAAAGGATTAATCTCCAAAATATATAAACAGCTCATGCAGCTCAATATTAAAGAAACAAACAACCCAATTCAAAAATAGGCAGAAGACCTAAATAGACATTTCTCCAAAGAAAACATACAGATGGCCAAGAAGCACATGAAAACTTCTCAACATCACTAATTATTACAGAAATGAAAATCAAAACTACAATAAGGTATCACCTCACACCAGTTAGAATGGGCATCATCAGAAAATCTACAAACAACAAATGCTGGAGAGGGTGTGGAGAAAAGGGAACCCTCTTGCACTTTTGGTGGGAATGTAAATTGATACAGCCACTATGGAGAACAGTATGGAGGTTCCTTAAAAAACTAAAAATAGGGGCTTCCCTGGTGGCGCAGTTGTTGAGAGTCCGCCTGCCGATGCAGGGGACATGGGTTCGTGCCCCGGTCCGGGAAGATTCCACATGCCGCGGAGCGGCTGGGCCCGCGAGCCGTGGCCGCTGAGCCTGCGCGTCCGGAGCCTGTGCTCCGCAACGGGAGAGACCACAGCAGTGAGAGGCCCGCGTACCGTAAAAAAAAAAAAAAAAGAAAAAAACTAAACTAAAAATAGGCTTACCATATGATCCAGCAATCCCACTACTGGGCATATACCCTGAGAAAACCATAATTCAAAAAGACACATGCACCCCAATGTTCATTGCAGCACTGTTTACATAAGCCAGGTCATGGAAGCAACCTAAATGCCCATCGACAGACGAATGGATAAAGAAGATGTGGTACATATATACAATGGAATATTACTCAGCCATACAAAAGAACGAAATTGAGTCATTTGCTGAGATGTGGATGGATCTAGAGACTGTCATACAGAGTGAAGTAAGTCAGAAAGGGAAAAACAAATATCATATATTAACACATGTATGTGGAACCTAGAAAAATGGTACAGATGAACTGGTTTGTAGGGAAGAAGTTGAGACACAGATGTAGAGAACAAACATATGGACACCAAGGGGGGAAAACTGCAGTGGGGTGGGGATGGTGGTGTGCTGAATTGGGCGATTGGGATTGACATGTGTACACTGATGTGTATAAAATTGATGACTAATAAGAACCTGCAGTATAAAAAAACAAACAAACAAAAAACAACTAATACTAAACTGTCTTCGGGTTATTTGTATGGAAATAGGTTAATATAATAGTTTCAGACATTAAAAAAACAAAAAAAAAAACAACAAAAAAAAAACCCATGACATGGCTTAGCCCTTCGTTTGTCTGGCGTAAAACACGAGCAGCTCGAACGGAGAGACAGAGGGGGAACTGGATAATCTTATCCTTTACTCAGCTGCCTCTTTTTGCTTCTCCTCTCTTGCCTCAGAGAAGAGGCAACCGTCCCAGAGCCTCAGAGCTGAGCTGGGCTACACATCGATAGAATGCTTGCCTGGTAGAGCTGGGGAGGTTTCTTTTCTTTTCTTGGCCATGTGTCTTATTTTAGTAATAAGCAACAAGCAATACAGAGAATGCTCAGACTGAGGGGGAAGAGGATAAGACAGACAGTCCTCACAACTCCGGTGAAAGCCTGTTCCTGGGGGTGTAGGTAGGAGCACTGCCCATGGAGAAATGCATTTCATCAATGGTTCTGAAGAGGAAAAGGAGCCCCAGGAGGGGACAGAGACTGGAACAAGCCACACAGGCAACCAAATAAAAAAGCTGCCAGTAAGAAGAGCAAGGCTTATAGCAGCCCCAAAGTTAAAAAGCAGAGAGCTTAGAAATGCAAAAGGCTACCCACCTATGCTGTTCTTTGGGGTGCAGGCTGGCTGCTGGTTTGGAGTCAAGGTCAGGGGCTCAGAGAGGCCCTAGGAAGAGGAATGGCTACATAACTTGCAAGGCTCAGTGCAAAATGAAAATGCAGGGTCCTTTGTTCAAGAGCTATTAAGAATTCCAAGACAGTGACAGCAGAAGATTAAACTAAGCCTGGGCCTTATTGAGCGTGGGACCCTGTGGGACTGCATGGGACACACACCCATGAAGCCAGACTTACCTAGTAATTTTTTTTTTTTTTTTTTTTTTTTTGCGGTACACGGGCCTCTCACTGTTGTGGCCTCTCCCGTTGCGGAGCACAGGCTCCAGATGCGCAGGCTCAGCGGCCATGGCTTACAGGCCCAGCTGCTCCGCGGCATGTGGGATCCTCCCGGACCGGGGCACGAACCCATGTCCCCTGCATCGGCAGGCGGACTCAACCACTGTGCCACCAGGGAAGCCCTACCTAGGAACATTTTTAAGTGGGTCCCCAAATATGGGCTTATTGTATTTTATTTTATTTTTTGGCCATGCAGCCTGTGAGATCTTAGTTCCCTGACCAGGGGTCGAACCTGTTCCCTCTGCAGTGGAAGCGTGAAGTCTTAACTATTGGACCGCCAGGGAAGTCCCTCACTTTTTTACTTAATAAATCAAGAAGATAGGGCTAGAATAACTTTTGTGTTGTTTTGTTCCAAGCTTTGTTTTCTGAATTTGAAAACTCTTATATTATTTTATATTGTATAATATATATTCTATTAAAACAATGCAACCGTATAGTCATAACAGCAAATGAAGAGAAAGTGTGAATATCTTTTGCAGATGTGCATGAATGGCCAAGCGCCTGTCCTTTAGATAGGAGCTCTGTTTCCTATTTCCTTTAGCGGCCCTGGTCATGTGTGATTTTGATTGAGGCTCTGGAAAATGGAGAATAAAGGAGGGGAAGACTATTTCCCAGCCCCATCCTGCACATATATTATCATTCTGGGCTCTTCTCCCAGCTCCCCTCCCTCCAAAATCTTTCCCTGCGCTCGTTAATGTTCATTCTGCTCATTTGTCACCCCTTGTGGCAGCTATTAAACCAAATTCTTACTTTGAGACTTGATAATTAAATGGAAAGAAGCATTTATCCTGCCTTTTCAGTAGGAACTATATTTCAGCATAATTAAATAGCCATAGTTTCATTTTACTTTGTATTTATTTAACACTTACATAGTACTTACCATGCACCAGGCCTTACTCTGATTGCTTTAGTAATACTACCTCCTTTAACTCTCATAGCAACCACATTTTACAGATAAGGAAATTGAGGCACTGAGCAGTTAAGTGACTTAGTCACACAGGTAGCAAGTGGTGGGACCAGGATTGGAATATAGACAGTCTGACTCTAAAGTCCATACTTTTACCGCTGCCCTAGGCTGCCCTGGTTGAACAAAGGAAGTTCTTTCTTGAAGAATGCCAGCTAGTAAATAGAGATGGAGTGATAGAATTAAGAAACTATTTTTAGGGCTTCCCTAGTGGCGCAGTGGTTGCGAGTCCGCCTGCCGATGCAGGGGACACGGGTTCATGCCCCGGTCCGGGAAGATCCCACATGCTGCGGAGCAGCTGGGCCCATGAGCCATGGCCGCTGAGCCTGCGCGTCCGGAGCCTGTGCTCCGCAACGGGAGAGGCCACAACAGTGAGAGGCCCGCGTACCGCAAAAAAAAGAAACTATTTTTAAAACTGTCATGAATTCATGATCCAGGCAAAAATTGTCAAGTGGGATTAAAACTATTGTGTGGATAGTTGATGAGGAGCTGGACATCTGTGTGGGGCTAAAGTAACAGTCCACAGACTATTTTCTGGGCATCGGGAGGCAAAGATAACTCTATAATGGATCCGGCTGCCATCATGCTGATGCAGTGGTCAGTCATAGCGTTACTACCGGTGGAGCAACCAGACGCGTGTCTTCTGATGTGCTGCAGTATGTTACACAATGCCACGTTGATGTATAGTAGCCAAAGATATTGGACTTGAATGTGATCAAACCTTTAGACCTAATGTCCTGTTTACAGGAAATATAGGAGATTGAGGAACAGCTAAATAATACCACAAGCAAGCACATAGACAGATCCCAAAAGTGGGACGTTCTTCAGAACAACTGGCCTGGTTTCTTCAATAAGTCAAGTTAACATGAAATTAAAAAAGAGTGTTCTGAAGTTAAGGAGTTGTAAGGGACATTTTAAGATGAATGCATGATTTTGGACTGAATTCTGATTTGGACAAACCAGCTGTAAAGGACATTTCTGGAATAATTGGGCAAAATTTGAGTACGGGGCTTCCCTGGTGGCACAGTGGTTGAGAGTCCGCCTGCCGATGCAGGGGACACGGGTTCGTGCCCTGGTCCGGGAAGATACCACATGCCGTGGAGCAGCTGGGCCTGTGAGCCATGGCCGCTGAGCCTGCGCGTCCGGAGCCTGTGCTCTGTAACGGGAGAGGCCACAGCAGGGAGAGGCCCATGTACCACACACACACACAAAATATTTGAGTACGGTTTGAGCATTAGAAGGTGTTAAAGAATTTGTACACTGAAGTAAAGAATATATATGATTATTTTAAAAATGTCCCCTCAAAAGTAAATTATGTCCTTCACTCTCACTCTTTTTACAGCATGGTCTGTCCACTTCTTTGCTCTGAGTCCTGGCTCCCTGCTTGCACATTGCTTCCTGCAGCAGATGTTGTTGATGCTCTACCTATGTCTTCTGGGCTTTTAATATTTCTGTCCATGCTAGTCTGACTTCCAACTACCAGCTCCTCTGTCTCTTTGCCTGGACTTTTTTCTCCAGCCCCCAGAGTCCTCTTTGCCTGCACATAGAAGCCAGAAGTACCAGGGCATGCATACCTCCCTAAGACATCTCTGAATCAATAACTGACAGGAGAGGGTTATCCCTCAGGCGGGATAACTCTGAGATGCATGTTCTACTGTACTTCCTAGAATTCTCCAGCACGATTAAACTCCAGTTATCCACAGCGGTAATTTGCTTTATAACACACGCATTTATTGGCTTTCTTCTCTCCCATATCTCACTTCCCCACTCCTTTATGGGAATTTCCTACAATCACCTCCCAAACAGAGTACTCATGCTGGAATCCTTATCTCAGAGTCTGATTTGGGAACAATACAAACGGAAACATTTCCCCTAGAGCTGTCTCCTGTGGGAATTGCTCTTTCTCCCAAAGTCGGAGAGCAAGAGAGACACCACCAGCTTTTTCCTAGCGCCCTTCTTTCACTCTTGTGCAACATTTCTTCCTTCTTTCATTCTCACACCATTTACTCCTATGCTTCCTCATTGCTATCATTTATTGGCATCCTGGTCACTACCCCAGATCCATGGAAGATTCTGGTACTCCTCTGTACTCCCCTTCCTGTCATTAGCCCGTGGTTCCCATATGGAAGCCCCAACTCTTAGCTTCTTGGCGCCTTCATCTCAGGTTATCTTCAGCTCTGTCCCATTTCACCCACTGCCTTAGCCACGCTATGGACCTCATCATCACCCACTGCTCTATCTCTGAATCTCTAAGCTCCAATTTCCATCCTTAAACTGTAAGATCCCACTTCACCAGCTCTTTTTCTTTTTTGATATTTGTTTTTGGACCTGGCTGCACCTGCCCTATAAGCTTCCACCCAAAGTCAGTCCTATAATCTCCCTTTTCTGAGAACTGCTGGAGAAGATCACCCAAGCTTGAAGATCATTGACATGGTCTTCAGCCTCATTTGAACTCTCAGCTCTTAGTCAATCTTTTGTTTATGGTTAGCAGCCTCTCTCTCTAGTAATGTTCTTGACAGTTGCCCAGGGCCCCTCTCATTCATTCCCAACATCTTCCATCTGGGTTTCCATTTTGCCTCTGAGTCTTGGCTCTGTCCTCTTTTACAATCTTCCTTTTCCCATCTAGTGATTCCATTCTTCCTCAAGGACTTGGCTCAAGTGTGTATGCACAACATTTCCTCTAGCTGTCCCTTCAGGACCCCAACTCTGGCTCTAGGCTTGGACTGGCAGCTCTGCTGGGTCCATCCAACTTCACTGCTTCCCTAGTACTTTCCCCTCCCCTCTCAACCACTAAAAGGGGATTCAGACAACTCCTATTCATCAATTCATCTTTTCAACAAATAGTTGTTATGTATCTCTTGAGCCTGGTGACATGTGCACTGCCAAGAACTATGCTAGGTGCTGGGATATGATGGTAAATGAGAAAGACAAGGTTTCTGACCTCATGGCCTTGCACATTGTGACATTACCATTGAAGAAATCTGACAGAAAATATTAAGAGTAAGAAGGAACTACTTTAGGTAGGGTAGTTAGGGAACATCTCTATGAAGAAGTAACATTTGATTCAGGACTTGAAGTTTTAAAAGGAAGCAGACATGTGAAGAACCCAGTGGAAAAGCATTTTAGGCAGAGGGAACTACAAATGAAAGAGTGCTGAGGCTAGAAAGAGCTTGATACGTAACGCAAATACAGAAGGCCAATATGGACGAAGCATAGTAAGTTGAGGGGAGAAGAGTAGGAGAAATGCATGGGGCCATATCTGGTAGGAGTTTGAATTTTATTTTAAGTGTGATGGGAATCCAGTAGAGGGTTTTGATCAGGAGAGTGACATGATTTAATTTCCATTTTTAAACGATTACCGTATCTTACAGTTTGGGCAAGCGATGAGTTTCCCTTGGGCTAGGATAGTAAAAGTGGAGGTGGGAGAACTGGATGAATTAGAAATTCATATTGGATGTAGAATGGTCAGGATTTGCTGATGGATTAAATTTGGGGAGTGAGAGAAAAGGAGGAATCAATGATGACTCCCAGGTTTCTGACATAAGTTAGTGTCATTTTTCTAAGATGGAAAACATGGGGAAAGACAGATTGGGTGGGAGGAGGGTGTCAAGAGTTCTATTTTATAGGTGTCGTATTAGAGTTGTTCAATAGAAGTCCAAGTGTCGATTTTAAATGGGCAGGTGTATATATGAATCTGAAGTTTAGAGTATTTTTAGGGTCTTCACTGGGAATCATCAGCATAAAGATGGTATTTAGAGCCATAGACAGTGATGAAACCACTTAAGGAGTGATTTGAGAGAGAAGAGAAGAGGGAGCTCAAGATAAAATATGGGTAACTCTGATATTTAGAGTTCAGGTAGAGGACACTGAGAAGTAAAGATTGGTAAAAAAAATATGGTATTTACAAAGCCAAAGAGGAAAAGTTTCAAGGAAATACGGAGTGATCATCTATGTCAAATGCTAATGAGAGGGCTAATAAAATAAGGACAAAAATGTAATCATTGGATTTTTTGGGGGGGCGGTCAAAAGCCCCACGTTTTATTATTATTACTGAAGAAGGACCACCTAAAAAAAGGGTTTGAAGGGTTAAGTACAAGGTCTTAAATTGATCATTTTTAGCCTTTTGTTTAATTTTATGTCATTCTACCCTTTCTCAAGCTCCTTTGTAGATCACAAGTAGATTTATTTATTTGTTTATTTATTTATTTTTTAACACCTTTATTGGAGTATAATTGCTTTACAATGGTGTGTTAGTTTCTGCTTTATAACAAAGTGAATCAGCTATACATATACATGTGCCCCCATATCTCTTGCGTCTCCCTCCCTCCCACCCTCCCTATCCCACCCCTCTAGGTGGTCACAAAGCACCGAGCTGATCTCCCTGTGCGATGCAGCTGCTTCCGACTAGCTATCTATTTTCCATTTTGTAGTGTATATATGTCCACGCCACTCTCTCACTTCGTCCCAGGTTACCCTTCCCCCTCCCCGTGTCCTCAAGTCCATTCTCTACGTCTGCGTCTTTATTGCTGTCCTGCCCCTAGGTTCTTCATAACCATTTTTGTTTGTTTGTTTTAGATTCCATATATATATATGTGTTAGCATACGGTATTTGTTTTTCTCTTTCTGACTTACTTCACTCTGTATGATCATTGGATTTTGCAACATAGATATCTCTGGGGATTTGACAAGAGTGGTTTCAGTAGATTGATGGGCATAGAAGCCAGACTGGAGTGGATTTAAGATCAAATAAGGTGTGAGGAAGAAGAGATTGCATGTGTAGGCAATTCTTTCAAGAGTGTTTTCTGTTAATGGATACAGAAATGTGAGGAAGCAGCTGGAGGGATAGTAGGGTCAAGGAAAAGTTTATTTGGGGGATAGTAAATGCTAACTCATGAATTATATGCTGCTAAGAATTGTATGTTGCTAAGAATTATTTAGTAGAGAGACTTCCCTGGTGGTCCAGTGGTTAAGACTCTGTGCTCCCAATGTACGGGGCCTGGGTTCGATCCCTGGTCAGGGACCTAATATCCCACATACCACAACTAAGCCCACGCGATGCAGCTACTGAGTCTGTGCGCTCTAGAGCCTGCACACTGCAACTAGAGAGCCCACGTGCTGCAACTAGAGAACCCCGTGCACGGCAATGAAGATCCAGCACAGCCAAAATAAAATAAATAAATAATTAAAAAAATAATTATTCAGTAGAGACAGCAAAAGTCCTCATAAAGGAGAGAAGTGATGCCGTGGCAATGATTTCTAGATATCCTCTAATAACTGTCTCCTCCTCTTCCACGATAATAAAACTCCCAATTCATAGCTGGCCTCATGACCTACTAGAATAAAGGTATACTTTCCAGCCTTCTTTGCTGCTAGATGTGGCAATATAACTATCTCTGGCTAATCAGATATAACCAGAAGTGTCATGTGACAGCTCTTGGGAACCTTCTTTGAAAGACAGCTGGCACATGCCCTTTGTCCCATCTTTTGTCCTTTCCTCCATCCAGTTGCCTGAAATTTGGATGTGATGGCTGGAACTCAAGCTACCATTTTGGGCCTTGAGGACAAGGGCCACATCCAAGGGATGCAGTGAGTTGAGAGGCACATGAGCTTTGAAGATTTTGTGGAGCAGGGTCACCATATCAACTCTGGACTGCCTACTTTCATTCCTTTATGTGTGAGAGAAATAAACTCTCTTGTCTAAGCCACTATTATTTTGGACCCCTGTTGCTCATAGATGAACGTAATCTTAACTGATTTAGGTGGGATCCAATGCACAAGTGAAAGGAATGGTCTTTAACAGCAGACAGTTCATCCAATATATCAGAAAGCAAGGGTACAGGTAGAGGTAGGTGGGTAGATGTGGTGGTGAGAAAGTAAGGAAGTTCTCATTTAATTCATTCTCTTTTCTCAATGCGGTGGGAGGTGAGGTTTTCAGCTGAGAATGGAAATGGACAGTAGAGGGTTGTATGTAGAATAGAGAAGGTATCAGACAGAATTTAATATCTAGAAGAGCAAGGAGATGGCTTTGACATCTGTGAGGAACCCTCTATTAGAGCTGAATTATTTCTCTCCTTATTTCTACCAGCCCTGTTCTCCTGAATCCTTGACTCCATGATCACTTTTTTGTGCTTTATTTTCTAGAGTACCCTGATTCCGTTATCCTCATGATTTCCACCCAGTACTTCCAAAGCTGTGCCCTCTCCCTGAGTTCCCCAGATAGGATTTCCTTGGATCTCAGTGGTTTCCTAAAACTGAACTAGATTTGCCATATGCCCTTGTTGGACTGGATTGGCAGGTTTTTACACCCCACCCCACCCCGGTCTCACCATTTACTTTTCTGATTTGCCTCATAGGCCTTCTAGCTTTCTCTCTCTTAAGCAAACTCTGGCCATCAACTGACACCTTCTCCACTTTTCAACCCAATTTCCAGCTTGCCCATCTTTCAAACCCTAGTTCTTGTCATGCTTCCTTCAGGAAGGCTTTTCTAACTCGTTTCATCTACCTTGATTTTTAAATTAGTGAATGAATAAGTTGACACCTAGTATGTGACTAGAGTTGATTGCTGTCTCTGAATAACTATCCATAAGTATCTATACACTTATAATCTGTACCACATAGTTGAACACGTGACATGTGGAAGTTTCTTCCCACTCTTTCCACTCTTCCCCTTCTTTCCTTGCACTTTATCTTCTTACTAAGAGTGGGCTTTTTGCAAATAAAAGAAAAGATTCAGCGTTTTCCCCCTCCAAAATGAAGCATTGGAGTCATGCTTCAAGATGAGGTCAATACTAGCAAGAGAGCTTTATGTTGTACATGTGTTACTCTGAAGAGCATGAAAGACCATAGACAGTGTTTCTTGGACCAATTACATCAGACCCAATTTGGAGAGTTGGTTAAAAAGTGAAGATTTCTATGAGCCAAGAGACATATGTAAGAATATTTAGGGCAATGTTATTTATAATAGCCAAGGAAACAAACAATAACAACAGCAAAACTGGAAACAACCCAAATGACCATGAACAAGAGAATGGCTAAGTAAATTGTGCTGTACTCACAAAATGGAATACTGCATAGCAATGAAAATGACTAAACTACAGTCAAATGCACCAACATGAATGAATCTCAAAAACAGTGTTGACATGCCGTGAGTGGCTAGGCCCGTGAGCCATGGCCACTGAGCCTGTGCGTCCGGAGCCTGTGCTCCACAACGGGAGAGGCCACAACAGTGAGAGGCCCGCATACTGCAAAAAAAAAAAAAAAAAAAAGAATCCACCTGCCAATGCAGGTGACACAGGTTCAAGCCCTGGTCCGGGAAGATCCCACATACCACGGAGCAACTAAGCCCGTGTGCCACAGCTACTGAGCCTGCACTTCAGAGCCCGTGAGTCACAACTACTGAGCCTGTGTGCCACAACCACTGAAGCCTGCGTGCCTAGGGTCCGAGCTCCGCAACAAGAGAAGCCACCACAATGAGAAGCCCGTGCACCGCAACAAAGAGTAGCCCCTGCTCGCCACAGCTAGAGAAAGCCCACATGCAGCAATGAAGACCCAATGCAGCCAAAAATAAAATAAATTTAAAAAAAGAAAAAAAGAAATGGAACATAAACCTAAGTATAAGAGTGAATTAAAACATTTAAAAGAAGAGATAGAAAATCTTTGTGACACTGGGTTAGACATAAAATTCTTAGCTTTGAGACCAAAAAACATGATCCATAAATGAAAAAAATTGATAAGCTGCACTTAATGCTATTTCTGAACTGCAAAATTTTTTGGATTAAGAAAACTCAACCTACTGTATAGCACAGGGAACTCTACTCAATATTCTTTAATAACCTATATGGGAATAGAATCTGAAGAAGAATTGATATATGTATAACAATCTCTTTGCTGTGCACTTGAAACTAACACAACATTGTAAATCAACTATACTCCAATATAAAATAAAAATTTTTAAATAATAAAAAAACAGTATTGAATGATAAAGCAAGTTGCCAAAGAATATAAATAGTATGACATCATTATATAAATTCCTAAAACAAGCAAGATAAATAGTTTTTTTCTAATTCAAAGATACAATCACATGTGGAAAACAATAAGAAAAACAAAAAGTAATTAATATAAAATTCAGAAACATGCTTGCCTCTTGGAGGAAGAGAGAGGAATGCAACTGGGGAGGGGTACACAGAGAAATGTTCTATTTATAAAGCTCAGTGTTTGGTACATGGGTGTTCATTGCATTACGGTTCTTTAAATTATACATATGTATCATATATATCCTTTTGTATGCAGACCTCACAGTGAAAAATTTAAGTGTAGATTTCTAGTCCCTGCTCAGATCTACTGAATCTGAATTATTAATAGTGAAGTTCCTGAATCTACGTTTTCATTTGGTACCCTGAATGGTTCTGTAGACAGAACTACTGACATGAGGGCTTTTTACATACATAACCCATAGAGCCAGGAACCTGGAGCTGAGAAGCAGGCTAGAAAAAGACCCACGGGTCTGTGGAAGAGAAGAGAAAGAAAAACTATAGAGCAAAGGGATGCCAGATACCCCTTCCAGATGCCTATGTGTTGCCTGGTAGAAGACCTGAGGTTTTGGAAAAGTCAAGACAATTTGTATACCATGCTTTGAGTTCCATATTTTAATTGTGATTGGTCGTAGAAAAGGCTTTTCTATATCTACACACCCTCCCAGATATTACAAGCATAAGTAAAGTGTTACATGAGGTTTTTTTTCATCTTACTACAAGTTCCACAACAGTATGTGTACTAGTCAGCTAGGGCTGCGATGACAAAATACTACAGACTGAGTGGCTTAAACAACTGTATTTTCTCACAGTTGTAGAGGCTAGAAGTCCGAGATCAAGGTGTCTACAGGGTTGGTTTCTTCTGAGGTCTCTTTCCTTGGCTTGCAAATGGACACCTTCTGGTTGTGTGTTCGCGTGGTTGTCTCTCTGTGCGAGCATGTGTTTGGTGTCTCTGCCTGTGTCCTAACTTCTTTTAATACGGACACAGTCATATTGGATTCGGGCCCTCCCTAATGATCTCATTTTAACTTAATGTCCTCTTTAACGTCCCTATCCGCTGCATTCTGAGTTACTAGGGGTGAGGGGTTCAACATATGAATTGAGGAGGGGCGCAATTCAGCCCATCACAGTATGGAATATGTATTTTGGTTTTGTTTGTTTGTTTTGGTATGACCTTTGTGGTACCCTGCACAGAGCTGTGCATACAGTGGTGCCTAATTCATATTGATTGCTTGATCAGTAACTCAGCTAAAAGGTTTGGTGGGGGAAAAGGTATAAAGCAATGTGTGAGATGGATTCATCTTTCTCCAGAGTTGACTGGTTGTCGCATGTTCATCAGATTGACTAGCTGATCAGTTATCTTCAATTCCAAATAAGCCAGGCATTAAGAATCCAGGAGACATTCACTCCGAAACATTATAAAGCATTAAGCTGCTTGAAGCCTGAACTCTTAGCACTTTGACATTTCCTTTAAAAGCTGTTGGAATCCCTCTCTCCAGGAAACCCCGTCGGAGGGAGCTTAGTGTTTTACTTATCCAAGTCTTTGCAGCAATGAATTAAACATGTATCTAAAAGGGAGGCATCAAATCTTGCAGCATCTCCCTGTCCCATGCTGAGCTGGCACATCCCAAGGGCAAGGCCAATCACCTCGTCATGGAACGGCGGAGTCAGACAGATGTATTGGAGAGGAGGAAAAAAAGCAAAGAAAACCCTTTCCTTGGCAAAGAAAGAGCCTTTGATTTAGAGCTGCTGAGACTGTTTCTTTGATTCCTATCGGCACCGGCCTGCCCTCTGGGGGATCTGGCAGGCATGTGGGGATTGGGAATGAGGGAAGGAAGCAGAAGTTTGTAAAGGAAAGACACAAAGCAAACCTGGCCAGACTCTGCTAATAAACATCCAATGTGTTCATCTACATCTACCACTTCATTTCACCTTCACAACAACCTTAGGAAATAGGCAGGACAGGTACTATTTCTCTCTCATTATAGATATGAAAAAGAAGCCCAGAGAGATGGAGACGTGTACAGACAGCTGGTTGGTGGTAGAGCTGAGGTCCAGGGTTCCAGGGCTCTTTCAACAGACTGGTTCTCCTTGGGTGAAGAATTAATCTAATTTTCCTGCCACCCCAATTTTATATAGGGAGCGGGGGGGGGGATGATTTGCACCACAGATTTTAGGATGAGAACATAACCTTGGAAATCATCAGAAGAGAATACAAGAATTCAGGGAAAGGCCCAGCGGGACTCTAGACGTCTATTTCTTTCCATAACTCACTTTGTAAAACCACCTCTGTGAGATTGTCTGGCTTGTGCCTCCTCTGAAATATCCAACTTATCCAACTTCAGTAGTGACCCATGAGGTCTCCCTGTGCCAAGCCCTGCTTACCACTCTGACCTCCTCTCTCTCCAAGTCTCTGCTATTGTCCCACGATCCAGCCAACAGGACCGTGAACAGTTCCTGGAGCATGCTGGGTTCACACCTCCCAGCCTTCTAACACTTGCTTTTCTGCCTCCTTCAGTCTCATGAGCTCTCCATTCTCCCAGTCTGTTAGTCCCTTCTTGGTCTCCCTTCCTCCTCTACAAAGCAGGACCCCATGGCATGCCCCCTCAGCATTATTGTCCCTTTGCTAGCACCCCTACACTTCATTCACACACACCCAACCAAACCCCAACTAGGGACAGCACAACGCGACTTCTCTGCTCCTACGATTGAATGGCTAAGCACTGCTGGAGGCAAATCCCACAACTCTGGAGACTGCTGCTCCTATAAACTTCCAGTCTCTTCAGCTAGGCCTGCAGCCCACTCATCAGGCCTCTCACTTGTCCATGGTCCAATCCCTCTCACACTCTTCTCGATGATGTCTCCAAACTTTTCGCTACCCTCCTCAGTCCCTTTACTTGACCCTGCTTGCCTCCCTCTTGGCAGAAAACTTTGCTTACCACCTCACTGAGAAATTTGAGGACATTGGGATGGATCTCTCCAACTTCCTACTCCCATCAACTACAGTCTCCTCTCCATCCACAGCCATCCTTCCTTTCTTCTCCCCCAGTTTCAGGGGGTGAGGTACCCTCTTCCTGTTTAAGGCCAACACCTTTAGCCAGGCCTTGGACCTACCCTTCCTGCTTCCTCCAGGACCTTACTCTGTCAGATGACCCCTCTCTCCCTCATCCTCTATATCTCTTCCTCAACTGGGTTCTTCCTCTCAGCCTAAAAGTTCAAGCCTCTCTTATAAAAACAGAACAAAAAAGCCAAAACAAACCCAAACCTTTTTTTTGGCCCTTTTTCTTGATCCCTTCTAGCTACTATTCAGTCTCTTTTCCTGTCCTTCTCATCTAATTTTCTCAGGAGAGTATTCTACATATGCTATGTTCACATTCTTTACATTCACTTCTCAACCAGCTAAAGTCTGGCTTCTGTCCCTCCCCTACTACTTTGCTAAATACTCTTGCTAAAAATCACTACTCCTTGCCAACTCAATGGACACTGCTCAGTTCCTAGCAAATCTCTCAGAGGTTTTTGAGATTTCTGACCACTCCCTCTTTAAAGAAAAAAAATAACAGGCTCTTGGCTTCCACAGCCCCCTGTTCTCCTTGTAATACACGTTATTTATCCCTCTGCACGTGTGTAGGCTCCTTTTCCGCCACTTACCCCTTCACTGTTGGTATTCCCCACTGTTGTCCTTAGCCCCCTGCTTTCATCCTGTGCTAGTTTCTCCCTGCATGATCTCATTCATTCTCATGTTAGTAACTCCTCTTTTGGTTGGAGAAAAAAAAAAAACCCTCACTCAAATTATCCTCGATGGCTGGGCTTTGATTTGAGGCTGCACATAGCCTGAGATGGGAACTCTATCAGGTAGTGAAGCAGCTTCAAGAATGGGCAAGTCCCTCCATCTCTTTCTTGGGCCACATGCTCACTTTCTCTCTTTTTGTATCCTTTTGTCCAGTGTCTACTCCATTCTTCTCTTTCTACTGCCTGATATCCTCTGTTTATCCATTGTTTTCATCCCCTTCTTACTTCAGCTTCAAATGGCCTCAGCTTGTCGTGTCCCAATTTTCTACAATCTTCCATCTTCGACTTCCAGTGTTAACTGGCCTGGAGTCTCTGTAGTTCTTAGTTCAAAAGAGAGAGAGATTCTAATAATCCCAGTTTATCTTTTTCACCAGGCCATGGGTCATAAATCTCTGGTCAGTTTACAGATTGGCTGCCCTTGGGTCAGGGACATACTTGGTTCCATTGGCTGCAAGCACGGCAGGTGTGGGGAGTAGCTTAGATGGATCATGTAGCACAAACTATAGCTGCTTGGACATCAGTCAGTGGCTGCATTAAGTTCCCTTAGAAGTGCTGTGGTCATGGCAGGCCATGACTAATATCCTCAGTGTAATCTCACATCTAAATCTCTAGCACAGACACTCCCCAGGACTTTAAACGTTTAATTTTTTTTTTTTTGCGGTATGCGGGCCTCTCACTGTTGTGGCCTCTTCCGTTGCGGAGCACAGGCTCCGGACGCGCAGGCTCAGCGGCCATGGCTCACGCGCCCAGCTGCTCCGCGGCATGTGGGATCTTCCCGGACCGGGGCACAAACCCGTGTCCCCTGCATCGGCAGGCGGACTCTCAACCACTGCACCACCAGGGAAGCCCAAAACGTTTTAAATTTTTAATATTAAAATGGAAGCATTTACCTTTCAAAATGCCTGCTAGGCATCACCTCTTGGATACTCCCTAGGCAAATTAAACTCAACATGTCCAAAAGGGGAAATGCTCCATTTTCTTCTAAACCAGCACCACCTTTTGGATTCTCTATCGTAGCTGACGGCACCACCATTTTATTGCTCTTTTTATTACTGCTGTTGTTAGTACTATCCATAGAGCTACCCAGACTAGAGACCTGAGTATCATTTTGAAGTTTCCTTCACATAAATCATCCATATTCAATTGATCACAAAGCCCTGCCTATTTTATCTCCTGATTTTTTTTCTTAATTCCATTCTCTCCTTTCCACACTGCTCCAGTTTAGGCCACCATTATTTTTCACGTGGATGGTAGCAACAGCCTCCCAACTGGGTTCCCCTTTTATGGTCTTGTCCCTCTATAACCCATCCCTCACACCGCAGTAGAGTGATCTGTATTTCTGAAAACATACATGACCATTCCTCTTCTCTGTCTTAGATCTTGCAATGACTCTCTGTTGTCTACCGGATCAAGACTAAGCACTTAAAATAACGTACAAGGCCCTGCTCTTCCTTGTGCTCCAGCTCCTCAGCTACCACCACTTGTCTTTCATTTCACATCTCAGCATCACCACACTGCTTATTCCCTCCACACAGCATGCTGTTTCTCACCTCTATGCCTTTGCTTCTGCTGACCCTCTCTGCTTGGAATACCTTCGCCCTGTTCCTTCCTCCACATGACGGGATCATTCAGATTCTGTTCAGGTATAACTTCCTCCAGGAAACTATTTTGTCTTCTCTCCTGTTTCCAATGTGAACAAGGCAGTCCTCTATGTTCTAATTATGTCCTGGTCTTATTTCTAGCATTGCGTATCTTCCCACATTGCTCTTCAGAGGGCAGAACCTGTGTCTTATTCATATCTATATTACTAACACCTAGCATAGGTCTTGGCATGCAGTAGGGGCTCAATTTTTGTTGAATGCATGAAAGAAGGAGAGGAAAAGGATGCTGAGGCAATAATACGTAGGCCGTTGAGACAAAGGAGATAGGGAGGATGAGAAGAAGAGGGAGGGAAGATAGAGAAGATGGGAGGGGAGAGTGAGAGAGAGAACGAGAGGAACCACCACGCTGGGTCAAAATCATCTTTCCTCTGACCTAACTCAGAGAAACTAGCCAGAGGGCTGGGAGCTGGCTCATCCCCCTTTTCCCTCTCCTAGAATCACAAAAGCTGGCAGAGCTATGTCAAGGGCTGGGCACAAGAAGCCCTGGAGATAGATGGAAATGCAGGCTAAAGGGCTGTCAGCTGGGTCACTCCTGACAGCTGTAGCAAAAGGGCAGCAGACTATAAGAGGATGTGGTCCTGCTGGGCTGCTGGAACCAGAGATGGGAGAGCCATTCGTTATTAATAACCATAACTAGGCCGTGGTGGCACAGAGAGGTGACTGCCTCCAACTGGCTAGGATTCCACTTTTCAAATAAGCCATCGCTTCCCACACCTGTGGGTAATGGCGCAGTTCCCAAAATGAAGCCATAGTCCTATCAGCCAATCCCAGGTGGTTTGGGCTTTTAAACCACATAGAGAAATGACAAATGACAAGGGCTTTGAAATAAGAGGCTGAAAGCCTAGGAATTATGATAGTGTGGCCTGGACTCAAGGAAGACTAATCCTAGTAGAAGCAGAAAGAAGGTCCTTCCCTTGGAACAGAATGCTCCATCCTCTCGTTTCCCCCAAACCACTCCCGGCTCAGGCTTCCCCATTTCTGTCAAGGATGTAAATAGCCTCTCAGTCACCAGGCTCTTCCTCACTATTTAATCATTAATTAGCCAAGACTTGCTTAATCTTTCTATAAAATTTCTCTCTGCTCTTCCCCAGTTAAGTTCTTTACACTCAGGTTAACATATAATATAGTTGCCTCCTAAAGCCCAAAGTCTTCAGTGGTTCCATGGTGTCCAACAAATGGAATCCACACTGCTAATCCCAAGCTTTCTTTCCAATTCTGTTTCTTACCATCTCCAGTATCAACCTTTTACTCCTGCCAGTCTAGAAACTCACAGTTTTCTGAACTCTCCCTTATGCTGTCCTACATCTGGGCTTGACTTGAGGGTTCCTTCCACCTAAAATGCTCTTCACCAATCTCTCCCCCCGGGACATCGCTGCTAAGTCCATACTCAGAGCCAAGGACAGCCCCTGTCATTTACTATCAGTGTGAAATTGGGCAAGTTGTGTTGCTCCCCTAAACTTCCATTTCCTCATCAGTAAATGGGGGTAAAAACAATACGATTCAGGGCTGATGGGAGAAATACATAAATTTTTAAAAGGCATTCAGTGTTCTAGTTATGTTCAGAAGAGGGAATTATTGAAAAGATAGCAGGTTGCTCACAGAATCAACTGGAAAGGCTGGCTATCCAGTTCAGAAAAGGGTCAGGGACCAAGGGAAGCTGGGCAGGGAGACTCCCCAAGTAGCTCACATCTCAGGGTCAGTCTAACTAAAATGCCACTGCTGATGCTACCTTGCCATGGGTACCACCCTTGGACTCCTGACACCCCTCTGCTTAAGTGCTCCGTGAATGGTAGCTTTCATATTAAATCTTCACCAACTTTTGAGGCTCAACTCAATTACCACAATAATAATACCCCCCACCCCCCAGTTTCCAACACCCTGAAATGTTGATATTCTCACTTGATCCTTTCAAGCACCTGGTCAGGTAGAAATTAGCAAGCTGGAGCAGAACTGATTAGGTCTAGGATACATGGCCAGTAAGTGACAGACTGAAAGCCAGGTAAACGCATTGAGTCACAATGGGCCTTGTTCACCTACCCGGCGACCTTAGGCCTGTGTAACTCTATGCATTTGCCTTGGGCCTGAAGTGGGTAGAGAGTATCTTTTGAGATTGAACTTAAGGTTAAACAGGACAATGCTGGCAACTTTAGTGCAGCCCTTCCAGATATACAGAAAATGAAAGTTGTGCCATCTGGCTTTTAATATTCTACTTGGGTGCTGTCTATTTAGTTAATAAAAGAAAACCCTAATCACTGTCCTTTGCTAAGCGAGCTGTTATAACATCTGTTTGAAAGCCCCCTACACACAAATAATTAAACAAGCACCGTGTCCTCTGCGGGTGAGGCAGGGAAGTCAGCTGTACTGCCAGCGTTCTCCAGCTGTACAATGCTCGACATCCCAGAGTGCTAGTTCATTCAGCAGCTATTTACTCAATGGCTACCATTGCCCAGGCCCCAGGGGAGGAGGTGGGAATAGAGACAGAGAGGGAGGCCTAGTTCTTGCCCTTAAGAAGCTTACAGTCCAGTGGCGGAGAAAAATGGGTAGCCAGATAATTCAGTACAGTGATCAGTGCTCTGGCAGAGGGAGACACCGGGTGCTGTGCAAGGCGAGGAGGGGTATCTCACCCGGCCTTGGGAGCCAGAGCAGGTTTCCTGGAAGAGGAGGAGACGAAGAGCTCAATCCGGAAGAGGGACTTCCCTGGTAGCCCAGTGGTTAAGACTCTGTGATCCCAATGTAGGGGGCGTAGGTTCCCCGGTTGGGGATACCACATGCCACATGGTACGGCCAAAAATTTAAAAAAAAAAAAGAGAGAGCTCAGTCCTGAAGAAGCAGAAGTTAGAAGTTAGTGAGTTAAAGATGGGGACAGGCTGGGGTGGGTAGGTGAGTAGACGCTGCAAGCAAGGTGATTGTGTTGCACAAATCCAGGGGGCGCCATTCACCCTGTGGTCTATGACAGAAACTGCCCCTGGAGTCATGTGACTCAGTGACAGAAAGGAATTAGCCTCCCAATTTTCCAGAAAACCTTTTTTTTTTTTAACCGGTTGGTGCTTTTTCTCTTTTCTTTTTAATTTTATGTTGGAGTATAGTTGATTAACAATTTTGTGTCAATTTCAAGTGTACATCCAGAAAACCTTTAAAAAGCTAGACTGAGAATCTGGACAAGGTCTTATGCTAAATGCAAAGAAAAGGTCTTTAGGAGGAGGCTATGGCACGAGGGAAGGGGGCACGAGTGGGTTTCTAGGTTTCTACAAAGACTGAGTTGAGACCTCCACTGAAAGCATCTCACCATGCCCCTAGACCTGGAAACAGTGCTGGGGCCTGGCTGGAGAAAGGAAAGGCTGTCAGGAGGTAAAGCTGGAGAAGGCTGCAACTTCAGACCAGGGACGCTAACAGGCAAGACTCATCCCTAAGCGAAACCAGGAAAGAAATTCACCGTCAGTCTTATATTTTACAATCAGGAATGGCTCATTTTCATAAACCCACTTTTAATACGAGAAAGCCCTGGGCAAGATTGCGAAATAAAATAATCATACTCCTTTCATTAATACTGTATTGTGTGGTTTACACAAAGTTTCATTTTCTTTGTTTTTCATCCTAGCTTCACAATAAGCCAACGAGGCAGGTAGAACAGGGATTGCCACTCCCTTATGGCAGATGAAAAAACTGAGGCCCAGAACAGTTAAGTTACCCCAATTCACAGGGAAGCAGCCGAGCTAGAATTCAGGCCTTTTTAGACCCGGTGCACGCTTGTTCCACGCACCACGGAGGAAGGCCTGCCTTTGACAGCTTGCTGGCGAGCTCCCTCACCCCCGCCTCCTGCCTTGGGACATCACACTCCTTACATCCACTTTGGATTTTTCTCCCCCTTCGGCGCTACCCTTTCTAGGCCACATGAC
This sequence comes from Tursiops truncatus, assembly GCF_011762595.2. NCBI lineage: Eukaryota > Metazoa > Chordata > Mammalia > Artiodactyla > Delphinidae > Tursiops > Tursiops truncatus. The sequence goes on from NC_047055.1 coordinate 38,196,018, forward strand.
CTCATCCACATCCAACCTTTCTCTTATCTCAGGAATGTGTCCAGGTAGAGAAGCTCTTTTTAAGTCTCTACTCCGGGGGGGTGGGGGGGTGGGGGGGGGCAGAACTTACCTACTAACCTAATTAATATTCCTGAGAGGTTTGGGAAATGACTGTTACCTCTCCCAGAGAACAGTGCACTTTAAGTTCTCAATGCCTTAATCCAAAGGATGGACTCCAATGGTGAGAATTCTAGCGTTTTGGCCTATTTTGAAGCACACTCAGATCCTACCATGTACGTGCCCCCAGCACACACACACCCCGGGACTAGCCCCACCTGGGTGAGCTAACAAGCTACTCATCTAGTCCTTCGCCCATAGGTTAGACAAGTGCCTTCTGCCCTCTGAACCCCACGTACCCAGGGACCACATCTCCTTGACTCACAGCTGACCAACTGGCACGCTGGCCAGCTGGCACCGTGAGCTCTCCAGGGAGAGCCAGCTTCGGGTGCTAACGGCACACTCCTGCCTGGTCTGGAGAGCCGGCCCCCCCGCCATAGGTGCCCCCTTCCTGCCCCTCCAGGTAGCTGCAGCTGCCCTCTCCTTTCCCCTGGGATGCTCTGCGATTCTTGTCAGGTCGGAGCCAGGAGGCGTGAGGCCCAGGTTTGTCACGATGGGAAAATGGAAATCATGGAAATCACAGTCACAGAGCACACGTGTGCTCTGTGCTGACCGAGGTAGCAGTCCTGGGGCAGGTCCGCTCAGGCCTCTGATAAGACCCTGGGAAGAGAAAGGAGGAGAAAGATTTCACTTAAAAGCCAACGAAGCCCAGAAAGGAGAGTGCCTTTCTGTAGGAAGGGCTTATGCCTGGCATTGAGCTGGAGGAAAGCGGCCACGCTCCCCATAACTGGGAAAAGGGATGGAGCTGCACAGACCTGGTGGGGGGCAGTCCTGGGGGCGCTGGGAGGGAGATCAGGAGGCCCATTTAGCACTTTGCTCCTGCCGCCTCCCTCGGACTGGCAGGTACAGTGGGGGAGTGCCGATTCCTCTCCCAGCAAGAACTCTGTGGAGCCATCACTGTGGGAAGGGAAGTCCTTTAGTCCTCTGTGCCACTGGCCCATAGGTCTGAGCCCCTGGCCCTAATTTGCCCTCTGGGCTTCTCCCTCAGAGCCCCTTCCCGTCCCTGGTCTCTCCTATCCAGGCCCTCAGTCAACCCTGCTGTCCTCCAGCCCCCTCCTTCCACGGTGAGGGCTCCGCAGTTTAATTATGCTCCAGCACTGTGTTTCCCTGTTCCCCTGGCTATAAAATTGCCTAATTTAGCTCTCTAGATCTATTTAGATCTCTAATTGATATGACAGTTGGAGCGTATATCTCTCCCACCTCTGCCCTTTATTTTATCTATTTATTTTCTGAAATCTGTTTGCCTTTCTCGAGTCTTCACAACTGGAACTGAAATTAGAGCTGTAAAGCACATCATGCCAGTGGCTGCAATGAAACTAAATCTCTGTTCAAAAATGCTTATTCATATTGTATTCCGAATGTTCTACTTCATGTGCCAAAGCTTTTACCACTAGCAACAAGCCACTGGAGAAATAAGTACTAAATGTAAATCGAGTTAGACCACCCATGGGTCCTATTTGAAATGACTGGTCAGAACAGGTAAATTCAAAGAGTAAAGTGGAAAGGGAATTCCTTCTAATTAGGAAACAGGGTTTTGTATATCCTCTCTATCAATATGTTTTTGTCTCCCTTTTTATCTTCCGTGTAGTAAGGAAGAAAGAAGTAGAGAGAATGGGGCAGCTGAAAAAGCAAATGAAGTTAAACTAGTTTGCGTTTGCAAAGTGTAGGCCAGTGGTTCTCAAACTTGAACCTGAATCAAAATCACCTATTGGTCTGGGGCAGGGCCTGAGAATTTCCATGCTAACATGTCCCCAGGTGGTACTAATGCTGTTGGTCTGGGGACCACACTTTGAGAACCACCACTGCTTTAGGGGCTATGCTGAGTAGGCTTAAAGGTCACGAGTCTCTGGTCCTGGGAAGACTTGCCCAGTGGCAGGCACTGCCCCGTGTGCCCTGGAGGAGGTTCTAGCTCAGCGGGCAGAGCTCAGCAACCCGCTCCTGGGGAGCCTACAGTGGCCAAAGAGCACAGGTTACGCCCAGGACCTCCTGTCAAAGGCCTGGTCTCTTCTGGAGTCCTCTAACTCCTGCCAAGTCACGCCTCCCTCTTTCTGGGTGGCAGACAGATCTGTAGCACTGATAAGCCCGAGGGAACGTGGCCTCAGATGAGCCCCAGGCTGCAGAGCAGGCGTGGTTCTCAAACTGAGCGTGCATCAGAGTCTCCTGGGGCAGGGGTGCTTGGGAAAAGCCAGATTGCGGGGCCCACCTGCAGAGCTTCTGAATGTTAGGTCTAGGGTGGTGGTGGCTGAGAATGTGAGTTTCCAGCAAGTTCCCAGGTGATGCTGACTGATGCCTCTTGGCCAAGAGAATAAAAAGGCTTCTGTGTTCTTATGACTGAGGCAGAGAGGCTGCTGAGAAAGATGCAGACCAGGAGCAGCCTGAGCAGAGGCTGGGTATTTACTTGGCACCAGACTAAAAATTCTGAGTGACTAGATTTTTGTTAAGGATTAGTGAGAAAGCACCAAATTATATACAGCATTTACTCATTCTAAATATATTTGAAACTAATCATTGGATGATGTTATTTACGTTCAGCTGTTTCAACAAAGGGAAGAGGCTTTGCAGTAGGCCCTTTACATATGTTACCTCATTTGCTTCTCACAACAAACAAATGGAAAAAGACATCAAAAAAAAAGTCTTCATTTTTCCAGATGAAGAAACTGAGCCTCAAAGAGCTTGAGTGACCTGCCTAAGGTCACACAGCTGATAAGAGCGGGACCTGAGTTGAGGTCTGGCTCCAAAGCCCTTTCCGCTATACCCTGCTCACGAATGCATCCTTATTGAAAGAGCAGAGGAAGGAGGGAGAGTGTTTTCAGGGAAATCATGATAGAAACAAAATATCTGTCATGGAGAGTAAGCAATGAGGATGGAGGCTGAAGGGATAGGTCAGGACTAGATTGTGAAGGGCCTTGAAAGTCACCCAAGGAATTTGTACTTTATCATAGTCAATGAGGAGCTGCTGCAAACACTGTAGCAGGGGTAGGATGCTAAATTGGGTGTAGCCTAAGAGGCCGGTGAGGGGAAGTCCTGGGGGTAAGAGCAGAGGGGGTGGAATCACAGAGCCCTGGAGCTGGAATTCCTCTTAGGCTCTCTCTCTATAACATCCATCCAGGGATTTGGGACAAGTGACCTTAGAGACTGGGTCAAAGGGTGCTAGGAGAAATGCCCCTCGTGCGCCAGGAGTGCCCTGCACGGTAATGAGTACATGCGTGCGTCAAACAGTTAGAGCTGTTACAGGTTCATCCGCCAGGAGGAAATGCGAGGTGCCTTCCTGGCCCCTCCAGGCTCCTCCACTTGCCTGGGACAGTGGCTAGGGGAAGTCAGCCTGGACCAGGCTGAAATAAAAGAGATCACGTCAGTGGCTCAGGGCTTGGAACCCAAGGCCCTGGACCAGGTGAGGCTGGCCTTGAGGACTAAAGCTCTGCCCCAAGACACAGAGAGGCGTGCTAGGGATTTTCAGAGGGCCCACCACACCCTGCTAATGCATTTCCTGCTCTTCATTTTGCAGCAAGACCCAGGGGTTCACAACTGGCACCTATGCTGTGGCCACCGGCAGGATCTGCTCACTGGAGTCCTCCCTCACCGTGTGTCGGCTGCCACTGCAGCCTGTTTGGCGGTGAAGTATGTGCAACCTCGCATTATGGCCTGTTTACAGCCCGGTGGAGCCACAGTGATGGAATTTGTACAGATTCCTTTGCTGCTTCTGCTTATCGCTGTACAGTGGCAGCAAGGCCCAAAGGAGACCAAAGCCTGGTCTTTCAACAGTTCCCTGGGCCCCTCCGGATCGCCCCTCTGTCTTGGGGAGCTGGAGAGGGGCTGAGAGGAGGCTTCTGACCCCAGTTAACAATCAGGAGGCCAAGCACTTGGGAAGACACAAAGCTTTTGTTTAAATATCAAATCCCCCAAGTAGTAAACAGGCCAATACTTAGGGCAGCGTTCACAATGCCCCCCAGCAAGCGAGACAGATGGACCACAAGCCTTACAAGAAGGCCAGGAAATGGGCATTTTTAGAAGTTCCAAGACTTGAGCCAAATAAGAGTGAGGGCCACACAAGGCTTTCACAAGCGTTGTGCTGGGCTGAGAGGGAGAAATGGCAGCAGGTCACTGTGCAAGGAAGATTACGGATGCTCGGTCCGGACAGAAGGGTGCTGGTTAAAACCTCACCAGAACGGACATTTATTGTCCCTGCTTCTGTGTCCTGCTTAATATGTTTCTCTCATCTGTAAAGACCAATCTCTCTCTCATTAAAAAATTTTATCATGAAATATTCAGATATACAAAATATATAGAATAGCCTAATATACACCCATTTATTCACCATTGTGTTTAAGAAATCAGACCTTACAAATATAATTGGCATCTCCTGTTTACCCCATTCCCATCCACTTCCCCACTTCCGAGTAAGAGTACCCTGATTTGGAGTTTATCATTCCGTCGCATGAGAAAGCACCTTCTTTGTTCTCTGTTAACCCATATTCATCAGTAATTTCAAACCTAGGGCAAAACTCACCGCCTGGTGCAAAATCATCCCCAATTAATCGCACCTCACCTAAATTTCTTTATTCTCTCTTCTAAGGTTTACATCTATCACTTTTTTTTACTCTGTTCCCTGTTACCTGTGGATTCATTCCTCAATAACAGTAAACTTCCTTTATGGGCTCCCTTGGTCCCTCCAACCAGCACTGATGTTAGTTCTGAAGGTGAAATGTAGTTGGCTTATTTATTTATTTATTTGCGGTATGCAGGCCTCTCACTGTTGTGGCCTCTCCTGTTGAGGAGCACAGGCTCTGGACGCGCAGGCTCAGCGGCCATGGCTCACGGGCCCAGCCGCTCCGCGGCACGTGGGATCTTCCCGAACCGGAGCACGAACCCGCGTCCCCTGCATCGGCAGGCGGACTCTCAACCACTGCGCCACCAGGGAAGCCCTATAGTTGGCTTTTAAGTTAAAATAGTCCTTGATTCAAATCCTGACTTCATCACTTACTAGCTCTGTGACCTTGAGCAATCAGCTCCTTTCTCTGGGCCCCTAGTTCCTTATCTATGAGATGGGGGGGTCACATTAAGTTTGCTGTGAAGATCAAGAAAGATAACATATTGGGGTTTATCATCCCCATGCATGTGAAAGTCACCTTCAATGTATTGAAATCCACAGCCATCATCAATTTCAAACTTGTGAGCATTGATTTTGTTGCTTGTGCTTATTTGATTCATCTATTGGTTACGCACTGTCTCCTGATACACTATAATCGCTCCATGTGCATAAATGTCTTGTCTTCCCAGAAAAGCTGTATGCTCATGAAAAGCAGAGAGTGAGCCTCACAGAATGATAATATAATTTATTGCCCAAACCAAGATATTTTTTAGAGTAGGGAAGGGGTGTTAATAATTGCATCAGGTCCCAGCATAAACAAGGACTGTCCTAAGGTAACCGGGATATATGGTCATCCTAGTCATATATCTCTTCAGAATCTCCTCCAACCCTCAGCCCAGTGCCAGGTGTGGAGTAGATGCTTGCTAAATCAATGCTGTGGAGTGGAATTGAAGGGCTGGCAGCCTTGGAAGTTAGCAAACATGGCTAGCCTTGTGTAGCTCAACCCTTCCTCCCTCTGTCTCTTGCACGCCCTTCTCCTTATTCAGCACTAATGTCACCCCCAAATGGTACATTCATCATCCCAAATTAGCCATTATTAAAGCCATTCATTTGCAGGGCTGCAGCTAAAATGAATTGTGTTATTATTCCAGTTATGGCAATGAATGGCTGAACATCAAAAGCCATTTTGATTTTGCAGCAAGAAGGCAATCAATTATTGTGTCCTGCTGGTTTGTCCAAAGCAGCATCTAGCTTGCTGCTGGTGAAAAAAGTCTCCCTCGGGCTTCCCTGGTGGCGCAGTGGGTGGGAGTCCATCTGCCGATGCAGGGGACGTGGGTTCGTGCCCCGGTCCGGGAGGATCCCACATGCCACAGAGCGGCTGGGCCCATGAGCCGTGGCCGCTGGGCCTGTGCGTTCGGAGCCTGTGCTCCACAACGGGAGAGGCCACAACAGTGAGAGGCCCGCATACCACAAAAAAAAAAAAAAAAAAGAAAAGAAAAAGAAAAAAAGTATCCCTCCCCACCTAGTCATACACACAATTCCTTGGACCTCCCCTCACGACACTTGAGAGCCCAGGAAGGAGAAGGACATATTTCTTCTACCAGTCTGGGGTCAATTTTACCTCTCAAAACCTGGGTTCTTCTTCCACTACAGATGCAAGAAAAAAGTGTCCTTGTGTTTTCTCTCTGATTGTGGTGGCCAGGTTGAATGGAGGAATACAGCAAAAAAATTTTGCAGCTCACAAATAACCTTGTGAGCAGTAAAAGCCTGCTTTACTCCAAAGAAGAATTTGAGTTTACAAGAAAAGTATTGGAAAATTATTCCCCTATACCCTTGCTTTCTGTGATTCCACTTTTAAAAGCATAAGCGTTGGGGCTTCCCTGGTGGCACAGTGGTTGAGAGTCCGCCTGCCGATGCAGGGGACACGGGTTCGTGCCCCGGTCCAGGAAGATCCCACATGCCACAGAGCGGCTGGGCCCGTGAGCCATGGCCGCTGAGCCTGCGCGTCCGGAGCCTGTGCTCCGCAATGGGAGAGGCCACAACAGTGAGAGGCCCACGTACCGCAAAAAAAAAAAAAAAAAAAAAAAAAAAAGCATAAGCGTTGGAACTTCCCTGGTGGCGCAGTGGTTAAGAATCCGCCTGCCAATGCAGGAGACACGGGTTTGAGCCCTAGTCCGGGAAGATCTCACATGCCACAGAGCAACTAAGCCCGTGCGCCACAACTACTGAGCCTGTGAACCACAACTACTGAGCCCACATGCCACAACTACTGAAGCCCGTGCACCTGGAGCCCGTGCTCCACAATAAAAGAAGCCACCGCAGTGAGAAGCCTGCTCACCGTGACTAGAGAAAGCCCACGCAGCAAGGAAGACCCAGTGCAGCCATAAATAAATAAATAAATAAATAAATAAGGGTTAAGTCTAATTAAAGGCAAGCCAATGGGGAAAAAAAAAAACCCTGGGGTCTTCTTGGCTTTGAGGCTGAGGTATGAGACTCCTCCTGGCTTATACTGCTTTCATCTCTCCCCTTCTGATCCCTACAGACACGGCAGTGTGCCAGACTTGGGGTGATTCGTTGGTTCAGTCCCCTCCACTGTCCTGCGTACCTACGCTATAGGCTGGTCTCGTTGGAGGCAACTTTGCAAGGCCCAGCAGCCTCATTTCTGGGTTCCTCCTTCTTGAGTCACACAGTTCTCTGGATCCCCACCCTGGCTGCCCAGTACCATCACGTTGCCAAGTTACTGATGCATGAAAAAGGCCTGAGGCAGATCATCTCCCGGAAAACACCTGCATCTTAATAGGGTCTTTACTGCTTTACCTCAACGGAGTGATTTAAACTCCCAGGGTAGGACAGTGCAGGTTGGGATGGAGTGATGGTGACAATCTTGCCGGGATAAGGTATTGATTAGCAGGCCCTTTCTGGGCTGGGAATAATGATGACGGTGATGAGAATAATAGCAGTGACTGGGCTTTGGCTGTTTACACTGTGCTACACATAAACCAAGCAGGCCGGGCTCCTCCAAACCCCACTGTGCATAGCCTTGAGCTGTTGGGAAGATTAAATGAGCTAAAGTATTGCAACACTTCAAAGCATATTTCCTGAGGGCTGTACTGGGTAAGGTGCTGTGAGCTCTGCTACTTCTCCTCATGTCACACTTTGGCTCTGCTGCCTGTAGCCAGAGCCCCTCACTGATGGTCCGTCTCCCCTTCTCCCAGCTTGGCTTTAGGAGTCGGGCCTGGGGGTAAGACTTAGCAAAAGTGTGTGACGTAGAGCAAGTTTTCCAGGCCTGTCTCCTCATCCACAAGTAGTGGGAACGGAGGCCACGTTAATTAGCTGAAATGAAGTTCTCTCAGTTGGAGAGTGCCCACAAGGGCTACCACTATAGAATTCATTTGCCTGTGCCCAGTGACAGAAATTACACAAGCCCTGGCATTTCCCCCAAGCCCCAGAAGCAGAACTGTGTGAGACTGTGAGCCCCAAGGCTCTCTGTTCACCACCACCCCTGCACTCCTGGTCTGTATTTCCCAATGTGTTGTGCACACACACACACACCACACATACACACACACCACATACACAGCCACACCCACAATACCACCCCCCCAATCTCACCCCCGCACACACACACACACACACCCCTCCCCACCCCCTTACCCCTCACACACACACCCTGAGGAAACTTTCTGGTGAGATCCTCCTAAGAAATGGGCTACGGGGACAGAAACGGCCCTCAAGCATCAGCTCCAAATACATGCCAGCTAATATATGGATTTTTTTTTTTTAAAGTAGGGGAGCTGGAATTTGAAACATAATCTCCAAAGCTCATCTTTTTTTTTAAAAAAAGAAGATGTTGGGGGTAGGAGTTTATTAATTTATTTATATTTATTTTTGCTGTGTTGGGTCTTCGTTTCTGTGCGAGGGCTTTCTCTAGTTGTGGCAAGCGGGGGCCACTCTTCATCGCGGTCCACGGGCCTCTCACTTTTGCGGCCTCTCTTGTTGTGGAGCACAGGCTCCAGACGCGCAGGCTCAGTAGCTGTGGCTCATGGGCCTAGTTGCTCCGCGGCATGTGGGATCCTCCCAGACCAGGGCTCGAACCCGTGTCCCCTGCATTAGCAGGCAGATTCTCAACCACTGCACCACCAGGGAAGCCCTAATATATGGATTTTGGATGTATATTTGCATTGTCTATGGGAACACAAGCAAGATTATGAAGTATTTGATCAATGTTTTTGTTTATGTTTTTAGCCACATTTCTGCCACTACCATGAAGAGGAAGGCCTCTATTTCCAGGAGCAAAAACAAGTATGAGAAGTAAGTGACTTGTCGAAATGGTGTGACAAATCAGAAACTGGCCTGGAACTGCAAATGTAACTTCAGAGTTTCTGATTTGTTTCCTCACTTTTAAGTTATCCTCTGAGTTGAGAGTACTCATTTATTTGTTCTGTTGGGCCAGGAAGATCCCAAAGATTACCGTGGTCCTGCAAGTATCCATCCAGCTTGTCTTTCTCTATTCCAACTTTTTATATCCCAAAGGGGAGCAACAGCCTTTAAAATACAAAGCCCAGTTCTTTAAAAAAAAATCTGTAATGTTTTTACAATGTAACAGTAAAACAAGCTTACTTCAGATGTTCAGAGAATGAAGATAAGCTGAAGTATACACAACCTGTAAGCATTTTGGTGCATTTCCTTTTTGTCTTTTTTCTGTATGTTTGTAGACATATTTCAAACCGCATTTCCTGAATCCTGAGACACATATTCTTCATTTCTGAAATCAAGATACATCTTATAATGGATGTCAAAAGTGATTTGCAAATGGCCAGACAGAAGAATCCACTGCGATATTGTTGCCGTTGCCTGTGTGTGCGCAGACTTAGCCAGGTGTCGAGGATATCTGTTCATCTGACTCTCACTTCAAGTGAGTTATTTGCATTGGTTGCATCACTCGTGGTTAAATTTTTAACTTAAATTTGGCTTTCTCCCTAATTGTCACTTAAAATGTCTTCTAAAAATTACACTATGATGCATCATTGAAATGAAAAATTATTGTGTCTGCAGAAGATTGCCTGTCATAGTGCAGACAATGCAATTAAAGACAGTAGAAATTGCCAGATCTCTTGGAATAGATCATAAAATTTTCAAAGCTAGGGAAGGTTGGTGTGACCGTTGCATGCATTGTGAGGGACTATTACTCAGGCACTGAACGTCTATCTGTCAAAAGCTTCTGAGTGACTTTCAAGAGAAAGTCTGATTGATTTCTAGCTAATGTAATTGAATTGAAAATAAAATAGACAACGGAAAGAAAACAAGAAGCTATGAGTTTAACCGAAGAGGAAATGTGGATGAACTCCCAAGATTCTTCTACATGCTTTGATATGATCTTGTCGTATCACCACAAGCCAGGGTTAGGAAAAGCAGCCACATCTCAACTCAATATGCTGCGACACTGCCAATGGCCAAAAGTAATTCAGAAGGATCTTTAGATTCTGGAATGTGAAGAAAGGTTAGACTCTACTTTTGGGGGTGTTCCTGAAGAAGAAAGTGGTATAAATTGTATGGATCTATGCACATTACTATCAGCAGAACACAATTTGGGTATATTAGAGGTAGTGTTTCTTTTCCCCCAAGCTATTAATAAACCAATTTCTTACAATCTAAGTCATCTCTGAATTGAAAAAAATAGGATCATACTGTATGTACAGTTTTGGATTATGCTTTTTCATTTAATATATCATGAGCATTTTCAATGTGGCTGAATATTTGAAAACCTGATTCTATGGCTTGCTATTTTTTAGTATGTGACTATACTGTAATTATTTCAACCATTCCCCTATTATTGGACATGTAGTGTTATAAATAACACTGAGATCAACATCCTTATCTTTTATCAGGAATTCCTCAGTTGAAAGACATAAAAATTGTGAAGACTCTTCATACACGTTGAAAAACTGCTTCTCAGAAAGGTTTTTGCCAATTTACAATTCCACCTACAGTGAATGAGAGTGTATTCCATCAGTACCCTTTTTTTCAATTGAAAAATTGGCCTTTGCTAATTTGATAGACAAAAAAAGATAGCATCGGGGGCTTCCCTGGTGGCGCAGTTGTTGAGAGTCCGCCTGCCGATGCAGGGGACACAGGTTCGTGCCCCGGTCCAGGAGGATCCCACATGCCGTGGAGCGGCTGGGCCCGTGAGCCATGGCCGCTGAGCCTGCGCGTCCGGAGCCTGTGCTCTGCAACGGGAGAGGCCACAACAGTGAGAGGCCCGCGTACTGCAAAAAAAAAAAAGCATCTCATTTATACTTGCAGTTCATTGATTACTACTGAGGTTAAATGCTTAAAAATATTATTGTTGGCATTCATATTTTTTTGTGTACAGTTTGCCAGTTCATATCCTTTGCTCCTGTGTCCACTGGAGTCTCAAGGTCTGTCAGATTTGTTTCCAGTTATGTCCAAGATGCTGTTGAGGCCCCATATTCCCCGGCCCACCTGATTTCACCTGCAGCTGCAGTTTCCAGCGTCCTGACAGTCATCCACGTTAAGTGGACTGTCTTTCCTCTCTGTCTGCGGCTTTCTTGGGCACAATAGAAGCTTGCTCTGCCTCCCCCAGTTGTGCCCTGGAAGTGCAGGCTATTTTAACACCACTGAGGCTAAACTTCAACCAGTGGGGATGGAAGTCCATGGACAAATATCACAGACTCTCTGTCCTCCAGCGGGATGATTCTGAGACACGTCTCACACAGTTTCTCAGAAAGTCCCCAGCAGGCCTGAGTCCCAGCTGCCCACAGGTAACTTGCACATTAACATTCTCAATATTAGTTTTTCTTCCTTGTCTCACTTTCCCTATTTTCTTTTTGCGCTTCCTGAGATCACCTCCCAAATAAACCACCTGTACCCAAATCCTTTTCTGAGGGTCTGATTTTGAGAATGGAAAGTAAAAAAAAAAAAAAGGAAACAGAATGTTTTCTGTCCACATGCCTTTTGACAGCAATGTTCATTCTCTCAGATTGAACTCCTCCAATATGGATGGCATATTTGAAAACAAACACAGAAGAATGAACACTATCCCCTTAGTAAACTTCAGAGTGCAGGACATGGCAAGGCAGATGGTCCCATCACCTGGGGAATACCAACTGGTTGCTTCCAAAACCTTGCAGGAGATGTCTGGACTCTCAGCAAAAAGACAAAATTAGCTTTCTGCAAGGCTAAAGATCAGAGTCTGGATTGAGTGAATTCAATAAGGTAAAGTCAACTTAAGCAGGCTCACGTGGCTTTTTGATACATAGAGACTTCAATAATGTTTGTATTTATATCTATATTTCTCTATCCTCCACAAATATATTGGTATTCTGGTCTTACATATAGCTATACTGGCATACCAACTTATTAATTTACAATGAGAAATACAATTGTTAAACAGGCTAAAATGCTTGAGTGGGCAGATCAGTGTATTCTTTCCCTGTGGGCAAGTTGTATGGGGAGTCAAGTAAATTCTCAAAACATTGCTTGGTGAGCATAAAATCAGAACAAGGGGAGTTAGTTGATCATAAAAAGGATCTCTCAGATTAGACAACCTGAAGCACTCTCATCAGTATAGGGCCAGCCTTGCCAAAGAACCCATAACGCCGGGTTCACTTGGCCAAGATCATTCTCTTGGATGGAGCTGGCTGGTAACTGTCATTTCTTTGCTTCTAGCTGGCCAACTACTTTCTATTCACTCCAAGAAGTGTATAATACAATTAATTTGGTTTCCACTTACCAAAATTACAGTTGCATTCCAGTTCTGCCTCCTTAAGATTTGTCCTAGTTCACCTTGAGCAGAGTTTTGAGAGTTTCCAAAATTTCCAGTCACGTGTTTACTGATAATTTCCTGGTTGGTTTCCAGATATCTAATCCTGTGCCTTGCATGTGAATTTTACTAGTTTAACTCTCATGTGGCAACTTAATTTACTTTTTTTGGAGCGGGTAAAGTGTATATAGGGAGCATCACATAGGTGCCCCCACCCCTGTTGAGATGAAAACTACTTTCAACGCAACAGACTTCTGCCTTCTTTTCCAGCTTCATCTCCCACAATCACTCTGTGTTCTAGTAACAGCCTTCAACGTGCCATCCCCAGAATAGCCAATGCTCTTTCTCTTTCCCATAGTCCACACATGAGAGAATGTGCTTCCTGTCCTCATTCCCCAATGAACTCATCCATTCTTCAAGATCCAGCTAACATAGCACTTCCTCTGAGATTACATCCTTGAACCACCTCCATCCCTACTTCAGCACCAAAGAGATGGACTCTTTCTCTTTAGTGTTGTCACAGCACATAATTCAAACTTCTATCATACCATTTACCCCATTGTACTACAATAATTTATAGGTCCACCTTCCCAATAGACTATGAGATCCCTGGTGGCAGAGGCTGGAGTATTATTTATTTGTTTGTTTGTTTGTTTGTTTGCTTATTTATAAATTTATTTATTTTATTTATTTTTATTTTTGGCTGCATTGGGTCTTCGTTGCTTGCATGGGCTTTCTCTGGTTGCGGAGAGCGGGGGCTACTCTTCATTGCGGTGCGCGGGCTTCTTATTGCAGTGGCTTCTCTTATTGCGGAGCACAGGCTCTAGGTGCACGGGCTTCAGTAGTTGTGGTACGTGGGCTCAGTAATTGTGGCACATGGGCTTAGTTACTCCGCGACATGTGGGATCTTCCTGGGCCAGGGCTCGAACCCGTGTCCCCTGCATTGGCAGGCGGATTCTTAACCACTGTGCCACCAGGGAAGCCCCTTATTTATTTTTATATTCCCAGTGCTTAGCATAGTGCCTAGCCCTCAGTAAATGCTTGAATAAACGAATTATCCAAAGTCAGACAGCCAAGTATCCAGGAACTGTTATATTTCGAAAACTGTTGTCTTGAAAGATATATGACAAAATCATCGAGGGTCATTTAACAAAGTTGACAGAGAGCTATGAGCTCATATCTTATGCCATCCAGTCATTCATCAACAAATATTTGTGCCCAGCACTGGTGACATAGCAGTGAGTAAGATACACAAGGCCTCTATTTCATGGAACTTACATTTCTATTGGGGGCAGACAGATGATAAGCACATAGATAATTAAAATAATTTCCAGATTGTGGCAACTATTGTGAAGAAAATAAAGCAGAGTGACATGAAAGTAAGTGATCGGAAGAAAAAGGGTTTTCTTTGATTAGGTGGTCATGGAAAGCCTTTTTGATAGAATGACATTTGATCTGATATCTGAATGATGAGGAGGGGCCAGGTATTCAAGGATCTGAGGAAAGAGCGTACCAAGCTAAAGGAATGGCAGGTGCCAAGTCCCTGAGGTAGAAACAGGCTTGTAGTTAAAAGAACAGAAATAAGTTCTCTGGGGCTGAAGAATTTGTGAGTGCTGGAAGCATGGTGCAGGATGAGCTCAGAGAGGTGAGCAGAGCCCAGATCATGCAGAATTGTGTAAGCCACATGAAGAAGCTTGGGTTTTATTCAAAGTACAATGGATAAGCACTGGAGGGTTTTCAGTAGGAGAATGATATGCTTTGATTTGCATTTTAAAAAGATCACTAGCCTGTTGCAGGATAATTATACATAGAAACTAAGATTCCCATAAGCAATACAAAACTGAAAGCTATCACTAATTCTGCTACCTCAACAGCACTCAGTCTAATGGTACACTGATACACAGGGAGTGAAAAACCAACTTACGGCTCTCATATACCCTCCAGAAAGTTAGTTGAGTGGCACCGCTTTTACAGATGGTTGGGGCAGGTCATGAACACCTTAGTCCTTTATAAAGAGAACTTTAAAGAATGCAGAGTCCACTCCAGCTGGATACTTAAAAATGAGGAGGGAAGAAGAGTAGTCCGCAAAATGGCCTAGAGTAGGCTGGGGAGGAGACTTTTTGGTACACGGCCAGATTCATCATTAAGGTATAAGTAGCTTTCAGCTCACTTTTAGTGGTCAATAATCTGTGCTGAAAACTCCACCTAAACTCCTTAACAAAGGTTTAGGAGTTGGAAGAGAAAAGGGCTGAGCAGGAAGCTGTCCAGAGAGCACCCACTTTCTCCTCCTGATACATCACTGCGGAGAAACTACACAGCCGCTTGGTCTCATTCTCAGCTCCTCTCTGCCAGCTGCAGGATTGGGAGCAATACAGGTGCAATTACAATTCCACCATAACATAACCTGTGTACCCTGTGAGGTTCTGGATTTGAATTTCCCTTAATAAATCTTAGGTGAGATATGGGAACAGAGGCCCACTGAAGTATTCTGTCAGAGTTAGGCTTTTTGCTTAGAGTGAACCAAGAAGACTTCTGGTGAAGCCTGAGCAAGACAGAGCAACATCATCAACTAGGGAAGAATTTTGAGGCAGAACCATGGAGGCTATTTCAATCTCAACCCCTCCCCACAAAGAGGCAGGAGCATTGGATAAGGAAGGCAGACCTAGGACTCATATCTTAGAAACTGAACATGTAGAGGGTTGAGCCTAGCAAGAGGGGGGAGATTTAGAATACAACAAGGAGGAGGTCCAGATGGATGCTGCAAACTGCCGGGAATCTAAGGTAACACACTGCCAGAGGTACTAGTGATGCTGATGAGACAAGGTCTTTGCATGAGAAAGAAGAAAACAAAAAAATCCAAGGCATTGGGACTACCTAGATGGAAGAAGGGGGCTGCTAATACTGTTTGTCCCCAGAGGATATTTAGAATCCAGGTGTTATAGGCAAGGGGATCAGGGTCCAGCTGTGAAAGTGAGGAAAGGGTTTTAAATTCTTTCCCCTAATGGGTACATAAAAATTAAGGTAGCATCTAATCCAGGGGTGCAATTGAAACATCAGGTGGGGGAATTGAAGCTGCTTCTAAACTAATCAGGGGCGTTTGGCCATGTAGATTAAATTCAAAGTACTAAGACCTTAACCAGTAATCTGGCATCTATATGAGGGCCCCAAAGAAGGGAAGGGCCTGGAATTTTTTAAGCGAGCACCTGGGGAGAGGTTTTGCTAGTCCCTCAGTGAAAAAGATCCCCAAGAAGAGGGCAGGAAGAGAACTGAATGGAGGAGCTATCATGCTGTGAGTAAAATGGCCTACCTAGTGAGAGGAACCTAATGGAAATGTGTGGGAAGGGCTGATTAATTAACTGACTTGGATGGAGGGATATAATTATAAATCTCCCACAATTCTATTACGGTGCCTCCAGTAGGGGCAGTCATTTACTTCATAGCCCTTGAGCACCTGAATCAACAGTGCATGCGGTGCTCCTTCCCCCTCTATACGAGACCATCATCCAGAATTGACTGGAGAAGATCACAGATCGTACATGAGCAGTGCATGGAATTGTACTAAGCCAGGCGCATGTGGGGTGAAGGGTGGAGGGAGAAAACAGTGACCTCGAGGTAGGGAGCCCATCTTTGAAGCTGCTGATTGGCTACTCAGGTGCCAAGGGCCTATTAAGGAATATCCGTATCAATTGCCACCCGCCCCTCCTCCCCAACAGGGGAGGGAAATACGGCACCTCGTCAATTGGTGGGAAGACAGAATAGCGACTGCATGATATGCCGTCTGGAAGACAGCTGAGGCTGCAGGTTGGATGCAGGACATTAAGGGAAGGAGTGAATGTCATGGCTCCTATAAAGGGACATATCACAGAGGAGTCCATTTTTGTAATATTGTTTGACCTGATGTGCTTGAAATATAGCAAACTGTCCAACTCTGTAACACTTGAAAGATTTTGGCCTGACAGTTCCTGATTCCTTCAATATGGTGGCATTTCATTTAGAAAAATATATGACCATCGCCAGAAGAGATATAAAGCTGAGAGAGAGAGAGATCCCAGCAATATTTAGCCAAAGCTCTATTGGCCTTTTTCTCAACCTTGTGTTGATCTGTCAAGTCTAAATTGTATTGTATTTTCACAGAGCCTTTAGTTACTGTTTCAAAGTGTTCACAGAGGCAGTGGGATATAGGGGTAGAACACTGAATTACACTCAGACCATCTGAGTTCTAGCAAGTGACAGAACAAGGATATGAGTAGCTTAACCTCTCCAAGCTTCAGTTTCCCCCCCATAAGGAGCAACCAAACCTCATCTACTTCACAACGTTATTTTGAAAGTCAGCTGAGAGAAAATGGATGTGCTTTGTAAACTGAAATGCACTCTATAAACATGAGGGATTATTGCTTATCATCACCATAGATCAGGGTCAACAATCTTTTATTTGTAAAGAGCCATATAGAAAATGTTTTAGGTTGGTCAGATTTGGCCTGTATACCATAGAATGCCAACCTCTGTCCCAGATTATTAACATATTTTGGGACTGATGATCCACCTTCTCTGTATTTTGTAAGGTCCCCCATAAAATCTATCTTGACTGTAAAACCATAAGGATTATCTGAATCTCTCCAGTTTTATTAAGGTAAAATTCACACAACATAAAATTCTCCATTTTAACCATATTAAAGTGTACCGTTCAGTGTCTTTGAGTACATTCAAAATGATGTACAACCATCATTATTATCTAATTCCAGAGCATTCTGATAACACCAAAAAGAAACCTATGCCACTAAGCAGACACTTCCCTTTTCCCACTTCCCCCAGATTGGCAGCTGCCAATCTGCTTTCAGTTTCTATGAATTTGCCTGTTCTGGACAGTGAATGTAAATGGAATCATGCAATATGTGACTTTTCGTGTCTTGCTTCTTTCATTTAGCATAATGGTTTCAAGTTTCATTGATATAGCATATATCAGTACTTCATTTTTTATGGCTAAATGATATTCCATTGGGTGGACATTTTGTTTATCCATTCATCAATTCATGGATATTTGGGTTGTTCCCACTTTTGAACTATTAAAATAGTGCTGCTATGAACGTTCATGTACACATTTTTATGTGCACATATGTTTCCGTATTTTCATATTCTAAGTATATATCCATTTACCTTGGGTATGTGGTTAACAGTGGAATTGCTGGGTCATATGGTAATTCTATGTTTAACATTTTGCAGAACTCCTCAACTGCTTTGTACAGTGGCTGCACAATTTTATATTCCCACCAGCAATGTATGAGGGTTCCAGTTTCTCCACATGTTCATCAACAACTTGTTATTTATTGGTTTTTCTTCTTCTTCTTCTTCTTTTTTTTTTTTTGGTTCACTGCATGTGAGATCTTAGTTTCCTGACCAGAGATTGAACCCATGACCCCTGCATTGGAAGCAGAGTCTTAACCACTGGACTGCCAGGGAAGTCTCTTTTGTTTCTTTTGTTTTTTAATGATAGCTACCCTAAAGGGTATGAAATGATATCGCATTGTGGTTTTGATTTGCATTTCCCTAATGACTAATGATGTCATATGCTTATTGGCCATTAGTATATGTTCTTTGGAGAAATGTCTACTCAAATCCTTTGTCCATCTTTAAATTGGGTTGTTTGTCTTTTTGTAGTTGAGTTGTAAGGGTTCTTTTATGTAGTCTGGATATTAGACCCTTTTCAGATACATGATTTGCAAATATGTTTTGCATTTTGTGTGTTGTCTTTTAATTTTATTGATAATGTCTTTTGATGCTCAAAGTTTTTAATTTTGGTAAAATCCCATTTATCTATTTTTTTATTGTTTTGTTTTTAGTGTCATTTTAAAGAATCCATTCTCAAATCCAAGGTTACAAAAATTTATACCTATGTTTTCTTCTAATAGTTTTACAGTTTCAGCTCGTACATTTAGGTCCTTGATCAATTTTTAGGTTTTCTTTTTTTAATGTGATGTGCTGGTTAATTTTATGTCAACTTGACTGGACCCCAGGAGCCCAGATATTTGGTCAAACATTATTCTGGGTGTTTTTGTGAGGGTGTTTTTGGATGAGACTAACATTTAAATTAGTAGACTGCCCTCTGCCAATTTAAAGGGTAAAGTAGAATGCTCATGTGGATGGACCTCATCAAATCAGTTGAAGGCCTGGATGGAATAAAAAGACTAACCCTTCTCTGAGTAAGAAAGAGTTCTTCCTGCCTTTGAAGTGGGACATTGGCTTTTTACTGCTTTTGGACTCAAAATGAAACACTGCCTCTTCCTGAATCTCAAGCCTGCCAGCCTTTGGACTGGAACTACACCATTGGTTCTTCTGGTTCTCAGGCCTTTAGAATTGGACTGGAACTACAGTCTCCCGAGCTTCCAGCTTGCCCTCCACTCTATCATCGATCTATCTATCTATCTATCTGGAAGAACACAAGAATGTGTGCTCTCACTACTCCTATCCAACATTATATTCCTATTGGC
This sequence comes from Tursiops truncatus, assembly GCF_011762595.2. Lineage (NCBI taxonomy): Eukaryota > Metazoa > Chordata > Mammalia > Artiodactyla > Delphinidae > Tursiops > Tursiops truncatus. The sequence goes on from NC_047055.1 coordinate 38,215,030, forward strand.
TCTGTTTCTCTGGAGAAACCTACTACATATTGTGTGAGGTCTAACTTCATTCTTTCGCATGTGCATATCCAATTATTGCAGCCCCATTTATTGAAAAGATTCTTCTTTCCTCATTGAATGTCTTAGCACCCTTGCAGTAAATCAACTGACTGTAAATGTAAGGGTTTATTTATGGACTCTCAATTCTATTGCATTAATATATATGTCTATCTTTATGCCAGTATCTCAGTATTTTGATTATAGCAGCTTTGTAGTAGGTTTTGAAATCAGGAAGAGTTTCCCAACTTTGCTCTGCTTTTTCAATATTGTTTTGGCTATTCAAAGTCCCTTGCAATTCAATAAATTTTAGGATCAGTTTATCCCTTTCTGCAAAAAAAGGAAGTTGAAATTTTTATAAAGATTACATTGAATCTGTAGATAAATTTGGGTAGTATTGCCATCTTAACAACATTAAGGCTTCCAATACATGACCATGGGATGTCTTTCCATTTATTTAGGTCTTCTTTCAACAATATTTTGAAGTTTTAAGTTTACAAGTCTTATATCTCCTTGGTTAAATTTATTCCTAAATATTTTATTCTTATTAATGCTTTTATAAATAGAATTTTCTTAATTTGGTTTTCAGATTTTTCATTTCTAGTGTATAGAATATAGAAGTACAGCTGATTGGCATTGGAGGATGTGGAGTTTGCCTCTCCTCACAACTAGGGCACCTGCCGGACACTGGTGGGGGACCTTGATGCCCAAGGAGACAGGAGGAACCCCTGAGTGACCAGGTAGAATGTTGGCGGGAGTGAGCGGGGAGGAAAAATGGAGGCCAGACAGGACCAGCACCCCTGAGGGGTGGCAGGGAGAGGGGAGGTGTTGCTTGGCCTGGAGGGACCCTTGGGGCCTCAGTGGATCAAGGGAGGCATGGAGGGTGTTTCCCCCACCCACTCAGGCCCCGGGAAGCCTGCTGGGCTCCCAGGCCTGCTCCTCCACCCTCCAAGACCCCCTCTGGCCGCGAGGGAACTAGGGGTGTCAGAGGGAGGGACGAGGGGGGAAGAGGAGGAGAGGCAGACAGGGGGGACCCTCCGGGATCGGAGGATCGGGGGGAATGCGCTTAGCGTTTCCCCACCCACACGGGCCCAGGGAGCCTGCTGGGGTCCCGGACCTGGTCCTCCATCCTCCAAGGCCAGAGGCACTCCTGGGCACCTCCTGCTGCGTTGAGCCTAAGCCCCACCCCACCACCCAGGGCCTTTTCCGGCCCAGTGGGTCCTAAGCATAGGCCCCGCCCACTGCCTAAACCCTGCACCTGCCTAAGCCCCACCCCCACAGCCAAGGCCTTTGCCAGCTTCTTTTTTTCTCTTTTTTGCCATTGTGGTTCTGTTTTACCTTCAAGTTGTTTCATCTATATTTTTATTTTGTTATTTTTCTAACATATCTGTTAGTTTTCTAATCTTATTTTATTCTTTACTCCTTGTTACTGTTCTACTCCTTTTTTCCTTTTTCTTTTCTTTTTTTTTTTTTTTTTTTTTGCCTCCTCACGCAGCTTGCAGTATCTTGGTTCACAAGCTGGGGGTCAGGCCTGAGCTCCTGTGGTGGGAGCACCAAGTCTGAACCACTGGACTAACAGAGAACCTCAGACCACAGGGAATATTAATGGGAGTGAGTTCTCCTGGAGGTCCTCATTATGGCACCAAGACCCAGGTCTACCCAACAGCCCACAAACTCCAGTGCTGGAGGCCTCAGGCCAAACAACCAGTAACACAGGAACACAACCCCACCCATCAAAAAAAAAAAAAAAGAGATGACAAAAAAATATGTCACAGATGAAGGAGCAAGGTAAAAACCTACAAGACCAAATAAATGAAGAGGAAATAGGCAACCTACCTGAAAACGAATTCAGAGTAATGATAGTAAAGATGATCTAGAATCATGGAAATAGAATGGAGGCATGGATCAAGAAAATACAAGAAATGTTTAACAAAGATCTAGAAGAACTAAAGAACAAACAAACAGAGATGAACAGCACAATAACTGAAATGAAAAATACACTAGAAGGAATCAATAACAGAATAATTGAGGCAGAAGAATAAGTAAGTAAGCTGGAAGATAGAATGGTGGAAATAACTGCCAAGGAGCAAATAAAGAAAAAAGAATGAAAAGAATTGAGGGCAGTCTCTGAGACCTCAGGGACAACATTACATGCACAAACATTCACATTATAGGGGTCCCAGAAGAAGAAGAGACAAAAAAGGGACTGAGAAAATATTTGAAGAGATTATAGTTGAAAATTTCATTAATATGGGAAAAGAAAGAGTCAATCAGGTCCAGGAAGCACAGAGAGTCCCATACAGGATAAATCCAAGGAGAAACACGCCAAGATACATATTAATCAAACTTTCAAAAATAAAATACAAAGAAAAATATTTAAAGCAGCAAGGGAAAGGAAACAAATAATATACATGGGAACTCCCATAAGGTTAACAGCTGATCTTTCAGCAGAAACTCTGCAAGCCAGAAGGGAGTGGCAGGACATATTTAAAGTGATGAAAAGGAAAAACCTACAACCAAGATTACTCTATCCAGCAAGGATTTCATTCAGATTCGACAAAGAATTAAAACCTTTACAGACAAGCAAAAACTAAGAGAATTCAGCACCACCAAACCAGCTTTACAACAAATGCTAAAGGAACTTCTCTAGGTAGGAAACACAAGAGAAGGAAAAGACCTACATAACAAACCCAAAACAATTAAGAAAATGATAATAGGAACATACATATTGATAACTACCTTAAATTTTTTTTTTTTTTTTTTTTTTTTGGTACACGGGCCTCTCACTGTTGTGGCCTCTCCTGTTGCAGAGCACAGGCTTCAGACACACAGGCTCAGCGGCCGTGGCTCACAGGCCCAGCCGCTCCGCGGCATGTGGGATCTTCCCGGACCGGGGCACCAACCCGTGTCCCCTGCATCGGCAGGCAGACTCTCAACCACTGCGTCACCAGGGAAGCCCCTACCTTAAATTTAAATGTATTAAATACTCCAACCAAAAGACATAGACTGGCTGAATGGATACAAAAACAAGACCCGTATATATGCTGTCTACAAGAGACCCACTTCAGACCTAGGGACACATACAGACTGAAAGTGAGGGGATGGAAAAAGATATTCCATGCAAATGGAAATCAAAAGAAAGCTGGAGTAGCAATTCTCATATCAGACAAAATAGACTTTAAAATAAAGACTATTACAATAGACAAAGAAGGACACTACATAATGATCAAGGGATCAATCCAAGAAGAAGATAGAACAATTGTAAATATTTATGCACCCAATATAGGAGCACTTCAATATATAAGGCAAATGCTAACAGCCATAAAAGGGGAAATCAACAGTAACACAATAATTGTAGGGGAATTTAACACCCCACTTTAACTAATGGACAGATCAACAAAAATGAAAATAAGGAAACACAAGTTTTAAATGACGCATTGAACAAGATGGATGTCATTGATATTTATAGGATATCCCATCCAAAAACAAGAGAATACACTTTCTTCTCAAGTGCTCATGGAACATTCACCAGGATAGATCATATTTTGGGTCACAAATCAAGCCTTGATAAATTTAAGAAAATTGAAATCATATCAAGCATCTTTCCAACCACAACGCTATGAGACTAGATATCAATTACAGGAAAAAAACTAAAAAATACAGACACATGGAGGCTAAACAATACACTACTTAATAATGAAGTGATCACTGAAGAAATCAAATAGGAAATCAGAAAATACCTAGAAACAAATGACAATGGAGACATGACGACCAAAAACCTATGGGATGCAGCAAAAGCAGTTCTAAGAGGGAAGTTTATAGCAATACAATCCTACCTCGAGAAACAAGAAACCTCTCAAATAAACAAACTCTCCTTACACCTAAAGCAATTAGAGAAAAAAGAACAAAAAACCCCCAAAGTTAGCAGAAGGAAATAAGTCATAAAGATGAGATCAGAGGGCTTCCCTGGTGGCGCAGTGGTTGAGAGTCTGCCTGCCGATGCAGGGGACACGGGTTCGTGCCCTGGTCTGGGAGGATCCCACATGCTGCAGAGCGGCTGGGCCCGTGAGCCATGGCCACTGAGCCTGCGCGTCTGGAGCCTGTCCTCTGCAATGGGAGAGGCCCGCGTACCACAAAAAAAAGAAGAAAAAGATGAGATCAGAAATAAATGAAAGAGAAATGAAGGAAACAATAGCAAAGATCAATAAAAGTAAAAGCCAGTTCTTTGAGAAGATAAACAAAACTGGTAAACCATTAGCCAGACTCATCAAGAAAAAAAGGGGAAAGACTCAAATCAAAAGGATTAGAAATGAAAAAGGACAAGTAACAACTGACACTGCAGAAATACAAAGGATCATCAGAGATTACTACAAGCAACTCTTTGCCAATAAAATGGACAATCTGAAAGAAATGGACAAATTCTTAGAAAAGCACAACCTTCCGAGGCTGAATCAGGAAGAAATAGAAAATATGAACAGACCAATCACAAGCACTGAAATGGAAACTGTGATTAAAAAATTTTCCAACAAACAAAAGGCCAGGACCAGATGGCTTCACAGGCGAATTCTATCAAACATTTAGAGAAGAGCTAACACCTATCCTTCTCAAACTCTGCCAAAATATAGCAGGTGGAGGAACACTCCCAAATTCATTCTACTAGGCCACCATCAACCTAATACCAAAACCAGTCAAGGATGTCACAAAGAAAGAAAACTACAGGCCAATAACACTGATGAACACAGATGCAAAAATCCTCAACAAAATAATAGCAAACAGATTCTAACAGCACACTAAAAGGGTCATACACAATGATCAAGTGGGATTTATCCCAGGAATGCAAGGATTCGTCAATATATGCAAATCAATCAATGTGATACACCATATTAACAAACTGAAGGATAAAAACCGTATGATTATCTCAATAGATGCAGAAAAAGCTTTTGACAAAATTCAACACCCATTTATGATAAAATTACTCCAGAAAGTAGGCATAGAGGGAACCTACCTCTACATAATAAAGGCCATATATGACAAACCCACAGCCAATATCATTCTCAATGGTGAAAAACTGAAACCATTTCCACTAAGATCAAGAACAAGACAAGGTTGCCCACTCTCACCACTATAATTCAACATAGTTTTGGAAGTTTTAGCCACAGCAATCAGAGAAGAAAAAGAAATAAAAGGAATCCAAATTGGAAAAGAAGAAGTAAAACTGTCACTGTTTGCAGATGACATGATACTATACACAGAGAATCCTAAAGATGCTACCAGAAAACGTTTAGAGCTAATCAATGAATCTGGTAAAGTAGCAGGATACAAAATTAATGCACAGAAATCTCTTGCACTCCTATACACTAATGACAAAAAATCTGAAGGACATATTAAGGAACACTCCCATTTACCATTGCAACCAGAAGAATAAAATACCTAGGAATAAACCTACATAAGGAGGTAAAAGACCTGTACTCAGAAAACTATAAGACACTGATGAAAGAAATTTAAGATGATACAAACAGATGGAGAGCTATATCATGTTTTTGGATTGGAAGAATTAACATTGTGAAAATGGCTATACAACCCAAAGCAATCTACAGAGTCAATGCAATCCCTATCAAATTACCAGTGGCATTTTTCACAGAACTAGAACAAAAAATTTCACAATTTGTATGGAAACACAAAAGACCCTGAATGGTCAAAGCAATCTTGAGAAAGAAAAATGTAGCTGGAGGAATCAGGCTCCCTGACTTTAGACTATACTACAAAGCTACAGTAATCAATACAGTATGGTACTGGCACAAAAACAGAAATATAGATCAATGGAACAGGATAGAAAGCCCAGAGATAAACCCATGCACATATGGTCACCTTACCTTTGACAAAGGAGGCAAGAGTATAATGGAGAAAAGACAGGCTCTTCAACAAATGATGCTGGGAAAACTGGACAGCTACATGTAAAAGAGTGAAATTAGAACATTCCCTAATGCCATACACAAAAATAAACTCAAAATGGGTTAAAGACCTAAATGGAAGTCCAGGCACTATAAAACTCTTACAGAAAAACATAGACAGAACACTCTGTGACGTAAATCACAGTAAGATCCTTTTTGACCCACCTCCTAGAGAAATGTAGATAAAAACAAAAATAAATAAATGGGACCTAATGAAACTTAAAGGCTTTTGCACAAAAAGGAAACCATAAACAAAACGAAAAGACAACCCTCAGAATGGGAGAAAGTATTTGCAAATGAAGCAACTGACAAAGGATTAATCTCCAAAATTTACAAGCAGCTCATGCAGCTCAATATCAAAAAAGAAAAAAAACCCAATCCAAAAATGGGCAGAAGATCTAAATAGACATTTCTCCAAAGAAGATATACAGATTGCCAATAAACATGTGAAAGGATGCTTAACATCACTAGTCATTAGAGAAATGCAAATCTAAACTACAATGAGATATCACCTCACACCAGTCAGAATGGCCCTCATCAAAAAATCTAGAAACAATAAATGCTGGAGAGGGTGTGGGGAAAAGGGAACCCTCTTGCACTGTTGGTGGGAATGTAAATTGATACAGCCACTATGCAGAAGGGTATGAAGGTTCCTTAAAAAACTAAAAATAGAACTGCCATATGACCCAGCAATTCCACTACTGGGCATATACTGTGGGAAAACCATAATTCGAAAAGAGTCATGTACCACAGTGTTCATTGTAGCACTATTTACAATAGCCAGACATGGAAACAACCTAAATGTCCAAAGACAGATGAATGGATAAAGAAGATGTGGCACATATATACAATAGAATATTACTCATCCATAAAAAAGGATCGAAATTGGGTCATTTGTAGAGATGTGGATGGACCTAGATTCTGTCATACAGAGTGAAATGAGCCAGAAAGAGAAAAACAGTTATCGTATATTAAAGCATATATGTGAATCTAGAAAAATGGTACAGATGAACCTATTTGCAGGACAGGAATAGAGACATAGACGTAGAGAATGGACATGTGGGCACGGAGGGTAAGGGGACTATGGGACAAATTGGGAGATTACGTTTGACATAAATACACTACCATGTGTAAAATAGCTAGCTAGTGGGAACCTGCTGTAGAGCACAGGGAGCTCAGCTTGGTGCTTTGTGACCACCTAGATGGGTGGGATGGCGGGGATGGGAGGGAGATCCAAGAGGGAGGGGATATAGATATACTTATAGCTGATTCACTTCATTGTACAGCAGAAACTAACACAACATTGTAAAGCAATTATACTCCAATAAAAAAAAAAGAAGTACAGCTGATTTTTGTATGTTCTCATATCCTGCAATTTTGGTGAATTCATTTATTAGCTCTAATACTTTCTTTGTACGTGGATTCTTTAGGGGTTTCTATATGTAAGATCATGTCATCTACAAATAGAGATAGTTTTACTGCTTCTTTTCTAATTTGGATGCCTTATATTTCTTTTTCTTGTCTAATTTCCCTGGCTGGAACCTCCAATACAATGTTGAATAGGATTGGTGAGATCACACATTCTTGTGTTGTTCCTTATGTTAGGGTGAAAGCTTTCAATCTTTCACTATTATGATGTTAACTTTGGGTTTTTAATAGATCCTCTTTATCATTCCTAATCTGTTTGTTGAATTTTTTTTTTTATAAATGAAAGGGTACTGGATTTCGTCAAATGCTTTTTCTGCCTTAATTGAGGTGATAATGGTATTTTTCCCCTTCATTCTTTTAATAAGGTATATTATATTGATTGATTTTCATATGTTGAAACACCCTCACATTCCTGGGATCAATCCCACTTGTTGATATGCTGCTAGATTTGGTTTGCTAGTATTTTGTTAAGAATTACTGAAACTACATTCATAAAGGGTATTGGTCTGTAGTTTTCTTTTTTAGTGACATCTTTGTCTGGCTCTGGTATCAGGGTAATGCTGGCCTTAGAATAAATTAGGAAGTGCTCTCTCCTCTATTTCTTTGGAAGAATTTGAGAAGGATTGTTTTTAATTCTTCTTTAAACATTTAATCAAATTTGCCAGTGAAACATCTGGTCATGGACTTTTATAATTCATTTTATTACAGTAAGGTCAGTAGTAATGTCCCCACTTTTATACTTGATTTTAGTGGTGTGAGCCTTCTCTCTTTTCAAAGAACTAGCTTTTGGATTTGTTGGTTCTCAATGTTTTTCTGTTTTCTATTTTATTTATATTTGCCCTAATCTTTTTATTTCCTTCCTTCTGTATGCTCTGGGTTTAGATTGTTCTTCTTTTTCTAGTTCCTTAATATGGAAGATTAGGTTCTTGATGAGATCTTTTTTCTTTTTCAATCTAGGCACTTACAGCTATAGATTTCCTTCTGAGCACTGGGTTAGCTTTATTCCATAAGTTTAAATGTTGTATTTTCATTTTTATTCATCTTTAAGCATTCTCTTATTTACCTTGTGATTTCTTCTTTGATCCATTGGTTGTTTAAGAGTGTTAATTTCCACATATTTGTGATTTTTACAGATTTCCTTCTGTCATTGATTTCTAATTTAATTCCATTGTGGGTGAAAACATACTTTTTGTGATCTAGATACTTTAAATTTATTGACTTGTGTTATGGCCTAATATATGGTCTACCCTAGAGAATGTTCCATGTGCACTTGAGAAGAATGCATATTCCTCGGTTGTACGGTAAAGAGTTCTATATTCTTTTAGGCCTGTTTTGTTTATAATATTATTTAATTCTTATAGTATTATTAAGTCTGTTTCCTTGCTTATCTTTTGCCTAGTTGTTCTATCCATTATTGAAATTGAGATTTGAAGTTTCTAACCATTATTTTTGAACTATTTATCCTTTCTGCTCTATCAGTTTTTGTGTCACATATTTTGGGGCTCTATTGTTCGCTGTATATATGTTTATATTGTCTTGATGGATTGACCCTTTTATCATTATATAATGTCCTTCTTTGTGTCTTGTAACAATTTTTGTCTTAATGTCTGTTTTGTCAGATATTAGTATCCACTCCATTTCTCCTTTGGTTACTGTTTGCATGGAATACATTTTTCCATCCTTTCACTTTCAACCAATTTGTCTCTGGTTCTAAAGTGAATATCTTGTCTGCAGTGTATAGTTGCATCATGGTTTTTATCCATTATTCCAAACTCTGCCTTTTAATTGGAAAGTTTGCTCCATTTATGCTTAATGTAATTACTTATAAGGAATGACTTACCTCTGCTATTTTAGTATTTGTTTTCTATATATCTTACATCATTTTGGTTCACCAATTCCTGTTATTGCCTTCTCTATTTTAGATATTTTTTAGTATACTAATTTGATTCAATTCTCATTTTTTTTACTATATAATGTTGATCATTTTTCCTGGGGATTACAATTAATATCTTAATTTATAACCATCTAGTTCTAATTAATATCAACTTAATTTCAATAGTTTACAAAAACTTTTCTCCTATAAAGCTCTGTCCTTCCCCTTCATATTGTTCTGATCACAAGTAATATACTTATACATTTTGTATTCACCAACATAGATTGTCTTATGTTAATTGTCTTTTAAATTGTATAGGAAAAATGAGGAGTTACTAACCAAAAATATAGTAATACTGACTTTTATATTTTCTTATTTAATTATCCTTACCAGTGTTTTTAATTCCTTATATGAATTTGAGTTACGTTTAGTGTGTTTCCATTTTAGCCTGACAGATTCCCTTTGGCATTTCTTGTAGGACAAGCCTACTATCAATGAACTCTCTAGGATTTTGTTTATCCTGGAATGTCTTAAGTTCTCCTTCATTTTTGCCAAACACAACATAGAATTATTGGTTGACAGTCATTTACTTACAACACTCTGAAGATGTCTTCCACTGCTTTCTGGCCTTCATGGTTTCTGATGAGAAATTACCTGCTTATCTTATTGAGAATCCTTTGTATGTAAGTTACTTCTCTTTTGCCACTTTCTGAATTATTTTTGTCTTTTGACAGTTTGATTATAACATGATCTCTGGATTTATCCTTTTTGGAGTTCTTGAGTTTACTGGGCATGTAGATTTATGTATTTCATTATAACTGGGAAGTTTTGGGTCATTATTTCTTCAAATATTCTTTCTGTACCCCCCCCCATCTCCTTTGGTGACTAACATTATGCATATGATTGTACACTTGATAGTGTTCCATAGGTCTCTGAGGCACCATTCATTTTTCTTCATTCCCTTTTCTTTTTGCTCCTGAGACTAGATACTTTCAATTGTCCTATCTTCACCTATTCTTTTTCTTCTGATTCAAATCCACTATTGAACTCCTCTAATGAATTTTTAATTTCGTTGTAATTTTTAACCTGAGAATTTCCATCTGGTTCCTTTTTATAATTTCCATCTCTTTATTCATATTATCTATTTGGTGAGACATCATTCTCATGGTTTCCTTTATTTCTTTGTACATGGTTCCCTTTAATCTCTTTGAGTATATTTAAGTTAGTTGATTTAGTCTTTTTCTAATCAGTCCAATATTTGGGCTTCTGCAGGGACAGATTCTATTAATTTTTTTTCTTGTATGGGCTCTACTGTTATGTATGTACATATGTATGCATTTATTTTTCATGCCTTGGAATTTTTTTTGTTGAATACTAAATATTTTGACTATTATGATATGGTAACTCTTGAAATCATGTTGCCGCCCCTCCCACCCCACATAGTTTTCTGTTGTTCCTTGGTGTGTTTGCTCTTGTTTGTTTGTTTAGTGACATTTCTGAACTAATTTTGTAAAGTCTGTGTTCCTTGCTGTACATGGCTGTTGAAGTTTCTGTTAATTTAGCTTAGTAGTCTGTTAGTGAGTAGAAAGTCACAAAGCTCTTCCACAAAGATTCAGGCCCCATTTTTTCTTGATTAAGCATGTTCCTGGTTGCTATAAACCTTTGATTAGTTTCCAGAGCTCCAATAAAGTTGGTTCTGATAGTTTTTGCCCATTTATTCACTGTTTTATTGGAGGGATGGGCCCTTGGAATTCCCTACTCTGACATTTTCACTGATAAACTTACCTTGTTCAGTTTCTTTCACCTTTCTGGTCTCAGCTTACTCAACTGATAAATAGGAAGAATATAACATATCTCACCAGGTTGTTGTAAAAATTAAATAGTGCCATCTAGCATGGTAGGCTAGCAATATATATTTTCCAAAATGCTACTTGGAAAGAGTATCTCACTAAGCCTTATAGATCATTACCACCTTAGCTCTAATTGGTTTCCAAGGAGATGGTGGATCTTGAGAAAAATGTGGACATAGGACAGGTGAGTTGGATTAAGTAGAGGACAACAATTTGGATGCTACTGGCAACTTGAGAAGTATTAGACACTGCCTAGGGAAAGGGGTAGAATGAAAAGGCAGGAAAGACAATTTTTTACTTTATACTTTTGTCCTAGATCAATTACCAGTGGCCAGCACTTGTGACTTAGCCTCACAGAAAGCCTCTGAGACACATAAAAAGCAGAAGATCCTTTGCCTATTAAGACCTCATTTGATTTATTACCTTCTCCCAACAACTTTCCCAATTTGTCCAATCCACAGAGATTTCTCCATCTTTATCCTGACTTATTTTTTAGTATTTATTTATTTTTATAGCTGTGTTGGGTCTTAGTTGCAGCATGTGGGCTCTTCATTGCAGTGTGCAGGCTTCTCTCTACTTGTAGCATGTGGGTTTTCTCTTCCCTAGTTGTGGCGTGCAGGCTCCAGAGCGCTTGGGCTCTGTAGTTTGCATCACGCGGGCTCTCTAGTTGAGGCGTGTGAGCTCAGTAGTTGTGGTGCATGGGCTTAGTTGCCCAGCAGCATGTGGGATCTTAGTTCCCTGACCAGGGATCAAACCCATGTCCTCTGCATTGGAAGGTAGATTCTTTACCACTGGACCACCAGGAAAAGTCCCTATCCTGACTTTTTTTTTGTATTATTATCCTGACTTTAAATCATAAGTTGCTTTTGTACCATCGTAGTTTTAACTCTTCTTGTATGCTAACTCAAGTCATCCTCTACTGCCCCTCCCTAATTGTACTATAATCTCCTTGAGAGTGTATTTTGACATTTATTTATTTGTATTTGTTATAGCATTCAACAAGTGTTATGCACATAGTAGGTATCCAATGAACATTAAAGAAATATTTCTAGCATGATAAAAAAAAATCACTAGCTCAAAAAATAGATGGAGGGCTTCCCTGGTGGCGCAGTGGTTGAGAGTCCGCCTGCTGATGCAGGGGACGCGGGTTCGTGCTCCGGTCCGGGGAGATCCCACATGCCGCGGAGCGGCTGGGCCCGTGAGCCGTGGCCGCTGAGCCTGCACGTCCGGAGCCTGTGCTCCGCAGTGGGAGAGGCCACAGCAGTGAGAGGCCCGCGTACTGCAAAAAAAAAAAAAAAAAAAAAAAAGATGGAATTCTTTCAACATCTCCATGTCAAGGCAAATCATTTGAGTGATAATTAGTTTTCTGAGCTCAGCTATAAGCTTTGTCATGCTTCAGCAGAGAGCAAGGGTCCTATATAATAGTCAAAATGGAGCAAAATTCTTGACCCAAATCAAAGAAATTCTCTTTCAAGGAGAGCACTTCAATTTCAAAGTCCTTCTGCTCACTATTAATTGAGAGTTACCTCCTGCTCATATTAAAGCCCCAGAAGCTCTTCTAGCCCAAAGAACCCTGGCTTCAAAGTCAAAATTCCTAGGGACTTCCCTGGTGGTCCAGTGGGTAAGACTCCACGCTCCCAATGCAGGTGTCCTGGGTTTGATCCCTGGTCAGGGAACTAGATCCCACATGCATGCCACAACTAAGAAATCCACATGCTGCAACTAAGAGCCTGTGCCCTGCAACTAAGACCCAGTGCAGCCTAAATAAATAAATAAATATTTTTTAAAAAGTCAAAATTCCTAGTACATTGTATTGATTCTCCATCCCAGACCTTTTAGGAAGTAACAGAAGCTTTGCACTTGCCCATTTCCTGACAGGCTATCAAGTCAGTTAACTCTGGGATGCATCAGTCCATCCCTCTAGTATCCAGGCAATCAGAAAGTGATCATAATGATAGGGGGTCCTCCCCAGCCTGTTGGTTTCATTATCCTTCTTGATTAAAAGGGCAACCTGGCCCATTCTACAGAGCTTCTTCCTGCCTTTGTGTTATTGGCCCTTAGTTATGAAAGCTTTTGCCTGGAAAGCTGTGTCAGAGGTTAATGTGACTATTTTTTTTCCTACCCAGATTCACTTTACTGGAAACAAACTCCCTAGAATGTTGCTTAGATAGTTATTTATCTTTATAACTTGAAAAGGCCATGTTCATGCTAGGGGCTCTGGGTGAATTTCACCATTGTTATTTTCCCTCTGTCACCTCCCACTAGTCTCATCAGCTAAAAAGATCCAAAACAGACTGTAAAAGAGAGTAGGTCAATGGGATGCAGGGCTTGGCCTTCTAAATGGCATGCTTTTTTTCTCAAAATGGTTTGTCACTGGACACTGGAAGACAAGGACATGGATGTCTCTCTAGGGCCTTCCCATCTTGAATTTGAATGAATAATGATCTTTGCTTTATGGGTGAATCAATAATGATCTTTGCTTTATGCTTTTCATCTACCCTGGCCGAGGGTGAATCAATAATGATCTTTGCTTTATGCTTTTCATCTACCCTAATATGCTGCTCAGAGCATCATCACTGTTAAAACACAGGGTGGAAGGCAGTTTCTTTGTGTTGGAAGGACAGTCACATTTTCTTTCCAGTTCAATCTTCAACTCAGGATTTTAGCTTACTACTTACTCTGAGGCTTGAAGTTTGGGGAGATAGTGGGTGGTCCACCTTACTATTTAAAAAATCACATTGTACCTTCTCTGGAGATGCCTCTGTCATCTGGAAGGACAAGAATACAAAAAATTTAGCTATGTTCTGGACATGGGAGAGCCACAGGGCTGGATGGAGAACAAGGACTGGGACAGCCCCAAAGCCTGGTTCAAAGGCTACCCCCTCTGGAAGATTTAATGTTCGCTCCTTTGTGTTTCCAGAGCAGTTAAAAAACCTTTAAATGGTATTTCTTTATTTATAGTTGCTCAATTAATATATGAATACATTCTTAAAGGATTCAAATAATTCAGGAGAAGATAAAGACCCACTTACCTACCTCTTTGCCCTGCAATCCTAATCCCCTCTCCAGAGGTAACCCCTATTATCAGAGTGGTATACCTCCTAGACATCTTACATGTACATGCAAACATATATATATTATGTACATATATATGTGTACATTGAAAACATTCAGTGTTTTTTAAAACATATATAGAGTATCACACTGTGTATTTCATTCTGCAGCTTTTTTCCTTCTAAACTAATGGTTCTCAAATGTTAGTATGCATCAGAAACACCTGGGGTGGCTTGTTAAAACACAAATTTCTGGGGACTTCCCTGGTGGCACAGTGGTTGAGAGTCCACCTGCCGATTCAGCGGACGCGGGTTCGTGCCCCGGTCTGGGAAGATCCCACATGCCACGGAGCGGCTGGGCCCGTGAGCCATGGCTGCTGAGCCTGCGCGTCTGGAGCCTGTGCTCTGCAACGGGAGAGGCCACGGTGGTGAGAGGCCCGCGTACCGCAAAAAAAAAAAAAACAACACAAATTTCTGACTCCCACCTCCAGACTTTCTGATTCAGGAGGTCTGGGATGAGGCCAAGAACTTACATTTCTAAAAAATTCTCAGGTGAGCTGAAACTGATGGTCAGGGAACACACTTTGAGAACCACTGCCTTAAACTTCACCTTATTCTAAAAACTGCTGCATAGCATTCCATAATAGCATCATGTATATACCCCTTCTATAGTGTTTATCATGTGTCATTTTAGTTAACAATCTTCTCTGCCATCATTGCCACACTCCCACACTCACAATATATTGAGCTCTGTGAGGGAAGAGATTGCAGATTTGATTTTTATAGCCTCCATAGTGCCTGGTATGTAATATATACCAAATAAATTAGTGATTGAAAAGAATAAACGACCAGCTGATCTGAGGGGCTATTTGAAGCTGAGTATTTGTGTCTGGGGGGAGGTCCAGTAAGATTTAGGAGCACTAGACATCTTGGACTCCATTTGAGCTCTGATGAGTCACTGATTTATCGATGGGAAGGGTGTGTGTGTGTGTGTGTGTGTGTGTGTTAGGGTGGGGATGGAGAATGTACAGTAGGAGAAAAAGCTGTAAGTTGATTTCTTATCTCCCCCACCTCTTCCTCACCCTTCCACCCCCTCCCACACTGTCCACTGCCTTTTTAAAAAAGCAGTGGCTTGTATGAGGGCAGAATAAATGGCTTCTGTCTGTGCTCAGATGCTAATAATTTGCTGGTTACACATTACCAGAGGTAGAAATCACTCCTCTTGCACTTGAATATTCTCGTCTATAAGATGGAATGGCACTGGAAAAGGATACTCATTTTACATTTTGAGTTTAGCACTTTTCATTTGAGAATCATAAGGCATTCTTACCGCTTTTGTCCTTATCTCCTCTGCCTGCGGCCTGATAATTTGCTATCAGAGAAACATTTACTACAGTCATATGCAGATGCCTGACATATCTCCAGTGGACTTGTAGTATGTTTCTCAGTCACATTTCTTTACTGAGGTGTGAATTACAACCCTCTGCTCATTGTATGATGCAACCAAAATCACTTATTCATACTATTAACTACTATTAGCGTAGTACCATGCTAAAACTTGAGGGCCATAAAAGAATTTTAAGGTGAGATTTCTGTTCTCAAGGACCATAGGTGTTAGGTGGAAAGATTAGACATTTACACATGAAACATTCAAGTAGCAATACATCATGATGTATGATTAGGTGCCAATGTGTACAGTATAAATTTGTGTGGTTCAATACATAGCCACTAGCCACATGTGGCGACTGAGCAACTGACATGAGACTAGTCAGAATTGAGATGTGCTATACATGTAAAATACACCCCAGATTTCACAGACTCAGGAAAAAGAAAAGAATGTAAACCATCTCATTAAGAATTTTTATGTTGATTATATGTTAAAATGATAATATGTTTTGATATATTGGCTTAAGTAAAACATGTTAACTGTATTTCTCCTGTTTCCTTTCACTTTTTAAAATGTGGTTACTAGAAAAATTAAAGTTATATATATGTGGCTCATTGTCTTTCTATTGAACAGAGCTGGTATAGATAGCTGTGTTGTAAGAATTCATAGGAAGCTGAAGCAGTCACAGAAGAGATGGAACTCTTGGTAACGAAAGATGAAAACTCAACTCAGCTTAATTAAGCACAACACAAGGTGGAGGTGGTACTTTATGGATTCAATTAACTGGGAAAACTAGAGAGTATATTTGGGACTGTAGGAAGCCATCTCATGCACCATGTGAAAATAACATTGTCGAGACAGGAACAATTCTGATGATGTTGTTGGAGCCCCAGATTCACAATGCCCTAGGTAAGCAACCCAAGCAGGAAAAAGAGACTCTTTTCCTCTAGCTTCAATAAACAAGTCTTATTTCTGTTTTGTATATAAGTTCATTTGTATCTTTTTTTTAGATTCCATATATGTGATATCATGTGGTATGTCTTTCTGTGTCTGACTTACTTCGCTTAGTATGATAATCTCTAGGTTCACCCATGTTGCTGCAAATGGCATTATTTCATTTTTTTATGGCTGATGTACAAAAAAGAAATAGACCCACAGACATAGAAAACAAACTTATTGTTACCAAAGGGGAAAAGTGGGAGAGGGATAAATTAGGAGTTTGGGATTAACATATACACACTACTATATATAAAATAGGTAACCAACAAGGACCTACTGTATAGAACAGAGAACTATACTCAATATTTTGTAATAATCTATAAGGGAAAAGAATCTAAAAAAGAATATATATATATATATATATATATATATAGTGTGTGTGTGTGTGTGTGTGTGTGTGTGTGTGTGTATAACTGAATCACTTTGCTGTACACCTGAAACTAACACAACATTGTAAACCAACTATACTGAAAAAAAGAAAAAAAGACAAGTCCTGAGGAGGATCCTCATTGGCCCAGCCACACCTGTGGTTGGGAGAAGCAAGAGTTCTGTGATTATGAGGTTTACTAGGGTCATATGGAGAGGGGGAAGTGTTCTTCAATGGAACCAGAAAAAGAGAAGTAGGAAAGAGTAGACAAAAACCAGTTACTATGTCCGCTGCTGCTGGACTATATATATATGTAAATACAATTTAGATAAGAATACAAATATAATTTAGATAAGCTAATGTGCTACACAATGCCAGAGGCAGACTTGTTTTTTCTTTTAGTTAACTTTATTTTTTGAAAATTAATGTCAAGTCTGGGAATTCCCTGGCGGTCCAGTGGTTAGGACTCTGCGCTTGCACTGCAGGGGGCACAGGTTCCATTCCTGGTCGGGGAACTAAAATCCCACAAGCAGCAGGGCACAGCCAAAAAAAAAAAAAAAAATCAATGTCAAGGAAATTTTTTAAAAAGTTTTGCCTCACCACTTCTCTCTGGTATGTATTGTCTCCTCCCCTCTAGAGAGCCAGTGTACTGAGCTTAGACCCAAGGCTGAATTAAGGCTCTGCCATTTACTCGACATGCAACATTGATAAAATACTTAATGTCTTGGGACTTCCCTGGCAGTCCAGTGGTTAAGACTCTGTGCCTCCACTGCAGGGGGCACGGGTTTGATCCCTGGTTTGGGAACTAAAATCCCACATACTTCACACAGCATGGCCAAAAATAAACTAAAATAAATGAAACTACAGAAAGAAATTCACAGCATTTGTGTTAATAAATGTTTATGAACCAATTCCCTGGGTAAAAAGTGCTCTGATTCGTTGAGTTTACCAATTTCTGTGGTGTAAATACTCCCACCGTGGCAGATTTCAAGTTACCAACGTAAGATCACGGAACACAAGGTTAGGAATAGATGTGCAGAATCAATGCTCTTCATATCACCTTTACAACTCAATTCTCTCCCCGAGCTTTGAAACCATACTGCTGTCCCCTTCAAAGGGGACTATAGAACAAAATGGAGAAGTTATCATTTGTGAATATTGTCCTGGAAATTCTCTCCTGATATCTCTTCTTTGCCTGGCTCTTCTGATTACCTCAGATGAATCGCCTGTAGCTATCTCAGCTTTTCTTTGGGCCTAGTAGAAGCTAAGCAACTACTTTGTGGTTTTAGGGCTACTTGCTCCCATATGAATGGAGATCTTTTATAGCAAAGGTCAAAATGGCTTTCCAGGAAAAACCAGTCAGGAGGCTTAAACTGAAATAGTAAGTGGTCTTATCTCAAAGGAATTTCAAAACAGCTTCTCCTCTCAAGTTTGCCTGTTTAAAAAATGAAAGATTGGGCTTCCCTGGTGGCGCAGTGGTTGAGAGTCCGCCTGCCAATGCAGGGGACACGGGTTCGTGCCCCAGTCCGGGAAGATCCCACATGCCATGGAGCGGCTGGGCCCGTGAGCCATGGTCCGGAGCCTGTGCTCCGCAACGGGAGAGGCCACAACAGTGAGAGGCCCGCGTACCGTAAAAAAAATAAAAATTAAAAAACACAAAATAAAAGATTGACATCACTACATACCCATTTAAATGACTAACAAAAAAAGTAGTGAGACCATCAAATACCGGTGAGGATGTAGAGAAACTGGACCACTCATGCATTGCTGGTGGGTATGTAAAATGGTACAGCTACTCTGGAAAACATTTGGCACTTTCTTAAGAAAAACTAAACACACCACTGTAAAACCACCCAGTGATTGCACTTCTGGGCATTTACCACAGAGAAATGAAAATTTATATTCACACACAAACCTGTGCATGAATGTTCATAGCATCTTTTTTCATAATAGCCAAAAATTGGAAACCCAGATGTTCTTCAATAGATGAATGGTTAAACAAACAGTGATACATCTGTACCATGGAATACTACTAATCAATAAGAAGGAGCAAACTATTGATATACACAGTAACTTGAATGAATCTCCAGGAAAATTATGCTGAGTAAAAACAGCCAATCACAAAAAGTTACACACTGTATGATTTCATTTATATGACACTCGACAAAATTATAGAGATGGAGAGCAGGTTAGTGGTTGCCAGGGGTCAGGGATGGGGATATGGTGGAAGGTGAAGGTGAACTTGGCTATCAATGGCAACATGAAGGATCTCTGTACTGTTGAAATTTCAGTATTTTGACTGTGATGGGGGATACATGGACCTACACAGGTGATAAAATTGTATAGAACTGCACACACACACACACACACACACACAAACACACTGAGTACAAGCAAAATTGGGGAAATCTGAGTAAGACTGGTGGATTACATCAATATCGACATCTTGGTTGTGATATTATACTATAGTTTTGCAAGGTGTTACCATTTGGAGCAGTCAGACAAAGTACACAATGGCTCTCTCTGTATTATTTCTTACAACTGCATGTGGCTCTACAATTCTAAATTAAATGACTAATTAAAAAGTCATAGAAATGCTAAAAAAGATAAAAGAAGATCCTCAACCTCAGAATTCTCCAATGTGATAAAGTCCTTTCATCTATTTGCTTCTGCCAGATGTCTCATCCTTTAGCACTGACCTTTTCTACATTAATGTCTTCACTTAAATGCCTGTACTTTTTCACTTGCCCCCAATTTGCTACTGTGTGTTGTGTGCATCATGCCAAGCACTTCTTAGTCATCTTCTCCTGTCTCGTTTCACACACTTCTTCTTATACATAGTATTCTTTTTGGTAAACTGTTTGTCTTTTTATAAATCTGGTGATTTAAAAACAACAACAAGGACTTCCCTGGTGGTCCGGTGGCTAATACTCTGTGCTCCCAATGCAGGGGGCCCAGGTTCAACCCCTGGTCAGGGAACTAGATCCCACATGCCACAACTAAGAGTTCGCATGCTGCAACTAAACATCCAGCATGCCACAACTAAGACCCAGCACAGTCAAATAAATATATAAATATTTAAAAATAAAAATAAAACCAACAACAGTGTCAAAGACACTGGCCAGGGCCTTGCACTGCCTGTCTATCTCAGTTACATCTGGCAGCCTTACTTAGTCTTCCAGGCTAGGCCTTCCTTAAGCCATGCCACTCTCCTGGATTTTATTATACAGAGGTAATCTAGAAAACTCTTATTTTTCTGTCATGTTAGAGAGTGCTGTTTAAGAACAAGAGCTTTGGAATTAGACAGACCTAGGTTTCAATCAAAGGTTTGGCACTTGCTAGCTGTGACCTTAGGTTACTGAGTCTGTTTCCTCATATGTGAATGGGAGTAATAATAATATCTACCCCATAGGTTGCTTTGATGATGAAATGAGATAATATATGTTAAATGCCTAGCATACAGTAAGTGCTCATTTATTATTTTCTGAGATCTTGGATCATCTTTACTATAATTACTCTAAGTTCTTTTATAGGTAGTTTGCCTATCTCTTCTTCATTTAGTTGTTCTTGTGGGTTTTTATCTTGTTCCTTTGTCTTAAACATATTTCTCTGCCATCTCATTTTACCTAACTTTCTGTGTTTGTGGTCTCCTTTCTGCTGGCTGGAGGGTCGTAGTTCCTCCTGCTTCTGTTATCTGCCATCTGGTGGTTGAGGTTGTTTCTGAGGCTTGTGCAGGCTTCCTGGTAGGGGGGACTGGAGCCTGCCCACTGGTGGGTGGATCTGGGTCTTGTTCCTCTGGTGGGCAGGGCCGTGTCAAGGGGGCATGTTTATAGGTGGCTGTGAGCTCAATATGGCTTCAGGTACCCTGTCTGCTGATGGGTGGGTCTGTGTTCCTACCCTGCTGTTTGTTTGGCCTGAGGTGTTCCAGCAATTGGAACCTGTAGGTTATTGGGTAGGGCTGGGTCTTGATGCCAGAATGGCAACCTCTTGGGGAGCTCACACTGATCACTATTCTCTGGGGCCTCTGTCACCAGTGTCCTTGCCCACAGTGAGTGCTCACTTATTATTTTTTCATTACTCTTGCACTTTCTGCCTTTAAACTTCACAGCATGCCAGCTTTGCACCCTCAGGCTTTTTTGTGTATGTATCCTAGGCCAGGATCAATTTTTCCAGTCTTTTGCCTCCCAATGCCCTGCATGCTTTTGCTACCTAGTGCCTTTATAAAGCTAAAACAGATGACTATGCTCGGTATAGAGGAAGGATGTGACTACTGACAAGGGATATCTCAAGGTTCAATCCCTTCCTTGTTTGTTTGAGTCCTAAGCCAAGACTGCCCTGAAATCTTTTCTTGCCTTCTCAGGATTTGGATCAGTTTAGCAATGTCCCATCTAGTAAACATCAATGAGCTGGTAGGCTTATCCTTTTTCCCAGTCCCACCATATCCCTTAGGCCCTAGAGCTCAACTGATCTCTCCTGTACTAGTCAGAAATATGGTTGCTTTACTCAGATAATTCTAGACAGGGTGGTAGGATAATTCTTCCACCACAACCTAAGGGAGAATATTTCAAAGCAGTTGGGGAAAGCAAGCAACACCAACATTATCACAAGCCTTTCTTTCCCCATGTACAAAAGGGTGGTGGTTCTCAAAGTGTGGTCTCTGGACCAGCAGCATCAGCATCACCTGGGAGTCTGTTAGAGATGCAAGATCTTGGGCCCCATCCCAGACCTTCTGAATCAGAAAGTCTGGAGGTGGGGTTCAGCAATCTGTGTGTTAACAAGCCCTCCACATGACTCTGATAAACAACACAGTTTGAGAGCCACAGGTGTACTGGTTAGAAGCACAGACTCTGAAGTGATTGCTTGGGCTTAACTCCCTGCTCTTCTGTTACTAGCTATGTGACCTTAGGCAGATTACTAATACTCCCATGCCTCAGTTTTCTCACCTGCAAAATGGAAATAATAGTACTCTCTCTCCTTGAAACTCCCACTATTTTTTCTCTTGGCTTCGGTGACACTACACTTTCCTGGTTTCTTTTATACCTCACTACCCCTCAGCCTCTTTTGCTGGTTCCTTGTCCACTGATTGACCTCTAAATGTTGGAGGCTCCATGGCTCAGTCCAGGAACTTCTTTCTCTTTTCTATTCCATTCTCTCCCTAGATAAGGTCATCCAATCACAGGGCTTTAACTATTGTCTACCTGTTGTTGACTCCAAAATTAATTTGTATCTCCAACTCTCATATCACCCAGAACTCGGACAGGTATATCTGATTATTTGACACCTCAGTTGGAATTTTATTAGGCATCTCAACCTTTACATGTCTAAAACTGAATTTTTAATATGTGACCAACTCCTTCTCCTTGAGTCTTTCCCATTTTAGTAAATGATGTCACCATTCACCCAAGTCAAGAAACCTGGGGATACCCTTGAGTCTTCTCTTTCCTTTTAGACCCTTCATCCAGACCATCACCAAAATCCTAACTCCAAAATACATACAGAATTGTCCTTGTCTCTGCTCCCTATCGCCTTACTCCAAAGCACCACCACCTCTGACATTGGCTACTGCCAGTAGTCCCCTAACTGGTTCCTCTGCTTCTGTTCTCACTCTAAGATGTTTTATTGTCTAAAAGTATCAGGGAGATTTTTAAAAATGTCAATCTGACCACCTCACTCCTCTGCTTAAGACCTTCCAATATCTTTTCTGAACAAGTATTCAGAAGAAGAATGAAATCCAGGCCCCTGACCCAGGCCGACAAGGCCTCCATGATTTAAACACTGACCGCCTCCCCGACCTCCTCTCACATGACTCTCCCTGTTGTTCATGATACTCCTGTCACACCAGTTTTCTTTGCATTTTCTCCAACACATCAAGCTCTTTCCTGCCTTCAGGCTCCTGCATCAGCTATTCCCTCTGTCTGGAACATTTCTCTCCCAGGTCTGCAAATGGCTGGCTTTTTACCATTTAGATCTTCACTCAAATGTCACCTCCTCAGAGAGCCATTCCCTTATCAACCAATCAAAAGCAGACTCTCCATCTCAATCATATTACTCCATCGCAACCATATTACTCTATTTTTATTTTGTTCATAGCACTTATCAAAGCACCTGTCATAATATATTTCTTTGTGTGTTTATCTGTCTCTTTGCACTAGAATGTAAGCTCCATGAGAGCAGGGACCTATCTTGCTAACTGTGTGTCCCAGTGTCTAGCACTGTGCTGACACATAAAAGGCTCTCAATAAATATTTGCTGAATTAATGAATATTCTCAAATACAGTCAATCCTTCAGTAATCGCAGGGGATTGTTTCCAGGGCTCCCTGCAGATACCAAAATCTGCAGATGCTTGTCCCTTATATAAAATGGTATAGTATTTGCATATAACCTATGCACATCCTCCTGTATATGTTAAATCATCTCTAGATTATAATACCTAATAACAATGTAAATGCTATGAGAATAGTTGCCCACACGTGGCAAATTCAAGTTTTGCTTTATGGAACTTTCTGGATTTTTTTCGAATATTTTCAATATGTGGTTTGTTGAATACACCAATGCAGAACCTGTGGATACGGAAGGCCAACTGTAGTTGCAATTCTAGGAAAATGGGTAGTCCTCCATCTGTATGCTGGAACATGCCAGACATAAATTCCTACATACATGCCTATATTCACACCTAACCTTAGGCTCTTGTTTTCTCTGAGCAACTTATGACTCTCTCTCTCTCTCCATGTATACAAAATATATAATATATATATATTCCCTGTATATATATATTTTCAGTAAATGTTCCTAGAATGAATAAATGAAGGAACGAACTTCTACAACCTCCTCTCTGTTTCACCTAGCACATAGATACAAGCAACAGTAATGATTCTGATATTTGCTTAGCCATTATATTGCCCTAAAGGCACCACCCTCCAAATGAAGGAATAGGGCTACCTACATGTCATAATGGAAGAAGGTAACAGATAAAGCAGTTAGCAAAGGCAGTGAGTGGCACAGTGAGCCAGCTGCAGGCTATGTGTGTGTGGAGGGGGTGGTCCTCAGGGGGGAGTGGAGGAGATGGAGTGATTTGGCCACTACAGTGGTTGTCAAACTTCAGTACTGATAAGAAGCAGTGATTCTGATCCAGTAGATCTGGGGTAGGGGTGACCATCCACGTAGGTTTGTCCAAGACTTTCTCAGTTTTAGTACTGAAAGTCCAACGTCTGGGGAAACCCCTCAGTCTTGGGAAAACCCAGATGATTGGTCACTCTGGTTCTGAGTCAGTTATTGTAAAAACAACACCCCCAGGTGTTTCTGATGCAGGTTGCCCCCAGGCCACACTTTGAGACACTGCAACATGAATAAAAGGTTTGGTGGAGGCCCAACTTGCCTCACTAACTCTGATCTCCATTCTGATACCAAATAATAGGGTTGGCTCAGCTGCTGCTGTTCTCTTTCCAACCTTAGCTAAAAGGAACACTTTGTAAGGCTTCAACTGATTCAAGAAGATTGAAAATACAGGGCTAAGTGATTAAACCTCTTACAGATGGAAGAACATTTAAATGCCTGAATTGCCTGAGTACTTTAAAAATAAGGAGAAATGGCCAAATTGTATCACCCAAGAAAGTCTAAAACAATCAACTAAAAGGAACCACTCAGAATGTGAGTGGCATAGTGTCATTTCTTCCCAGTCTGCTGACCACTTCAATGGCTATGGGCAGAGTTGTTAAGTGATCTATGAAATGCTAACCTTTCTATCATGGCTGCAGATGCTGTCACAGGAATAAGTTTGAATTCAGTCAATGAAAGTGTGTCAGAGGACACCGATCTCTCTCCTCAATCATCTCCAATTCTTTCAAAGATTTTCTGCTCAGTTGTCATTACGATTTGAAATGCATTTCAGTTTCTTCACCCTACATTTCATAGTTGAAGTGTGTACAATTAAGGATACAACCTTTAGTATCAAATAAGCCAGTCTGAAGACAGACAACTACCTAAGTAGAGGTGTATTTGCAATACAGGGGTTATTTACGGTTTGTGGTATGTGTCAGCGGGGATGTGGAGAAATTGGAGCCCTCATACATTGCTGGTGGGAATGTAAAATGGTGCAGCTGCTGTAGAAAAGTTTGGCAGTTCCTCAAACAGTTCAACATAGAATTACCATATGACCCAGAAATTCTATTCCTAGGTATATGCCTCAAAGAATTGAAAACAGACTCAAACAAATACTTGTATGCAGATGTTCACAGCAGCATTATTCACAATGGCCAAAAGGTGGAAACAACCCAAATGTCCATAGATGGATGAATGGTTAAACAAATTGTGGTATATATACATACAATGGAATATAATTCAGCCATAAAAAGGAATGAAATCCCTCCATCCAGAGTGGAGTTCAGACACATGCTACAACATGAATGAACCTTAAAGACATCAGGTTGAGTGAAATAGGCCAGGCACAAAAGGACAAATATGGTATGATTCCACTTACATGAAATATTTAGAATAGGCAAATTCATAGAGACAGAAAGTAGGCTAGAGGTTACCAGGGGCTAGAGGAAGGGAGAAATGAGGAGTTATTTTTCAATGGGTACAGAGCTTCTGTTTGGGGTGATGAAAATATTTTAGAAATAGATTGTAGTAATCATTGTACAACAATATGAATGTAGTTAATGGCACTGAATTGTACACTTAAACATGGTTAACATTTTATGCTATATATATTTTAACCTCAATTAACAAAAAAAAACCCTGGTAGTGACTAGGCACTAAGTAGTTGGGGGTGGTGGTAAGCTGGAGGAGAGGATGAGAAGCCTGATGCCCTGAAGGTAGTTGCCTGGTAAGCCTGTAGCTTTGAAGATAGGATTATGTAGGGCCCAGAACACTGCAACAAAGATACAGAAGGTAGTATATGAGGTGCCACTCAGGTGAGTGGTGCAGGTAGTCCTTGGAGCACACTTCTATAAGCTACAGACTACAATGATGGGTAAGTGATCAGCAAAGTCCTGTTAACTGGAAATTTGAGTGAGTGAACAAGCATCTAGGAGCCTAGCGTAGCACCTAGTAGGTGCTCTAAAAATTGTGTTGCATTATTTTATTTTTTATTTTTTTTGCTGTACGCGGGCCTCTCACTGTTGTGGCCTCTCCCGTTGCAGAGCACAGGCTCCGGACACACAGGCTCAGCGGCCATGGCTCAGGGTCTCAGCCGCTCCGCGGCATGTGGGATCTTCCCGGACTGGGGCATGGACCCGTGTCCCCTGCATCGGCAGGCGGACTCTCAACCACTGAGCCACCAGGGAAGCCCTAAAAATTATGTTGCATTATTGATTGATGGGAGGAGTACTCAATAAATCTTTTTGAATAAATAATTTCATATTATTGCCTCTTTTTGAGATGCCTTTTTCCTCCGTCTCTGAGGAAATCCTGCCCCCCATCCCTCAAAACTTGGTATAAACACAGCCTCCTCTGTGAAGGCTCTCTTGATTTCACGTCCCCTACCCTAAATATGTGACCTCTCCTGTGACCATGAGGAGTTATGGAGAGGCATTAGTGCCATGGTTCCAGGGAATATTAACACTGGGGCAGCTAGGCGAGAAATGTCAGGAATGGTCACAGGTTTGCACTAGGAGTTTGTACACAGAAGTTAGGGATGCTACAAGGGAAGGGAGTTGAGGGTCAACCAACAACAAAGTAAGTAAGGGCAACCCCCTCCCCCCTAGTGATTGGTCAGAAAAATGAACGTAAGCTACAACTGGAGGGAAACCAGTCAACCGATAACCAAGTACCCCAGCCCTAGCCCCCTGATTGGTCCCGGTGACACATTCAATCCACATAGCAACCCCTCTCTTTATCTTTACATTAATGTATGGCCTTGTCTTCTTCTGGAACACTCTTTCTTTTCCCATCTCTGCCTGTGGAAATCCTGCCTTGTTCTTCAAGGCCCAGTTCAGGCTGAAGCTCCTTTTATGAAGCTTTCTCTGTTTTCATGTCTCCCATCCCCAACAGGAAGATGAGCCCGCTCATAATGCAATGAAAAGGAGATATGGGGGCACCAGACCCGGAGTGCAGGGCATTGTTGGAGGCGGTGGGATAAGAGAGATGGGAGAGTGCTGGAAGGAAAGACTCAGGTTTTGCATTAAGATTTTGCACCTGCGTTTGTTCATTTACATTGTGGTTACTGTACATAACAAAGCAACCAACCCTGGCCTCTGAGGGTAAGAGCTAAGCCAGTGAGATAGGAGCACAGGTATGAAGGCAAGGAGTAGGCAGTGATACCTAAAAAGAGAAGGTAAAACTACTCATTGGCAGAGCTAAGATTTGAACCCAGGTTCTTTTGGCTCTAAACCCCATGAAGTCATTCTTTATATCAGTTGTTCTCAGACTTCAGTATGCATTTGAATTACCTAGGGAGCTAGTTAAAATGCAGATTCCTGGGCATCATACCTGAGATTTTGATTCACTATATTAGCGCCCAGGAATTGACATTTTAATAGACTCCCCAACTGATTCTGAACTCAGTTGTCCAAAGACCACGTTCTGAGAAACTTTTCTGTTTCCCGGTGCCATGACCTCAGTCCTTAACCCATCTTCATCATTCATCTTTAGCAGTGTGATAGACAGCTCATTTTAGAAAAGACTCTTTTCCCCATTGATTGGTCTTGGCACACCCTTGTAGAAAATCAATTGACCACAGATGTACAGGTTTATTACTGGACTCTCAATTCTTTTACAATGTACAATATATCTCAATTATCTATATGTCTATCCTTATGCCAGTACCACACATCTTTTTAAATTGAGGTAAAGTTCACATCACATATAAATCACCATTGTAACCGTTTTAAGTGTACAATTCAATGGCTTTCAGTACATTCACAATATTGTGCAAACATCACCAATATCTAATTCCAGAACATTTTCAACATATCAAAAAGAAACCCTGTACCCATTAAACAGTCACTGTTCATTCTGCTTCCCCCACTCCCAGCTCCTGGCAACCACTAATCTGCTTTCTGTGTCTATGGATTTGCCTATTCTGGACATTTCACATAAATGGAATCATACACTATATAGCCTTTTGTGTTTTCAAGGTTCATCCATGTTGCAACGTGTCAATACTTTATTCCTTCTTATGACTGAATAATATCCCATTGCATGGATATACCCTATCCATCAGTTGATGGGCAATTGAATTATTTTTGCTTTTTCACTCTTATGAATAATGCTGCTATTAATGTACAAGTTTTTTTTGTGGACATATATTTTCATTTCTCTAGGAGTGAAATTGCTGGGTCAGATGGTAACGCTATGTTTAACTTTTTGAAGAACTGCCAAAATGTTTTCCACAATGGGTGCCCTACTTTACATTCCTACCAGCAATGTGTGAGGGTTCCAATTTCTCCACATCCTTGCCAACACTTGTTGGTTTCTTTTTCTTTTTCTTTTTTTTAGTTATAGCCATCCTACCAGGTGTGAGATGGTATCTCAGTATGTTTTTGATTTGCATTTCCCTAATGACTAATGATGTTGAGTATCTTTTCATGTGCTTATTGGCCACTGGTATATTTTGTTTGGATAAATATCTATTCAACTCCTTTGCCCATTTAAAAATTGAGTTGTCTTTTTTGTTGTTAAGTTGTATGGGTTCTTTATATATAATATTTATGCTAAACCTTTATTAGATATATGATTTGTAAATATTTTCTCTCATTTATGGGTCATCTTTTCAGTTCCTTGATAGTGTTCTTTGATGATCCAAAGTTTCAATTTTGTTAAAGTTGAATTTTTGTATTTTTTCTTTTATCAGTTGTGTTTCTGTCATATTTAATTATAATTCATTACCAAATTCAAAGTCATACAGATTTTACCTTTATGTTTTCTTTTAAGAGCCATATAATTAATTATAAAGCCATATAATTTTAGCTCTTGATTTAGGTCTTTGTTCTGTTTTGAGTTAATTTTTTTATATGATGTGAGGTATGGGTCCACCTTCATTCTTTTGTATGTGGATATTCAATTGCCCCAGCACCATTTGTTGAAGAGACTATTCTTTGCCCATTGCACAATCTTGACACCTCTTCAAAAATCAATTTTGTGTTGGTTAAAAGTGTTGGTTAAACCTATACACCTACAGAGTGTATAGGTTTCTATCTGACTCTCAATTCTATTTCATTGACCTTACATGTCTATCCTTATGCCAGTGCCACACTATTTTGATTACTGTAGCTTGTAGTAAGTTCTGAAATTGAGAAGTGTGACTCCCACAATTTTGTCCTTTTTCAAGATCATTTTGGATATTTAGGGTCTCTTGAAATTCCATGTAAGTTTTAGGATAATCTTGTTCATTTCTGCAAAAAAAGGCAATTGCATTTTGATAGGGATTGCATTGAATCTGTAGATAGCTTTAGGCGATATTGTCATCTTAACAATATTTGGTCTTCTAATCCATGAACATAGTATGTTTTTCCATTTATTTATGTCTTCTTAATTTCTTTCAACAATGTTTTGTAGTTTTCAGTGTATAAGTCTTACACTTCCTTGGTTATATTTATTCCCAAGTATTTTATTCTTTTTGATCCTATTGTAAGTATAACTGTTTTCTTAATTTCTTTTTCAGATTGTTCATTGCTAGTGTACAGAAATACAAAAGATTTTGTATGTTGGTCCTGTATCCTGAAACTTTGCTGAATTCATTTACTAGCTCTAGAATTTTTTTTTTTTTTTTAGAATTTTCTGTATGTAAGATCATTCCACAGGTGAATAGAGATCGTTTTTTCTAATTTGGATAACTTTTATTTCTTTTTTGTGATGAATTGCTCTGGTTAGAACTTTCAGCACAGTGTTGAGTGAGAGTGGACATATTTGTGTTGTTCCTGTCTCCCAGGGAAAATCTTTCAGTCTTTCACCATTGGGTATAATGTAAGCTGTGAGTCTTTCATAAACACTCTTTTTCAGGTTGAGGGATTTCCATTCTATTTCTGGATTGTTGAGTGTTTAACCTTACATTAATGGGATAAATCTTGCTTGGCCATGGTATATAATTCTTTTTTTATGTTGTTGGGTTCATATTGCTAGCATTTTACTGAATGTTTTGCTTCTATATTCATAAGGGATACTGGTCTTTAGTTTTATTTTTTTGTGTGATGTCTTTGTGTTCTCTGTCAGAGTAATACTTCATAAAACGTGTTAGGAAGTTTCCCTTCTTTTTAATTTTTCTGGAAAGTTTGAGAAGGACAGGTGTTTATTTTTCTTTAGACATTTGGCAGAATTCACCATTGAGACCATCTGACCTTGAGTTTTTCTTTGTGAGAAAATTTTTTTATAACTCGTTCAATCTCTTTACTTGTTACAGGTCTAAACAGATTTGCTACTTGTTCTTAAATCAATTTCAGTAGTTTTCATGTTTTTAAGAATTTCCCCATTTCATCTAGTTTATCTTATTTGGCGACATACAATTATTCATAGTATTCCCTTGTAATAATTATTTCTATATAGGTTGCTGGTAACACCTCCTCTTTCATTCCAATTTTAGTTTTGTAAGACTTCTCTCTCTTTTTTTATTGGTCAGTCTAGCTAAAGGTTTGTCAATTTTGTTTATCTTTTCAAAGACAAAATTTTGATTTCACTGATTTACTCTATTGTATTTCTATTCTCTATGTTATTTATTTCTCCTTTAATCTTTGTTATTTCCCTCCTTCTATTTGCTTTTGGTTTAATTTGTTCTTTTGTGTGTGTGTGTGTTTCTCAAGGTAGAAGGTAAGATTTTTGGTTTGACATCTTCTTTTTTAATGTAGGCATTTACAACTATAAATTTCCCTCTGAGTACTGGGTAAATTTCATCTCCTAAGTTTTGAAATGTTGTGTATTCATTTTCATTCATCTGAAAGAATTTTCTTATGTGCTTTGTGATTTTTTTAATCCCTTGGTTGTTAAAAAGTATGTTGTTTAATTTCAACACATTTGTGAATTTCCAAATTTTCCAAATTTCCTTCTGTTATTGATTTCTAATTTCATTCCACTGTGGTCTGAAAACATATTTTGTATGATTTATATACTCTTGAGAGGGCAGACAGCAGAAGAAAAAAGAGCTACAATCCTGCAGCCCATGAGAAAAAACCCACAATCACAGAAATATAGACAAAATGAAAAGGCAGAGGACTATATCCCAGATGAAGGAACAAGATAAAACCCCAGAAAAAAACTAAATGAAGTGGAGATAGGCAACCTTCTAGAAAAATAATTCAGAATAATGATAGTGAAGATGATCCAGGACTTCGGCAAAAGAATGGAGGCAAGGATTGAGAAGATACAAGAAATGTTTAACAAAGACCTAGAAGAATTAAAGAACAAACAGAGATGAAAAATACAATAACTTAAATGAAAAATACACTAGAAGGAAACAATAGCAGAATAACTGAGGCAGAAGAATGGATAAGTGACCTGGAAGACAGAATGGTGGAAATCACTGCCTGGAACAGAATAAAGAAAAAAGAATGAAAAGAAATGAAGACAGCCTAAGAGACCTCTAGGACAACATTAAACGCACCAACATTCACATTATAGGGGTCCCAGAAGAAGAGGAGAGAGAGAAAGGACCCAAGAAAATATTTGAAATGATTATAGTCGAAAATTTTCCTAACATGGGAAAGGAAATAGCCACCCAAGGCCAGGAAACACAGAGAGTCCCAGGCAGGACAAAGCCCAGGAGAAACACGCGAAGACACATAGTAATCAAATTGACAAAAATTAAAGACAAAGAAAAATTATTAAAAGCAACAAGGGAAATACAACAAATAACATACACGGGAACTCCCATAAGGTTAACAGCTGATTTTTCTGCAGAAATTTTGCAAGCAACAAGGGAGTAGTATGATATATTTAAAGTGAAGAAAGGGAAGAACCTACAACCAAGAATACTCTACCCAGCAAGGATCTCATTCAGATTCGAAGGAGAAATCAAAAGCTTTACAGACAAGCAAAAGCTAAGAGAATTCAACACCACAAAAACAGCTCTACAACAAATGCTAAAGGAACTTCTCTAAGTGGGAAACACAAGAGAAGAAAAGGACCTACAAAAACAAACCCAAAACAATTAAGAAATGGTCATAGGAACATACATATCGATAACGACGTTAAACGTGAATGGATTAAATGCTCCAACCAAAAAACATAGACTGGCTGAACGGATACACAAATAAGATCCATATATATGCTGTCTACAAGAGACCCACTTCAGACCTAGGGACACATACAGACTGAAAGCGAGGGGATGGAAAAAGTTATGCCATGCAAATGGAAATCAAAAGAAAGCTGGAGTAGGATTTCTCATATCAGACAAAGTAGACTTTAAAATAAAGACAATTGGGCTTCCCTGGTGGCGCAGTGGTTGGGAGTCCGCCTGCCAATGCAGGGGACGTGGGTTCGTGCCCTGGCCCAGGAAGATCCCACATGCCACGGAGCGGCTGGGCCCGTGAGCCATGGCCGCTGGGCCTGTGTGTCCAGAGCATGTGCTCCACAACGGGAGAGACCACAGCAGTGAGAGGCCCACGTACTGCAGAATAAATAAATAAATAAATAAAGGCTATTACAAGAGACAAAGAAGGACACTACATAATGATCAAGGGATCAATCCAAGAAGAAGATATAACAATTTTAAATATATATGCACCCAACATAGGAGCACCTCAATATAAGGCAAATGCTACTAGCTATAAAAGAGGAAATCGACAGTAACGCAATAATAGTGGGGGACTTTAACAACTCAGCTACACCAATGGACAGCTCATCCAGACAGAAATTTAATAAGAAAACACAAACTTTAAATGACACAATAGGCCAGATAGATTAAATTGATATTTGTAGGACATTCCATCCTAAAACAGTAGATTAAACTTCTTCTCAAGTGCACACAGAACATTCTCCAGGGTAGATCACATCTTGGGTCACAAATCAAGCCTTGGTAAATTTAAGAAAATTGAAATCATATCAAGCATCTTTTCTGGCCACAACGCTATGAAATTAGAAATAAATTTTAGCAAGAAAAAGAGTAAAAAACACAAACACATGGAGGCTAAACAATACGTTACTAAATAACCAAGAGATCACTGAAGAAATCAAAGAGGAAATCAAAAAATACCTAGAGGAAAAGTGACAATGAAAACACAATGATCCAAAACATATGGGATGCAGCAAAAGCAGTTCTAAGAGGGAAGTTTACAGCAATAAAAGCCTACCTCAAGAAACAAGAAACATCTCAAATAAACAATCAAACCTTACACCTAAAGGAACTAGAGAGAGAAGAACAAACAAAACCCAATGTTAGTAGAAGGAAAGAAATCATAAAGATCAGAGCAGAAATAAATGAAATAGAAACAAGAAAAACAACAGAAAAGATCAATAAAACTAAAAGCTGGTTCTTTGAGAAGATAAACAAAATTGATAAACCTTTAGCCAAACTCATCAAGAAAAAGAGGGAGAGGACTCAAATCAACAAAATTAGAAATGAAAAAGGAGAAGTTACAACACACACCATAGAACTACAAAGCATCCTAAGAGACTACTACAAGCAACTCTATGCCAATAAAATGGACAACCTGGAAGAAATGGACAAATTCTTTGAAAGGTGTAACCTTCCAAGACTGAACCAGGAAGAAACAGAAAACATGAACAGACCGATCACAAGTAATGAAATTGAAACTGTGATTAAAAACCTTCCAACAAACAAAAGTCCAGGACCAGATGGCTTCACAGGTGAATTCTATCAAACATCTAGAGAAGAGTTAACTCCCATCCTTCTCAAACTCTTCCAAAAAATTGCAAATGAAGGAACACTCCCAAACTCATTCTACGGGGCCACCATCACCCTGATACCAAAACCAGACAAAGATACTACAAGCAAAGAAAATTACAGACTAATATCACTGATGAATATAGATGCAAAAATCCTCAACAAAATACTAGCAAATAGAATCCAACAACACATTAAAAGGATCATATATCATGATAAAGTGGGATTTATCCCAGGGATGCAAGGATTCTTCAATATACGCAAATCAATCAATGTGATACACCATATTAACAAACTGAAGAGTAAAAACGATATGATCATCTCAATAGATGCAGAAAAACCTTTTGACAGAATTCAACACCAATTTATGATAAAAACTCTCCAGAGAGCGGGCATAGAGGGAACCTACCTCAACATAATAAAGATCATATATGAGAAACCCACAACAAACATCATTTCCAATGGTGAAAAATTGAGAGCATTTCCTCTAAGATCAGAAACAAGACAAGGATGTCCACTGTCACCACTATTATTCAACATAGTTTTGGAAGTCTTAGCCACAGAAATCAGAGAACAAAAAGAAATAAAAGGAATACAAATTGGAAAAGAGACGTAAAACTGTCACTGTTTGCAGATGACATGATATTATACATAGAGAATCCTAAAGATGCCACCAGAAAACTATTAGAGTTAATAAGTGAATTTGGTAAAGTTGCAGGATACAAAATTAATGCACAGAAATTGCTTGCATCCCTATACACTAACAATGAAATATGAGAAAGAGAAATTAAGGAAACAATCCCATTCACCATTGCAACAAAAAGAATAAAATACCTAGGAATAAACCTACCTAGGGAAACAAAAGACCTTTATGCAGAAAACTATAAGACACTGATGAAAGAAATCAAAGATGACACAAACAGATGGAGAGATATACCATGTTCTTGGATTGTAAGTATCAATATTGTGAAAATGACTATACTACCCAAAGGAATCTACAGATTCAATGCAATCCCTATCAAATTACCAGCGGCATTTTTTACGGAACTAGAACAAGAAATCTTAAAATTTGTATGGAGACACAAAAGACCCTGGATAGTCAAAGCAGTCTTGAGGGAAAAAAACGGAGCTAGAGGAATCACACTGCCTGACTTCAGACTATACTACAAAGCTACAGTAATCAAGACAATATGGTACTGGCACAAAAACAGAAATATAGATCAATGGAACAGGATAGAAAGCCCAGAGATAAACCCACACATCTATGGTCAACTAATCTATGACAAAAGAGGCAAGGATATACAATGGAGAAAAGACAGTCTCTTCAATAAGTTGTGCTGGGAAAACTGGACAGCTACAAGTAAAAGAATGAAATTAGAACACTCCCTAACACCATACACAAAAATAAACTCAAAATGGATTAAAGACCTAAATGTAAGACTGGACACTATAAAATTCTCAGAGGAAAACATAGGAAGAGCACACTTTGACATAAATCACAGCAATATCTTTTTTGACCCACCTCCTAGAGTGATGGAAATAAAAACGAAAATAAACAACTGGGACCTAATGAAACTTAAAAGCTTTTGCACAGCAAAGGAAACCATAAACAGGACAAAAAGGCAACCCTCAGAATGGGAGAAAATATTTGCAAATGAAGCAACTGACAAAGGACTAATCTCCAAAATATATAAACAGCTCATGCAGCTCAATGTCAAAAAACAAAAACTCAATCGAAAAATGGGCAGAAAACCTAAATAGACATTTCACCAAAGAAGACATACAGATGGCCAAGAGGCACATGAAAAGTTGCTCAACGTCACTAATCATTAGAGAAATGCAAATCAAAACTACAATGAGGTATCACCTCACACCAGTTAGAATGAACATCATCAGAAAATCTACAAACAATAAATGCTGGAGAGGGTGTGGAGAAAAGGGAACCCTGTCACTATTGGTGGGAATGTAAATTGATACAGCCACTATGGAGAACAGTATGGTGATCCCTTAAAAAATTGAAAATAGAATTACTATATGACCCAGCAATCCCACTACTGGACATATACCCAGAGAAAACCATAATTCAAAAAGACACATGCACCCCAATATACATTGCAGCCCTATTTACAACAGCTAGGTCATGGAAGCAACCTAAATTTCCATCAACAGAAGAATGGATGAAGAAGATGTGGTACATATATACAATGGAATATTAACCATAAAAAGGAATGAAATTCGGTCATTTGTAGAGACGTGGATGGACCTAGAGACTGTCATGCAGAGTGAAGTAAGTCAGAAAGAGAAAAACAAATATCGTATATTAGCACATATATATGGAATCTAGAAAAATGGTACAGGTGAACTAGTTTGCAATGCAGAAATAGAGACACAGATGTAGAGAACAAATGTATGGGTACCAAGGGGGGAAAGCAAGGGGTGGGAGGTGGGGGGTTGGATGAACTGGGAGATTGGGATTGACATATATACACTAATATGTATAAAATAGATAACTAATAAAAACCTGCTGTATAGCACAGGGAACTCCACTTCACTGTACTGAAAAAACTAACAACATTCTAAAACAACTATACCTCAATAATAAATAAATAAATAAGTAAATAAATAAATAAATATTCTTAAATATATCGACACTTTTTAAAAAAAAAAATTTCATTTATTTATTTATTTTTGGCTGTGCTGGGTCTTCTTTTCTGTGCGTGGGCTTTCTCTAGTTGCGGCGAGCGGGGGCCACTCTTCATCGCGGTGCGCGGGCCTCTCACTGCCGCGGCCTCTCTTGTTGCGGAGCACAAGCTCCAGACGCACAGGCTCAGTAGTTGTGGCTCACGGGCCCAGCCGCTCCCCAGCATGTGGGATCTTCCCGGGCCGGGGCACGAACCCGTGTCCCCTGCATTGGCAGGCGGACTCTCAACCACTGCGCCACCAGGGAAGCCCTCGACACTTTTTTAAAGTGTGTTTTGTCATTTATAATGTCCTACTTATTGTATAATATAAAATAGTAAGTTTCCAATATGGGCAAAGGATTATGTTCAAAATCTTATTTCTTTTAAGTTTTTTAAATTATATTCTATTCTAAGCTATAATACAGTTTTGGCGGCAACATCTAGAACTTTCTTTCCACCTGAAATACCTTTTTGTCCTTAAATTTCAATTCAAAATTCAGTTGAAATTGATAATATTCCCCAGAAATTAGCACATATTCAGAAAAACTTCAGAAAAGAACCAACTGTACAATGTATCTGTAATGAGCTACTTAAATCATGCTATCATATGCAATTCTAGTTTTAGTCTGTACTTTTATATCATGAAAATTAAAGAATTTTGCCACATTTCTATTCATCTTAGTCACAGAATAGCAAGACTTGAATTACTCTTTTTGTTGATTCTTTTTTTCTAACATCTTTATTGGAGTATAATTGCTTTACAATGGCGTGTTAGTTTCTGCTTTACAGCAAAGTGAATCAGCTGTACATATACATATATCCCCATATCTCCTCCCTCTTACATCTCCCTCCCACCTTCCCTATCCCACCCCTCTAGATGGTCAAAAAGCACCGAGCTGATCTCCCTGTGCTATGTGGCTGCTTCCCACTAGCTATCTATTTTACATTTGGTAGTGTATATATGTCCATGCCACTCTCTCACTTCATCCCAGCTTACCCTTCCCCCTCCCCATGACCTCAAGTCCATTCTCTACGTATGTGTCTTTATTCCTGTCCTGTCCCTAGGTTCTTCAGAACCTTTTTTTTTTTTAGATTCCATATATATGTGTTAGGATATGCTATTTGTTTTTCTCTTTCTGACTTACTTCACTCTGTATGACAGACTCTAGGTCCATCCACCTCACTACAAATAACTCAATTTTGTTTCTTTTTATGGCTGAGTAATATTCCATTGTATATATGGGCCACATTTTCTTTATCCATTCATCTGTTGATGGATGCGTAGGTTGCTTCCATGTCCTGGCTGTTGTAAATAGAGTTACAATGAACACTGTGGTAACGTGACTCCTTTTGAATTATGGTTTTCTCAGGGTATATGCCCGGTAGTGGGATTGCTGGGTCATATGGTAGTTCCATTTTTAGCTTTTTAAGGAACCTCCATACTGCTCTCCATAGTGGCTGTATCAAATTACATTCCCACCAACAGTGCAAGAGGGTTCCCTTTTCTCCACACCCTCTCTAGCATTTATTGTTTGTAGATTTTTTTTACATCTTTATTGGAGTATAATTGATTTACAATGGTGTGTTAGTTTCTGCTTTATAACAAAGTGAATCAGTTATACATATACATATGTTCCCATATCTCTTCCCTTTGCATGTCCCTCCCTTCCACCCTCCCTATCCCACCCGTCCAGGCGGTCACAAAACACCGAGCTGATCTCCCTGTGCTATGTGGCTGCTTCCCACTAGCTATCTACTTTACGTTTGGTACTGTATATATGTCCATGCCTCTCTCTTCTTTGTCACAGTTTACCCTTCCCCCTACCCATATCCTCAAGTCCATTCTCTAGAAGGTCTGTGTCTTTATTCCTTTCTTACCCCTAGGTTCTTCATGACATTTTTTCCCTTAAATTCTATATATATGTGTCAGCATATGGTATTTGTCTTTCTCTTTCTGACTTACTTCACTCTGTATGGACAGACACTCCACCTCATTACAAATAGCTCAATTTCGTTTCTTCTTATGGCTGAGTAATATTCCGTTGTATATATGGGCCACATCTTCTTTATCCATTCATCCAATGATGGACACTTAGGTTGTTTCCATCTCCAGGCTATTGTAAATAGAGCTGCAATGAACATTTTGGTACATGACTCTTTTTGAATTATGGTTTTCTCAGGGTATATGCCCAGTAGTGGGATTGCTGGGTCATATGGTAGTTCCATTTTTAGCTTTTTAAGGAACCTCCATACTGTTCTCCATAGTGGGTCTATCAAATTACATTCCCACCAACAGTGCAAGAGCGTTCCCTTTTCTCCACACCCTCTCCAGCATTTATTGTTTCTAGATTTTTTGATGATGGTCATTCTGACTGGTGTGAGGTGATACCTCATTGTAGTTTAGATTTGCGTTTCTCTAATGATTAGTGATGTTGAGCATCCTTTCATGTGTTTGTTGGCAATCTGTACATTTTCTTTGGAGACATGTCTATTTAGGTCTTCTGCCCATTTTTGGATTGGGTTGTTTGTTTTTTGATATTGAGCTGCTTGTAAATTTTGGAGATTAATCCTTTCTCAGTTGCTTCATTTGCAAATATTTTCTCCCAATCTGAGAGTTGTCTTTTCATCTTGTTTATGGTTTCCTTTGCTGTGCAAAAGCTCTTAAATTTCATTAGGTCCCAGTTGTTTATTTTTGTTTTTATTTCCATTTCTCTAGGAGGTGGGTCAAAAAGGATCTTGCTGTGATTTATGTCATAGAGTGTTCTGCCTATGCTTTCCTCTAAGTGTTTTATAGTGTCTGGCCTTCCATTTAGGTCTTTAACCCATTTTGAGTTTATATTTGTGTATGGTGTTAGGGAGTGTTCTAATTTCATTCTTTTACATGTAGCTGTCCAGTTTTCCCAGCACCACTTATTGAAGAGGCTGATTGACACTTGTTTTATAGCTTAACATATCTTCTATCCTGAAGTATGTTCCATGTACACTTGAGAAGAATGCATCTTCTCTTGTTATTAGGGGGAACGTTGTTCCGATGTTTGTCATGTCTGCTTGGTTAATAGTGTTTTACAAGTTTTCTATATCCTTGCTGATCTTCTGTCTAGTTATTCTACCCATAATTGATAATGGTGTGTTAAAATCTCCAACTGCTATTGTTGAATTGTCTATCTTCCCCTTCAATCTGTCTGTATATGTTTCAAGTTCTTTGGATTTCTGTTGTTAGGTACACATATATTTGTAATTGTTATATCTTCCTTTTGGATTAATCATTTTTTCCTTATGAAATGTCTTACTTTGTCTCTCTAAATAATGTTTGTCTTCATGTCTATCGTGTCTGTTATTAGTCAGCCACTCCAGCAATCTTTTGGTTACTGTTTGTGTGATATATCTTTCCCCCTACTTTTACGTTCAACATCTATTTATCGTTGATTCTCAGATGAGTCTCTTGGACTTTCCTGGCAGTCCAGTGGTTAAGACTCTGTGCTCCCAGTGCAGGGGGCAAGGGTTCAATCCATGGTTGGGGAAGACCCTGCATGCCGCAAAGTGTGGCCAATAAATAAAATAAAATAAAATAAAATGAGTCTCTTAAAGACAGAATCCAGTTGGACTTTTTTAAATATACATTTTATTTTTGTTTATTTATTTTTGGCTGCATTGGGTCTTTGTTGCTGCAAACGGGCTTTCTCTAGTTGCGTCAAGTGGGGGCTACTCTTCGTTGCGGTGCACAAGCTTCTCATTGCAGAGACTTCTCTTGTTGTGGAGCATGGGCTCTAGACATGCGGGCTTCAGTAATTGTGGCTCATGGGCTCAGTAGTTATGGCTCACAGGCTCTAGAGTGCAGGCTCAGTAGTTGTTGCACATGGGCTTAGTTGCTCCGCGGCATATGGGATCTTCCTGGACAAGGGCTCGAACCGGTGTCCCCTGCATTTGCAGGTGGATTCTTAACCACTGTGCCACCAGGGAAGCCCACCAGTTGGATTTTGATTTTTATCCATTCTGCTAATCTCTACTTTTTTCTTTTCTTTTTTTTTTTTTTTTTTTTTTTTGCAGTACGCGGGCCTCTCACTGCTGTGGCATCTCCTGTTGCAGAGCACAGGCTCCGGACGCACAGGCTCAGCAGCCATGGCTCACGGGCCCAGCTGCTCTGCGGCACATGGGATCTTCCCGGACCGGGGCACGAACCTGTGTCTCCTGCATCAGCAGGCGGACTCTCAACCACTGCACCACCAGGGAAGCCCTAATCTCTACCTTTTCATTGGAGAGTTTAATTCATTTATATTTAATATAATAACTGTTAAGATAGGATTTATGCCTACCATGTAGCTATTTTTTCTATGTGTCTCATGCCTTTTTTGCTTTGTTATTTCTCAATTACTGCATTCTTTTGTGTTAAATAGATATTTTCTAGTGTATTATTTTAATTCCTTGTCTTTTTTCCCCACTATATATATATTTTTTTTAGTATATTTGTGGTGACTCTAGGGAGTATAATTAACCTCCTAATCTATATCAAAATAGTTTACATTATAACCAATGGAACGTCAATAATGTAAAAATCTGCTCCTACATTGCTTCATCCACCCCTCTTCTATCCATATTATTGTCACAAACTACATCTTTATATATTGTGTTCATCAACATAGATTTATAATTTTTACTTTATGAAGTTGTCTTTTAAATCAGATATTAAAAAATGTAGTTACATGTAAAGAGTACATTTGTACTGTCTTTTATATTTTCCTTTGTACTTATTTGTGAACATTCTTTATTTCTTCATGTTGATTCAAGTTAATATCTCGTGTCCTTTTATTTCAGCCTGAAAAACTCCATTTAGTATTCTTGGAGAACAGTTCTGCTAGAGATGAACTCTCTCAGTTTTTGTCTCTCTTAATTTTTCCTTTATTTTGAAGGTAGTTTTGCCAGATATAGAATACTTGGTTGACCTTTACAGTTTTTTCTTCCAGCACTTTTAGTATGTCATCCCACTGCCTTCTTGCTTCCATGGTTTCTGCTGAGAAATCAGCTGCTAATCTTATTGAGGGGCTCTTGTGTATGCTCACTCATTTCTCTCTTCCTGCTTTCAAAATTCTTTGTCTTTTGACAGTTTGATTATGATGTGTCTCAGTGTGGATATCTTAGTTTGTCCTACTTTGATTTCATTGAGTCTCTTTTATATGTGATGTGTTTCATCAAATTTGGGAGTTTTTCAGTCATATTTCTTCAAATATTCTTTCTGCCTCCTTTTATTTTTTTCCTTTCCTTCTGGGACTCACAGTATATGTATGTTGGTATACTTCATCATATCCCACAGGTCTCTGAGTTTCTGTTCAGTTTTCTTCATTCTTTTTTCTTGCTGTTCCTCAGACTTGATAATTTCAATTGATCTGTCATCATATTCATTGACTCTTCTGTTCTAATATGCTGTTGAGGCCCTCTAGTGAAATTTTTATTTCACTTATTGTACTTTTCAACTCCAATATTTCTATTTGATTCAGTTTTATAATTGCTATCTCTTTATACTGTCTATATAAAGAGACACTATTCTCCTAATTTTCTTTAGTTTCTTTAGAAATTGTTTCTTTTACTTCTTTGAACATATTTAAAATAGCTGATTAAAAGTTTATATCTAGTATTGCCAATGTCTGGGCCTACTCATGGACAGTTTCTATTGCTTGGTGTTTTTCCTGTGTTATGGCCATAGGTTTTTTTTCATGTCTCATAATTTTTCATTAAATACTGGAGATATATATATA
The DNA here is from genome assembly GCF_011762595.2 of Tursiops truncatus. Classification (NCBI taxonomy): domain Eukaryota; kingdom Metazoa; phylum Chordata; class Mammalia; order Artiodactyla; family Delphinidae; genus Tursiops; species Tursiops truncatus. The sequence goes on from NC_047055.1 coordinate 38,257,177, forward strand.
TATATGTTTTTGGCCACACCACGTGGCATGTGGGATCTTAGTTCCCTGACCAGGGATCAAACCCATGCTCCCTCAGTGGAAGCGTGGAGTCTTAACCACTGGACCACCAAGGAAGTCCCAATACTGTATATTTTAAATAATATAATTTGACAATCCTAGAAGTTATGTTGTTCCCTCCCCCTAGGGTTTATGGTTATTGCTGGTTTTTGTAGTTATTTTTTGTAGTTGTTTGCTTTTCAGTGAATTTTCTGAACTAATTCAGTAAGTTCTATATTCTTTGTCATATGTGGCCAGTGACGTCTATGCTCAAATAGCTTAGAGGACAACTAATGACTAGGTAGAGATTTTCTTAAATGCCTAGAGCTAAAAATCTCACAGTCTTTGCCAAGGGACTCTGCAAGCATGTTGGACACACTTTCAACTCTCAGCCAAACACTTTACAACTCTGCATTAGCTTATGCTTCCTGCTTGCACAGAACCACAAATCAGCCATGGGTGGGTGAAAGTTTATGGCTTTCTCAGGTCTTTCCTATGTGTGTGCACAACCCTATACATGTGCCTGGTCTTCTAGATTATAAGAAGAAATATGTACTAGCTTTTCAAAGTCCCTACGGACAACTCATTTTTCAGTTTTTCCTTTTAAGCTTTTCAGGTAATCTATGGTTTGCTCCAACTGTTATCCATTACCTTAGGCATCTATCACATTAAAACACTTGCTGAAGTCTTCACAAAGTTAATTTCTCAATACTCCAAAGCAACATACCATTTTGTTTACATTATTTCCTAGAAAACCAATGAAAAGTAAATTTTAGCTCAGTTCAAGTCAAACTATTTCAAAACAATACAATTTTCTAAGCACTTTAAATGTAACTGAGGATCAAGTTAGCAAGCTTTCCCAGAGTCTGGTTGCTAAATCATTTTAGGCTTTAAAAAAAGAATATTTAGAACTAGCAGTAAGTGGGAGAATGCTAGCACAGTAAATGAAAGTGACAGTGATGCCTTGCCATATCAAGATTCAAAGGTATTAACCAACTTCAAAGCTGTGAAATAGTAAAGGTACAGTATTTGTGATGGAAATAGTCTGAGACACAATTTAGTCCTAGGTTTGCCTGACTCTGGAGACTATTTTCTTTAATTACTAGGTTATATATTTCCTCTTCTCTCTGTATCATGTCAATTATCTCATAAAAATCTGGATTTACTGGATCAAGGCTAAACTCTTCTTCTGAGTTTCAAGCTCCTCTCCAATTTTTCTTCCACCTGCCTAGCCAGATTTATTCTCTGCTAATTCCTAAAGCAATCATCCTATTTAGTCAGATCACAGTATGCATACTGTGATTCAAATCTGTCATATTCATTTCTCATTCTGGGCCTTCACTTACCAGGAGTGCCCAAATCTCAACCATCCTCCAGAAGCCAGATCAAGACCCATCTCATGTACAAAGCTTTTCCTGATGTAGTCCTCTGAAAACTTATAGAATTTATCATCGTAGCACATAATTTTTCCATCTGGTTTATTTTTCAATGATTTAAAAATTGAGGTATAATTTACATACCATAAAATTCACCCTTTTAGAATGTACAATTCAGTGGTTTTTAGTATAATTCACAAAGATATACAACCATATTTTTATTGCCTACTCTTCACCCCATTGGTGAGAGAGGGAGTCTGACCCTAAGATTATGGGGATGGCCAAGCACATGACCCCTGACACTGGACAGATGAGATTGACAGCAGTTTACTAATCACATATACTCAATCCCCAGGGGAAGGCACATGTCACACAGGGCCACAGAGGAGTTGTACTTGGGAACAGAATGAATATGCAGGGGCTGTGGGAGGCAGACTTTGTAGTATCAGGAATGTGGAGTGATCCTTGGTTCCCACATGAGAATGTGATTGGTTTGTTTGAATAATTTCACAGAATGGCAGGGAACTGAAACCTTTTACTTAAAGATAAGGAAGAATTTTGCCTGGTCCCTGTGATAAGGAGGGTTATTTAGCCAGGGGATCTTATCCACAGGAGTAGACTGGGGAGGATGGCTTACAGTTAGGCTATTAGATCCACACCTTCCTCCTCACTTTAGATGTCAAGGAAGTACATAATATTGATCTACAAACCATCTCCACTTTCTAGAATATTTTTATCACTCCAAAAGAATCCCCATGCCCATTAGCCCATTCCTCCTTTTGTCAGATGTAGGCAACCGTAAATCTACTTTCTATCTGTAGATTTGCCTATTCTGAACATTATATATATATATATATATATATATATATATATATATATATATATATATGGTTTATTTATTTATTTTGTTTCACCAGGTCTTAGTTGCAGAAGGCAGGCTCCTTAGTTGTGGCTCACCTGCTCCTTAGTTGCAGCACATGTGTTCTTTAGTTGCGACTGGTGGGCTCCTTAGTTGTGGCATGCAAACTCTTGGTTGTGGCATACATGTGGGATCTAGTTTCCTGACCAGGTATTGAACAAGGACCCCCTGCATTGGGAGCTCGGAGTCTTAACCACTGCCAGTAGGAAAGTCCCTGAACATTCTTGATTATGGTACTTTTGTGGTAAGTTTTGAAATTGGGACATGTGGGTTCTCCAACTTGTTTTTCTGCTTCAAGGATTTTGGGGCTATTCTTGGTACCTTGCATTTCCACATACATTTTAGAATCAGTCTGCCAATTTCTGCAAATAAGCTACTTGGGATTTTGATAGGGTTTGTGTTGAATCTGTAGATTAATTTGAAAGGATATTACCATCTTAACAACATTAAGTCTTCTAATCCATGACCATGGAATGTTTTTCCACTTATGTAGGTCTTCTTTAATTCCTTTCAACAGTATTTTGTAGTTTTCCATGTAAAAGTCCTATAGTTCTTTTAAAAAATTATTCCTAAGTATTTTATTTTATTTTATTTTCTAGCCATGCCATGTGGCATGTGGGATTTTAATTCCCCAACCAGGAATCGAACCCACATTCCCTACGTTGGAAGCATGGAGTCTTAACCACTGGACCGCCAGGGAAGCCCCAGTATTTTATTATTTTTGATGCCAGTGTAAATGTAATTGTTTACTTAATTCATTTTCAGATTGTTTATTGCTAGTGTATAGAAATACAACAAATTTTTGTATGTTGATTTTATTTCCTACAGCTTTGGTAAACTCATTTATTAGCTTTAAGGGGTTTTTTGAGGGTTATTTGGGTTTTTCTATATACAAAATTCTGTAGATTTTGTTCTGTATACAAGATCATGTTATCTGCAATAGTTTTATTTCTTCTTTTCCAATCTGGATGACTCTTATTTCTTTTACTTGTCTAATTGCCCTGGTTAGAACCTCCAGTCAACTGTTGAATAGAAGTGGTAAGAGTGGACCTCCTTGTCTTGTTCCAGATCTTAAGAGGAAAACTTTCTGCCTTTCAACATTAAGTATGTTGGCTGTGGGTTTTTCATAGATGCCCTTTATTAGGGTGAGGAAATTTCCTTCTATTTATAATTTTTTGAATGTTTTTGTCATGAAAGGTATTTAATTTTGTCAAATGCTTTTCCTGTATCTGTTGCGATGATCATGTGGTTTTTGTCCTCTATTTTATTAATATGCTGTTACGTTGATTTTCTTTCTTTTCTAACATCTTTATTGGACTATAATTGCTTTACAATGTTGTATTAGTTTCTGCTGTATAACAAAGTGAATCAGCTATATGTATACATTTGTCCCCATATCCCCTCCCTCTTGACCTCCCTCCCACCCTCCCTCTCCCACCCCTCTAGGTGGTCACAAAGCACCGAGGTGATCTCCCTGTGCTATGCAGCTGCTTCACACTAGCTATCTATTTTACATTTGGTAATGTATATATGTCCATGCCACTCTCTCACTTCATCCCAGCTTACACTTCCCCCTCCCCATGTCCTCAAGTCCATTCTCTACGCCTACATCTTTATTCCTGTCCTGCCCCTAGGTTCTTCAGAAACTTTTTTTTTTTTTTTTTTTTTTTTTTTTTTGCGGTACGCGGACCTCTCACTGTTGCGGCCTCTCCGGTTCTGGAGCACAGGCACCGGATGCACAGGCTCAGCGGCAATGGCTCACAGGCCCAGCCGCTCCACGGCATGTGGAATCTTCCTGGACCGGGGCACAAACCTGTGTCTCCTGCATCGGCAGGCAGACTCTCAACCACTGCACCACCAGGGAAGCCCCAGAACCTTTTTTTTTTAGATTCCATATATGTGTGTTAGCATATGGTATTTGTTTTTCTCTTTCTGACTTACTTCACTCTGTATGACAGACTCTAAGTCCATCTACCTCACTACAAATAACTCAATTCCATTTCTTTTTATGGGTGAGTAATATTCCATTGTATATATGTGCCACATCTTCTTTATCCATTCATCTGTTGATGGACACTTAGGTTGCTTCCATGTCCTGGCTATTGTAAATACTGCTGCAATGAACATTGTGGTACATGACTCTTTACATCAATTGATTTTCATATGTTGAACCAACCTTCCATTCCTCAGATAAATCCCACTCAGTCATGGCGTATGATCCTTTTGATATGTTGCTAGATTTACTTTGCTACTATTTTGTTGAGAACTTTTACACCTATATTCATAAAGAATATCGGTCTGTAGTTTTCTTTTCTTTTGATGTATTTGTCTTATTTAGGTATCAGAGTAATACTGGGCATGGAACTTTGAAGGAGCTCTGCATTAGTTAGGGTGCTCTAGAGAAACAGAACCAATAAGATATATATATATGTGTATATAGATAGAGATGTAGATTTATTATAAGTAATTGGCTCACACGGTTATGGAGGCTGAGAAATCCCATGATCTGCCATCTGCAATCTGGAGATCCAGGAAAGCCAGTGGTATATTTCAGTCTGAGTCCTAAGGCTTGAGAACCAGGAGAACCAATGGTGTAAATTCCAGTCTGGGTCTGAAGGTCTGAGAACCATAGGTACACAGGGGACAAGAAAAGATTGATGTTCCAGCTCAAGCAATCAGGCAGGAAGAGCCGAATTATTCCTGCCTTCACTTTTTTGTTTATTTAGGCCCTTAATGTATTGGATAATGCCACTCACGCTGGGGAGGGCAAACTGCTTTACTGAGTCCACAGGTTCAAAATGCTAATTTCATCCAGAAATACCCTCACAGACATACCCAGAAATAATGATTAGCCAAATATCTGGACACTTTGCAGTCCAGTCATGTTGAGACATAGAATTAACCATTACAATCTCCAACCTCATTTTGCTCCCTCCAGTGGTTTCCAGGCTGCTGGTTTTCACCATGATTGTGGCCCATTGATTTTCAGAGTTACTGTGGAATCGGGGAGAAGGTGGAGGCGGGAATACGGTAAATTAAAATGCCACAAATCTTGCTATTTTTACTCAGATTCAGCTATTTTCCTTAAACATTCCCTGGATTTGTTGCAAGCTTTTTGTTAATTTCTAGAGTTCTCAGTTAATTCTTAAGAATTTTTGCTAGTTTTCTCATTGCTTTTATGGAGAAGAGGATTTTCGGTGGTCCTTACACTACCATTTTTGCTAACATCCTGCAATATAACATATATATATTGCCTTTGTATCACATGCTACTCATATTTTCCAAACTAAACTGTAGATTGTTTGACTGTATACTTCTATACACCACCTCTACAATGTCTAGCAAAGAAGTTCACTTACCAACGTTACTGGAATTGAGAGTGAGCTCATTGTTTCTTTATGTCTCTATGTTGAACAGGTTGTATTTGTGAAATAAAACCAGCTGTCATCTACAAACAGATTCTCTGCTTGGTGGAGTATATTCACCAAAACTTGAAACACTCCACAGGTGAAAATGGCAAAAAAAATAAAGTCCCAAGCTGCAAAGGCAGAAAGAGCAGTGATGATCTGAATATAATTTTGCAGCTGATTTTCTCCTTTACTGACTTCTTTAAACAAACTTTTTATTTTGAAATAGTTTTAGACTCACAAGAAGCATCAGAAATTGTGTAGAGAGTTTTCATAGTTTACCTACCTTCCCCTAATGTAACTATCTTGTGTTACCATAGTACAATTATCAAAGCCGAAAAACTAGCATTGGTACAATAATATTAACTGAACTATAGACTTTATTCATATTCCTCAACTGAGTTTTAAAAGTCTATAGTGCAGCGAGGAAAAAAATGGAGGATGCAGAGAAAGAAGGACTGCCTGAAGTTGTCTAAGGCCAAAGGCGTTGAGTAAAAGGGAGCAAGTTGAGCCAAAAATTCAGGATAGGCACTGTATAGTGCCTCCTCCTAATTGGCTTCTGGGGAGTGTGCCTTTTTGTTACTGGTCTCTTCGTGGAGGGTGCTTTTGGGGGGGCCTTTTTGTCAATGCGTGAGGCAGGGGAGCTTTTTCTTATTTGCATAAAGATTCCATGTTAACCTTGGCCTTGCCTTTCCCTGTACTCAGAGTAATCTATAAGTTAAATGTTGTAAACAAAAAAATTACCTTTGCCCTTACTACCTATCTGTTCAACTCCCCCCTCCTCCATACCACTCCTGAATGTGGGAATATTTAGACAATACATTTAGATAAAAACACTGCTTAGGAAGAAGGGTGATACTGTTCTTTACTGCATGGAGTATGAAACAAACAAAACAATAAACAGATAGGCAGGATGAGGAAAAAAGGTTGCTTTCCAGCACCTCTCTAGTTGGGTGTTCATAATGAAGCTTCTTAAATTTGTACTAGCATAAATTCAGCGTAAGACCTATTCATACATATGTGAATGTATTTTAAAGTCAAATAGAAACATTGCAAAATTATCTTGTCAGAAGAGTTGACTAAAAGTGCATTGCACTCAAATTCTGTTACTTTGTAATATATTACAAATCATCAACTGCTCTTCTCACAGCATAATTTATGGATGATTTCATGGTAAAATTAAATGGGAGAAGCCAGAGTGTGACAGTGAATGTTTTAAATGTATTTTATAATGCTCAAATCTAGTATTAGGAGACTAAAAATTAATTGTTCTAAAATAAATTCCAGATGGATACAGTTTAAAAGTAGAAGATGAAGCCTTAAAACCACCAAAATAAAAATAAGTGAAGGGACTTCCCTGGTGGTGCAGTGGTTAAGAATCTGCCTGTCAATGCAGTAGACACGGGTTCAAGCCCTGGTCCGGGAAGATCCCATATGCCACAGACCAACTAAGCCCATGCACCACAACTACTGAGCCTACGCTCTAGAGCCTGCAAGCTACAACTACTGAGCCTGCACGCCACAACTACTGAAGCCCGCGTGCCTAGAGACCGTGCTCCACAACACGAGAAGCCACCACAATGAGAAGCCCGCGCACCAACAAGGAAGAGTAGCCCCCGCTGACGCAACTAGAAAAAGCCTGCGAGCAGCAATGAAGACCCAACGCAGCCAAAAATAAATTTTTAAAAAAGTGGATAATGTTTCTACAAATATACTACATAAAAATAAAAAAATCCTATTAAAAATATTATGAACAAAATTAAAATGTAAAGAACATTCTTGGGGAAATATTTGTAAAATATATTATAAATAACCAAATTTGACAAATCAATAAGGAAAAGTTAAATATTCTTATAGAAAAATGATCAAAAGAAAAAACAGTCCTCAAAACAAGAACATAAGAGGCTAATAAATGTATGAAAAATTGTTTAACTTCACTAGTATGTCCATAGTGTAAATGCCCAACAATTAGCTTTTTTGATTGTAATATAAGCGCCTGACATTAAACTTTTGATTTTTGAGGCATCCATTTCAAAGACATCTGTCTTCAATAAACACACTGCCAGTTGCACAAGTAGATACAGAGCCAGGCCACCCTGCCTGTGAAGTTCCCCTTTTAGAAAGCCCTGGGTGACCTAGATAACTGACCCATTACTTTTCCTTTCCTGTGATTTAATTCCTGCTCTTACGTTTTAAATTCACCAATAAAGGGTGAATCATGGGAAACCTTGGACACTTCACACTTGAACTCAATAAAGGCAGAACCCCAGGTCCACACAATACCTTTTTACCTGTGACCTCTCCGTGTGGCCTTCGGACATGCTGTGTACTGTCCAGAATGTGTAAGTAACATATCTCGTTTTCTCAAAGTTCCTGATGGTTGTTGCAGAAGTGGGTCTTGCAATCGTAATAAGAACCACAAGGGCCAGTTGGGGAACTGTCTATGGGGGCACCTCATAGGCCCAGGTAAGAGCTGCAGGCATTCCTAGCTGATAACATCACTATCAATAGGTGGAAACCAACACAAAACAATGTCAAAGAAGGATATTTGTCAAAATGACATGATGCTATTTTTCCTTATTAAATTGGAAATGATGAAAAGGCATGATGACTTTCAGGATTTCTTCAAGTGTAGAGAAATGGGTACTCATATATTGTTGGGGGAAGTATGCACTAGTATAAGCATTTTGATAGGCAAGTTGGCTAAACTTATAAAAATATTTTAAAATGTGTATATCTTAATAATTTCACTTCTAGGAATTTAACCTAAGGAAAAAAGTATGAGATGTAAACAAAGAGAATGTATAATAATGCTCATATCAGTATTATTGACATAGGAAAAATTAGAAATAGACAATCCATTATTATTTGATATTTACAATCAGTAAATTGTATTATATACATGTGATGGGATATTCTGAAACCATTAAAAATCATTGTAGTGGACACTATTATGTGCATACAGATCCTGCTTCAAGACAGAAGGCCTTATTCCTCCAGCAGCTAGCAGAGCTGCTGGCAGATTGTCCTCAGCTGTCAGCCTTTTCTGGGAACTCAGCCCAAGAGAGTGACCTATCCCAAGGTTAACACTCTCTTCCAAGGTGCAGTTTGCATTCAATGACCAGTCAATGCTGGAATATAAAGGTTCAGCCTCCTTGTTCCAACTGAGGACAATTCTGGGAGATTATTCCAGATTCAGAGCTCCCTATGTGGTCTGCTAAGGCCCTGTGACTGCTTTGCAGCCCAACATCTCTCTTTGTCCAATATTGTTTCCTTTCCTTCCTTCAACAGGTGTTGATCTCAAGAGCACTCTCTAATATGCTTTTGCCGAGTTGGAGTCTGATTTCTGGGAAATTCAATCTACAACAGTTGTGTTGAAGAATATTAACATGGGAAGATATTAAAAATATTTTGCTAAATTAAGAAAGCTGACTGGCCATGGCCAATTAAACTAACTGAAAAACCCTTTTGATACAGACCTCTATGAGTGCAAGATAAAAATATACAAACATTTTTTAAATTGCATAACTGAGTTCACAAGAAATCAAGGAAAACTCTCAGATGCCAGAAATGAAGAGGAAATGGAAAATCAGAGTTGTAATCTTGTGAGTGGGAGTTGTGGTTACCCTGGGAAGGGAGGTTTTGTTTTGTTTTGTTTTTTTAGTTTTTTGGGTTTTTTTTAGTTTTAATAATAAATTTTATTCAACCCAATATGTCAAAATGTCATTTTAATATGTAGTCTATATAAAACATTATTAATGAGATTAAAAATTTTTTTTGCACATTAAGTCTTTAAAATCAAGCAGGGAAGGGAGTTTCAACTTTTAAGAACCACAGGGACAGGAGATGAGGTCTGGGGTCCAAGGGTCTCATCATACAGGTCCCCTGGAAGGGCTGTACTCTGTATAAAAGTTTGGAGTAGACCATTGTAAAGTAATTATACCCCAATAAAGATGTTAAAAAGAAAAAGTTTGGAGTAGAAAAAAATCTGCATCTTTGGCATAGGGAAACAAGAAAGTTTATCTGACTGACTAAATCAAAGATGGAAGAAAAAATTTCCTCTGAGAATTTAAAGCACAGGTCTGGAACTCATGTGAGCTTTGGGTTTTAATTTATCCTACCTGCATGACCAAGGAACCTGTACACTGAGGCTCTTGGAAGAAGCAAAGGTAAAACTGCTTTGAAGGGCTGCTCCCACAACACAGACTGTAAGAATTTTTTGCAGAATGTTTTTAAAGCCCAATTAAAGAAGAGATTTCAATTTTAAAAAGCCTACAAGATTTAGAGAACAAACGTATGGACACCAAGGAGAGGAAAGTGGGGTGGTGGTGGTGGTGTGATGAATTGGGAGATTGGTATTGACATGTATGCACTAATATGTATAAAATGGATAACTAGTGAGAATCTGCTGTATAAAAAAATAAATAAAATTCAAAAAAAAAGTGAAAAAACCCCACAAGATTAAATGATCTACCATGAGTGAGAGTCAGTGGACACAATCACCAGCAAGATTAGAATCCTGAGAATCATTGAGCTAGGGGATAATAGATTTGAGAAAATTATCCAATATTAAGGAAAAATAGAGATGAAAAATATGTCTGAGAGGCTGAAAAACATGGAGGATAGAATGAAAGGTCCAGGGACTTCCTTGGCAGTCCAGCGGTTGGGACATCACCTTCCAATGCAGGGGGTGTGGGTTCGATCCCGGGTTGGGGAGCTAAGATCCCACACACCTCATGGCCAAAAAACCAAAACATAAAACAGAAGCAACATTGTAACAAATTCAATAAAGACTTTTAAAATGAGCTACATCAAAAAAAAAAAAATGAAAGGTCCAACCTAAATCTAAAAGGAGTTCTAGAAGGAAAATAGTGAGAATGGGAGAAAGGAAATACTTGAGTACATAATGGCAGAGGATTTTCCAGGACCGATGAAAGATTTAAGAACAAGTGCCAAATAAAATTAATAAAATTAAATCTATATGCAGACACATTATAATCAAACTGCCGAACACCCGAAACAAAGAGAAGAATCTTTAAAACTACCAGAGAGAAAAGATAGATTTCACCTCCAAAGGAACAACAATGAGATAGACAGCAGACTTTTAAATTATGAAATATAGCCCAGAACACAGGTAAATAATATCTTCAAAGTTATGAAGGAAAATATCTGTCAACCTAGATTTCTAAGCCCAGCTAAATTATTATTCAAGAGTGAGGGCAATAAAAACATTTCTCAGAATGAACTGAGAGAATCAAGAACTCACAGACTGTCGCTGAAAGAAATACTAAAGTATGCACTTCAGAAAGGAAGCACTAATGTGGAAAAAGGAATGGTGAGCAAAGAAGTGGTAGATATGTGGGTAGATCTAAATAGCATCAGTCATGAGAAAACAATAATGAGGATGATGAATAATTTGGGGGTATGAAAACAAAGTTGGAGAGGTATAGTTTAGCTAAAACTTTCTATGTCTTTGAATCATGTTAAGGGGGTTAGAACTATTGAGAAACTTTAGACATTTGAAGTAAAAAAAAAAAGTATATATAACTTCCAAATCAGCAGGAGGAAAAGAGAATTTTGAAAACTGACTAATAGAAAAAAAAAGGCAAGAAAGGAGAAAAAAAACTTAGAAAAAAGCAGAATAAGACAGAAATCCCATATAAGGTGATATAAATAAATCCAAGTGTATCATTCATCACAATAAATGTAACTGGATGAAAACATGTGAGAATCTTTGTTGCATTTAAAAATCCAAAATTTATCTAAATTCTGTTCATAAAAGTCATACCTAAAACATAAAAGCACAGAAAGTGATGGAAAAAGATATGCCAGGCAAATACTAATCAAAGTGGATGTAGCTATGTTAATGTAAAGTAAAACATACTTTAAAGCAAAAAACATTATTAGGGATAAAGAGTGTCACAGAGTATTGATAAAAGGAATAATCCACCAGGAAGACAGAACAATTTTAAGTCTGTCTGCAGCTAAATATATTGCCTTAAAATACATAAAGCAAAAATTGACAATATTACAAGGAGATAATGAACAAATCATCATCACTGGTAAATTTTATCGATAATACACCTCTTCATGTTGATACAGAAAGCAGGCCAAAAATTAACAAGAATGTAGAAGATCTGAACAACACAGTTTAAAAAAGAAAAACGAGCTGAAACACAACATTGTAAATAAACTATACTCCAATAAAATTAAAATATTAAAAAAACTTGAGTTGATATATATAGATAGAATTCTGTGCCCAATAATTACAGAATACTCATTCTTTAAAAATACACATGGATCATTCATTTATCACACTTTTTTTATCACAATGCAATACAATTAGAATTCCCAGAAACAAAAAGATAATAAAAAAGAATATACTTGGAAATTAAAAGAAAGTAGGTTTTAAAGCCAGTTTGTGTGTTATCATCATATTTGGGGGAAAACTGGTATCTGTCTTAGGCATTGAAAGAAAAAGTTGGAAAGAGGCACTAAAAATGGTTAAGAGTGGTTATGGTTTGTTGGGTTACAGGTGATTTTAAATTTTGCTTTATTTTTTTTCCTGTAGTTAAATCTGTTTTTTCTTTTCTTTTAACATCTTTATTGGAGTATAATTGCTTTACAATGGTGTGTTAGTTTCTGCTGTATAACAAAGTGAATCAGTTATACATATAGATATGTTCTCATATCTCTTCCCTCTTGCGTCTCCCTCCCTCCCACCCTCCCTATCCCACCCCTCTAGGTGGTCACAAAGCACCGAGCTGATCTCCCTGTGCTATGCAGCTGCTTCCCACTAGCTAGCTATTTTACGTTTGGTAGTGTATATATGTCCATGTCACTCTCTCACTTTGTCCCAGCTTACCCTTCCCCCTCCCCATATCCTCAAGTCCATTCTCTAGTGTGTCTGTGTCTTTATTCCTGTCTTGCCCCTAGGTTCTTCATGACCATTTTTTTCCCCTAGTTTCCATATATATGTGTTAGCATACAGTATTTGTTTTTCTCTTTCTGACTTACTTCACTCTATATAACAGACTCCAGGTCCATCCACCTCACTACAAATAACTCAATTTCGTTTCTTTTTATGGCTGAGTAATATTCCATTGTATATATGTGCCACATCTTTATCCATTCATCTGTTGATGGACACTTAGGTTGCTTCCATTTCCTGGCTATTGTAAATACAGCTGCAATGAACATTTTGGTCCATGACTCTTTTTGAATTATGGTTTTCTCAGGGTATATGCCCAGTAGTGGGATTGCTGGATTGTATGGTAGTTCTATTTTTAGTTTTTTAAGGAACCTCCATACTGTTCTCCATAGTGGCTGTATCAATTTACATTCCCACCAACAGTGCAAGAGGGTTCCCTTTTCTCCACACCCTCTCCAGCATTTATTGTTTCTAGATTTTTTGATGATGGCCATTCTGACCGGTGTGAGATGATATCTCATTGTAGTTTTGATTTGCATTTCTCTAATGGTTAATGATGTTGAGCATTCTTTCATGTGTTTGTTGGCAATCTGTATATCTTCTTTGGAGAAATGTCTATTTAGGTCTTCTGCCCATTTTTGGATTGGGTTGTTTTTTTTTGATGTTGAGCTGCATGAGCTGCTTGTAAATTTTGGAGATTAGTCCTTTGTCAGTTGCTTCATTTGCAAATATTTTCTCCCATTCTGAGGGTTGTCTTTTCGTCTTGTTTATGGTTTCCTTTGCTGTGCAAAAGTTTTAAGTTTCATTAGGTCCCATTTGTTTCTTTTTGTTTTTATTTCCATTTCTCTAGGAGGTGGGTGCTTTATTTTTAAAGAGCTTTTCTGTATTGTTAAAGTTTCCTACTTGGATCATGTAAGCATGTACTTTTTTTCTAATTAGAAAAAAATCAAATGAATTTTACTTAGGATGAAGTGTAGAATAATAACTTGCCTAGGCTATTGCAATAGCTTCCTAAGTGGTCTCCTCATTTTCATTCTTGCCTCCAAATACATTCTCTTCTCCAAAGAACTTAGAATAAAATTCAAGTTCCTAACCTTAGCCTGTAAGGTTCTACATGACATTGCTCCAGCCTACATTTCCAACCTTACCTCCAGTCACACTTGCCAGATTCATTCTACTTCAACCACACAGGCTTTAATTTCCTTGAACTCTACGCTCCAGGTTCTTTCCATCCTGGGTCTTCACATTTGCTACTCCTTGCACTTAGAAGCCCTACCACCCTCCTTCCCTCAACACTCTCTTTGCCTGGCTAAATCCTAGTTATTCTCCATGTTTCAGCTGAGTATGAAATCCTTAGGGGAGCCTTTTCTGACCTCCTTCCCCAGACTAGGTTTGGTTTCTCTGATATTCTCAAAGCACGCATTGTTCTCCTTCATACTAATAATAAACTTGAAAATATGTGTTTATGTGTTTACTTGGTTATTGTTGGTCTCCCTTGCTAAACTACTTGCTCCACGAGGACAAGGACCACATCCGGTTTGCTCATTGCTATATGCCCAGCACATAACATAGTGCCAGGCATGTGGTAAATGCTCAGTGGATATTTGTTGAAAGAATGCATTAATGAGTGCATGAATGAATGACTGAATCTTCACAAACGCAACTTGAGATTATAAAACCAAAAAGGGAGGTAAAGAAGTTCATGAAGGAGAAGGCTAATAATATGCCACAATCGTGGTTTTAACTTCCTTTTGTATTCTCTTTTTCTACATTTGCTTTAATGGACTATTCCCCTTTAAAGAGAGAAAAGTCCTGTGAATTAGCTTAAAAAAACAAAACAGCAACGATAACAAAGTTGTTACTTCTGAGGCCAAGGACAGTGAAGTAGGATGATTTGAAGATGGGTATAAATTACTAGATCACATTTCATTGTCCTGAAGCTCTGTTTCATTATATAATTGATACAGTACAACATAACCAAAGCCCAATTCAAGTTGCCCTGGATATGCTCTATCTTCTCTTCCAGGGACAACTTGTACACATACAGTCAGCTTGAGTAATAATGGTCTTTGTAATTAGGGCCACTACATAGAAAGAAGAGATACATTTTCCACTGACTCACTGTTGCTCTCTAGAGAAGAAAAATATTGGCTACTGCTTAGGTTTACTCCAGAGTTTAAAGTTTAGGGTATAGTCTTAAATTCTTAAAATACAGCCTTTTAAAAAGATGTTAAGAAAGCAAAGTAGGACACTCTTAATTCTGTGACACCATGGACTTAAATTCACAGACACTAACTTCTTTTCAGTTAATCCCACCCTCAGAAGAAAGTCATGGTGGTAATTTCAAAGTCAAATTCTCTACAAGAGCTTGGTGTTTTAACATAACCACTTTTTCCAAAATCTCAGTCTTTTCCTTCTATTTGATCTAGTCATAAACTAGATGCTTCATAGTTATCTGCATAATTAAACCTAGACAATATCTGCTTGAGTATTTAGTCCCTTAATTGTTCACATCTTTCCGCTGTTCATCTCTTTTCAAACTTTACTCCCAGGTAACTCCAGAGTTCTACAATGATGTGTGAGACCAAGTCAAGTTATTCATAAATAATTCTAAAGTAAACTTATGCAATACAGTACAGAAGAGGCAGGGTACAAATTCAAACATAAGTATGTCCAATTACGATATACGAAATGAGAGAGACAGGATTTGTAAATGCGCCACACTTTTCTTTATATTCCTTTTAAATGTCAAGAAATTCAATTAATATAAACACAGTACTCATAAAGGCATTGTTAATAATTATTAGTGCACAAAAGGAAAATATTTTTAACTTAAATAGATCCAAACACCGAGAACAGGACCGAGGAAGCCAAATAACACTGTGTGCTCAAGAGTATTTCTTATTCAAGTAAACATGTTGTTAGTATGGCACATCAAACTATTTATAATCCTCTGTTATTTGTATATTCCAGAACAATAGTGAGAGCCTAAACAGAGAACACTCGAAATCATTTGATTAAATCAACAAAAAGGAAACTAAATAAACTTTTCTGGTGACAGTAATGACCAATTGCTATGCACCTGACTGTATCATGGTATAATCAATTGGCTTAAGTTCTTCAAACTACTGAAATAAGTGGACCAACGATTTCATGGTCATATTTCAGTTATTTAGCTGACCATGTAGTAATCTAATTGGTTAGCCTGTAAATTCTATCCAGCTATCACTATAAAAATGGAATAGCTTATTAGTATGAGAAAACAGCATTTCCTACTAGATTAATAGAAATGACTGTAAATGATGAGAATAGTATTAGAATTGAATTTAGGCCCTGCCTGAAATATGTCAGAATAATAAAGAGAAGATAGTAAACATTAACCAATTTTTTCAAAGTTTTTTAAATTTTTTATCAGTGGTATTTTACCACTTTTCCTCCTTATTCATGTTGTTTCAGAAGAAATTAATAAAATCCAACTCTCGTTTCATAGTCATGGTGACCTCGAGAGTCTCAGTTTCAGCGATATAGAAAGCTTTGGCACTGTTGCATTCCACAGGATAGGGAAGGGTTAACAACAGCTTCCTAAAAAACAAAACAAAATAAAAACCTAGAATCAGTGATATCAAGACAATGGGAAGCAATATATATCACCACAATGTTAGGAACCAAAAAACTATTTAGTATACCATTTTTTTGGCCTTAAAAATCCAACCAGTGGTTTTGACCACCCCTCTTTTTTTCTAAATTGACCTCATTTTGCATTATATACACGTAGTCTCAGGCTATGTTTATTGGCATAGAACTAGAACCATTGCAACTTTAAGTTGGCTGGATAGATCTATTGCCAGTCATACTTATGTGTAGATGGAATGTGGCTGCCTGATAGAAACCTGAAAATTGGAATGGTTCTAAATAATTCTGCTAACACAACTGAATCTCTACTACTACATTAGGTGTAGTTATTGAAATTCAGGCCTGGAATGATTTCAATACCAGATCAATGAAAGTGCTTTTCTCTGCCTGCTTCTGTTCTTTCTACTATACATTGGCAAAAATTTCCTGTGAGAGATTGCTGAGTGTAGTTTGCAGTTTATGGCTCAGCTGCTGGATAATTGTATGCTTTAGATGCATGGTTGGGATGAGACATCCATAATTCTGTCATAGTGGTATGAATCTGAATTATGCATAGGGTCGGCACATGCTGGTATCTGGAGAAAATTAAATACATGAAACACTTGTTACCTCACATTCTCAGTAGAGAAGGCTTGAGTATCTCTATAAAAAGTGGGCAGAAAAGCTCTTTTAGAAGGTATAAGGTCCAAATCAGTATAGGAAATGTGGTAATTTTTAGGGGTACTTATTGAATACTTGTACAAAGAACTAGTATTTGAAAATAAAGCCCTTGAAAATCAATTGCTTCTTTGCTCATTTGCAAAGACCTAAGTTCAGGAAACTGGGCTCATTAAAAGTATTTATCACACATCTCTGGAACCTATAGGAGGAATTTTCTGTTACTCTTGTTCCATTCCAAATATCTGGGGTAGGAGAAACAACTTTCTCCACTTGAAGTAATGAAATCGCGATGTTTCTTAATATACCCTGTAATATTTGGCATCTCAAAAAAAATGGGTGCAAAAACTATTGAGTCCTTTTTTTTTTTTTTGGCCATGCTGCACAGCTTGCAGGATCTTAGTTCCCTGACCAAGGATCGAACCTGGGCCCACGGCAGTAAAAGCACCAAGTCCTAACCACTGGACCACCAGGGAATTCCCGAGAGTCCATCTTTTTAAAGTTGTTTACAATATAGGTTGTACTAGAGTTAGATTTGCTTTATCCCTTATTCTACAAATGATAGTATATTCACTTTTAAAAGAAAGCAAAGCTCAGTGGTGGTAGCTTCATTGCACTAAAAGACACCTAAAATCAGTTGAAGAAGGAGTTCCAATGATAATGTGCACTTCTCTATCCAGAGAGAAATAAATTCAAAAGAGACAGTGGCCATTGGAATGGTCCATCTATCCCTGCATTTTTGTCTAGTCCTTAGTAGTACAGCTTCCCATGCTAAAATTTTGAGTAGAAACTGTGCAACTTATTTAGGCTCTTAGAAGAAGGAAAATACTGTGTGATATCTGAAGTGAGAGTTATATTTTAAACAATATAAAATTCTACTAATACTTAATCATATACAATTCATTGAAGAACAGGACTGTGTTTTATTTTGGTGTCCCCCCAGTGTCTAGCAGATTTCATAAATGTTTGTTGACTGAATGAATAAACGAATGAAAAGCAAACAGGTCACCACAAAATGATATTTGAATAACTGGTATAAATTAGTACTATAATAAAATATGAATGAACATTTGAACCCAATCCCTCTGCCTCTACTTTGAAAATATATTTGCCTTTTAAGAAGCTACAGTTTAGTCACTGATCAAATGTTTATCCAGTGTTAATTTTCATTAGAAATTATTTAAATGCAAACAATAATATATGAAAGTAAAACCCCAAAATTATCTGTACAGTGAACTCTATAGACTCACATGTTTACATTTATATTAGAGAATTCAAGTTGATGTTTCTTTCTTTTTTTTTTTTTTTTTTGCGGTACGCGGGCCTCTCACTGTTGTGGCCTCTCCCACCGCGGAGCACAGGCTCTGGACGCGCAGGCTCAGCAGCCATGGCTCACGGGCCCAGCCGCTCCACTGCATGTGGGATCTTCCCGGACCGGGGCACGAACCCGTGTCCCCTGCATCAGCAGGCAGACTCTCAACCACTGCGCCACCAGGGAAGCCCCAAGTTGATGTTTCTTGCAAGAGATTTAAATAAAGGACAACCTTGTTCTGTACATATTCACATAATGCACTTTTTATTTTATGTAGTTAATAAATTATTTGATTTACATATCTGGGATAAAAAAAGGACATGGCCTTTTTAACGTTTCCTATTGGAGACATAACTATTTTCAAAGAAAGTGCAGAAATAGCTACTGAGCTGCAGTTCACTATTCCATTTAGAAAATATTTTTTTAGGTGTTTACGTCTTTGAATATCAGCCAACTCTCAATCTATTGGGTTGGCCAAAAATTTCGTTCGAGTTTTCTTGGAAGACATATGGAAAAACCCGAAATAACTTTTTGGCCAATGCAATAAATCAAAGGAGCACCGCAAAGGTGAGATAATCTAAAGCAACACACAACCAAAAATTAACTCATATTTGTCTTCAGAGTGTGTTTTTATTATCACATTCAAGGAATTCATTTATGATATTCTTAGAATTCATCTTAAAAACTAATGAAACCCCATATGAAGATAAAGTCAGGAGATTCTGAGACATTATACAATTTCCCCTATCTTTCTTCCTTTCTATCTACTCCATGTTGGGAATCTACATACCAAAACAACGTTGTAAAAAATGAAGAATTCAGCAAACTGTTTTATTTCTTTTCCATCTACAATGCTAAAATTCTGTTTTATTTATAATTTTAATGCAGTTGACTATCAATAGACTGATATTACTAGTCAATTCAGTTAAAATAAATTCACTTGTTTTGCCTTATAGATACATTAGCAGAATGTCCGCTCTTATCTTTCTTGGAGCCGGTAAGCATAGTGTTACAGGTGTCAAAGTTAGAAACTAAAGAAAGTAGATGTGCATATCAATAAACTAAAAAACAAGACACATTTCCAATAATACAATTTCAGGTAATAGCGTGGCTCCAAAGCATGTTCAAGTGTTTAGGAAAAGTGATAAAAACTTTAATTCTATCTTCTGTCTTCTATCTTAATTAATGAATCTTCTTCTTAAGAGACAGTACCTTCATGCACTGAGCATTTAATGTATAAGTACTGTAAGATCCAAATGACCTAGTGCAGCCTACATTCTATGTGGAAAAATATCTCTGTGTGAGTCTTTCATTTAGTGAGCTCTGATAAATATCTGGAATGACAGCATAGCCAGAGCAGCTGCCTAAAGATGGATGGAGACAGTGAGAACAGCTAGGGGAACGGAAATTAACTCCATAGTGTGTAGATATGTGTGTGCTTTTAACAAGTGCACAAATATCATGAAAAATTTGACTGTTCATTTAACCAACTTTCCTTGCAAAGTTTGTGTGGAAGAGTAAATGCGTGTATAACATGTAATGGAAAAAAATTACAATACTCCTTGAAGTGAATGGTAGGAATAGGGAATGTAATTTTTATAATATGAGACTTTTTTTGAGTGAATACATTTTTGAAATCATATTAAGTAATGAGAAAATATTTGATATGTATTCATCTGTAGATCATTTGGGGTTAAATGCATCTACTGTAGAAATCAAGGTTAAGCTATGCATTTTACGTTGGGTTGTTTACACACAGAAGTCTTTTGTACCAGAGATTTAATTTTGTTATTTTCTTGAAGCCCTACAATCAACAAAGGACAATTGTAGGTACTGATAATGGAAGGAAGAGAATGTGTTAGGAGCTGACTGCTCCCCGCACCCAGTTTGAAATGTCTATGAGTTACAAAGAATCACTGCACTCAGCCAAAGTGTGCTCACTGCTATACATCCAGATGAAAAGTGAACAAAGCAGTGAGATATTTAGACATTTTATCTAGCACCTGCCAGGTTCTATAGATTCCCTCCTTATAGAGTTAGTTTTGAGAGACAGGGCTGATTTATCCAGGTTTCAAGATAAACATTTTTATCAGAATTTTACCGTATACATTGTGTTCGGGGAACATGATTTGAACTTGTATAATAACAAGACTACTTTGAAAATATCAAATGTTTAGTTGAATTATTCCATTATCATCTGCATTATTTTTAAATGTATTCATGTAACTTGAGGATCTAGTGATAAATTAGCTGTTAGAACTTTTGTTTTAAGCAATTGATAAGACTTTTTGTTGATTTTTAGATGAATATAATCAAATTTAACCTTAGAGCCCCACAGTATCCAATATGCTTAAAGATTGCTTCTTTCATGCCATCACTGTACCAGAAAGCCACATGCAAGACTTACAACTTAAGAGATTTTCACCTCTAGCTATTTTTCCTGACAGATAAGCAAACTGTATCTGAATGTCAAGGACTATGTCTTGGTGGTATCAATCTAATCCAAATGTATGCATGTAAAGTAGGAAAAAATCTAGGTATTTACAAATATATGTTTATATTACCTAGATCAAACATCTGAATGACTGACTTTTTCACTTTTCTTCAGACTTTAGGAGTGATACAAAATAATTACGTACACTTTTATAAAGGATATTGACTAAAGGTTCATTAATATTATAATATTCATTATTCTAGTTCTAAGTTTTACTCACTTATTAGGAGTACGGAGGTCAAGGGTCATTTCCTGAACGTTGAGTTCAATTTCAGAAGTGATCGTATTTGGCAGTTTAATTTTAATCTGAAAGAGAAAATGAAAAATACTGTTGTCTTGAGGAACAGTTAATTTGAAGAGTGCAGTAAAAGACAGGGGAATGAGAAGTAATACTTATTTAATGCCGACTATGTGCCAGACTATGCTCTTTCCTCGTAACAATCTTGAGAAGCAGTGATTATTACCCCCATTTTACAGATGGAGAAACCAAGATACAGAAAAGTTTAGTGAGTGACCCAAGGCAACTGTCTGTAATTTGACTAAGATCTATCTGCCTCCAAAACTATTATAGAAACACTTTGGTTACATGCCTGTACATTCACTGCTTGAAGGTGCATACTAGTGCACCTGCTAGAGTTGGGGACCTTCAACTACTTTTATATCACTGGGTACTTTGTATAAAAAGTGGTTAGTTCTCATGTTGGGTGTGGGTTGGTGATGCCATGTTATAGTCTCCTGGTATAAACTCCCATACACATTTCCTGGAGAAATGTAGGGGTCCAGAAAAGTTGTTAACAGAACAAAAGAGAAATAACAATATGACCCCTACACAAAAATGGGACTATTTATTGATTTAGTAAGATTTCACTTAAAACTGTCTCATCTCAATTATGAGCTAGAAGACTTGAAATCTTGGATATCTGGTGAGTTCAGAGCTGGAATAGCAAGCATAAAAGCAACAGGTTATAAAGGAAATACATATCAAATAAGTAGTGGGAAAAATTAGAATTCCTTATAAGAAGCTTAAAATAGGCAATAGTGTTTTTGTGATATAAAGTATGTGAATGAATACATGTCTGTGAGTTATATTTTACTTTATTAAACTGTATATAAACAAACATTTGTAAATAGAGCTCTACAGGTCCTACTATCTAAATATATCCTTTAGTTAATATTTTCATTAAACAAAGAATTACCTCCTAATTTATATTTTGAAAATTCATATCTTCTTAATTAGAGATGCTTTGAATGAGAGAAATAGAACATTTCTCAAAGAGGTAGTTATAGGGGCTCTACCTCAAATTAAATGAGCAGTCTACTGGACAAGAAAGACCTATTCTTACTTCAATAACATTCAGATCTGATAGTCAGGTTGAGATGTTCTTTAGTTGCAGGATGACTCATTTCACCTGGACTAAGAAGTACAAATATTTGCTTCTTTAGTTTGAAATGTTTATCTCTTTCAAGGTAAAAAATTATTTCCCCAGGGTCGAAATGACATTTGAGTAAGGAAAAAAAAATTATGACAAGTGAAATTTAGATACAACTTTTGGGTAGAACTTCAAAGTGGTTCTTAAAATTGTTTGCAACTCTAGTTAAGGGTAATTCAGAAACAACTCATTAATTTTTCCTCTTGAGGAAATTAAAATTGTGTACTAAAATGGTTTCAGAGGAGGGACAGGAGAAGGAACAAATTAAGTTCCTTAATGATACACATTAATATCTCATAAGGTAGAAGATTCAATGAAGAGTCAACAGAGAAACTCCTCCTGAAACATGAATCAGACTTCTTCAGAAATACTTTTATTGAATACCTGGAAAATAGACATTGTTATTATTGACTTCGAACTGACTGTACCCAAGACCTAACTTGTCCAGTATTAGTAAATACAGTATGTCACTGACCAAACAAAGGGATTGATGTTCCTCTCTTTACATAGGAGGCAAACTGAATTCATTTCAAAGAAAAATTATTTTAATAGGTAAACTAATGAAAATAGCTAAAAATGTCATTGGGAAACTTTCAACCTTTTGGGAGCTCAACCTTTGGAGTCAAACTTGGGCTTGAATTCTGGTTCTGTCACATATTATTGCTTATTAGTTATCTATTGTTGTATAACGAAAACCAATTATACTTCCTCCCCCCCTTAATTTAATGGCTCAAAACAACAATAAACTTTTATTATCTTACACATTTTTCATAGGTTAGGAATTCAGGAGTGGCTTAGCTAGGTAGTTCTGGCTTAGTTAGGGTCTATCATGAGGTTGTGGTTAAAATACTGGCTGAGCTGCAGACATCTGAAGGCTTTACTGGGGCTAGAGAATTTGCATCCAAGGTGGCTCACTCACATGGCTGTTGGCAAGAGGGCTCAGTGTTAGGGGAACCACTGACCAAAACCACCCACCCTGGCCAGGCCCGACAGTAACCACTTGCATGAGTTATCTTACAACAGGAGGTCCTGGTAAGGAATGCGGAACTAACAAGCTACTACCAACCGAAGAATTCGGGAAAGGTTAAAAGGAGACGTCAGTCCATATGTCCTACCAACCTCCCAGAATCCTCCTCGCTGGAATCCATCTTGGCTGAGCCATGCGCACACCAGCAAGAAGGACCCTGAGTCAGAGTGACTGGCCAGAGACAACCCGGAAACTAACCCCATTACCATAAAACCTGAGGCTGAGAGCCATGTGGCAGAGCAGTTCTCCTGGGTTCCCTTACCCTGCTGCTCGCCACCCAGGTGCCCCTCCCCAATAAAGTCTCTTGCTTTGTCAGCACGTGTGTCTCCTTGGACAATTCATTTCTGAGTGTTAGACAAGAGCCCACTCTCGGGCCCTGGAAGGGGTCCCCCTTCCTGCAACATCTGTTCTTCACCACATGGACTTCTCCATAGGACTTAGGGCCCTGAGTGTCCTTACGACACAACAGCTGTCTTCTCCCCAGAGTGAATGATCCAAAAGTGTGAGACAGAAACCATGCCTTTTTAAAAAATGTAGCCTCAGAAATTATACACTTTCATTTCTGTAATATCCTATTGGTTATACAGGTCAGCCCCATTCGATGTGAGAGGGGACTACACAAAGGGATGAATATCAGGAGGTGAGAATCATTGCGGACCATCTCAAAGCCTGGCTACCACCATACCCAACACTAACTTCAATTTACACTTCTGCCTTCCGGCCTTATGAATAAAAAGTAACAGGAAAAGAGTCCACTAATTTAAAGTTTGTGAGATCCCTTTTTCCCATGTTCAGCCTGTCTTCGGGCAAGTAGTTGAAACTACTCCTTTAGTCTCTATAGGAATTCACTTTGGGGCTTTCCTAGAAATGGGTAAATGTAGGTCAAATTACTTACAAATTATTTTTCATTGTCATTCATTTATTCTCCTCTATGTGTTGTAAAAGAGCTGGCTTAATATGCCAAAACCTTTGGGGTGGGGTCATTAATGTGAGATTGTCATTTTGAGTTTTAAATTTCCTCTTTATTGTCTTGTTCTTATGCTAAATTTATATGACAAGGTGGTTCTTAAAATCTATAAGTGATTAATACAGGCTCCTCAGGTCCTCTGATGAGTGTCTTTGATCATATTTTAAGTTGTTTGAAAATTGAAATGAGAAGGCCAAACAGCAAGTGTTTGTTGGAGATCAACCATTTTAGGCTTCCTCCTGAACTATCATTTCCTGAATGCCAGAACAAAAGAATAAGTGATACATACCTTATATATATAACTTGACCAGTCTATGCTACCTACTGAAATTTTAGTGAAGCTTAAGATATACAGAAAAATTTGGCCTGTCGCTTTGGAAGATAGTCTTACTTTACAGGTTCTAGATATTGTAAAAATATTTTCATTTGACAGAAATACAGCAACTACCTCCAATATACTTGATTTTTAGCAAAGAAATTAAGACTATATGAGTTTCCATTTGAAACATAACATTAGGAAACTTTGATTAACAGAAAAAGTTTGGGTAGGACCCATTCTGAATTGCTTCAGTGATTTAATTTCCCATTGTTTTACTATGGAAACGCATGTGAGATATTTTTTCCATTGCAGCCATAATAAATATTTTATAAAAACTCTCAGGAACAATGATAATCTATAGGAAAGTGAAAAAATGTAAAGGTGATGGACCCCCTACTTTGAAATTGTATAAGTATTTACCTCTGGAGAATAAAAATATAGAGGTATGTGTTCTCCAAAACTAGGACACAAAACCAACAGATATCTTTTAATATTAATGGATACATTTTCTATAAAGTTACCATGGTGAAACATTCCAGTACTATATGGCCATGTCTGTTTCATAAGATCATGGAGCATGACTCCTCTCCTCTCACAGGAGTCAAGAGTAAGTTTAGTTTAGATTTGCGTTTCTCTAATGATTAGTGATGTTGAGCATCCTTTCATGTGTTTGTTGGAAATCTGTACATTTTCTTTGGAGAAATGTCTATTTAGGTCTTCTGCCCATTTTTGGATTAGGTTGTTTGTTTTTTTGTTATTGAGCTGCATGAGCTGCTTATAGATTTTGGAGATTAATCCTTTGTCAGTTGCTTCATTTGCAAATATTTTCTCCCATTCTGAGGGTTGTCTTTTGGTCTTGTTTATGGTTTCCTTTGCTGTGCAAAAGCTTTGAAGTTTCATTAGGTCCCATTTGTTTATTTTTGTTTTTATTTCCATTTCTCTAGGAGGTGGGTCAAAAAGGATCTTGCTGTGATTTATGTCATAGAGGGTTCTGCCTATGTTTTCCTCTAAGAGTTTGATAGTTTCTGGCCTTACATTTAGGTCTTTAATCCATTTTGAGCTATTTTTGTGTATGGTGTTAGGGAGTGATCTAATCTCATACTTTTACATGTACCGGTCTAGTTTTACCAGCACCACTTACTGAAGAGGCTGTCCTTTCTCCACTGTACTTTCCTGCCTCCTTTATCAAAAATAAGGTGACCATATGTGCGTGTGTTTACCTCTGGGCTTTCTATCCTGTTCCATTGATCTATCTTTCTGTTTTTGTGCCAGTACCATACTGCCTTGATGACTGTAGCTTTGTAGTATAGTCTGAAGTCTGGGAGCCTGATTCCTCCAGCTCCGTTTTTCGTTCTCAAGATTGCTTTGGCTATTCAGGGTCTTTTG
Source organism: Tursiops truncatus (assembly GCF_011762595.2). Lineage (NCBI taxonomy): Eukaryota > Metazoa > Chordata > Mammalia > Artiodactyla > Delphinidae > Tursiops > Tursiops truncatus. Next base: position 38,283,071 of record NC_047055.1, read on the forward strand.
TGTTTCCATACAAATTGTGAAATGTTTTGTTCTATTTCTGTGAAAAATGCTAGTGGTAGTTTGATAGGGATTGCATTGAATCGGTAGATTGCTTTGGGTAGTAGAGTCATTTTCACAATGTTGATTCTTCCAATCCAAGAACATGGTATATCTCTCCATCTATTTGTATCATCTTTAATTTCTTTCATCAGTGTCTTATAATTTTCTGCATACAGGTCTTTTGTCTCCTTAGGTAGGTTTATCCCTAGATATTTTATTCTTTTTGTTGCAATGGTAAATGGGAGTGTTTTCTTGATTTCACTTTCAGATTTTTCATCATTAGTGTATAGGAATGCAAGAGATTTCTGTGCATTAATTTTGTATCCTGCTATTTTATTCATTAAATAAATATCCAAATTCATTCATTAGCTCTAGTAGTTTTCTAGTAGCATCTTTAGGATTCTCTATGTATAGTATCATGTCATCTGCAAACAGTGACAACTTTACTTCTTTTCCGATTTGGATTCCTTTTACTTCCTTTTCTTCTCTGATGGCTTCACAGGTGAATTCTATTATACATTTAGAGAAGAGCTAACACCTATCCTTCTCAAACTCTTCCAAAATATAGCAGAGGGAGGAACACTCCCAAACTCATTCTACGAGGCCACCATCACCCTGATAACAAAACCAGACAAGGATGTGACAAAGAAAGAAAACTACAGGCCAATATCACTGATGAACATAGATGCAAAAACCCTCAACAAAATCCTAGCAAAGAGTATCCAACAGCACATTAAAAGGATCATACACCATGATCAAGTGGGGTTTATTCCAGGAATGCAAGGATTCTTCAATATATGCAAATCAATCAACGTGATACACCGTATTAACAAATTGAAGGAGAAAAACCATATGATCATCTCAATAGATGCAGAGAAAGCTTTCGACAAAATTCAACACCCATTTATGATAAAAACCCTGCAGAAAGTAGGCACAGAGGGAACTTTCCTCAACATAATAAAGGCCATATATGACAAACCCACAGCCAACATTGTCCTCAATGGTGAAAAACTGAAAGCATTTCCACTAAGATCAGGAACAAGACAAGGTTGCCCACTCTCACCACTCTTATTCAACACAGTTTTGGAAGTTTTAGCCACAGTAATGAATGGATTCTTGTCATCAACTGAAAAGCATTCTTAAGTCTCTCCTATCCTAAAAAAAAAAAAACCCTAAACCGGGCCTCCTCTTCAACAAACCATCTCCTCTCTCTCCTCCCTTTCACTGCTAAACTTTCTCAAAGAACAATCTATATTTGCTGCCTTCTCTTCCTCAATTCCTATCCACTTCTCAGCTTTCTGCAACCCAGTGTTGGCCCCTACCATGCCTCTGAAGCTGCTCTCTTCCAAAAATCACCAATGTCTTCTAAACTGATGAATCTAAAAATTTCTTCTGCATCCTAATCCTGCTTTACTTTTCTACAGTGGGAGATACTGTTATAGCTTTCTCCATCTCTGCATATCCTTCTGAGTTCCTCTTCCTTTATCCATCCCTCAAATATTTGTGTTTTCTATGGTCAACCTGTGAATCTGCTTGCATAGGTTCAGAAGTTTCTGCCAGTTCTGGTTCAAGGATTCTGGACCATATAATTAAATATTTGATTAAACCTCCTCAAAATGACATAATCAGAATGTAAAATTACTGATTTTGTTACCAAGTAATATGTATAAGATATCTTTCACCCTTATTTAATACCTGACCTTAAGCCCATCTCAAACACCCTGTCCCTCTCTCTTACCTCTCTGTCTTTCTCAATCTCTATCTGTGCATCTATCTATCTCTATCTCTCTCATTTTCGGGGACTTTTATTTTCAACTCTACTAATTTTGGTATTATTTAAAATTTTAAATATATATAAATTCCATCATCAGAAATATATTAAGTCTATACAATTAGATTAGCTTTTAAGGGAGGTATTCATCCCCCTACCATCGTTATGGAAAAATATTATGATATTAACTATAAATGTATCTATATTACTGAAAGAACTATAAGAAATTTAATTGAAGGTTTACTGTGCTGCCTGGAGCTGATAATAAGGAATTGTATTACAGCTGAAATATCCTTCTCCCTGACACACAGTCTGATAAATAACCAGTCAGGTAAGGTTAGCATAATCAGAAAGCCTACCATAAAAAGGTGTCCATCCTCCAGAATTTTAAATGGGAAAGAGAATCCACTCCATTTTCAAGCAGCCAAATCTATTTATTCATAAGAAGTAAATGAAAACGACTGTTTTAACCTTAACAGAGAAATCGGGATTTGAGAAGCATGCCATTAAAGAAAGAAGTGAATTCTTAGAGGACATGCAGACACTTTGCTCAGAATGATTGATAGCTCTTTCTGAGATGAATATGTGTGATAAAACATGTGACTCTTGGTTGTGTCTGCCAGATGGTGACTGACTCCTATGCCATCCCTGACTCTCACCCCGTTCCCAGTGAGGTTTAAAGATGGAGTAAGGCTCATATCCCAGTGAGGAGGTGACAATGAAAAATAAAAAGAGGCTTAATGGCTTGTTTTTAGTCACATTAACATGTCCCCTTATCAATATAGATCCATTATAGTAGGAGCACCAAAATATTATGTATCCATGGCAGCTCAAAAAGAGTATCAAGCCATCTGCAGGTTTGTCCCCGCTCCTAGGACAAATGATGGGCCATTTGGCAGAATATCAACAAACCTAGCCCCATTCATTTTTGGATTTTAGAGATAGTGTGCTGTTAAACACCCATGGGTGAAAATGGAAATCCACTGACCTACTTCCCCACTCACCCATCCCCATTTCTGCCACAAATAGTCCTATGGGGAAGCCAGGCTATCTGCTTACATATCTTTGATACCTAAAATTCCTTTTCCACTCTCCCCAACTGGCACCCAAGAGGTCAGGTACCTCAGTAATCCCTGTTTCTCAGGGGTAGGCAGGTTCCCATTCTTCCCACCTTGTTTCTAGGACAGCTTTTTGGCTTCTCCATCATCATTGTTTGCATTTCTTTTTTTTTTTTAATAAATTTATTTATTTTTTATTTTTGGCTGCGTTGGGTCTTCGTTGCTGCACGCGGGCTTTCTCTAGTTGGGGCGAGCGGGGGCTACTCTTCGCTGCGGTGCATGGGCTTCTCACTGTGGTGGCCCCTCTCGCTGCAGAGCACGGGCTCCAGATGCGTGGGCTTCAATAGTTGCGGCACACAGGCTCAGTAGCTGTGGCCCCCGGGCTCTAGAGCACAGGCTCAGTAGTTGTGGGGCGCGGGCCTAGTTGCTCCGCGGCATGTGGGATCTTCCCGGACCAGGGCTCGAACCCATGTCCCCTGCTTTGGCAGGCGGACTCTCAACCACTGTGCCACCAGGGAAGCCCATTGTTTGCATTTCTAAAGCCATGTCACAATTCCAACCTCATTTCATTGAGTCGATGTCTCTTAGTTTTCAATACCTAGCCTGGAACTTGAGTTAGAATTTACAATGTCTGTTAGAACTTTGTCTCTGATTGTTGACCCCGTCCCAAGGGCCATTTATTCTGTCCCTGGTTAGACCCATTTCTGCAAGTTTCCTAGTATCCCCCTCAACTCCTCCCCCTCTCCAAACATACACATGTTACTTAAAAACAGTTCTACTTCATTCCAAGCCTGATGAAAGCCAGCACTCTGTGGTATTATATTCTAACCCCTGCAGAGAGCAAACACCAACTCTGAAAATCAACATCTCTAGTCTCTGTCTTTGAATTCCATAGAGACTTGTATTTCTAACAGCCTGCTGGACACATCCAACAAGATTTTCTACAGGCACTTCAAACTCAATATTACCCGAACTTAATATTTTTCTTATAGAACTTTGTCTTCTTTCTCTTTTGCATTCCATACCTGATCCCTACAACACAAACAAAACCACCTTTGTTTACTCTCATTCCAAAAGTAATAGTAGTTGTAAAAAATATAGAAAATTCAGATGAGCAAATATGAATAAAAAACATCTCTAAGATTACCATCCAGATATAAACCACTTTACCTCCCCATATCTCGATTAATGCCATCACCATTCACCTAGTCACTCAAGCTAGAAATCTGACTCCTGTTTCTCCCTTACATATCACATTCAACCACTTTCTAAATCCTGTCGATACTACCGTGGATCCTTGAACAACACTGGGTTTGAACTGTGTGGGTCCACTTATATGTGTTTTGTTTTTCAATAAATACATACTACACATCTACAGTTGGTTGAATCCATGGATGCAGAACCACAGATGTGGAGGGCCAACCATAAAGTTAGAAGCAGATTTCTGACTGTGTGGAGGGTAGGTGCCCCTAACCTCTGCATTGTTTAAGGGTCAACTGTACCTCCAAAATGTTTACTGAAACCATTCTTTCCTCTCTATCTCCACTGCCATAGTCCAGGCTCTTACTTCTCTTACCTGAATTAGTGCAACTGTCTATCAACTGGTTTTCCTATCACCAGTCTCCCAAACTCACACTCATCTCTTACCATAATCTCCACCAACAACTAGAATTGCTCTGAAATACACATCTACTTGTTTAACTCACTTACTTTAAAACGTCGAGGAGCTCTAATGCCCACAAAATAAGTCCAAATTTCATGGTATCTTAGTCTGCTTGGGCTGCCATAACAAAATACTATAGACTGGAAAGTCTGAGAATGCCAGACATGCCAGCATGGTTGGCTTCTGGCGAGAGCTCTCTTTCTGGCTGCCTTTTCACCGTGCTCACATGGCAGGGATAGAAAGCAAGCAGGGCAAGCGCTCTGGTATCTCTTTGTATAAGGGCAGTAATATCATCATGAGGGCCCCACACATGTGACCTCATCTAAACCTAATTACCTCCCAAAGGCTCCATCTCTGAATACCATCACACTGGGAGTTAGGGCTTCAACATATGAATTGCCGGGGGTGGGGGGTGGGGGACACGATTCAGTCCACAGCATATGGTATGATATTCAAAGACTTTTACAACTACCTCTAAGCTGGGTATTCTGTTTTATCTTTTATTACTCCACACCAGTGCATTCTGGGGCTCCAAGAACATCACATATAGTTCTCAAAACACATCATATACTTTCACAGCACTATGCCTTTGCTTATTCTGTTTACTCTGCTTAGACAGCTGTTCCACCCTGGCAAACTATTATGTTCCTCAAATGTCATCACATCCCACCTGTTTTGTGAAGTCTGCTTGGATTTCCTCTTTTTTGTACCCATATCACTTCTATCAAATTCAAACTGCCTGGATTCAAATCGTAGTTCTGCCAGAGTTTAAATGTGTGACCTTAAGCAAGTTATTTAACTTCCTTGTGCTTCAGTAACCTCATTTGTAAAATGGGGATAACAGCACTTATTTCATAGAGTTTTGGCGTGGGAATAATGAGTTACTATGTGCAAAGTTCCTAGAGAAATGCCTGGCACATAGTAAGCATTATATAAATTGTTTTCTGTTACTATATCATGTTAAGTGAAGACAATCAGGATAGAAACTTTTATTTATGGGCTGTAAATGTAGGGAAATGGCTCCACTATGGCATTCTGGCAACTGTGCACTATTCACATAGGCCACGTAAGCAAGGCTCAACTTCAGTCTGCCCTAGGTCTTGGCAGAACATCCTGTGATTCTCTTACAGCATGAGAAGATAGGCAGTCTTGTGAGGAGTTGCCTCAAGGCTGTTTCTTATCTGTCTTTCGACCTTGGAGGCTCCCTATCTTGCAGGAGGATGCCATGATGTTTCAATGAGGCATAGGATTTTCCACCTCCCTTCCCCTGGGTATAGAGGCAGGCTGTTAAACAGCTTAGCTGCAGTCTATAGTTGGCTCTTCAGCAAGAGTGCCCCACTACTTGTGTCACCTGTCATCTGGCTCCTGTAGTTCAATGTTGTCCTGTGGGGCAAAGGGACATGGGGAGCTGATACCATGCTGATCTTGCTTATGCCGTCTGTATAAGTAATAAACTATATCCTTTTGGACTTGTTTCCTTATCGGATGGATCTATGAAAATATGTGCTGCTGCTTATGGACTATTTGACCTCTTAACAGTTAAGCACCTGCAGAGAAGGAGAACCTTATATCTATTTTGTTCAACACTGTATGTCAAGTGTCTGGCCTGTAGTAAATGCTCAATAAGTATTTGTTGAATTTTAAAAATTACAGAAAACAATGATAAATATGTATTCAAGGATATGTATCAAATCCATTATAGTAGAAGTCTTGTGGGGAGGGATGGAGAGTATAGAAGGTAAAAGAGAAAATATAATTTAAGATAAAATAAAATAAGACAGAGGCATTCTACTCATGAAGTTTAAGGAAAAACATGCATGTCACCTAGGAGGAAACGCCCTCTAGACTCTCTTATATCAGTGTAAGAGGCATTGTAAGCATGACCTTATTTTCCCAACTGTAATATAAGGAGGAAAGTCTAAATCAACACTTTCAAACTGTGTTACAAAGAGCCTCAGTTTTTCTCCTAGGAGCTGTCTCATAGATGATAGCACCCTTTTAACCAAGGCAGTAGTACGTGTTTTATATGTTAGGCTTTCTCACAGAATTTTGTTTGAAGAAAAGACTTGGCAGCTAAAAGCAAAACAAAACAAACCTGCAAACCACTGGCTTAGTTCTAGCTCTAAAATTAATGTACAGCATGATGACAATAGTTAATAATACTATATTGAATATTGGGAAATTGCTAAGGGTAGATTTCAGGTGCTATCACCACACACACCCACACACACAAATGGTATGTGAAGAGATGATATGTTAATCAGCTTGACTGTAGTAATCATTTCACTATGTATATGTATATCAAATCAATATATTGTATACTTTAAATATATACAGTTTTTATTTAGAAAATAAAATGCCCAAATATAGATTAAGGCACGGGAAGCTTGGTAACTACAAACTCAGGAGTAGAGCAGCAGGCATAATTTGGATAATGGAACTCTCTGGGTTGGGGTTAGAAGGAAAAGATGGAAGGTTTGCTGAAGACATACATATTCTTAACTCAGAATTTTGTTTAGGATCAACACTTTGATTTAGGACTCATAAATCTTGCTTTCTTATTTGGAGTCTGGGGAGGGTAAAGGAAAGGCGGTTCTTGTAAATTTTTAAACCCCAAATCAGTTCTTGTATTTAAACAGATTGTTTGCGTTCCTATTACCTTCCTCAGCTTAAGCAGAGGGCTTCTTCTTAAAGTCTCTGGGTCAGATTGTTACATAGAGACCAGGTCCAGGACCCAAATAACATATTTAGCCAATTCTAAGGTGTAATTTTCCTCACATTTTTATGTTTCTGTTATTGGGATGAATCACACAATGTGCATATTTAATATAGTAGTATACCTATTTTTCCTATGTTACTAAACAAATGGCACATCTACAATTTGATGATGTCTTAGAGTTGAAAAAATGCCATATTATTAACAGGAATAATAAGCTTAAAAATTGTGCCAGAAATATCTGAGATGAGGTCATTAACCTCTGCAGTCGGAGTCTTCCCAGCAGGGTTAAGCAATGACAGTGGGTGTCATCATTAATATGCCTATAGGATAAAATTCAAGCGCAGATCTGTTTTCTTTTTTCTTTTTTGAGGGACAGCTTACCAGTACACCACTGTCCACAATTATTCTTTACTCTTGTTACACTCAATGCTTACCCAAATAGGTCATGCTATTTCATGCCTGGATACCTTTCCATGTGCTCTTACCTCTGTTTGGAATGCCCTTCTTGGAATGCTGTCCACTGGAGAAATCCTATCCACCTGGTGTTGATCCCCTTCTGCCCTTTCTGCTTCATGTCACCACGTACCTGGTATATGCCTCTAAATATGTACTTGCCATAGTGAACTGCAATGACTTTTTAGGTGTCCATCTCATTACCTGTAAATTCCTTGAGGGTAATTGACTGTTTCTTATTTGTCTTTGTATCCCTAGTACTTAGGACAGTGTCTGGTATGTAGTAGTATTTAAAGATTGAATGTATGAAGAAAAAGAAAGAGGAAAAGAATGCTATACATGTGGTGAAGTGCCATGGCACCAACAAATGTTTCATCTGTTTCTGGCATTCAAAGGTGTCCATGTCTTATCCAAACCGTCTGAACTCCTGGCAAACTTAAAATTGTCAACACTGAATTTAATTGTTAATAATAAAATGGGTTCATTTATGTTAGTTTAGTCTCCCCAGTCAATTATAAGCTCATTAGAGGGAGGGATCAAGTCTTTTTCTGTACATACATGTTGAGTTTTAGATAAATTGTGTACTCCTACTCTGAGGTGTGATTTAGTTTCCAAGATTCTTCATTCAGCATACCTTTATTATTAATGCTGGGAGCAAGCTGCATGAGGGAAATGGAAAGGCTCACAACAGTTTTATTTATTTAGGGCCTAGAATTTCTTTAGAGTTTAGAGTAATCCGCAATACCAAACATCAAAAACATAATCCTACAGTCATTTAAGAGAGAGAAATTTGAATATTACTGGTAAAACCCTGGGAGCTAATTACTTCAAGATCACTTGAAACCTTAACTCATTAAGTTTGAAAAATCTCCTGAGGTCCTTAAAGACGCTATTCCTATTATGTTATGTGATCCAACTGAATGTCTTAGATTTTGCTAATAAGAGAAAGCCTGAAGTTTATGCAAAAGAGAGAATGCATTTATCTTTTGCTTCAGGAAAAATATTAAGCATCTCCTATGGGTACTTCAGTACTCTGTGTTGTAGAGTATTATAAGAGAGGGAGGGGAAAATACAGATGCACAGCCCCTGATCTCAAAAAATAAATTCCCAGCACCAAACACCAGAATTACTAGTGTATATTGCCAAAGTGAGTTGCATTCCACACTCTTGGTTAGGCCCAGTAAGGAAGTCTTATTGATATTGTTGGTATCGCTACTGTTATTATACAGAAACAGTGGCTTGGCAAAGGATGCTCTTCAACATGCTGTAGTGTCATTCAGACAAGGGAGCCAAGTAACATTTTGGATGTCTTTTGAGAGGGTTAAGTCAGTAGTTCAGATCCAAAATTTAAGAAAAAAAATCCCCTTTTATGTCCCCCAATGTAAGTTGAGTCATTAAAAGAAATACAGATATAAGAGATAAGACCGATTCAGGGAAGGAAATATTACTTTTTGATTGACTGTCACTCATCAGAAATTAATAACCAATCAGATGACATGTATGGGACAGAACTAGGATGAAAGAAAATTCAGTCCAGATTGGGCAGTTTTATTAGGACTAGAAGTAGTGCGTTATGTCATATGATTCTGTTTATTTGTAAATCTTATCCACATGTGTAAACTTAGTTTATTTTGTACATGTTTGCCAATTTTAAACTGTCTATCCTATTATTCCCTTAGTACCTCAAACATAGCAACCACTATTTTTAAAGGGTTTACAGCCTTGCCTATGGTATTATGTATACAACAGTCAATTTAACTATAATGGTCAAATGGAAAATGGGGAAGAGGGGAGAGGCTTACCACTAGATCCTTACAACACGCAGTTGAAGGGTCCTTTCTGGTCAATCCTAGGAACATATCTTCAGTTCCCACCTTCTGTTTGAACACAATTTCATATCTGAAAAAAAAGCCAGCGATATAGAGACTCAAATGAAAGAGCAATTTCCTGTCACAGAGCAGAAAACTAGAAACTTATGAGGACATGCTATTACAAAAAATAAAAGGACAAAATAAATAAAGTGCTTGCAGTTTTTCAGGCATGTAGCAGAATATAAGGGAAGAAAAGTCTAGAAATTCAGTCAAAATTACCTAACACTGTCAGGATTTATGTTGTGTATACTGGTTTCTAAAAATAAAGCTTGACTATTTCAGAGCTATACAAATAAAATAGATTGAGGGAACTTCTAACAAGATTCTAATAAGAGTAAAAGCAGAAGAAAAAAGGAAGGTCCTTTCCTGGAAAACAATGGCTCAGAAGAATAGTGAGCCCATAATCCAGGGTTTGATGGATAGATGGAAGCATTCCTCTGTTAAATTTAAGCCTCAGAGTAGAGTTAGAAAATCCAGGTTTCGTACTCTTTCTGTCATTAACTGTGTGATCTTGGTCAAGTCACAAACTCATGTGCTCAGCTTCCGGATTTGTACAATTTATGGGAGGGGGTGGGTTTGAACTAAATGATCTCTATTGTGTTTTCTACCTCAAAAATTCTACAGTAGAAACACTGGTAGTGTAGTCAGCACCGGTACAACTATAGTGTTTAGAATTTAGTCCTACAGAATTCTTAGTTCAGTGAAAGGTTTTCCTGGTATTTCACCTCACACATGACAATTCATAAATCTTTCCTTGCCCCCAAATTTGGGACCCCAGGGATAGAGTGGTTTATAGAAACCCCCAGCCATAATGAACTATATCTTTTTATTTTTTAATTTTAATTTTATTTATTTATTTATTTTGGTCGCACTGCACAGCATGTGGGATCTTAGTTCCCTGATTGAACCCACACCCCCTGCACTGGAAGCACAGAACCTTAACCACTGGACCGCCAGGGAAGTCCCTACCCTATCTTTTTAGATGGAATGAAGTAAGTAAACATTTACAAATATTTGAAGGAAGATTTGGTATTTGACTAGATATAATGAATGAGAGGAAAGCATCAAAGATGATGCTGAGGTTACTCGCTTGGGTGACTGGGTGAACAGTGAAGCCACTAACTGTGATTGGGAATGTAGGTGGAGGGGAAATGGTGAGTTTGGTTTAGGGTGTGTGGAATGTGAGGTGCCTTGGGACATCCAGGCAAATGCATATAGTAGGCGGTTGGAAAATTGTATCTGGAGACATTGAACTTCTGACCACTTGCAAATAGGAATGCCCAAGGATGAAAGAGGGACTTCTCTGAGTTGGAATAGGGCTAACAGTAAATAGCTATTTGAGATAGGACACTTTTTTCTTAATAGACTGTAACAGCTACCAGGTATTCACAAAGGTGAAGCCAAGTTAAAACAAAACAGAAAGATATTGATGATCTATATGCCCAGGACTCCCACATGGATTTGCTCTAGCTACTGCTTTCCTCTCATTCATTATATCTAATCAAATACCAAATTTTCCTTCAAATATCTCTCAAATAAAGACCCTCATATTTCTCTCCAAGGCCAGTGACTTAGCTCAGGCCCTTATTATTTTTTATTTGGTAACTTGTGATTCTTCTTTTGTGATCTGCCTGTTCACCTTCTTTACCCATTTTCTTCTTTACCAATTGGGACAGTTCGAAATGTATTTGCATAACATAGAAAATAGAGATTAAAAAATCTTATAAAGCAATTTTCTTCATATCCTGACTGGAGTTCTTGTTCATTTAAAGCTTTGAGGGATGTTCCTTCTACAGAACATCAAACATCAGGATGAAAAATTAAAATTTTCTCAGATTTGGAGCTTGCCACATATGGATGTTTGACATTCATTAAACTATGTGACAAATGAATGACTTAAATCTTACCTTTCACAGTGATGTGTGGGCACTGTATAAACATAACCTGGGATTCACTCCCTTCATACTTAAGATGCAGACAGAAATGTTTTAAAATCCCCTTTTTTTATGAGGTTTACTTTTTTTTACATTGTTTATTTGAAAGCTGGACACTTTTTCTCTAGTTAATTATCTGCAGTCTCCCACTGCTTCTATTTTCAGAACTGACATAGAAGATAGAAGCATCGTTTTTTTTTTTTTAAGCATTGGACACAGTTTTACAGTCAGAATTAGAAAAGTTCTCAGATCATTTGCCATAGAAGTTTTCAAGACATCATAAAGCACACTATAATTTAATAAATATTGCCTTTGTTTTTCAAGCTATTCTAAATATTCAAACAAGATTTTATTTTAAAATACATATTTAAAGCTTAGTGTATTTAATCATTAATTTCAATTATGTATGTAAACACACTTTAATCCTTAACAGTATGAGTGATTTCACTTATTCGTACGAAAGGCTTTTTATGATAATTCTAAAATTCATATTTATAATTTCTACTAAAAGACTAGAAAGCAAGCCTTTAATCCTGCTTGCACAATATACTAAACATAATCCTAAAATAACTAGTAAATTAGTCCAGGTAACAGCTGATAATTGGTGGCAGAACATAGCCTTTTACTGAAATTGTGGAACACTGAGTAATTAAAAGCAAGTCTTTGACACAAAAACATGGCATAATAATTTAGTTTGTATGAATGCTTGTAATTTAATGGGCTGGTTTTACCCACTGTTACTTCCACATTATACAACTAAATGATATTAAATATAAATTGATAATGGAAATGACTACTTTTCACTTTTTGTTAGATAATAACTGAAAGAAAGGTATTATGTCTTAATATTTGTTTCTGCTCTAGAAGGAAAAAACTCATCAATTACACATGCCTTCTGTGTGTCACCATAGTTTTACCTTTTATGTGGTAGAAGTTACATTATGAATCTTGTCAAAAACAGACTGGTATCAGATGACACATCTAACTTAAACCCCAAAAAACATGTTCCTGGCTTCATTTGACTTACTCTGGTGTTTCTCTAATATCCCACACATCATGGTACTCTGCCCCTTCTGGAACCTCCTCCGGATTCCAGATGTGCTCACTATTTTCATCACTTGTTTGAGGGATGACTGTGAAGAAAGGGAAGATAAAGTTGAAGCTTTTGCCTGTTTTACCCCTTGAAATTTCTCCTGTTCTTCTTCACACTAAGTTTGGGATCACTGAAGTGAAATATTTTCTATTTGTAATCGCTAGCTTGGTTTTTGGTCAGAGAAGCTAAATTCGTAACAATTGACTTAAATTTTTAATCAACACACAGCCAATACATTGAAGAGTTGTAATAATAATTGTAGAAAATTTGGAAAACACATATAAGCAAAAAGAAGAAAATAAAATAATCTATATTCTAACCACCCAGAGATGATCAATGATAGCATTCTGGTGTACATCTTTCCAGTCTCTCTCTCTCTCTCTCTCTCTCTCTGTATATGTGCGTATATCTATATCTATATCTACAGAAATATATATACATATATGTGTATATACACATATAAAACATATAATATACAAATATTTAGTACATAAAATAACATATTGTGTATAAAATATATATTATATACAACATATATGCAAAGAAATATTACACATTTTTTCAGAAACAAATAGGATCATACGTAAAATATTTTTACATAAAAGAACAAATCAAACATGCAATCAATCTGATTTGGATAGAAATACTTTATCTTGCCTTGTGTTTTACTATTTAAAAGTCCCTTGATACCTTTTCCGTGCAAGCCTGACATAGTTCTTTAAAAATATTATCAGTGAAAGAAACTGAAAACAGTAGAGACAATGATCATTTTTAATCCATTATTTTCCTCATATAGACATGGGCTCTAAAGAAAATCTCTCTCATTTGTCCTTTATGTCAACTGAGCACATGCCTGGGGTTTCTACATGTCATATTTAAATGTTTGAAAGTAAATGGGGGCTCACACCAATGAGTACTTGCCAGAGCAGTTGCTGCCAGTGTCTTCGTCCCCACAGTGAGCCACAGCCACCCCCTGCCTCCTCAGGAGTCCCTCCAATAGTAGCAGTAAAGTTTAACCATTCAGAGGACCTTCAAGATGGCGGAGGAGTAAGACGTGGAGATCAACTTCCTCCCCACAAATACGTCAGAAATACATCTACATGTGGAACAACTCCTACAGAACACCTACTGAATGCTGGCAGAAGACATCAGACTTCCCAAAGGCCAAAAAATCCCCATGTACCTGGCTGTGTGGCTGAAAGGGTCTTGATGCTCCAGCTGGGTGTCAGGCCTGAGCCTCTGAGGTGGGAGAGCTGAGTTCTGGACCACCAGAGACCACCTGGCTCCACGTAATATCAAACGGTGAGAGCTCTCCCAGAGATCTCCAACTCAACGCTAAGACACAGCTCCACTCAACGACCAGCAAGCTCCAGTGCTGGACACCCCATGCCAAACAACTAGCAAGACAGGAACACAACCCTGCCCATTAGCAGAGAGGCTGCCTAAAATCATAATAAGTTCACAGACACCCCAAAACACACCACCAGACGTGGTCCTGCCCACCAGAAAGACAAGATCCACCCTCATCCACCAGAACACAGGCCCCAGCCCCCTCCACCAGGAAGCCTAAACAACCCATTGAATCAACCTTAGACACTGGGGGCAGACACCGAAAACAATGGGAACTACGAACCTGCAGCCTGTGAAAAGGAGACCCCAAACACGGTAAGTTAAGCAAAATGAGAAGATGAGAAATATGCAGCAGAGGAAAGAGCAAAATAAAAACCCACCAGACCAAAAAATGAAGAGGAAATAGGCAGTCTACCTGAAGAAGAATTCAGAGTAATGATAGTAAACATGATCCAAAATCTTGGAAATAGAATGGAGAAAATACAAGAAACATTTAACAAGGACCTAGAAGAACTAAAGAGCAAACAATGACGAACAACACAGTAAATGAAATTAAAAATTCTCTAGAAGGAATCAATAGCAGAATAACTGAGGCAGAAGAATGGATAAGTGACCTGGAAGATCAAATAGTGGAAATAACTACCACAGAGCAGAATAAAAAGAAGGACACTACATAATGATCAAGGGATCAATCCAAGAAGAAGATATAACAATTGTGAATATTTATGCACCCAACATAGGAGCACATCAATACATAAGGCAAATACTAACAGCCATAAAAGGGGAAATCGACAGTAACACAATAATAGTAGGGAACTTTAACACCCCACTGTCACCAATGGACAGATCAACCAAAATGAAAATAAATAAGGAAACACAAACATTAAAAGACACATTAGACCAGATAGACTTAATTGATATTTATAGGACATTCCATCCAAAAACAACAGAATATACTTTCTTCTCAAGTGCTCATAGAACATTCTCCAGGATAGACCATATCTTGGGTCACAAATCAAGCCTTGGTATATTTAAGAAAACTGAAATCGTATCAAGTATCTTTTCCGACCACAACGCTATGAGACTAGATATCCATTACAGGAAAAATCTGTAAAAAATACAAACACATGAAGGCTAAACAATACACTACTAAATAACTAAGAGATTACTGAAGAAATCAAAAAGGAAATCAAAAAATACCTAGAAACAAACAATAATGAAAACACGACGGCCCAAAACCTATGGGACGCAGCAAAAGCAGCTCTAAGAGGGAAGTTTATACCAATACAACCCTAACTTAAGAAATAAGAAACATCTCAAATAAACAACCTAACCTTACACCTAAAGCAATTAGAGAAAGAAGAACAAAAAACCCCAAAGGTAGCAGAAGGAAAGAAATCATAAAGATCAGATCAGAAATAAATGAAAAAGAAATGAAGGAAACAATAGCAAAGATCAATAAAACTAGAAGCTGGTTCTTTGAGAAGATAAACAAAATTGATAAACCATTAGCCAGACTCATCAAGAAAAAAAGGGAGAAGACTCAAATCAACAGAATTAGAAATGAAAAAGGGGAAGTAACAACTGACCTGGCAGAAATTCAAAGGATCATGAGTGATTAATACAAGCAGCTCTATGCCAATAAAATGGATACCTGGAAGAAATGGACAAATTCTTAGAAATGCACAACCTTCTGAGACTGAACCAGGAAGAAATAGAAAATATAAACAGACCAATCACAAGCACTGGAATTGAAACTGTGATTAAAAATCTTCCAACAAAAGCCCAGGACCAGATTGCTTCATGGGTGAATTCTATGAAACATTTAGAGAGAGCTAACACCTATCCTTCTCAAACTCTTCCAAAAATATAGCAGAGGGAGGAACAGTCCCAAACTCATTCTACGAGGTCACCATCACCCTGATACCAAAACCAGACAAATATGTCACAAAGAAAGAAAACTACAGGCCAATATCACTGATGAACATAGATGCAAAATCCTCAACAAAATACTAGCAAACAGAATCCAACAGCACATTAAAAGGATCATAAACCATGATCAAGTGGGGTTTATTCCAGGAATGCAAGGATTCTTCAATATATGCAAATCAATCAATGTGATACACCATATTAACAAATTGAATGATAAAAACCATATGATCATCTCAATAGATGCAGAAAAAGCTTTTGACAAAATTCAACACTCATTCGTGATAAAACCTCTCCAGAAAGTAGGCATGGAGGAACTTACCTCAACATAATAAAGGCCATATATGACAAACCCACAGCCAACATCATTCTCAATGGTGAAAAACTGAAACCATTTCCACTAAGATCAGGAATAAGACAAGATTGTCCACTGTCACCACTCTTATTCAACAGAGTTTTGGAAGTTTTAGCCACAGCAATCAGAGAAGAAAAGGAAATAAAAGGAATCCAAATCGGAAAAGAAGAAGTAAAGCTGTCACTGCTTGCAGATGACATGATACTACACATAGAGAATCCTAAAGCTGCTACCAGAAAACTAGTAGAGCTAATCAATGAATTTGGTAGAGTAGCAGGATACAAAATTAATGCACAGAAATCTCTTGCATTCCTATACACTAATGATGAAAAATCTGAAAGAGAAATTAAGGAAACACTCCCATTTACCATTGTAACAAGAAGAATAAAATACCTAGGAATAAACCTACCTAAGGACACAAAACTCCTGTATGCAGAAAACTATAAGACACTGATGAAAGAAATTAGAGATGATAGAAACAGATGGAGAGATATACCATGTTCTTGGATTGGAAGAATCAACATTGTGAAAATGACTATACTACCCAAAGCAATCTACAGATTCAGTGCAATTCCTGTCAAACTACCAAAGGCCTTTTTCACAGAACTAGAACAAAAAATTTCACAATTTGTATGGAAACACAAAAGACCGCGAATAGCCAAAGCAATCTTGAGAAAGAAAAATGGAGTTGGAGGAATCAGGCTCTCTGACTTTAGACTATACTACTAAGCTACAGTAATCAAGACAGTATGGTACTGGCACAAAAACAAAGCACAAAACCAGTATGGTACTGGCACAAAGAAATATAGATCAATGGAACAACATAGAAAGCCCAGAGATAAACCCATGCACATATGGGCACTTTATCTTGATAAAGGAGGCAAGAATATACAATGAAGAAAAGACAGCCTTTCAATAAGTGGTGCTGGGAAAACTGGACAGCCACATGTAAAAGAATGAAACTAGAACACTCTCTAACACCATACACAAAAATAAACTCAAAATGGATTAAAGACCTAAATGTAAGGCCAGACACTATAAAACTTAGAGGAAAACATAGGCAGAACACTCTATGACATAAATCACAGCAAGACCCTTTTTGACCCACCTCCTAGAGAAATGGAAATAAAAACAAAAAAAAACAAATGGGACCTAATGAAACTTCAAAGCTTTAGCACAGCAAAGGAAACCATAAACAAGACGAAAAGACAAACCCTCAGAATGGGAGAAAATATTTGCAAATGAAGCAACTGACAAAGGACTAATCTCCAAAATTTACAAGCAGCTCATGCAGCTCAACATCAAAAAAAAAAACAAACAGCCCAATCCAAAAATCGGCAGAAGACCTAAATAGACATTTCTCCAAAGAAGATATACAGATTTCCAATGAACACATGAAAGGATGCTAAACATCACTAATCATTAGAGAAATGCGAATCTAAACTACAGTGAGGTATCACCTCACACCAGTCAGAATGGCCATCATCAAAAAATCTACAAACAATAAATGCTGGAGAGGATGTGGAGAAAAGGGAACCCTCTTGCACTGTTGGTGGGAATGTACATTGATACAGCCACTATGGAGAAGGGTACGGAGGTTCCTTAAAAAACTAAAAATAGAACTGCCATATGACCCAGCAATCCCAATACTGGGCATATACCCTGAGAAAACCATAATTCAAAAAGAGTCATGTGCCACAATGTTCATTGCAGCTCTATTTACAATAGCCAGGACATGGAAGCAACCTAAGTGTCCATCAACAGATGAATGGATAAAGAAGATGTGGCACATATATACAATGGAATATTACTCAGCCATAAAAAGAAATGAAATTAGAGTTATTTGTAGTGAGGTGGATGGACCTAGAGTCTGTCCTAAAGAGTGAAGTAAGTCAGAAAGAGAAAAACAAATACTGTATACTCACACATATATATGGAATCTAAAAAAAAAAAGGGGGTCTGAAGAACCTAGGGGCAGAACAGGAATAAAGACGCAAACATAGAGAATGGACTTGAGGACACAGGGAGAGGGAAGGGTAAGCTGGGACGAAGTGAGAGAGTGGCATGGACATATATACACTACCAAATGTAAAATAGATAGCTAGTGGGAAGCAGCCGCATAGCACAGGGAGATCAGCTCGGTGCTTTGTGACCACCTAGAGGGGTGGGATAGGGAGGGTGGGAGGGAGGGAGATGCAAGAGGGAGGAGATATGGGGATATATGTATAGGTATAGCTGATTCACTTTGTTATACAGCAGAAACTGACACAACATTGTAAAGCAATTATACTCTAATAAAGATGTTAAAAAAAAAAGAGAAAGTAAATAGGCATGCTAAATCCCAGCTTGCATTTGTTCCAACTGTTGCGGCAGCAAATGGAGACCCACATTAGGTGCAGAACATTATTTTGATTACTGTTAAGCATTCCCAGAAATGCACCTGATTGTCAGGTTTTCAATTCTTCCAGTTCATTTGAAATGATCTGCTTCCATCTAGCATGGGCTTTGTAAAGCATAATTACAGATTTATATATAATGTTTTACATATGACTCGTTGTTCTTAGAATTTAGAGATTATTAGACCTACATTATCAGAAATACAGGCAGCACAGAAATACATCCAAATTTGAACTAGTCTTCTGTGAAATGAATATCTCTTGAATAAGGCAAATAGGCTCTTGAGTATGTAGAATAACTGAAATTTTAAAATGGTCCACTCAGACCTCATTTTAGTCATTATTAAACATTTTTCCAGACAAAATCTTTTACAATTACCTAAATTGATGAGAGTACTTCATTTCCTCTCCCTGTCCACCCTTTGGTAACTGTGATCACGACCAACAGAATTACAGATTTCTACATTTTTAAAGATGTGCAAAATGTTCAACTCTGTGAAAATGTATAGGCCAAAATGCTGGGAAAACACCCAAAAAATATTTATTCTAGTTTACCGGACCCGTGACTTTATAAGTCACCCCATGGGCTTTAATTTATAAGCTTTTCAACTTAAGATAAAATTGTGTAGTTATTTGTTTCATTGTGTTCTCCAAAGGACTATTAGCTCATTGGGGGCAGGGAACCTTTCTATTTTGATCTCCATTGTAGTCTCAGAGATGATCATACTACCTGGTACATAATTAGCTCTCAACAAATATTTATTGAATGAATTAATGAATTCTGTGAAATTGCCAGAATATAGCAGCACAGAACGTGAAGAAGTTAAATGTCGTGGTAACTAGACCCTAAATACTAAAAAAGTTATCTAACCACATGTGACTGTCCTGGTTTTCCATCTCAGGAAATATGCCCAAAAATGTGAAGAACTCAAGGCAAATTAATTTCCATTACCAGAAAAACAACTTACCTGCAACACTAGAGTAAAAACAATATCTTTATATGTAAATAGTTGTTCATCGTTCTCACAATTATTTGAGTTCAGCTTTGATAAGTGCTAGTGTTAGTATTACTCTCCCTATCATTTTGCTCCCAAAGAAAAGATTATACTGATTATATTGATCTATATGCTTTATTAAATAACTTACCTTTAAGCGCTTCTGTTTTTGATGGTCCAATATCCCCAGGACCCATTTCAGATGAACTATTTGACTGGAGGAGAGGAAAAAAAGTCCAACATTCTGTAATTACTACTTGTATAACTTGCACGACCAGTGATACTTTAAATTTGATAAGCTTTCCGTCTACAGTTTCATTAAGCTTCCCAGTTTCATTACCCATTGCTATTATATAACCAAGAGACAGATGTCAAGTATCATTTTGAATGTGTTTTCCTCGTCCTTTCAAAAAGTATTTGGTTTAATAGACCCCAAGGCAGAATTGATCTTTGATCAGACTAAATCCCCAGTTCCAGCCCAGTGAATCATGTATTCTTGGGGCTAGGGGAATGAGCCACATTCAACTCTTTGAAGGTTAGAACCAAGTGTTAGAATAAGAGCATCGACCCCTTTGGGTTTTGGCAGTTGTCTGGTCATAGTTAGATGGGGGACAGAAGTATGGGAAAGTTTTATAGAAATAAAAACAAACCACTAAATAGAGTCTAAGTATTTAGACATCAAACAACTCATTCAAAAGTCTTGATAATAGGGCTTCCCTGGTGGCGCAGTGGTTGACAGTCCGCCCGCCGATGCAGGGGACACGGGTTCGTGTCCCGGTCCGGTAAGATCTCACATGCCGCGTAGCGGCTAGGCCCGTGAGCCATGGCCACTGAGCCTGCACGTCCGGAGCCTGTGCTCCGCAATGGGAGAGGCCACAACAGTGAGAGGCCCACGTACCACAAAAAGTCTTGATAATAGCTTTTACTTGTTTCCACTGTGGATATGAAATACTTCTTTGTCCCATCACCTCATGACACTGAACTAGTGGATTTAAACAGCAACGCCAGATTAATAGTGTCAAATACATGCTGAACCACTTCAGTCTTCATGCAAGTTCAGGTTTATTTTGCCATCTTCTGTACGAGCAGACATACCCCCTGTATGGGACAGGAACAGCAGACATACTGCCCCTGTCTCACCAGTAGAAGAACAGTTTTCTTTTTTCAGCTAAGCATAACACACATTACCCCATCAGTATAGCGGCTACCACCTTATTGGTCCCTGTCAGGAGTTCTTCGCTACTTCAAGAAATCCCAATTTTTTTTTTACTAATTGTTCTTGCTGATGTCAGACTCTGCAGCTCCAATTCACTCCATTGCTGGCAGTCAAAACTTCTTATTGCGTGGTCCTGGCAAACTAGTACCTCCAAGTCTCCTTTTCCAGGCTCCTGCCCTTATCTCCCAAGACTTCAGACAGGTACACAAGTTATAATGTCCTGTTTGGGCAAGAGGAATAGGGTCTGTCCTTGAAAGCTGGTGGAAAAGCTCAACTGTGTCTTTTTTATGCTAAATTATTCCAACAGCTATAAATTATAAATTAATCTGTAACATTTCAAAGGTTTCTGAGACAGTAACTATTGCTTTCCAAAAGGTGCTTCAAAAGTGCTATGTCTGCTGTTAAGGTGTTACAGGCATTTTTATGTGAAAATCCCAAGACAATATTCTGTACATTTTTTTCTTTTAAATCACTAAAGTCATGTAAACTTGCAGTGCTTTTCTTAAGTTATTAATCATGAGAATATTAATACTACTAATAGTCAACCAGGGTAAAGCATTTTTTGGAACCTGAGGGCCTCTTGTTTTGTTGAGTGCTTCCTTCCTCAGCAAATTAAAATCCATAGAAATAAAAACTTGAACATTCCTGACAAAAATTGGTATGCTCTCCATGGACAGTGATGATTGGATCAGTATATCAGAACAGAGGAGGAGTTTCAGTTTATTAACTTAATGAAAATAAATGATTAAAAATAAAATTTTCAAGTGAAAAGATGGATCAGGATAATAAAAACATTAAAAACCATCTGGCAATTGTTTCTATAAGAATATCATTTCAGCCTCTACCATGAATCTACATCCAATTATCCGAGCAATTTATCATTGCAATTCATGCCACTTTGCAATATGTAAGAGAGTTAGAACATCCTTGTTACGTTGTCTGTGCAGAGCGGTAAACCTTATTTCCCAAGGTCTTAAGATCCCCTCGTGAGACAACAGACATACTCTCTTCCCAATCTCCTATATTCTTAACAATTCTTGGTGGGGATAGTGTAAATAAACCAATGTGTATGCCACAGTTCTAAATGCTGTTTTCAGTGAGTGTATTTTCAAAAACACATCGCTCTTGTAATCGTTCTACAGTTCCCAAGATTAATACATGTTAAAAAATGAAAAGCCGTTTCTCTCCTGGAAAATTTAATAGTTCATTAGAAACATTAATTTTTCTCACACTGTTCTGATACCCCAATTCTATATCCTCTAATGATATCTGTACTGTGGTGGCTGAATGACAAATTATCTCGAAATTGCTTATAACCCAGATATACAGAATCATACATTATTATAGTAATTTTCCTCTATATATTGTACAATTTGGTAAAATGATTCTAGTCTCTCTATTCTCATAAGCACTCATCTTTCCCCTGGAAACATCTCTAGATGCAAATAAACATCTCCATACATAAATGCCAAAGGAAACAGGCTTTGTAACCAGGGAAAATTCTTATCTCTGAATCTGTTCTAGTTACAAGTTCCACTTCCCTTTATTCCACATCACTGTTTCTCTATATGAAATACTTTTATCTATATGACATAACTTTACCTTTTCTATACTTTTTCTATATGACATAACTTTACCTTTCCCAGGATTTATCATTCTATTTCAGCTAAGGTAGCAAAAACGAGTTTGCCTTCCCAAACTTATTGATATTGCACTTAACTTTTTCTTCTGTGTCCTATTTGTTGTATATATTCAATGCTGTTACTAATGGCCTGCTTTTTCTTTCCTTCTTTGGCCTCTACTAAGAATTTTCCCTGACTAAAACTTCTTGGTTCCTAATCCTGGCTCCAAGCTGACTCAGTTCCCCTCCTCTACAAATTTTATTTCCATTGCATGTCTTACTTGATTCTGCCCTGTTCCACATAACTTCTTCCTGGGGGGTGGAAGCTCAATCCAGTGTCAATCTGGTTGACACTGGATTGGCTGCCTATTTAGATTATACTACTTGTTTTCCCACACTATGGCAAAAAAGAATTTGGGGAGGAGAAAATTGATATGTATGTTCATGGGAGATGGTTTATTCATGGTAAACTGGTCATGATAACAAAGAACATTAAAATAGTTTAAAGCAAATTGATATATTCTGCTATAGTACGAGACTTTTTAAAATAAATTTATTTATTTTATTTATTTATTTTTGGCTGCCTTGGGTTTTCATTGCTGTGCGAGGGCTTTCTCTAGCTGCAGGGAGTGGGGGCTACTCTTCGTTGCGGTGAGCGGGCTTCTCACTGCGGTGGCTTCTCTTGTTGCAGAGCACAGGCTCTAGAGCGCAGGCTCAGTAGTTGTGGCACGCGGGCTTATTTGCTCTGCGGCATATGGGATCGTCCCGGACCAGGGCTCAAACCCCGGTCCCCTGCATTGAGAGGCGGATTCCTAACCACTGCGCCACCAGGGAAGCACCTATAGTATGAAACTTCTGCCGCAAATTTTGTTTGCCTTCACATAGGCAGTCTGATAGCCAAGGTTTGCTAATATCTAAGGAGGAGGAGAATGGAGAGCAGGGGGTTACATGGAAGTATTTTGAGTATTCTGAGCATACTGGCAGTGACTGTGGAATGGCCAAAGGTCAATTCATGCAACTCTCCTACCCAAAATGAAGCCCATCTTGCTGCTGCAAGCCTCCCTGAGGTTCCCTGTCCTGACCCCAAATGCTATTCAACTAATTAGATTCCACAGCTCTATCTGAGCATGTAGCAGGAAGCCAATTTTAATAGGCTGAAGCTAGTTTGTCCCCTTATTTGGCTCAAAATATTTTCTGTTCTGCTTTCATGTGTAGACAAATTTTTAAAAATTAAGGGTTTTGGGGGCCTAATTAATATTGTCTAATTAAAATTATTTGTTTTATAGAAATATTGTCTAGGCTTAAAAATCCTAGCTATCACTCTTTGTAATGGTTGTCAAGCATTCTTTGGCCATAAATATAAATGACAAACATTTTGAAATGTGGCTATTGCTACCATAGTTACAGAACTATTTTCCTATTCAGTGTTCAGGTAGTTTAGAAAAAATATAATTATGTTTGCTAGAAATGTACTAGAGGTTATACTCTCATGCATAATCAGTCCTGCAACCTCCTGTGAATGTATTAGATGACAGAGCCCTGCTCCCACAGCAAGGTTGGAACAAGTTGTTCAAATACAGTTTCACAACTTAGTGTGATCAGAACTAATTCATCTGTAAGTATACAACCACCTGTCCGGACTCAAAGTCATCCTCTTCCGGATAAAGCAGCTTAGAGAGAGCTTGAAGAGCTGAAGCTGAGGAAATGGTTTCCATTTCCATATGTTCGGATTCCATATTTTCAGATTCCATATTCTGAGGAAGAAGATAATAGAAAGAGGTATTTTAGTCTTCTATTTTATTTAAGACATGAAGATTTTTCTAAATTGTCATATCTCCCTCCTTTCCCTGGGTCACTCCATTATCTCTTATTCCTCCTTGAAAATCCTTGTAAACTCCTTCAAATATATGTATTTTGCTGACTCACAGACCTGGGGCAGCAAGTAAACGCAAGTATACAGCTTGCTTTATTAAAACTTCGTGCTCAATCTAACAAGCATTTCTTGAGCACCTACATAGTGGTTCTCAGATTTTAGTGTGTTTAAAGGTCACTTGGGGATTTAGTTAAAAATGCACATCCTTAAACTTTACCCCAAGAGAAAGGGTTTGTCAGTGTCATGTAGAATGTACATTATTATTTGGAAACATACTTTTGTAGACTACCTTTTTATCTGTCTAATATATGCTGTCTAGCTTGTATATTCCTATTTAGTGAACTGAAAAGGATGTTTGTTGGGGGGAATATCTCAAGGAACTTTACTCATTTCACACTTTTGCCTCAGGCAGGCCGGTATCTTCTGCTTTATTTAAAATTTTAATCAACCCTTGATGATGCCTTGCACTATATTGCTGTTTGAGACCTCTAGTGGGTTGGTTCATTAACTTTAGTGAAAGTTCACACAAAATAAATTGTTTTTTTCTGATTATAATAGTGATACTATATATGTCTATTGTGGAAATTTTAGGAAATAATACATTAAAAGTAGAAATAAGAGAATCACAACTACTTGTAATCCTACCAACCAGACATCAGTCTTTTAAATAATCTCTACCATTATATTTGGAGTAGGAATTCAGGATCTTTAAAAATCTTGGGAGTGTCACACTTTAATGAATAACCTGAATAAAGACTGTAGAATTAGGCCTATTGTTAGTGATTTGGGCATAAATATAATAGGAATCTTTTCTACACTTCTGCTGATATTTTTTGAATATTATTTTAGAAAATTAATTCACAGGAAGCTTTTCTTTAGTGCTTTTATGAAATGATCCACTAAAATTTTTGTGTTGTGCCTAGAACAGTAATACAAAGGAATTCTCAAAAGTGTGCTGGTACAATCACCTGTCAAAATCAATCTGCATGTAAATGGCGTTTTACAAACCTTTTGTTTTACTATTATATTTTACCATTATCTTGACTTTCCTTTTTAAAAGGAAAACTGATCTGAATGCTTATCGGAGATGTCAAGGGTATGAAACAAATGTTAAATTGCCCTATAGATCTAGCACAGAGGCAAGTATATCATAGTGGTTAAGAGTAAGGGCTCTGGAGTGATGTTGCTTAGATTTGTATCTATCGTTTACTTCCTAGCTCTGTGACTCTGGGCTACATCATTTAAACTAATAATGATGTTGAATAACTTAATGATAAAACTCATTACATTGAAAACTCATTAAATTGGAAAAGGTGAAATAAGAGCCGATTAAAACAATCTTCTCTCACAGTATGGTCTGGTAGTCTGCTATGGAAATGAATAATTGACACATTAAATTAAACAAAGAGGCTTCTGTTTATATTTTTAAAGTCCTAGATGATTATGTGTTCATTAAATATTTACTTAACATTAAAAGCAAAAAGTTTATTGAAACATTTTTTACCTTTGACAGTGAAAGGGAAAAATGGATCCAGATATCAGATGCAATGATATAAATGGTATTTTGAATTGAAATTGTACAATGAGACTTTTAAAAAACAAATATAGCCAAAATTGTTTTACTATTCCAGCATTGCCTACCTTACAATATTGTTGTGATGGCCGTATTATGCACCATAGGTAAAAGAGTTTGCTGAAATATGAACAGCTTTATAAAAATATCATTATTATTTGGCACGTAGTGACAGCACCCACAGGTACACCATGATGAGGCTTGCTAGAGCTTAATGGTGGGCTGGTGAGAAGGGAAGAAACTGGAACCAGTAGAACTAACCCAGAAGAAGGGTATTCAGAAGTGCCAAATATAGCATCTGAGTTAGCAATCAGAGCTGCTATTCACGCATGCTCATGGGCTTGGCAGTGACATGGCAGCGAGAGTTTCAGGACGTGAGCAGTGTTTCGGCAGAAAGGTTGAATAGCCATGGTTACAGGGAGGCCTATTTAGGTAAAGTAGGATCCTGGTCCATAGGTGGGGGTATAGGAGGCAGGGGTTCTTGAGTATTATGGGGGAGTCGGCAGCTAGAGGAAGGTTCAGAATAAGGCTGGGCTCAACATCACAGCTATAAAAGAGAAAAGGAAACAGGCACTCCGTCAGAGGCTTTCTAATGTCCCAGTGGAGGTTATGAAGGAAGGCTGTGGTTCAGTAAGTACACTGGATACTGTATTTAGGAAAAGCAGATTAATTCTAAATCCCCATCAGTTGGGAAGTAGCTCTCGCCTGGTTCTCATTTGGTAAGAGGCAGGGCAGTGTGGGCAGTGGGAAGCTACACCTAGAGGCTGAGCGTCTTCAGTAACCGGAGCTGGCAGGTAGTCAGCAGTTGGTGAACACTGAACGAAGCATGACTAAATTCATACGAATGTTGATTTCAAAATAGTCACCTTGAAAGGTTATACATTGATGTAAATTACGCTATCAATGCTCAAAATATTTTGGAACTGCCTTCGTATGTATCACCAAGAAAACAGGTATCACTATGGTATCACTCAGTGTGATTACACATCAGATTTGTCTCCAAGTGATTTCTAGATATATCTAGATATCACATCTACTTTCAAAATATGAAGATTTAATACTTTGAGGATATTCAAAAGAATGTGCTGCAAGCCTCAAGGCGATTCTAAAAGAGTAGCTTCAAAAGAAATTTGAGCAATAACAACAGCATTAGAATAAGTGGATAGCCTCCCAAAGTGACTGCTTTGAAGGGAATACCACTCCTTGGGATGTAAAACAAATCATTCACAATAATTTATAGTATGCTCTTTATATCTGAAGTATATTAGGAATCAGACTTTTTAAATTCCAAATTATGCTGGCATACAATGGCATAGGTTCATACTTAGCTAAATTGGAGTAGAAATATCATAATAAAATTGGCACTCCAGCAAAAATAATTTTTGCCATATCAACCATAATAATCATCTATAAACACAAAATAATAAATCACGACAAGTTTGTTGATATTGTATTTTGACAAACAAAAGAATCAGCAATACTTTATAAGTAACTAATCAAAGAACTCAAAGTATCAAAAGAGAAAAACAATGATCTGAATTTTTAGAAAACTATATTCTAATTTCAATGGAAATGAAGGTTCTACTAGCTTTTTTAGAAGTCTAACAAATTAAGAATAATTTGTTAAACTATTAAAAACATATTAAAGTTCATTTGACAAATACATAACATCGGAAAAATTAAAGCAAGATGCCTTTTTATGAACTATGCAGTGTTATTTATTTGTAGGACTATCTTTTATTTGTAAATTTGATATAAAGTTCATCTTGAGCCTGACAGTCAAGGTCCTTCAGGATTTAACCCCAACCTAATTTTCTGCCCTTCCCTCCTATTATTCTCCTACCTGTAATCTGCATTCTGTTAAAAACTGAACTGCTAATTAAACATACCCTATAATCTCCTGCCTTTGTACTTTGGAATGTATTCTTCCTTTTGCTTAGACTACCCAGATAGTATAGTGTAGTGATTAAAAAAATAAATTCTGGAGCCACACTGCCTGTTTGAATCTGTCATTGCCACTTAAATAGGCCAAGAATAAATTTAAGGCAAATTTGAGCAGGAACTTCATTTTAAAAATATATTGCTAAATCTTTTATTTGAGATTTGGTTATTTAGAAAGTAAATTTTCTAGACCCTTCTTTTTTCTCTCACTCTCTTTTGCTAGGCCAATTCCAGTGGCAGAGTTTTCTAGACAGTGCTTTTAATTTTTCCCACATCAACTTGAATCCTTAGGGCCTTCATAGGTGATTGGGGTATCTCTTTCGGTACTAGCCACAATGAGCTAAAGAGACAGATGCTTCAGAACCAGCTCTTTACCAAAACATTGGAGCCATTTAGGGACTAAACAAGCTCAACCAGGATGACTCCAGACTCACGGCACCATAACAATAATATCAATAACCCGAGATTAAGTCGGACTCTAGTTAAGAGGGCTGGGGTCTCAGCAGGAATGGCTCTTCGACCTGAACTAATTGGAGAGAAGTCTAGGTTAAATTAGTGAAAATTCTGAATTACACACTATTCAAAAAGAAATGACATTTTATTAATTCAAATTTATATAGCAAATAAAATCAGGGTAATAAAGAATCACCAAATAGTGTCATTTGGGAACTTGGTTAATAGGTAAACACATATCCCTATGTAGAGTACTGACTGTTTATAGCTGAATGATTTCAAAGTATTAAAAATTCATTTACTCTCTTAAATAAAATTGGCATTTCTTCTGCAACTTTATGTATATAGTACCTTATTTAACAATTCCTGTATTAAAATTCTTCTGAAAACACAAAAGTAAACATCATCTATGCCTATGTCTGAGTTAAATTATAATATACTGGTTGGTTTTTTCTTACATTTTTTGACAACTATACACATCAATGATTCCCTGACTATTAAAACTAATTCATTTTGACTTGTTTTTACAATACCAAGAATAATTTCCTTTTTTAGGTCTCTAACTTTCACTGCTATTGAATGTACCAAGTCATAAGTAACTATGGGGACTTAACAAGAGTTTTTGTTACAAATTTAAAATATATTTAATGGAAGATGATTTTTGAAAGTACCTGGAATATTTCATAAATCTAAATGTCAAGAAATGAGCCTCTTGATTTAATATTTCCTCTACCCGTTATTCTTTGTTTTAGCCAAACTTAATACACTTGCCAACAATTTTTTTGTTTCTGTCGCATTCCCATACTCCACCTCTATCTAAAAAGGAGTTGAGACAGCTCATTTTCCTTCAGGGCTTTGAAATTTTCTCCCTAAGTCAACAGGCCTGTTTTCTTCATTTCTTCAGGAAATAGTCTCTGTTCTGAATCCCTGTCACAAGAAGCTCTTAGGAAAAGAGGCCCCTACCTCTCTGCTCAAACTCTGTACTCTCCCCTCACTCAGATTTTATTTTTTGTCACAGTCCCTTACCTTTTGACGGGTACAGTCCAACGACATATAACACTTACTCTCCCAATCAGCCCTTGGTGAGTAGCAGGTTTGGTAGGGACAAGTAGGCTTTTGCACACCACGCTCCAGGCCCCCAAGTGCGGTCTGACTGCTTCTCACTCCTCAACGAATCTGACCAACTGTGGTTGGAACTCTCAGGCCACAGTGCTCACATTCCGACACACAGGGCATTGTCCACGAAATACAGGCCATTTTTTTCAGTCTGAACAGCGTTATACCCCCTAAAAAATATATCCCAACCAAGGCAACCTGGTCCAAGATAAATCATGCCTGTACATGTAAAACAGAAGATAACAGTGGCTACTTCAACTTAGAGCACCCTGATCTACCTACAAGGAAATAATAGTTTTCACTCTCAAATTAGCGTTACAACAGTAAGTGTATGTAAGTGTCTAGAGAAAAACGTCGGGAAGGTTCGCATGTTCATTTTGGCCTTCTGACATTCCATCCGCATCCATCCCTTGTCTGGTAAAACTGCCCCATCTCACTCACATTCTGATAGACTGAGTTTTGTTAAAGCTGAATCCTGCTTCTAGAGCGTCTTGGGCAGGGGGATTTAGAGAACAGATCTGTTCTATCGGCAATTGTGGCTTTTTTAGGGTATCTCTCAGAGCCGTAAGTATCTAGAGTTCTCCCTAATTTCTCTGATAGCTAAGGCATCTGAGGACCCCTTCTTTCCCCCTTCTAAGGTTCGGGTTTCCTCACCTGGGTCAGTTTTTGGGTGGCTCTCTAGGATCCAAAAATACACTGCGGAGAGCTCTGCGTCCCTCTGTTGCCTGGGTAACAACGTCGTTTAAGATCGCCGCCAACCCCCGCCTCCGGGTTCCCGCTTGACTTTCCTGGCCAACCATAGAAGAGTGTCCTTTGAAACCTCACGAGAAGTAACCAATCCGGGCGCGTGCCAGTTGTGGTCAATGGCCGCCCTTTCCAGTTAACTAGGTCGACCCCTTTTAAGCCTGGGTCTCAGCATCGCTCCGCGGAGAAGCGCCCGCTGCGCAGGCTGGCTCTTTTCGGCCGCAGGAGTTCCGGGTCCGCCTCTGGCCGCTCCGCAGTTTTAACTGCCTTCGCCTTTACTTTGCAGCCACCAGAGTTACCGCCACCACCGGTTTTCGTTTGTTCAGGAAATCAGCGGGCTCCCTCACTGTTACTTTCTTCCTGCACGTGTATTCTAGATCGGACCGCTAGTTGTCCAGCAGATCCCGAACAGCGTGGGCAGAAAGGTAGGCTCGGTGGCCGGGGGGTTTGAGGAGGTTTTGTGGCGGCTCCACACGCGCTCCCCACGCCCCCTTTCCGCGCTGTGACAGAGACACGTGTTGTGGTTCCGTCCCGGCTCAGCGTTTGTGTGTGTGTTTGTGTCTATGTGTGTGTAGGGTGGGATCGCGCTTTTTTTTCCTCTGCTGTGGGCAAGCCTTCTGGATCCGGAGCCCCAGGGGGAGCACCCCTACGGCTGCCATGCAGCTCCAGCGAGGCACCGGCCGGAGCTACGCGTCGCTCCCACTCACGGGAACGTCGCCGGACCCGGTGCCCCGCTTTTCCCGCTTTGGAGTGCAGAAACGCTGGCGCGGCGCCAGTTTGCTCTGCTTGGCAATCGGAGTGTTTGCACTTGGCCTAGAGGTACAGTTGTGACCCTAGTTTCTCAGGAATTCCGTGGTTTGGTTTTAAATAAAAGGGAAACAGAATAGATGGCTTAATAAATGTTTGGAGTATTCAAAACTGATTAGCTATACATATAACCCCTTCCATGCCCTCAAGAGGAATCCTAACAAGAAGGCCAGGAATCTGGACCTGAGCTGTGAATTTTTGCCCCCTTGGATGTATGGATTTGCCCCTCTAGGTTTCTCTGTGCTGGAGTAGCAGTCATCAACCACAATATGAGTTAGGTTGAATGTATTTTTTTAACTAATAAATATGGACATTTTCAAAAGGATACACTCTAAAAAATGTATGAATCATAGCATATTCAAGCAGATTCAAGTGCCATAATAACACTCATGGTGATTAGCTTTCTTTTTGAATGTCTTTTCCAAAGATTATATGAGTATGTATTCATTTGTAATTTACATTTTTTATAAAGGAAGCAATTAAGTTGACTGGGAGAATAAAAGCTATAATTGGTCTGTATTAGCACATTCCCCCTTTTCAAAGCACACAGGTTGTCTTATTTTCTGTCATTCTAAAACATTCTAAAACTAGAGCCTCTTTTTAAAATTATAAAATATTTCAGACAGAAAATTACAGAGACTATTATACACCATCATCCATGTACCCACGAAAGATTTAACAATTGTTAACCTTTTGCCATATTTTCATTAGATATTGGTTTTTTTAAAGAACTAAAGCATTACACTGAAACTAAACATAAAACTAAAACACTACTCTTTGTACCCCTTCCCAATCCCAGAGATATTTGTTCTTCTGAAGTTGTTAAATATTTTTCCTGTGTTTTTAAGTGCACTCAAACATAGATGGCCATAAATGATTTGTAATATATTGTTTTGTATGTCCTTTGACATTTTCATAAATGGTATACTGTACTTACTCTTCTGCAACTTTTTGGGGGTCAACATTGTTTTTGAGATTTGTCTATACTGATAAATGTAGATAAAGTTAGTTATTTTAGGGGGGATAAACTGGGAGATTGGGATTGACATATACACACTACTATATATAAAGATAACTAATAAGAACCTACTGTATAGACAGGGAGCTCTATTCAGTGCTCTGTAATGACTTGTATGGGAATGGAGTCTGGAAGAGAGTGAATATATGTATATGTATGTCTGATTCACTTTGCTGTACAGCAGAGATTAATACAACATGGTAAATCAACTATACCCCAATTAAAAAATTAATTAAAAAAATTTTTAAAATGAAATAACACATATATAACTCATATAAATACTAAAATGTGAAGTGACTTTTATTTTTTACACAATTATTTCAGTAACACAGAAATATTCAAAAATGCTATCTTGCCATTTAATATGTACAGTTTTCATAGGTTTCTCCCGGTAGACTTATTGCACAATCCAGGAATAAAGCTTAAAACAGAAAGTCATTTAGGAGTAATAAAACCTAAATTAAGAAAAGAAAAAAACGTTGCTTTTATTGCTCTAAAGTAGCCCTCATATAACTATGCCACTTAAAAATATCTCCATTCCACTATTGTTGTTGGACATTTAGGTTGTTTCAAGTATACAAATATTCATATAAATCATACCACTAAAAGAGGTACCTACATTAGGCAAATTCATAGACACAGAAAGTGAAATAGAGGTTACCAAAAAGTAAAATAGAGGGGCTGGGGGAGTGGGCAATGGGAAGTTATTGTTCAATGGGTACAGAATTTCTGTTTGTGGTGATGAAAAAGTTTCGTAAATATTGAATAGAGAGTGGTGATGGTTAAACAATGTTGTGAATGTACTTAATGCCACTGAATTGTACACTTAAAAATGGTTAAAATGGTAAATTTTACATTATATTTTACCACACAAAAAAATTACAAACATAAGAATTATGCTTATTTTTCAAAGGCATACCTTGAAAAATATACTTGATGACTAGTTTTTTTGTGGAGTAAAGCCCTGAGAAAAGTGAGATTTATTTTAAAAAATAAACTTGAATTAAGTTATATTAGCCAGATCTATTTTTCCTTGTAAAATGATATTTTTTGAAATCTTTAAATGACTACTATTACTTCATGCTTAAGATTTTTATGAATACTAGTATGCTTCAGAAGTTTCCAGTTTTTCATTTGTTGTTTTTTTTTTTTTTTTTTTGCTCTTTTTCTCCAAGGTTTTGAGGGAGGATTCTTCTAAAAGTGAGTAGGCCTTGAGGCTGTACTTTGCATTTGAATGCCATTCCTCTTTCATTTCTTAGACTAGTTCTCTCCAGTGATGTACTCTCTTCTTTCTCCTCTCCCCTCTCCTAATCCTGTTCTTTCACTGCTGCCCTTTTGGGTCCCTCTGCCTCCTTTCCATTTAGCCAAGCCTTCTCTTTGGGTTTCTCTGCCCTCCACTCCCGTCCTCTATTGAGTCCCCTCCCCTGCCTTGTATCCTTCTCAGCTCCTCCAAGATTTCCCCTCTCTTGAGTCCTTCTGCCCACCCTCCCCTGTGGTCTCATCCCTGGTCTTTTCTTTTCCACTGTTGTAACTGCTAAAGGCATTCAGTAAAATAAGACTTGTTTCATGGAAATGTACAGTCTTCTCTGCAGTGTCAGACTTGTAATATTCGGAAAGTTGGTCTTAATTTTGGGATTTGAAAAAACCTTTCTAGCCTTTAAAATAAGATTCTGACATTATGGCCTTGACAAGTTATAGTATGAGTACGAAGGGGGAGAAAAACACTTAACGTGAAAGATAATCAGTGAGTTATATTGCTTAAGATGTTTAATATGAACTGAAAACTAATGCACAATTTTCCATAGCTCTATATTTTATTTTGGCATAAAATAAAATGATTACCATTAGAGGTTTGATCCCTTCCTATTTCCTTGAAAATGGCTGTGCTAATTTCACCTCTCCCTATCCATTTCTCTCTGGGGACTCAAACATTTAGGATAAAACATTGGTAACTCAGTTTCTACTTCCAGAGTTGGCATCAATAACTGTCAGTGCAAATAAGGACCCTATTGTACTTTGAGGCTTCAATTTTTCTACTTTCTTCTTTAGTTCCATTTCTGTAACGCTTTCTTGGTGGAAAAGGGGTTTCTTCAGTGATTTGGTACTTTTCCTTTGCTTCTCTGCCTCTCTCCTTAGTTCCATAATTAATATGTTAAGGAACCATATGTATCATCAGAAGTTACTATTTATTGGAATGGTTTTATACCAGAACTAATCACATTGCATGAATTTTCAGGCCAGGTTGTTTAGTCATGATGTTCTTGAGAAGGTGAACTGAATTCGTGGAATGGTGAATGGAATTCACCATTCACGTGGAATTCATGAATGGTTATCTAGTAACTAGGCATTTTAGGGAGAACGTTGTCTCCAAAGAGGATTTGCCTCCAAGAAGGCAGAAAAACTTTTTAATCCATTACATGGCTGAACTTCTATGCTAGTCACTTCTTGACAGTTATTTCTCAAAGTAATGTGGGGGAATAATGGCATGAGTGATTTCCCCCAAAATCATTTATACTTTGTGAGACAGAAGCCCCTAAACATTTATGTTGAAATGACCTATAATAGGTACCCAGGCTTGAACTTATTTTGTTTCTGCTCTTTGAGATGCAGACTTATCTTCCTAATATGTGTTGCTTAAGCTAATGTTACAGTGAAAGTATTGTGTTCAGTTCCTTCACTTACTATTTGTTTGACCTTGGGAAAGTAATTTAGTATCTTAGAGCCTCAGTTTCTTCAACTATAGAATGGAGATCAAAATACCTTTACGGTTTGTTGTAGGTAATTAAAAGATGAGGAATGTCAGATTCGGTAAATGGTTTTATCATTTCCCTTTTATTCAAGAGATTCAAGAACTTAAGTGGTAAAATGGTGTGTCCTGAAATGACCTACCATCATTTATTGATCCTGAGTCAGGTTTCCTACTAACCAGAACACTCCTAGGACCTATAAAGGACGATAGGTAGTACAAAAAGAAGATAATTTGCATGCTGATAAATGAGATAGTTGTGTAGTAATTTTTTTGAATTGTAATTTGAAATGCAATTTATGTACACTCTCTGGGCCAGCTTAGAGAGTGTCCCATAAATACCCCTGATTGACTGATCCTTCACTGACAGTGAGGACAACCCCAGCATTATATTTTAGAAAGCTTTCATATAGCACTTTACATTAAATTAAATTAGACAAGATAGTATATGTGTGGAAGGCCCTTTGTAAACTTATTTTTAAGAAAACATTTTGGTTACTCAGTGAAACTGCCAGAATTTTAGAGGTGAGGAAACAGATTCTAATTCATTTAAGTGATTGGCACAGCCCGATAGGTGGCAGCACTGATTGAATTGTCTCATTTAGACTGGACTACCAGGCAGGGATCATCTGCCCAGTTCCAGGAGCCTTTTCAGTGAGCTCCGATGATTTCTTTAGGCCTAGTGAATTTTCTGCACAAGTCCTTCACCATCTAGTACTTCTTTCTTTGAACATGTGTGCTTGCATTAAGACATCCAGGATGGAACTGTAAGCTGGGCTCAACATATAAAGCTGTAGTTTTGTCAACTTTAAGCTCCTAGTCAGGCAGTGTGGATAAGGAGAGAGCACTCTGAAGAGGAATAGAAAGAAGTTGGCTAGAGGAACTCAACAATGACAGAGACAGATATTCCTACTCATAGCCACATAGAGGGAGTACAGACTTGTTTTCCATTTTTATTAAAGTAGTGATATGCAGAGAGAAGCTAAAGTGTGCTAAGGTCTTATTTCTTTTTTTTTTTTTCTTTTTTTTTTTTTTTTAGGCTACAGACATGCAGGCTCAGTGGCCATGGCCCACGGGCCCAGCCGCTCCGCAACATGTGGGATCCTCCCAGACTGGGGCACGAACCCGTGTCCCCTGATCGGCAGGCAGACTCTCAACCACTGCGCCACCAGGGAAGCTCCTAAGGTCTTATTTCTTAAAAAGGATATGGAATACTGATTAACTTCAGGCTTTCTTAGAAGAACATAAATTTAAATGTGTTAAAGAATTCAAGAGAAACTCATACAAATAAATATAATTAGCATATGTAACTTCCAAGTATGGGAAAAATGATGGAATACAGAAAATTCCATCAGTCCAATTACGTAGAAAAAGATAAAAGATAATACAACATGGCAAATAAAAAAGACAAAATAAGGAGAAATATGAATCCAGTTGTGTCAGTAGTCATAATAAATGTAAATAAATTAAACTCACTCATTAAGAGATTCTTAGACTCTATTTTAAAATTTTCAGCTTTGCTTGCTATTCATAAAAGCCATGCTAAAAATGACTCAGAAAGGTTGAAAACAAAGGGAAGGAAAAAGATACACTAGGCATATAGCAACCAAAAGAAAAATGGTGAAGCAACATTAATGTCAGACAAAATGTGATCTAAGGCAATTTAGTAATAAACAGATATTTCACACTGATGAAAGAAAGGAGATCTGCCAAGAGAGTATCAACCATGAATCTATGCCCCTAACAGCATAGTCTTGAAATATATAAAGCAAAAAAGCAATGGAATTATAAGCAGAAATTGATAATCTCTAATAATGAGAGACCTTTTTTTTTTTTGGAAACGAGGTTTATTTATTTATTTTTTGGTGCGTTGGGTCTTCGTTGCTGCGCGTAGGCTTTCTTCTAGTTGCAGCAAGCGGGGGCTACTCTTCGTTGCAGTGCGTGGGCTTCTCCTTGCAGTGGCTTCTCTTGTTGCGGAGCACGGGCTCTAGGTGTGCGGGCTTCAGTAGTTGTGTCATGTGGGCTCAGTAGTTGTGGCTCATGGGCTCTAGAGCGCAGGTTCAGTAGCTGTGGTGCACGGGCTTAGTTGCTCCGCGGCATCTGGGATCTTCCCGGACCAGGGCTCGAACCCGTGTCTCCCACGTTGGCAGACGGATTCTTAACCACTGTGCCACCAGGGAGCCCATGAGAGACATTTAAAACACCCTTGTTAGAAACCGGTTAAGCAGAATAGATTAAAAAGATTTTTTAAAGTACAAGGATGTGACAGATATACGATCTAAATGAGACGGAAGGGAATTTTTAATTCCAAATTCTTAATGACAGATTCATTTTTAGTCCCAAGGTGATTTTCATTTGTTTTATTTCTCAATTTTCTAAGGAAGAAAATATTTAAATGTTCATGCTACATTTAGCAGAGAAATTCTAATAACAGGGTAATTCTTAAATTACTTTCAAAAGAATGGAAAGTCCACAAATGCGAGGGCACAAGAAAAAGTTCCACCTTTTGATGGCTACCAGAAGTTTTTCCTTTGGCCTGCAATATGACATTGATGACACTACCTAATTCTGAAAGTATCAATGTCTATGACAGTATAAGAACCATGGTTTGGCAACAGTATTTCTTCTGTCAACATCTGTGATATTATCATATACTTATATATCATAAATATGGAATATATAATTATATAACATAATAATATAATATTATTATAATATAATTTATAATGCTTATAACCTCAGGAGTGTGGTACCCTTGGGAATATAAGACTAAATACAGCAAGGGCTCTTATTCTGCCCAGAATACCTTTCTTTCTGTGCCTTCCAGGACTGAGTTATTATACCACTGAAATCACCCTTTGGAGCTCACATTTTAAAAGTTCTAAGATGTGTATGACTTAAAAATAAGCATGTCATATTAACACATTTAGATAAATATTGTCCTTCAGAGTTAGTCTTGGGGAGGTGTTCACTTATAACCATGACACAAACACTACTCAAGATACTGTATTTTACCAATTTTAAGAGGTATAGTTTTCCATATTTTAACATCTCTGCAATTGAAATGAGTCTTAACAGTTGATGGTATCTTACAATCCCTTTTGGCTAGGTGGCAGTTGTGATGTCATAGTTGTTTCCATATGCACATTTAATATCAAAGTGTCTAGGATCAAAACCTGCCTAATGGGTGTCTTGGGTGAAAATCCCAGAGATAACAGGGGATCACCTGTAACTCCTAGAAACCAGTGGCTGTGGGGAGCGAACGCAAAAGATGGTTAATCAGGCTTAGTTATTGATTATGCTGACGTGGGAGACAAAAGGAGGCTGGTCTACATATTTGCAAAGCTGGCTTGAAAGCATAGCAAAAATGGCTTTTAGTTCTCTTATGAGTTCTTTTAAGAATTGCTGCAGCAACAGTGCTCCTGGTGGCACAGAAGACTTTAAGAAATTTGAGTGGAAAATTGGACTCTGAGTATTTTTTCTTAATATATGCATGTTTGATTAAAATCTGTGTCTACATTGAAAGGAGCTCTTTCAAAAAGTAAAAAAAAAATATTGTCAGTGATGATAAGGAACTGTAACAGATTGGTGTTGGTTTTTTTCTTTTTGTTTTTGTTTTCCTTTTTACTGGTGTATAAAGTAATGGGGCTCATAACTTTGATGAAATATTTTTGATACTGATTTCTTAGAATTGCCTTTCAGAGCTATTGTGTAAAACCTGATTGTTAGTCGCATCCCGTTTTAGAAATCTTGACTGGGATAGAATGATAAGTACACAGTGATTTTCCCTTAACACTTCAAGGGATATTTAGAGATATTATTCCATCTTCTTCTAACATTTACTGTTGCTAATGAAGAGCCTGCTGTCAACCTGGTTGTTACTCCTTATTAGGTAAATGATTTTTTCTCTCTGATAACTTTCAGATTTTTTTCTCTATTCTTAATATTTTAGGGTTTCAATATAAAGGGTGTGTGTGTGTGTGTGTATGGTGGTGGGAGGAGTTGCCTGATTGCACTTGATGGCTTTAAGCATGAGGACTCATTTTTCTTCAGTTCTAGCAAACTCATTTATTAACTCTGAATAATGTCTCTGCCATTCTATTTTTTTCCTTCTGACATTCCTTCTGGATATACACTGAAACTTCTCTTTTATTTTCTCCTTATCTCTTAATTTCTCTCTTCTTTCCCATCACTTTATCTGCCCTGTGCTCTGGCAGATTCTTTTCTTCTGTTCTCTCTTCCTGTTCAATGATTTTTTTTTCCCTCTTCAACTGTGTCTAGTCTACTATTTAAATCTATCCCTTGAGCCTTTTTATTTCTAATACTGTATCCGTTTCTTGGATTTCTCCGTGGTTCTTTTTCACATTCACTTGTTTGCTTTTATGGATGCTATTTCCCTCTTGAGCTCTTTGACCATATAAAACATTTTAATGTGCCATTCATATTGCTCTATCACCTCTAATTCCTTAGATGAGAATTTCCTCAATTTTCAGGTCTATAGACTACTTACTTAGACGTTTTGTAGTTCTTGTCTTTGAGTTAATTTTCTCGGGGTGTTTTGGATCATGGATGACCTAGGAAGTGGAGATATCTCTGATAAGTGATGTCATGGACAACCTGCCTGGGCCCTGAAAGTTTCATCAGCTCCTAATTAGTGTTTTTATGTTACCATCTTAGTTTGAAGCTTCCACACCACAAAGGTAAATTGAATTTGAGCTGTCTGTGTATATCTTCTGTACCAGCTTGGGGTTCCTGCATGTCTCCATTGCCTTTTTCATTCTCCTATAGAGATTTCCCAGATATAAGCTCCACTAGGTTTCTGCTGATCGAGGAGCCTGTGACCTTACCCTGTGGCCTCAAATTTACCCACAATCTAGCATATTTCCAACTTTTAGGGCACACATCTCATTCAAGTCACCCCCTTGGGCTAAGCAGCTTCAGCTTCTGCTCATAGATATGAATTCCCTGTTTGGCACCTAAAAAATTGTCTTCTTTCTTTTTTTTTGGCCATGCCGCGGGGCATGTGGGATCTTAATTCCCCGACCAGGGATGGAACCCGTGCCCCCTGCACTGGAAGTGGAGAGTCTTAACCACTGGACTTCCAGGGAAGACACTGTCTTTTTTCTTAAAAAACTCTGTATTTTTTAAAAAGTGTTTTTAGTAAATGCTTTTGAACTGGTATTTCTTGGAGTTTGGAGTATAAGAGAGTGATTCCAGTGTGGCTCCCATCTGCCGTCTTGACCTGGAAGTCTCATTGAGATCTCTAAAAATTTTCTTCTTCCATTCCTCTCTTACCCCCATTTAGGGTTTGGAGTCAGGAGCTGGTTTATTTTTGGAGGAACTGGTGCCCCTACCGGTTGGTTCACTTCTGGCTCTGCAGAGACAACCACTTAGCTACAGAGTTTACTTTCTCTACACCTAGTATAGGAGGTTTAACTTAGGGACTCCATACCAACCAGTTAGAAGTTCATCTTCTACTGGCCTGTTCTCACTCTGTAACACAACTCCAGCTAGGCAGAATACAGGATTCAGCTTTGGAGCACCAGTTGCATCAACTCCTATCCCAGTAGGAACTGGATTTCCTTAGGGTAAGAAGAGTACCATTTGATTCTTTTAGTGGCTACAAAGGTAATCATCTTTCAAAGACAAACTTTCAATTCGGAGTATGGAAAGGGTAAAGGGATGGTGTGGCATTTCGAAGTCAATTATTAGGAATTATGCTACTCATTCCCAAGGTAGTCCTATAAATTGAAGTCATTTCTGATTTGAGACACAAGGCACGTTGAATTCTGATCTGTGGTATCCCTTCGTTTTATGTGAGCCATAGGAAGAGTACTCACTGGGTTTTGAACATATACCATCTTGAAATTAGACTGCTTGCTTATTAAATGTCTCTCTCTAGAGAGATCTTTGTCTATTGATCATTTTAATGACCTTGGATATACATTCTTCCCTCCTGCATCTCAGAATTTTTAAAGGGAGCATTTTAAAAAATGCCTTTCTATGTAAATTCAGTTGGATCCAGCCCTTTCTTTCAGTAACACCTGATAGCCTGATGAAAGCTATTCCCTCTGGAATTCTCCCCTATACTGTTAGTTATCTAATAACCTGTAATTGAGTGTTAAATAACCTTTCTTAGGACGGGTAATTTAAATACTGAAGCACTTTTTTCGTGGGTCATGAAATACATTTAAAATTTTCTAGAAACTCTATTAAAGGTATGCCTCACGTGACTTTGTGATTCAGTGTCTAAAACTAAAAATTATGTTTTTAATAAAGTCTGCCAGACCGGCAGAAGAAGTGTAAGTTCTGTTGTCTGTACTGAAAATAAAAATTCCGCAGCTACTCCTTCCCCATCAAAACCTTTAAAACTTTTGTTCTCCTTAAAGTAGACCGAATTAGGAAACCTTTATCTATGGATGAGCGAATACGGAGCTCTGTACATGTATTCCTGTAATAATATCTGGTTATCTTTCCTTCTGTATTGAGATGAAATAACCTATGTAATAAAATGTTATAAAACTTAATTTGGGGGAAAAGTCTGCACCTGCCGAAGAGGCAAGAGACTTTTTCTTCCCTCTTTGTTTCCTGGTGCGTGAGGAGAGGGGTTTAAGAACGCTGCTTAAAGGAACCCCAGAGACGGGCGCGAGCCGCGGCTAAAAGCGCGGACCCCAGAGACAGGCGCGAGCCGCGGCTAAAAGCGCGGACCCCAGAGACGGGCGGGAAACGCTAAGGCTGCTGCTGCCGCCACCAAGGGGCCTGTGTGCGAGCACAGGTCACTCTCCACACCCCTCTTCCGCGGAGCCTGTGCAGCCCGCCACTGCCAGGTTCCCGGGATCCAGGGACAACTTCCCCGGGAGAACGCACGGCGGGCCTCAGGCTGGTGCAAAGTCACGCCGGACTTTGCCGCCGCAGGCCCGCCCCGCACTCCGTGCCCCTCCCTCCCCGCCGGCCTGAGTGCGCCAGAGCCCCCGAATCAGCGGCTCCTTTAACCCCGTCCTGTCTGAGCAAAAAACAGACGCCCTCCAGCGACCTACACGCAGTGGCAGGGCCAAATCCAAAGCTGAGCCCTGGGAGCTGTGAGAACAAAGAAGAGAAAGGGAAATCTCTCCCAGCAGCCTCAGAAGCAGCGGATTAAAGCTCCACAATCAACTTGATATACCCTGCATCTGTGGAATACCTGAATAGACAACCAATCATCCCAAATTAAGGAAGTGGACTTTAGGAGCAAGATCTATGATTTTTTTCCCTATTCCTCTTTTTGTGAGTGTGTATGTGTATGCTTCTGTGTGAGATCTTGTCTGTATAGTCTTGCTTCCACCATTTGTCCTAGGGTTCTATCCGTCCATGGTTTTTTTTTTAAATTTTTTTCTTAATAATCAATTTTAATTTTAATAACGTTATTATACTTTACCTTCGTTCGTTCGTTCTTTCTTTCTTTCTTTCTTTCTTTCTTTCTTTCTTTCTTTCTTTGCTTCCTTCCTTCCCTCCTTTAGACAACGAATCATCCCAAATTGAGGAGGTGGTCTCTGACAGCAAGATTTATGATTTTTCCCCCTTTACCTCTTTTAGTGAGGGTGTATGTATATGCTTCTGTGTAAGATTTTGTCTGT
The DNA here is from genome assembly GCF_011762595.2 of Tursiops truncatus. NCBI lineage: Eukaryota > Metazoa > Chordata > Mammalia > Artiodactyla > Delphinidae > Tursiops > Tursiops truncatus. The sequence continues at coordinate 38,325,418 of NC_047055.1, forward strand.
ATAGCTTTGCTTCCAACATTTGTCCTAAGGTTCTATCCGTCCCTTTTTTTTTTCTAAATAAGAATTTTTTAATTCAATAACTTTATTATACTTTATTTTATTTTTACTGTATCTTCTTTCTGTCTTTTTTCCTTCTTTCCCTCCTTCCTTCCTTCCTCCCTCCCTCCCTCCTTTCTTTCCTTCTTGCCTTCATTCCTTCTTTGCTTCTTTCTTTCTTTCTTCCTTCCTTCCTTCCCTCCTTTCCTTCTTTCTTTCCTCATACTTCTACTAATTCCCTCTACTTTTTCTCCCTTTCATTCTGAGCCATGTGGATGAAAGGCTCTTGGTGCTCCAGCCAGGAGTCAGGGCTCTGCCTCTGAGGTAGGAGAGCCAACTTCAGGACACTGGTCAACAAGAGACCACCCAGCTCCACATAATATCAAACGGCGAAAATCTCCCAGAGACCTCCATCTTAACACCAGCACCCAGCTTCACTCAACGACCAGCAAGCCACAGTGCTGGACAACCTATGCCAAACAACTAGCAAAACAGGAACACAACCCCACCCATTAGCAGAGAGGCTGCCTAAAATCATAATAAGACCACAGACACCCCAAAACCCACCACCAGACGTGAACCTGCCCACTAGAGAGACAAGATCCAGCCTCATCCACCACAACACAGGCACTAGTCCCCTCCACCAGGAAGCCTACACAACCCACTGAACCAACCAGCCACTGGAGACAGACATCAAAAACAGCGGGAACTACGAACCTGCAGTCTGCAAAAAGGAGACCCCAAATACAGTAAGATAAGCAAAATGAGAAGACAGAAAAACACACAGCAGATAAAGGAGCAAGATAAAAATGCACCAGACCTAACAAATGAAGAGGAAATAGCCAGTCTACCTGAAAAAGAATTCAGAATAATGATAGTAAGGATGATCCGAAATCTTGGAAACAGAATGGACAAAATGCAAGAAACAGTTAACAAGGACCTAGAAGAAATAAAGATGAAACAAGCAACGATGAACAACACAATAAATGAAATTAAAAGTACTCTAGATGGGATCAATAGCAGAATAACTGAGGCAGAAGAACGGATAAGTGACCTGGAAGATAAAATAGTGGAAATAACTACTGCAGAGCAGAATAAAGAAAAAAGAATGAAAAGAACTGAGGACAGTCTCAGAGACCTCTGGGACAACATTAAACGCACCAACATTCGAATTATAGGGGTTCCAGAAGAAGAAGAGAAAAAGAAAGGGACTGAGAAAATATTTGAAGAGATTATAGTTGAAAACTTCCCTAATATGGGAAAGGAAATAGTTAATCAAGTCCAGGAAGCACAGAGAGTCCCATACAGGATAAATACAAGGAGAAATACGCCAAGACACATATTAATCAAACTGTCAAAAATTAAATACAAAGAAATCATATTAAAAGCAGCAAGGGAAAAACAACAAATAACACATAAGGGAATCCCCATAAGGTTAACAGCTGATCTCTCAGCAGAAACCCTACAAGCCAGAAGGGAGTGGCAGGACATACTGAAAGTGATGAAGGAGAAAAACCTGCAGCCAAGACTACTCTACCCAGCAAGGATCTCATTCAGATTTGATGGAGAAATTAAAACCTTTACAGACAAGCAAAAGCTGAGAGAGTTCAGCACCACCAAACCAGCTTTACAACAAATGCTAAAGGATCTTCTCTAGGCAAGAAACACAAGAGAAGGAAAAGACCTATAATAACGAACCCAAAACAATTTAGAAAATGGGAATAGGAACATACATATCGATAATTACCTTAAATGTAAATGGACTAAATGCTCCCACCAAAAGACACAGATTAGCTGATTGGATACAAAAACAAGACCCTTATATATGCTGTCTACAAGAGACCCACTTCAGACCTAGAGACACACACAGACTGAAAGTAAGGGGATGGAAAAAGATATTCCATGCAAATGGAAACCAAAAGAAAGCTGGAGTAGCAATTCTCATATCAGACAAAATAGACTTTAAAATAAGGACTATTACAAGAGATAAAGAAGGACACTACATAACGATCAAGGGATCGATCCAAGAAGAAGATAGAACAATTGTAAATATTTATGCACCCAACATAGGAGCACCTCAATACATAAGGCAAATACTAACAGCCATAAAAGGGGAAATCGACAGTAACACATTCATAGTAGGGGACTTAAACACCCCACTTTCACCCATGGACAGATCACCCAAAATGAAAATAAATAAGGAAACACAAGCTTTAAATGATACATTAAACAAGATGGACTTAATTGATATTTATAGGACACTCCATTCAAAAACAACAGAATACACATTTTTCTCAAGTGCTCATGGAACATTCTCCAGGATAGATCATATCTTGGGTCACAAATCAAGCCTTGGTAAATTTAAGAAAATTGAAATTGTATCAAGTATCTTTTCTGACCACAACGCCATGAGACTAGATATCAATTACAGGAAAAGATCTGTAAAAACTACAAACACATGGAGGCTAAACAATACACTACTTAATAACGAAGTGATCACTGAAGAAATCAAAGAGGAAATCAAAAAAATACCTAGAAACAAATGACAATGGAGACACAACGACCCAAAACCTGTGGGATGCAGCAAAAGCAGTTCTAAGGGGGAAGTTTATAGCAATACAAGCCCACCTTAAGAAGCAGGAAACATCTCGAATGAACAACCTAACCTTGAACCTCAAGCAATTAGAGAAAGAAGAACAAAAAAACCCCAAAGCTAGCAGAAGGAAAGAAATCATAAAAATCAGATCAGAAATAAATGAAAAAGAAATGAAGGAAACAATAGCAAAGATCAATAAAACTAAAAGCTGGTTCTTTGAGAAGGTAAACAAAATAGATAAACCACTAGCCAGACTCCTCAAGAAAAAAAGGGAGAAGACTCAAATCAATAGAATTAGAAATGAAAAAGGAGAGGTAACAACTGACACTGCAGAAATACAAAAGATCATGAGAGATTACTACAAGCAACTCTATGCCAATAAAATGGACAACCTGGAAGAAATGGACAAATTCTTAGAAATGCACAACCTGCCAAGACTGAATCAGGAAGAAATAGAAAATATGAACAGACCAATCACAAGTACTGAAATGGAAACTGTAACTAAAAATCTTCCAACAAAGAAAAGCCCAGGACCAGATGGCTTCACAGGCGAATTCTATCAAACATTTAGAGAAGAGCTAACACCTATCCTTCTCAAACTCTTCCAAAATATAGCAGAGGGAGGAACACTCCCAAACTCCTTCTACGAGGCCACCATCACCTTGATACCAAAACCAGACAAGGATGTCACAAAGAAAGAAAACTACAGGCCAATATCACTGATGAACATAGATGCAAAAATCCTCAACAAAATACTAGCAAACAGAATCCAACAGCACATTAAAAGGATCATACACCATAATCAAGTGGGGTTTATTCCAGGAATGCAAGGATTCTTCAATATACGCAAATCTGTCAATGTGATAAACCATATTAACAAACTGAAAGAGAAAAACCATATGATCATCTCAATAGATGCAGAGAAAGCTTTTGACAAAATTCAACACCCATTTATGATAAAAACCTGCAGAAAGTAGGCATAGAGGGAACTTTCCTCAAGATAATAAAGGCCATATATGACAAGCCCACAGCAAACATCATCCTCAATGGTGAAAAACTGAAAGCATTTCCACGAAGATCAGGAACAAGACAAGGTTGCCCACTCTCACCACTCTTATTCAACATAGTTTTGGAAGTTTTAGCCACAGCAATCAGAGAAGAAAAGGAAATAAAAGGAATCCAAATCGGAAAAGAAGAAGTAAAGCTGTCACTGTTTGCAGATGACATGATCCTATACATAGAGAATCCTAAAGATGCTACCAGAAAACTACTAGAGCTAATCAATGAATTTGGTAAAGTGGCAGGATACAAAATTAATGCACAGAAATCTCTGGCATTCCTATATACTAATGATGAAAAATCTGAAAGTGAAATCAAGAAAACACTCCCATTTACCAGTGCAACAAAAAGAATAAAATATCTAGGAATAAACCTACCTAAGGAGACAAAAGACCTGTATGCAGAAAATTATAAGACACTGATGAAAGAAATTAAAGATGATACAAATAGATGGAGAGATATACCATGTTCTTGGATTGGAAGAATCAACATTGTGAAAATGACTCTACTACCCAAAGCAATCTATAGATTCAATGCAATCCCTATCAAACTACCACTGGCATTTTTCACAGAACTAGAACAAAAAATTTTGCAATTTGTATGGAAACACAAAAGACCCCGAATAGCCAAAGCAATCTTGAGAACGAAAAAAGGAACTGGAGGAATCAGGCTCCCTGACTTCAGACTATACTACAAAGCTACAGTTATCAAGACGGTATGGTACTGGCACAAAAACAGAAAGATAGATCAATGGAACAGGATAGAAAGCCCAGAGATAAACCCATGCACATATGGACACCTTATCTTTGATAAAGGTGGCAGGAATGTACAGTGGAGAAAGGACAGCCTCTTCAATAAGTGGTGCTGGGAAAACTGGACAGGTACATGTAAAAGTATGAGATTAGATCACTCCCTAACACCATACACAAAAATAAGCTATAAATGGATTAAAGTCCTAAATGTAAGGCCAGAAACTATCAAACTCTTAGAGGAAAACACAGGCAGAACTCTCTATGACATAAATCACAGCAAGATCCTTTCTGACCCACCTCCTAGAGTAATGGAAATAAAAACAAAAATAAACAAATGGGACCTAATGAAACTTCAAAGCTTTTGCACAGCAAAGGAAACCATAAACAAGACCAAAAGACAACCCTCAGAATGGGAGAAAATATTTGCAAATGAAACAACCGACAAAGGATTAATCTCCAAAATTTACAAGCAGCTCATGCAGCTCAATAACAAAAAAACAAACAACCCAATCCAAAAATGGGCAGAAGACCTAAATAGACATTTCTCCAAAGAAGATATACAGACTGCCAACAAACACATGAAAGAATGCTCAACATCATTAATCATTAGAGAAATGCAAATCAAAACTACAATGAGATATCATCTCACACCAGTCAGAATGGCTATCATCAAAAACTCTAGAAACAATAAATGCTGGAGAGGGTGTGGAGAAAAGGGAACCCTCTTGCACTGCTGGTGGGAATGTGAATTGGTTCAGCCACTATGGAGAACAGTATGGAGGTTCCTTAAAAAACTACAAGTAGAACTACCATATGACCCAGCAATCCCACTACTGGGCATATACCCTGAGAAAACCAAAATTCAAAAAGAGTCATGTGCCAAAATGTTCATTGCAGCTCTATTTACAATAGCCCAGAGATGGAAACAACCTAAGTGCCCATCATCGGATGAATGGATAAAGAAGATGTGGCACATATATACAATGGAATATTACTCAGCCATAAAAAGAAACGAAATTGAGCTATTTGTAATGAGGTGGATAGACCTAGAGTCTGTCATACAGAGTGAAGTAAGTCAGAAAGAAAAAGACAAATACCGTATGCTAACACATATATATGGAATTTAAGGGAAAAAAAATGTCATGAAGAACCTAGGGGTAAGACAGGAATAAAGACGCAGACCTCCTAGAGAACAGACTTGAGGTTATGGGGAGGGGGAAGGGTGAGCTGTGACAGGGCGAGAGAGAGTCATGGACATATACACACTAACAAACGTAGTAAGGTAGATAGCTAGTGGGAAGCAGCCGCATGGCACAGGGATATTGGCTCGGTGCTTTGTGACAGCCTGGAGGAGTGGGATAGGGAGGGTGGGAGGGAGGGAGACGCAAGAGGGAAGACATATGGGAACATATGTTTATGTATGACTGATTCACTTTGTTATAAAGCAGAAACTAACACACCATTGTAAAGCAATTATACCCCAATAAAGATGTTAAAAAAAAAACAAACTTAATTTGACAGGAGCTATGTTATCTAGCTGCCATTTAATGTGGCGGCGAACTATTATATTGATTTTTTCCTTTCTCTATTTAGAATAAATGCAATAAAATTAAACTTGGGCAACAGGGCTTTCACACAACCTACAGTGATTCTAGGGGCTTTTGAGCTGGGTGCCAGCACCCGTACTAATGCTGTAACAAGCAGTGCCCTATCACACCAGGGGACAGCATCCACTCCTTTTGCTTTTGGCTCTGTCACTCAGTCTGCAGCAGTGTCCTCGTTCATTGGTGGAAGTGCACCTCAGACTGGGTGCACCAACTTCAATATTGTCTTGATGGGGAACGCCTCTCAACCAACAGCGTTTGCAGGATTACCCCTCACTCCTGCTACTCGGACGTCTAGTGGAACGATTGCTACACAATCAGTTACTCGTTTCAACCGTGGTGGACAGTCCACTGGTAAGTTTTGAACTCTACTCTCTAATGGAGAGGCACAGTATTCAAGATTGATTTTGAGATTCTTATTTGATTGATTCATCCGAATATGACTGACTTCTCTTATTGGAGGTTAGTGTTATTGATGAATGCGATAGAAATTTAATCTAAACTGCTCCTTCTGGTTTTGCATTTTTAGGTTTAGAACCAAGGAATGTTTGTTTGGGGGAAAAGTTACAACCTTCTGAGAATGAATAGTCTAGACAAATTGGCCACTAGTAATAATAGCGTTACACTGAAATGTTTTGTTCAACTGTTTAATGCTTGTATTTACCAAGCATTTTTTTTCACAATCTGTTGATATGTTCTGTTTTCCTTTTTTAAAATAAAACTTCTGAAATGAAATTTATCAGGAGGTACGATAAAACAGGAAAGAACATTTCTGGAGTAGTATAAAATTTTAGAGAATATTAATAATGTAGTAATAAGTGAGTTATATGGCATAGTTGGGGAATGGTAAAATATTTTGGCTAGTAGAGACATTTTGCATGCATGGGTTACCAGTTTCTAAATAAGTCAGATTCAGTAAAATGCATTTAACCTATACTGAACATTAATGAGAAGACATTTAGGATCTTTCTAAACCAAAATGCAGTTAATAAAAAGTACTGGTTTATAAGCCACATAAGCTTGGTTTTACTGTAGATGCCTCAGATATTTTAGAGCTTGAGAAATACACTGAGTGAGATATTGTATACATTTTACTTTATGGTATATTTTATTGAATTACATATTCATGGTAATGGTTTCAGAGCTTTTGGAAACAACCAAAAAGGTAAAATATGTAAAAAATTATAGATAATAAACAACTTATTTATAATTTGTATTTAGTAGTGATAATGTAACCAATTTTGATTGGTTGGTATGGCATTGTAGGACACAAAGAGATGAAGTGGAGCATTAAAATCATTATGATGCTAGAATATTTGGTCACTACCTTGGGGGGCATTATTTTAATTGTGTACAAATGAATTTTTGATATTACAAATAATACATATCTGTTATCAATAAAAAAACAACCAGGAAATAAGTGTTTGAACTTTGGCTCTGTTGTTTACTAGTTCTCTGACCTTGGACAAGTTACTCTAAGCTCTCAGTGCTTGGTTTGCTCATCAGTAAGTGCTCAGCGTTTTACCTTGTAGGGTTGTTGTGAGGATTAGGTAGGTAAGTGAATATAAATAACTGCTTAGAACCTTGTCTGACATGTATATAATAGGTATTCAATAAACGTTGGCTATCTTTGTCGTTTTTATGAAAGTATACATTTCCCCACGGTGTTAAATATGTTGGATATTATCCCTTTTGTTTGTTTGTTTGTTTTTTAAGCTTTGGTAGTTTAACACTGAAAATAGTATCATAGCATCATGTTCATTTACATTTTCCTTTATTAGTAGTAAGGCTGACTTCTCTTCAAATGATTGATTAATTGTATTTGTGTTTTTTTCGTGTGTTTGTGTGTGTGTGTGTGTGTGTGTGTGTGTGTGAGAGAGAGAGAGAGAGGGAAATTGAATGAATTCCCTTTTTGTATCTTTTGCTCAGTTTTCTGTCTTTTTTTCTTTTTTGGCGGGGGGGGGGGGGCGCACCATGCGGCTTGCGGGATCTTAATTCCCCCAACTGAGGATCGAACCCAGGCCCTCGAACCCGCGCCTTTGGCAGTGGGAGTGTGGAGCCCTAAACATTGGACCACCGGGGAATTCCCTGCTCAGTTTTCTAATATGGTGCTTATCTTTTTCTCGTTTATATGCAGGTGCAATAGCCTAACGCTTTGATATTTGTATAAGAAGTATTTTTGTACCTATGATTTCTGTTGGTGACAAAGTCACAGGTACTACTAACCTACGTGGTTTGTTGCCTACCTTTATAACTAAAGAAAGTGCTCAGGTTCTGCTAGATGTTAGTGAAAATAAGGATGTAATTCCCCTCCCCCCCAAAAAGAAGTATTTTCCCCAGTTTGTTTCGGTTTTACTTTACTTAGTTTTATAGATATTAAAAGGTTTTAAATTTTTAAATTAAGCTTTTTATTTTGACATAATTGTAGATTCTCATGCAGTTGTAAGAAAAAATAAAGAGATCCCACATACCCTTTGGCCACTTTCTCCTTGTGGTAACATCTTGTGAAACTATAGTACAATATTGCAACCAGGATGTTGATATTGGTAGTCAAGATATAGAATAGTTCTCTCACCACTAGGATTCCTCATTTTGCCCTTTCATAGCAACACCTACTTCTCTTCTGCTCCCACACTCTATTTAACCCTGGCAACTATTAATCTGCTCTCCATTACTGTAATTTTGACATTTCAAAAACGTTATATGGATGGAATCATACAGTATGTAATCTTTTGGGAATGGCTTTTTTCACTCAGTATACTTCCCTTTAGATCATCCAGATTGTTGTGTGAGTCAGTTGTTTGTTTTATTGCTGCATGGTATTCCATGGTATGGATGTCAATTTGTGTAACTATTTGTCATTCAAATAATTTTTCCTCCGTAGGTCAGATGACATTTTTCTCTTGCTGTTTTCAATATTTCTTCTTTGTCTTTAGTTTTCAGAAATTTAATTATTAAGTGTCTTGGTGTAGATTCCTATCATTCTGTCATCAAGTTCATTGATTCTTGTCTCTATCCCCTCTGTTCTGCTGCTGAGTCCTTTTGCTTGGCTTCAGGTTTGCATTTTGGTTATTGGTTATCTGGTTATCTCAAATTTCCACTTGACTCTTCTTTATCTTCTATTTCTTTGTAGAGATTTTCATTTCTTTTCTTTTTCTTTTTTTTGCTAAGGGTATTTTTTCTTGTGTTTCAAGTGTGTTCATAATTTCTTTTTGATGCACTTTTATCATGGATGCTTTGAAATATTTGTCAAATAATTCTAACATTTCTATTATCTTGGTATTGTCTTTTTAAATTCCATTTGAGATCTTTCTGGTTCTTGGTAGGAAGAGTGATTTTTAATTGAAACCTGGACATTTTCTTATTATGTTATGAGACTCTGAATCAGATTCAAGACTTTTGCTTTAGCTGGCTTTATGTGACATTGCTCTGGCATGAGACAGAAGGGTTTCACTGTGTTACTGTAAGGTGGGAGTAGAACTTCATTTTCCCTAGTCCGTCTCCATTGCTACCCAAGGCAAGGGTCTCCTAGTTACTGCTGGGCAGGAGTGGGAGTTCCTGCTCCTGATGTGGTTTCCACTGACACTGTGAGGACATGGTTCATTAACTGCTGGCAGAGGTAACATCCTGGCTCCCTACTTGACCTTCTCTGATACCATCCTGGCTGGGGTACTGGGATACCTCGTTATAGCCTCACAATGGTGGAAGTTTAAGTTCCTCACTTGCTGTTCTCTGGAATAGGTAGGGAGCGGGACCACACTTTTTTCTGTGATGTTTGGTTATTGTCTAAAAGTTTTCTGTCTTGTTGGTCTGCCCCATTCTTGTCTTTTGTCTAGAGAGCAGGTTTTTGTTGGGTTTGGTTTTGTTTTTCTATACCCATTGTCATTTCTGACTGGCCAACCTATTCAACTCCGAGCCTGGGAAATACAAGGCAGAAAGAAAACCCATGGAATTCATTACCATAATGTTCCTTGGGTCTCAAGATCCCTAGTTGATTTGCCTTCTCGCCACCTTTCAGGGTTTTCTTGTTCATTTTATATATAATGTCCAGGGGTTTAAGCCATACGTAGTGGGAGGAATAGGGAAAGTACATTTTCCTGGAAATGGAAATCCTTAAGATGTAAATTTTTATGTTGTCAAATCTCTCATTCTTCTGAGTTTCTCTCTCTGGACTTATTTGTATAGGCCTTTTTCACCTTAGGATTCTTAATTCTTTTTGTTCTTTTATGGTTTATATTTTTAGGAATTTCCTGCCTTCCTATTGATTACTTGAACATTTATAGAATTCCATTATATTTTTAGGAATCTTTTTTCTAAATGATTAGTGAATTAAACCATAGTATTTCATTAAATGGCCATTTTTTCCCTATTGATTTGAGATGCTGCCTTCCTCATACACCAAATTATTATATATGCTTGGTTCTGCTTCTGGACTTCCTATTTTGTTCTATTATCTGTCCTTTCTTCCTCTAGTATCACCATTTCGTTATTGTAGCAAGCCCCACTATCTTGTAGTGTATGGCCACCTTCCCCCATTCTGTTAAAAAAAATGCCTATTTTCTATGGCTAACAATTCATTAAGCTAGTTGACATTTTCCTCTGTTCTTAAACATGAAGGAATTAAGGCTGATTTTGTTAGCCTTATAGCACTAGATGGAGAAAATTATGGTATTGAACCCTTCCTCTTGTCCAGTGGTTCTCAACTGGAGGCGATTTTTGCCCCTTCTCCCAGAGGATATTTGGCAGTATCTGGAGACATTTTTGGTTGTCCAGACTGGGTGAGTGTTACTGGCATCTAGTGGGTAGAGCCCAGGGATGCTGCTAAATACTTTGCAGTGCACATAAAGGAAAATTTTGTTGTCCTCAACACACAACCTTTTGACACCAAATATATGGGAGTTCTTCCCACACCAACCAATTCTCCAACTCTCCAGACACCAAATGGGTGTCCTACAATTCAGCTATGATGCTCACCACCTGGAGGTAGCACAGACCCCACAGGGTAAGGGCTCAGTTCCTCAAGACTGTCCCCCACTTCAGATATCAATTGCAAGTCCCAGGTTGTCACCTGTACTTCTGACCAACTGACTACAAACTGGGGGTGCCTGTGACCCCTCCCTCCTTGGGTTGGATGATTTGCTAGAACAGCTCACAGAACTCTGGGAAACACTTGACCTAAAATTTCTGGTTCACTATAAATGATACAATTTAGGAACAGCCAAATAGAAGAGATGCGTAAGGCAAAGTATGGGGGAGCAGCCCAGATCGTCCATGTCCTCTCCAGGCACGTCACCCTCCTAGCACCTCCGTGTGTTCACCAACCCAGAAGCTCTCCAAAGCCCTTCATTTAGGGTTTTGATGGAGCTTCCATTATGTAGGCATGATTGATGAAATCTTTGGCCTCTGGTGATTGAACTCATCTCCAGCTCCTCTCCTCTCCTGAGATGTCAGAGGGTTAGGCTAAAAGCCCCAACCCTCTAATCACTTGGTTGGCTCCTCTGGTAACCAGTCTCTCAGCCTTAGGGGCTTTCTAAAGTTCACCTCTTTGACATAAATCAGGTGTGGTTGAAAGGGACTTGCAGAGGCTCCTTTCACCTTTATTGCTCTTGGAGCTATTTCTGAAACTGGGGACAAAACCCAAATATTATAACAGAAGATGCTTCTATCTCTCTCCTCACTTAGGAAATTACAAGGGTTTTAGGGTCTTTGTCCAAGAAAGGGTACAAAGACCAAATATGCATGTCTTAAATCCCAGCATGGGACAGTCCTCCATTGTCCATTATTATCGGCCCAAGCTGTCAGTAGTGCCATGTTGAAAAACCCTGTTCTAGCCCTATGATTAGGAAAATGAGACTTTGTCTTTTAAACCCTTCCTTATTTAAGAGTCAGGCTCCTTTAGCTTAAAAGCACATCATATTAAATGGCATTTGTTTCCTTAGTTACCTTTGGGTATGTGATTTAAGGTCAGGCCCCTGAAATTATGCCAGTATCTGAGACAGATGATCAAGACTTTAAAATATGGGCATAACTTGAGTGTAATTTAATTAGCGCTAGTGAAGAGATTTCAGTAATACAGTCAGTTACAAAATAAATAATGCAAAAAACAGTCACTTTCCCATGTTTAAACAATAGTAATTGGGAAATATAATGGAGGAATTTCCCATTAACAATTTCAACCAAAGGTATGAAATGCCTAAGAATGAACTTTAAAAATGTGCATGACCTATATGAAGATAACCATACAGTTTTACTGAGGAATATAAAAGAAGACATGAAGAAATGAAGAATACACACACTCGATAGTACAGGAATGTCATTTAGTTCTAAATTAACCAACACGTTGAACATAATTCTTATAAAACCACAATGGGAATCTTTGAGGGAAGGAAAGGAAGGAGGGACTTGACAAGGTTCTAGAGTTTAAATGAAGGGGATAAGTGCATGAGACTAGTCATGTCTTGTTTTTTAAGAAAAGTAATGATAGTGTACTTGTAGAAAAATATATGAAAATATATTGTAAATTTATTCTCTGACTATAAGTTTAAAATATTTAGTATAAAAAATAAATGAATTCTAGTGCTTCAATAATTGGAACTCTCTTGTGGAACAGGGATAGAAGGAAAAATCAGTGAAAAATTTTAAAGTACAGAAACAAACCTGGGTTTATGAAGATGACATTTCCAATCTGGGGAGAGAGGATGGAGTAGTGAACAAATGAATTGCAATAGCTGGCTAGCCAGGTGATTTGGGGGAAGGGGATTATGTTTTGCTTAAAAAGATTAACTGAAAGAAATACTAGGTGAATTAAAGATAGAAAATGAAACCATAAATATTTAAAAAGCATAGGTGAATATGAAAATGTGTAAATAATATTTCTTGGGTTAGGGAGAGGACCATTTATTTAAGTATAATTTTAAGATATATAATATAGTCTGTCAAATGATTTAAAATTAAGACTATAAAAATAGTATAAATAAGTATACTGCCCCCATCTACCCTGTATTACTCCCTTACCCCTTCCCCACCCCCTCTATTCAGCTAGCCACTGTAATTGTATGTATCCTTCCAGAGTTTCTTCATGGATTTGCTAGCAAATAAAAATATATATTCTTAGCCCTCTGCCTTTTTAAAAAATAATATAAATGAGAGTATACTCTGCACATTATTCGGTACCTTGCTTTTTAAACGTAAAACTTAATACACTTATTTTAAACATTTTGTAGCTCTTTTCACATCAATCAGTATATGGAGAGCTTCCTCAGTATTTTTTATAGCATCATAGAATTCCATGGTCTGGATGTGCTATAATTTATCTAACCCTTTGCTGGTGGACGTTTGGGTTGTTTCCTCTTTTGCTAATATAAACAGTGGTGCAATGGATCTTATTTTACATGTCATTTTGCAGGTGTATAAGTATATCTTTGTGGATAAATTTCTAAAAGAAGTATTACTGGTTCAAAAGATAGATGCATTTGTAATTTTTAAAACATTGGCCACTTATTTTGCATAGGGGTTATACCAGTTTACACTCCCATTAGAAATCTCGGAGGCTGCCCATTTCTTCACAGTGTCCTTAAACAGAGTGTGTTACCAGTTTTTTTATTTCTCCCCATCTGTTAGGTGAAATTGTTCTCAAGGTAGTTATAATGTGTGATTTTCTCCTAAAAGTGAAGTTGAACACCTTTTATATGTTTGAGGGAATTTTGAAACATGATATGGAGACATAAACCATAAAGGAGAAAACAATGGAAAGATTTGACTACCTAAAAAATAAAAACAAAATCAAAAAAGCAAATGACAAACTGGGATTAGGAAATATTTGCAACATTTGACTAAATAGCCTCAATATATATATAATACTTTTATTAAAAATCAATAATAAGAAGACAATACTCCAATGAGAAAATGGGCAGATGACATGAATAGGCAATTTTGAATGAAGAAATTAAAGCAGCCATTAAACCCATGATAAAAATTTAGCCTCACTGGTAGGTATTGAATTAGAAATATTAAAACACCTTTGCTATAATTGGTTATTTCTTTAAAAGTATACATGTGGTGCTTCTCTTAAATGAAACATAGGGATATTCCATGATACATATTTTAAATAGTTGGAGGTATGTGGTAATGTTCCCGGTTCCTTCCTAGCATCTCCCCCCTGTCCCCAAACCCCCGGTGGCCCTAGATGTTTTGGATAGCAGAGTCTTACATCATATATTGTCATGAATTGTTCAACAGTTGGATACAGGTATCAATAGATTCAAATGCAGTTACTTATTAAGCACTTTTTCCTTTTGAAAAGGAAGAAGAATATCTGTAATTATGTATTGGAAAATTATGTATTGGAAAAGGTTGGCTCGATTCAGCATAAATATTTATTGAGTACTTACTATCACGTGCCGTGTGCAATGATCTATAGTGAGGATGAAAAGGTAAACTTTGTTTTCAATTAACCAATTAAGCTTATTTGTGTCTTTATGTACTTAATTTCTCTAGCTTTATTTCTTTTATAGATTTTATTTTAAATTTTCAAGAAGAGTCCAGGTAATCTGTTTTCTGAAACTTTATTCCAGACGTCTATTTATTACTTTTTCTCACAGATTTATTATTGTATAATTCACATACCACATAATTTACCCATTTAAAGTGCACAATTAATTGGTTTTTAGGATAGTCACAGAGTTGTGCAGCCATTACTGAAGTCAATTTTAGAACATTTTCATCACCCACCGAAGAAACGTCATACCCATTAACAGTCGCTGCCCGTTCTCTTCTTACCCCAGTTCTGGCAACCATGAATCTGCTTTCTGTCTCTATAGATTGCTCTGTTCTGGACATTTCATCTAAATAGAATCATACAATATGTGGTATTTCGTGATTAGCTTCTTTTACTTAGCATGTTTTCAAGGCTCATCCATGTTTTAGCATGAATCAGTGCTTCTTTTTTATGGCCAAATAAAATTCCATTGTATTAATATACCACATTTTATTCATCCATTCATCAGTTGATATTCATTTGGGCTGTTTCCTTTCATCTTTTTCTGTTATGAATAATGCTGCTGTGAACATTCATGTACATATTTTAGTGTGGATATATGTTATCATTTCTTTTGTTTGTATACCTAGGAGTGGAATTACTGGGTCATATGGTAACTTTATGTTGAACACTTTGAGGAAGTGCATACAGTTTTCCAAAGAGATTACACTATTTTACATTCCCATTAGCATTGCCTGAGGTTTACAATTTCTGCATATCCTTGCTAACACTTGATATTATGTCTTTTTGGTTATTGCCATCCTAGTCGATATGAAGTAGTATCTCGTCGTGGTTTTGATTTGCAATTCCCTAATGACTAATGACATTGAGTATGATTTCAAGTGTTAGATGGCCGTTTGTATCAACAACCTTGCATCTTTATGACCATTCTTTTTTTCTTTTTTTTTTGGCTGCACTGCGAAGCACGTGGGATCTTTGTTTCTCAACCAGGGATCAAACCTGTGCCCCCTGCAGTGGAAGCACAGTCTTACCCACTGGACCGCCAGGGAAATCCCCTGACTATTCTTTTGTAGTCACCATCTCCTTCTGACCACAGCCTGGAAAGGATCTCTACTTTTAAGGATTCATGTCCTTAGATTTTGCTTACCTGGATAATCCAGGATAATCTCCCTCTTCCAAGTTACTTAACCTTCACTTCATTTGTAAAATCTCTTGTCAAGTAAGGTAATATGTTCACAGACTCTGGGTATTAGGATGTGGCCATCTTTGGGGACCATTTTTCTGTCTACCATACCATCTTAACAATATAAAATTATCTGATCCATGAACATGAGAGCTTTCTGTTTATTTAGGATGCCTTTAATTTCTTTCAATAATGTTTTTTATTTTTCTGGATACAAGCCTTACACTTGTTTTGTTAGATTTGTTCTTAACTATTTTATTCATTTTGAACAATCGTAAATGGAATTATATTCTTAATTTCATTTTTGGATTGTTCATTGATAATATATAGAACTGAAATTTATTTTTATATTGATCTTGTATCCTGCAACTTTGCAGAACTTGTTCATTGTTCTAATAGATTTTTTTTATTGGAGTATAGTTGCTTTACAATATTGTGTTAGTTTATACTGTACAGCAAAGTGAATCAGCTGTACTTATCCGTACATCCCCTCTTTTTTGGATTTCCTTCCCATTCAGGTCACCATAGAGCATTGAGTAGAGTCCCCTGTGCTATACAGTAGGTTCTCATTAGTTATCCATCTTATACATAGTATCAATAGTGTATATATGTCAATCCCAATCTCCCAATGCATCCCACCCCCCACTTTCCCCCTTGGTATCCATACATTTGTTCTCTCTACGTCTGTGTCTCTATTTCTGCTCTGTAAATAAGGTCATCTATACCAATTTTTTCAGATTCCACATATATGCGCTAATATATGATATTTGTTTTTCTCCAGATTTTTTTATGGGTTCCTTAGAATTTTCTGTACTCGTGATCATGTCATCTGTTTATAGAGATAATTTTACTTCTTACTTTGCAATCTGGTATCCTTTATTCGTCTTCTTGCCTAATTGTCCTGGCTAAAACTTCCAGTGTGTTGTTGAATTGAAGTGGTAAGAGCAGACATCCATGTTTTGTTTTTGATGGCAGTGGAAAAGTATTGTTTTTCACTGATAAGCATGACGTTAGCTGTAGGTTTTTCATAAATGCCCTTTATCATGTTGAGGAAGTTCCCTTCTCTTTCTAGTTTGTTGAGTGTTTTCATCGTGAAAAAGTGTTGGATTTTCTCAGATGCTTTTTCTGCTTCTATTGAGATGATCATGTATTTTTTAAATAACAGCATAATTGAGGTATAATTCATATATCTTAAAAGTCACGCTTTTAAACTGTGCAATTCAGTGTTTCTTTTAAACATATTCACAGAGTGTGCAACTATCACCACTATGTAATTCAAGAACATTCTCATCACTGCAAAAAGAAACCCTGTAACCATTAGCAGTCACCTCCCATTACCTTCTCTTTCCAGCTCCTGGTAACCACTAATATACTTTCTGTCTATGGATTTACCTCTTCTGGACATTTCATATAAATGGGACCATACAATATGTGGCCTTCTGTGTCTGGCTTCTTTCATTTAGCAAAATGTTTTCAAGATTCATTCATGTATCAGTACTTAATTTTTCTGATCCTCAGGAGGGCTCTTTTCAGCCTTCTCTTTCCCTGGTTATCTCTGCTAAACTGGCTGGCCTGCAGCCTAAATGTTGCTCTCATGAAGCTTACTTCCTCTTAATTGCTTACCACCAAAATCTCTATTTTTTTTCGAGAGAGTCCTTTGGCTTGAACTTCCTCATACTCTGTTTCAAATAAAGTCAGTTCTTCTGGACATAGCTTTCTGTTCTTATGGGCTACCTTTATCCCTGGGCAAAATCTTTGAACCAGTGCTTTGGGTGCTGGGCAGTGACCGTTGCTTCTGATCTTCTTGCTTCTCTCTTCCGGCATGCAACCTCAGCCCTACAGGTAAGCTGGGGCAGGGCAGTCAGGGTGATTGATGGGGCTCCAGCATTGCAAGCCTACTGTGCCTGGTGTAGACCCTCTGCCCTATGAGTGGGGGCTGACTGGAGGAAAGGAGCCCCTCAGCTCTTGGCTGTACTCACCAGGAATTTCAATCCTTTAACTGTGTGTCAGGGGTGATGAGGAATGCTGGCTGCTTCCCCTCCTAATGAGATACTGTATTCATTGGTTGGGAGCTGAGGGAAGAGGGAGTCCAGTCTTCTTGGCGACTCCTGCCTGGAGTGTAGCTTCTCTCAAGGGGAGCAAGGGGATGGAGGGAAGAGCGTGGGTTATGATTCATATGCTGTAGACTCTCACCTGTATTACTGAATTTTAGCAGATTTTCTTGAATAAATGTTTCTTTATTTGCTGTACCTTCAGGACAATTTCCAGAGATTTCAATTTTTTTAAAAAAATATTTTTTACCAGTTATGGTTGCTTCACTGGGGAATGGGTCCCTAGGACTTCTTATGTCACAAATTTGGAAGTGGACCCCCCTGTTAGGTTGCTCACTTTTTTAGTAGAGTTTCTTTCTTATGATGGTGCTAGAAGGCTGGCTATACTAAGCAGTACTGATGAACTATTTTTTAAATCGGAATTTTACTATGTCACATTTATTAACTATCAGGGTACTTGATTTTCCTTGCTTTGTTGTTATTTCTCCATATAAGTGAAGTTTGTTATAATGGTGTTTTACTTATTAAAAATTATTTTTATTGACATATTTTTCTGCTTGTTACTTTAATTTAGGGTTGGTTCCAGCATCTACTGTTGCTACTGCTACTAGTTCAAGCACCATGCTGTTTACCTCATTTTCAAATGTTTCTACCTCCACTGCTGCTACTGGACTCTCATGTAAGTTACTGGTTGCAAAGAAAATACTATTATTTCGCATCAGGCCACTTAACTCAATTTGCCAGTATAAGCTATGGATCTCCGACGTCTCATAAATTATCATTATGCTTGATCCCGTTTGTAACTGTTGATATCAATAGTAGCTTTGCTAAAAACCTGATTGTCATGGCTTTCACTATGAATTTTATATTAACATGATTATTACAGCCATGATGTTCATCATTAGAGTTTGTTATTGTAATCCTAGCAGTAATATGGCCCTCCCAAAGCCCTGTTATAGCAAGCCTGTCACCATTTCTGGGAATAAAACTTGCCGGGAATTGCTGATGCCTAGTTGAGCCTGAAAAATGGCGGCCGCCATCCCCCATTGCCTTGTGCAGTTGGCGTAGGTGGAACATTAGTTGAAATTGCAGGTTGCCACTTGAATTGTATTTTCTTCCAAGTAGATACAGTTCCACTCCTGAGACATGACTGAGATTCTGGAAACCTTTTGATATATGTAAGCAATATCCTTCTCAAGTATAATAGATTTTGTGAATATGACCATGTCTGAGGTTGGGAGTTAAAATTATTGAATGAATTCCATTTCCAATCAAAAGCTTGACTTCTGACCTTTTCTTAAAAATTAACTAATTTATTTATTTATTTATTTGGGGCTGCACTTGGTCTTTGTTGCTGCGTGCAGGCTTTCTCTAGTTGCGGCAAGTGGGGGCTACTCTTTGTTGCGGTGCGTGGGCTTCTCATTGCGGTGGTTTCTCTTGTTGGGGAGCATGGGCTCTAGGTGCGCGGGCTTCAGTAGTTGCAGCGTGTGGGCTCAGTAGTTGTGGCTCGCGGGCTCTAGAGCTCAGGCTCCGTAGTTGTGGCGCACGGGCCTAGTTGCTCCATGGCATGTGGGATCTTCCCGAACCAGGGCTTGAACGTGTGTCCCCTGCATTGGCAGGCGGATTCTTAACCACTGTGCCACCGGGTAAGTCCGACTTCTGACTTTTGACAGGTTTCTTTTTTCTTTCCTGTCTTTGATGTCCTTGCCTACAAAATGAAAAGAAACCTTGACCACAGTGTTTTTAAAATCAACTTTAATGAGATATAATGTACATGTCATAAAATTAATGTAAGTGTATAGTTCAGTGATTTTTAATCAATTTACCGAATTGTGTAACTCTCACCATAGTGCAGTTTTAGAACATTTCTATCATCCCAGTAAGATCTCTCAGCCCGAGACAACTACTAATCTGTTTTCTGTCTCTATCTATGCCTTTTCTAGACTTTTCATATAAATGGATTGACTGTAGTTTTTTGAGGCTTAGCCAAAGTTACTAAAGGACTCAGATGAAAAATACCCTATATAAATTCTTCATTCACTGTTTTTGATTAAAAGAGTAATAGGTAATATTATGTTGTTCTCTGCAGTTGGTGGTGCCCCTACAACTTTGGCTGGAATGCTTGGTGGTACAGCATTGGGATTTGGATTAAATTTCCCTGGAGCAGGTGGAGCAGCTGCTGTTGCATCTAGTAAGATTTTTAGAACTACTGGGATGTGTTTGAATGCTCACTGGAAATGTACTGCATAACAAAAGCAGTAAGTAGGTTGTATTCCTTAGCTTCTAGGACTAAGAAGGTTTTGATCATCTCACCAGCATATCCAAAAGGTACATCAGTATTGACAATTGCCAAAGGGTAGAATGAGACAGTTGATGTCAATGAGATTACTTCTTTGAGATGACCATAATCAAAGCTGCTATCAAACTCTTGTCAACTCTGAAACTTAAAAATTCTTATTATTGACCATACTATTTAAAGTGACCCAGTACACTGGGATTCATAGAGTTTTATTCTCTAAAAGTTAATTTAAGGTTTGACCTGTATTAAAGTTGATCCTCTCCTTAAGCTGATTACAGGAGTTTCTGTGGACCTATCCTAAATTTGTTTCTGCCAGTTAGGCACTAGTTAGGTTGTAAATTAAAGAAAACTTGGTTATCCATTGCCTTTTAGCTGTTGTGAGCTGGGTGGTTAGAGGTCAGTTACTACTTAAACCTACCATTTAAGTCAGACTCCACTTTAGGGAAGTCTTGTTTGTTCTGACTTTTAAAAGTTTACTTAGGGCTGAAATGAATCTTTATTCAAACCTGTCATAAACTAAAAGTCAGTCCTTGTTAAGTTTAAAATAATTATTCCTAAACAGAGATGTAAACCATCTTTTGCATGACCAACACTTAACTGAATTTCTACTGTGTACTCGGCTAACTGGCCAACCTATGAGCATTATGAAGGGCATGGCTTGAGAATTTTATAAGTAACCATATTTGCAAGAAATATAACACATAGTTTCCCTTATAAAATGCTGAACAAAAAATTGATTCTTTCAGTCGTGGGCGGAGTCACTGAAATATGAATTTGCAGGCTTTTTGGTGACTCTGCCATAACTCATCCCCTACCTATCTGAGTCTTAAGATTCCTTCCTGCAAACTGGTACCTTTGCTACTAGCCCATCCCATCCACCACTGCCTTATGTACTTACCCACCTCCCCATCAGATATGTCTCAACTCAATACCCCCAACCCACTGTTGATTTTTTCCCCTACTCACCTTTCCTTCCCCCCAAGTATATTTACTTGCTCAGATTCTTCATCTCACAAATTAGCCCTGTAGGACAGCTTTCGGGTATCTGTATTTGTAAATTTATAGCCATTTGAGATTATTCTCTGCCCTAGGTATAACCAGCAAGTTTTAAGAGAAGCTTGCTTGTTATAAATCTCATCTTTTGCATTAGTCTATGAAAGTAATGATGTCCATTCCTAGCATGGAGTAAGATACATAGTTGTTGATCAGAGACAAGATAGGAAAATTGGATAGTAGGATCTTTTAAAGGATGGTCTCACTATTTTATGTAATGATTTTTAAGATCATCAGAATGAGATTTATTTAAATGTAAATCCAAATTTGGTATGCAATTATTTTCTATTATTTATAGAACAGTGCTTCCCTTTTAGTACACAGATAACATAGAGTTGACTGTATTTAGTTTAGACCAAAGTTGTAACTTGCAAAATCAGACTGTGATAGAACCTTCGTTCTCAAAACCATTGCTTCTTTTGGTATTAATTGAAATATTATTGTTATTTGAATATTGCCTACTATGCCAGAGCTAATTTATACCTTTTAAAAATACCATGAAAATAAGGAACAAAGATAAATACTATATAAACAGTTTAAAATAATCATACCATTTTTTTATGACTCAAGAGTCCTTTGTGTTTAGACTGACAGGTATTAATTTCCTGAAGGTATCGCACAGCATCTTTGGAGAGCTGTTCATTTGTCTGTTAACCTCTTTCTTTAGTGGTAGTGATGGTAGTTGCTTTTTTAAAAATTATAAAAACCATACACACATGCATATATACATATATCACACCCTCTAGAGAAAACAGTTTGGTGCTTGTCTTAACAGGCTTTTTTCCAAATGCTTACAAACATACATTAAATTTATTTGTTTTACAAAAATGGGATACACACAGACATAATCATAGAATTTGCTGTTTTCTCTTAAGTATACGTTATCTTTGGACATCTGTCCGTGTCAGGAAATTCTGACTTAAAAAAAAAAAATCTTCTTTGGGCGAAGATAAGCTCCCTTACAACAAGGACTTGTTTTTTTCTTAATTGTTTTTCTGGGGTTTTTTGCCTTGAATATAGTAGTTACACAATGTTAGAATGAATTAATCAATAAAGGGGGGGTCTTGATAATGTCATTAATTTTCAGCATTTCTGGGGAGGGAATTCTTTTCAAATAAGGCTTTTTATTCTCAGATGAAGAGCATGGTGACCACATGGCTATAAAGAATGGAACGTGGGATCCAATCTTTAACCTCTCCAGTGTCCTGAGTGATAGTGACCCCGGGGATCCTTTGTGACTGGGCATGGTCTTCTCTTGTGGTGCTCATTCCACTTTCACAAAAGCTAACCAAAAGAATGGGGGAATTATTGTAAGGATCCTTGTGGCCAAAAGGGAAATGAAATCTTATGGAAATCTAATACAGGTATTATCGTGGCAATGAACTTCAAGGAATGTGGAATTTAGAAGTTGTTCTAAAGTCAGCTTTAGGGACCTCCTGGATCTAATATTGCATAAACATAATTCAGCTATTTTCCTTTTGCCTGTTTTTTTCTTTTTTTAACTTCCTTTTGGTTTCTTTACCTCTTTTTCTGCTTTATATTCTTAATTTTGACTTGCTCA
The DNA here is from genome assembly GCF_011762595.2 of Tursiops truncatus. Lineage (NCBI taxonomy): Eukaryota > Metazoa > Chordata > Mammalia > Artiodactyla > Delphinidae > Tursiops > Tursiops truncatus. Next base: position 38,348,109 of record NC_047055.1, read on the forward strand.
TGACTCTTTAATTCTACTTTATGTTTTTCCTCTGTCAGTCCTTTCAGCTCCCTTTGCCTGTTGTCTGATTCTTTCTACATACTTGGAAATATTTCCAAATTTCTGCTTAGAGTCTGATTCTTTCCATATTTCTGGAAATATTTCCGTATCTTTACCTACTGTCTGATTCTTTCCACAGTTCTAAATGTTCGAAAATTAGATCTGACCTACCTTATCCCTGTTTGGCTAGAGCTTTTTGTGTCAGACCCTCTTATAGGCTGCCAGTAGCATATGGGATGGCTTCCTATACTTCAGATGCCCACCCTTGTCAACTGTGAACTAGGATCAAAGGACAGAGTTACTGAAATAAAGAATGGGTGTCTGAGCCTGATCCCTCAGCAGGAACAGAGTAGGCCAGTTTCCCTAAGAATAGGCAGTGCATGTTGGCAGTCACCATGATATATGTATTTATCTAGGGTGGCAGTTAACCTGAAAGTATTGTTAATTGGGAAAACAAGGCTAACGTAAAACAAACAAATAATTGTATACATGTTATAATATATTTTTATAACAAATTTCTTGTTACAGAAGCAGCATTTATTAATTATAAGAACATTTGAAAATACAGAGAACCAAAAAGAAGAAAACACTTCCAGTCTCCACCAGCCACAATTTTCTGTGCATTGTTTGTTAAGTGCTCACTGTGTAAGGAAGAACCAAAAGTGCTATAGGAGTTCAGAAAACCAAGAGATAACCATGAGTAGAAGAGAAGTGGACAGTAAACATGGTGAAGGAAGAATCTGAGCTCGGCCATGATGTGAACTGAGAATTTCATGTACAGAGACAGGGCATTTTAGTAAGGGTGTAATAGAAAAGACACATAGAAGAGAGGTCTGGGCTGTAGACAAAACTTTGAGAGGCTTTTAACTATAATACTGGCTAAGATGTATGCCTACTATGGGCTATGGTGTAGAGAAACAGGCAGTCTCCCCTATTGATAGGAATGTAAATTGGCAAAGTCTTTTTGGTAGGGGAATTGGAAAGTTATATTACAATTTAGAGCATGCTGACCCTTTGATCTAGCAATTTCATTTCTAGAAATTAATTACACAGATATATTCACATAAGTATGCAAAGTTATAGATGTACAGAGATTTTGTGTAAGATTGCAATTATTCTTTCCTTGCAAGTTTAGCAGAACTTACCGGTGAGGTCATCTGGGTCTGGAGTTTTCTTTATGGGAAGAGTTTTGAGGATTGATTCAATTTCTTTAATGGTTATGGGTCTGGTTAGGTTATAAAATGTATTTTTCTATACATTTATCCAGGATTTTAAGTTGTTAGCAGGAAGCTTAATCCAAATACCTGGCCTGCCATATATTATAGCAACATTGAGTTAAAATCATACAACTTGGAGTTCAAATTCACATTAAAAAATACTTCTATAGTTTTTCATCCTGAATAATCAGGGACTGAATTTAAAAATTCCTTACTTATTACTAACATTATACACTTTATTTTCCAGCTACAACGTCAACCATCACCACTACCACGGTCACCACCACCAGCACCAGCACCAGCACCACCAGTAGCTTTACCATGAATCTAAAACCACTGACATCAACTGGCATGAATAACACTGTTCCATTCGGCATGATTCCTAAACCTTTTACTTTGACCATTAGGTAAGCCTATTTGAAAATTCGTGTGAGTCTCATTTTCTTTGTCATATAGAAGGCATAGTTTGCTTGTACATCTTTAGAATAGTGTTTGAGTGTTAGGTAAATGACTCAGAGTCAAGGAGCAGTTAGGGAAAGAATTTCTGTTGCTTAGGAAGTTGAACAACGAAAAGGATACCATTGTCTTCTGAATACCATTATAATACAATTATTACTATTGCTAATAATAGATAACATTTATTGTGCAATTACTATATGTTTAGAAATATTACAGTGCTTTACAGCATCATACCATTTAATCCTCACAATAACCTTATGAGGTA